>NC_087344.1:131175285-131775285 GCF_030014295.1 Loxodonta africana
AATGATCACAAGAAACCTGGGGTGGAAAGGGGGAGTGTGCTGCCACATAATAGGAACTGCAATTAATGTCACATAACAATATGTGTATAAATTTTTGTATGAGAAATTAACTTGAACTGTAAAATTTCAACTAAAGCACAATAGAAAGAGAGATGATAGTTTTCAATGAGGACATACTTACTAAAAATGAAGCTTCTTAAATACTGGAATGCAATATTCAGCAAACTTAAGAATTTTCTTGGATTGTGGTTGATAAATTCTGAGATAACTTAAATATGATACAAGTTATGAGTAGAGGCTGAAGTAAGTTTTACAGGAGGTTTTTAAGAATAAATTTTTTTTCCTCTCAGGTGAAAACAATATTGAATTTATTTTTGTTTAGCATAAGTACTACTGAAAAGGTGCTTTTCATAAGAGTTTTATGGATAAATATCTATGAATCAATAAATGAATTAATAAGAATCATTATTCCATTAATTCATTGAATGAACTTTTCCTTATTTGCACTCAATTTGGAACCAGAAAATATGGTATTATATCATAGCATCAATGTTTATTAGCTATATGCTAGTTTCTTTGTCTGTAAATTTGTAAAGTAAGGAGAAAAACACTTCATGGTATTTTGAAGATCTGCATGTAGATAGCATTGTCATACAATACTGTCAGTGATGGAATAATATCCATATGCCAACGAGGAAGACCAGTTAATACAACTATTATTCAAATTTACACACTAACTACTAAGGCCAAAGACAAAAAAAAATTGAAGATTTTTATCAACTTCTACAATCTGAAATTGATGGAACGTGCAATCAGGATGAATTGATAATTACTGGTGATTGGAATTTGAAAGTTGAAAGCAAAGAAGGATTGGTATTTGGAAAAACAGGGCCTCGCTGATAGAAACGATGCCAGAGATCACATGACAGAATTTTGCAAGAGCAGTAACTCATTGCAAATACCTTTTTTCAGCAACATAAACTGAGACTATACACTTGGACCTTGCCAGATGGAATACACAGGAATCAAATCAACTATATCTGTGGACAGAGACAATGGAAAAACTTAGTATCATCCATTAGAACAAGGCCAGGGGCCGAATGTGGAACAGACCATCAATTGCTCATATGAAAGTTCAGGTTGAAACCAAAGAAAATTAAAACAAGAGCCAAAGTACAACTTCGAGCACATCCCATGTGAATTTAGAGATCATCTAAAAAATAGATTTGACACGTTGAACACTAGTGACCAAAGGCCAGACAAGTTGTGTAATAACATCAAGGACATTGAAGAAAGCAAGAGGTCATTAAAAAGACAGGAAAGAAAAGACCAAAACAGGTGTCAGAAGAGACTCAGAAACTTGCTTTTGAATGTCGAGTAGCTGAAGCTAAAGGAAGAAATGATGAAGTAAAAGAGCTGAACAGAAGATTTCAAAGGGCAGCTTGAGAAGACAAAGTAAACTATTACAATGACACGTGCAAAGATCTGGAGTTAGAAAACCAGAAGGGAAGGACGTGCTTGGCATTTATCAAGCTGAAAGAACTGAAGAAAAAGCCCAAGCCTCGAGTTGCAATGGTGAAGGATTCTACTGGGAAAATATTAAACAACACAGGAAGCATCAAAACAAGATGGAAGGAACACACAGAGTCACTATAGCAAAAAGAATTGGTCGACATCCAACCTTTTTAGGAGGTAGTATATGATCAAGAACCAATGGTACTGAAGGAAGAAGTCCAAGCTGCACTGAAGGCATTGGTGAAGAACAAGGTTCTAGGAGTTGATGGAATACCAATTGAGATGTTTCAACAAACAGATGCAGTGCTGGAAGTGTTCACTCATCTATACCAAGAAATCTGGAAGACAGCTACTTGGCCAACCAGCTAGAAGAGATCCATATTTGTACCCATTCCAAAGAAAGGAGGTCCAACAGAATGTAGATATTTATATGCTTTACTGGTTTTGCTTCTCTAGAGAACCCAGCCTAAGACAGTGAGCATCTACTATGTGCACTAGATCCTCAGTAATGATGGTAAATCTGACAAATGTGATCCCTGCCCTCAAAGAATGTATAATCTTGGGTTGAGGGGAGGATTAATCAATGAAGTACAATTGAACTGTAAGAGGAAATGAAGAAGGCCTTCACTATCAATTCAGCTAACTTTTAACTCTGCCAATGCAGTGCTAGGCACTGAGAGAAAAAAGGCTATGCATACTTACTTTAATTTACTCTGGGAAGTTAAATAGAGAAGTCCCATTTACAGCACATTCAAGGGTATCTCAGTAAGGTCCTGACCACCTCCCAATCCCACCTGTCATTTGGGTTCTATTGTTCCTTTGTTATTTTTATCTTCCTTGGCTCAGAAAGAAGTGAATACGTGCCAGTGACTATTTTGCTGTGGTAACATTCACATTTCCAAAGTCTGAAAGGTAAATGGTGTTTACTATATTTCAAGCAGATGGGTAGCATTACCATTCATGGCAAACAGCATGTGACCCTGTGAAGGGGAAATGTTAATAAACCCTTCATCTGGTCATTGTCATAGAAAACCCATTGCAGGTGCATGCATGAGTAAAGCAGCTGTTTATGTGCAGTGATTTTTGGAACACTATTTTCAGGTTTACCTGTCTATGGAAGAATCCCTATGGTTTGCCATGGATACTGTTTTCTCCTTCAATCTTATCAAATTTCTGTCAGTAATTTCTTCAGGTTCAAAATTCAAAATGACGAGTATTTATTGAGTGTCTATTGTGTGCAAGTCCTCAAAAATCTGTTTCAAATGTTCCTTGCATGAGACCAAAGTTCTTAGCTTTTTCTTATTAGTTTGTGAACAAAGTCTGACTGTAATTTATCACAGTACCCCACTGGAGAAGTTGCCTCGTATCGACAACCTTTAATGATGGAGGAAGGAGAATGAATACTCCATAATGGTGTGTGATGAGGTGGGGTGGGAAGGGCAGCGAGGCAGCAACTGAGGTAGGGAATTCTCTGGGGTAGAGGCAACATGTGAAAGGTGAGGTATAGAGCCTCAGCAGAGGGTTGATAGGGGTTAGTGCACTAAGCCAAAGAGGGTAGGTTCAGCAGACAAGAAAGACTCACCAGGGGTGGGCATGGCTGAGCCCCAAGTAAAATGGCAGTGCCCACCAGGATAATGCTTCCTTTCATCTTTACTCCACTCCATAGCTTTAAAATAAAAAGTAGTAAAATATCATGAAAGAATCTCTTGGGTGTTGTAGATGGCACAAACCAGGGAGTTGCCTAAGCTCCCAGTGATTTACCCCCTGGTCATGTCGATACAACCTAGCTTCCTTATGAACTACCATTGCTCCCCCTTGCCTCATTTCCTACAGCTAAATTGGTGCTTTAAGACCCTGACTCTCTATCCACGGTGGAAACATAACCTTGGATGGATCAGTCACAGAAGCCTAACACCCTGGCCACAGAAACTGGTACAGAGGGTGTGCATATGGCCTAAGCCAATGCAACCATAGTCCCTCACCAGACTTGCTTCAGTGAAGTAGGAGACAGAGGCTCTTTTTTTTCGGTGGTAAAACTAAGAAGATCCACCAGTCTTTTGGCTAGTAGTCAAGCGCTTAACCATTTGTGCCACCTGGGGACTCCTAAAACTAATACGTGAGCTTAGCAAGGTTGTAGTATACAAAAACAATCTACAAAAATACATACTATACAATTTCATTTACATGAAATTTTAGTAAATATAAACTAATCTATGGTGACAAAAATTAGATTAGTTGTTGGTTGCCTGGGGCTTGAGCTGGGGGAACAAGATTGACTAGGAAGCGGTTCAAGGGAACTATTCAGGGTGATGAAAATATTTAATATTTTTATTATGGTCATAGTTACATGTGTGTACAAATTTCAAAATTTATAGAAATGTATGCTAAAAATGGATACATTTTATTGTAAGTAAATTATACTTCAATAATTGGATTTTGGCCAAAAAATGTGGAAGCAGGTACAATAATTAAGAGGTTATTGCTGAGATGATAGTAGCTTCAATTAGAGTGTAATCGCTATGATAATGGTTCACATGTATGTGCCATTTATTTACATGCCACGCACTATTATATGTACTCTATGTGTATTAATTCATTTAATCTCCCACCAATCTCATGAAATATGTGCTATTGTTGAGCAGAGGCACAAAAAGCTTAAGTGACTTGTCTAGTAAGTGGAAAAGCTGGTAGTATGGTTTCAAAATCCACACTTGACCATTTTGCTATACTGAATATATTAGAACATATTTGGAAGGTAGAGTTACCAGAACTTACTGATATATAACATGTATAATGTAAAATAAAGAGAAGAATCAAAGTTGAACTGTGTTCCCCAAAAATGTGTGTCAACTTGGCTAGGCCATGATTCCCAGTATTGTGTGATTTTCCCCCATTTTGTCAACTGAAGTGATTTTCCTATGTGTTGTACATCCTACTTCTGTGATGTTAATGAGGCAGGATTAGAGGCAGTTATGTTAATGAGGCAGGACTCACTCTACAAGATTAGATTGTATCTTGAGTCAATCTCTTTTGAGATATAAAAGAGAGAAACTAGCGGAGAGACAGGGGAACCTCCTGCCACCAAGAATGCAGGACCTAGGATCCCTGCGATGAGAAGCTCCTGAACCAGAGGAAGACTGATGACAAGGACTTTCCCCCAGAGCCAACAGAGAGAGAAAGCCTTCTCCTGGAGCTGGTACCCTGAATTTGGGCTTCTAGCCTCCTAAACTGTGAGAGAATAAACCTCTGTTTGTTAAAGCCATCCACATGTGGCATTACTGTTACAGCAGCCCTAGATAACTAAGA
The DNA here is from genome assembly GCF_030014295.1 of Loxodonta africana. Classification (NCBI taxonomy): domain Eukaryota; kingdom Metazoa; phylum Chordata; class Mammalia; order Proboscidea; family Elephantidae; genus Loxodonta; species Loxodonta africana. Next base: position 131,180,107 of record NC_087344.1, read on the forward strand.
CACTGTTCTAGGATAGGAAAATTGGAGAAGGATCACATTTGAGAATGCCAAACAAAGCCATCACCACTAAATATCTGAAAGCAAAAGCTGACTTTTTTGTGTGCTAAGCAAAGGAGAGCCATGCTTCTAGGTAAAGCCTCTAAAGATAGCAAACTCCTGATATCATATTGGGTTTTGGGAAATATGGAGTTCAGAAAATGGTGGTATTTTAGAAGTGGGAATGTTTAAGGGTTGATCCACTTGTAGCCATGGAAACGTGGTCACTGGAGTAAGGCTGGTGTTGTTTGACTAGCTTTTAGGGGTGTGTGGCATGGTAGGATGATGTCATCGATCCACTGGGATGAGTAAAAGCTAGTCTATTAATTACATTTTACTGTGACCAAAGATCATATCATCTTTTCCAAAAAAGATAACAATTTGTTACTGTCAAGAAGGAAAGGAAATTTCAGAATTTTGTTTAGGACATGTTAGGTTTGAAATAGTTATTAACCATCCAAGCCAAGGTGGCAAGTACAAGTTGCCGTCAAGTAGATTCCAACTCATGGCCCCTCTATGTGTGTCAGAGTAGAAATGCACTCCATAAGGTTTTCAATGGCTGATTTTTCAGAAGTAGGCTGCTAGGCCTTTCTTCTGAGACACCTCTGGGTAAACTTTAACCTCTAACCTTTTGGCTAGCAGCCAAGTGCATTAACCATTTGCATCACACAGAAACTCCAAAGATGTCAAGTGGTTATATCAATCTGGAATTTCAGGTGGGCTTCAAGTCTGAAGGTCATTAGCCTATAAATACTATTTATACCTACAAGACTGGATGAGATAGAACCCTGGGGGTCTCCAAACTTTGAAGATCAACAGAGGAGAAAAGACAACAAAGGAGTTTGCGAAGAAGCAGCAAGGGGAAAAAATCCTAAGTATTCCTCAAGGTATTAACAGAAAATATTAAAGTACTTAAAAGGCTAAAATTGAGCCAACTTTACTTTAAAATTGAGTATTCAATTGCAAATAAGTCAGAAAGTTTAAAAAGCATGTGTATTCATTGACATTTAATGATACCATTGAGGATCTACTCTATATCTTGCATTATACAAGCACTGAGAAAGAAAGGTGAGTGAGAAAGTTTCTCTGAAAATTAAGTTATGAATTCACCCTTCCATTCATTTTATCAACAAATACCTTTGAGGTACATGCTTGAGTAATGGGAATATAACTGTGAACAAGATAGACATACTCATGAAATCTGGTGGAAAAGATAGCATTGACTACACCATTTTAGTGCCAAGTGTAAAGTGACTTGGGCATTTATATCAGGAAGAACTAACATAATCCAGGGGTCATAAAAATTCTCTCAGAGGAGGTAAAACTTTATCTAAAACTTAAGGGATGAGTAGGGGTCAGTTTCGCAACTGATCATGGAGATGGTAGCTTGTCATTCCATCGTGCACGGGACCATCATAAGTAAGGAGCGACTCAATGGCAGCTAACAAGAGAGTCATCAAGAGAGTAGAACATAGTGCCCAAGGCAAAAGCAATAGAATGTCCAAGAAGTTTGAGAGGACATCCTCAAGCAGTTGAGAAACAGAAAGACTAGTCTGAGCAGGGTGGGAGATGAGGCTGAAGAATTAATTATGTGGGCTGGGAAGGGTTTTGTACTTCATGCTAAGATAACTATGAACAGCACAATCAGAACTTGGTTTTCAAAAGCTCATTTTTGTAGGTGATATCATGTATGTAAGTACAAATATCTGTGGAATCACAGAAGAGGGAAAGATCAACTGGTCAGGTAGGCTCCCCAGAAAAGTAACATTTGATTTTGAACTTTGAAGCACGTGAGAGATTCCACCAGGCAGCAAAAGACAAAGGGCATTCTAGGAAAGGGAATGACAAGGGCAAAGGTACAGCAACATAAAAAAGCTGGGCATACTGGGGAACAGGAAGGAACCATGAGAGACTGCATCACACAGTGGAGAGAACATATTGGAAAATAAGGCTAGCTGATGCTTAACATTTGTGTACACGTGGTACAATATTGTACAAATACTACATGTTTAAATATTTATAAGTTATAAATCATGATAATGAACTATTATATAAAATCTGTCCTTTTCTATCTATATATCTTCATATTCAAAATATGGTAGATGAGAAGCTGTGTAGTGTTGGTAACAAACTAGTTGCTGTCAAGTCAGTTCTGACTCATGGCAACCCCATGTGTGTCATAGTAGAACTGTGCTCCATAGGGTTTTCAAAGGATGATTTTTTTGGAAGCAGATTCTAGGCTTTTCTTAGGAGGCACCTTCTGCTTAGCGGCTAAGTGCATTAACCATTTGCACAACTGAGGCACTCTAGTATAGGTAAATATGGTAAATTTATTTTCATAAAGGCCTTTATTCACACAGAACAGTCCATGTATTACTGTATTTTTATGAGGAGTTTACCAAGTCATCCATTTCTAAATTGAAGTTCATTAACCTTATGACTAAAAAAGTTACATAAATCTTACCAGAAAACAATAATAATTAACAGTCAACAGCTGGGACCTTGGGCTAGTTTGTTTTATGTTGTTGCTTTTTTTTTTTTTTTTTTAATGATTCCAGTAATCACTTCATACATGCTAAGAGTAGTCAGATATTTGTGTAAGACTGGAGAAGGAGCCCTGGTGGCACAGTGGTTAAGCACTGGGCTAACTGAAAAATTACCAGCTACTCCGCAGGAGAAAGATGTAGCAGTCTGCTTCCATAAAGATTTGCAGCTTTGGAAACCCTATTAAGTAGTTCTACTCTGTCCTAGAAGGTCACTATGAGTTGTAATCAACTTGATGGCAGTGAGTTATAAGACTGGAAAATTTTCAGATTCTTTATTAAATGGAAAAATGGAAAACTGTACTTTGAGTAACGTTAGCCCCACTAGAAACTTAAAGGGTCTTCTATGATATCTAAGTAAAATCTTTACTATGGAAACCCAATTATTTAATGTATTTGATATCAAAGTATAGAAATATTACGTTTTCTTTGTTGATGGTTCCTCAAACATCTCCCATATCTCTCTTCCTTTCCTTCTTATCACTCTAGTTGATTCACAACTAATGGCTATTGTTCCTGTCTCTTGATACTCCACATCAATGTGGAGTTCATATATCTTTGCTAAAACACAGGTTTTTTTTATCATGTTAGACTTTTGCTTGAATGCAGCCAATAGTTCCTCCTTCTATAGGATAAAATTCAAACTCCTCACCTTAGCCCTTAAGCCCTACCACTACCCAAAAGCCAATACCAAATTCATTGCCATTGAGTAGATTCCAACTCACAGAGACCCCGCAGGACAGAGTAGAACTGCCCCACAGGGTTTCCAAGAAGCTCCAGGTAGATTCAAACTGCCAACTTTTTGGTTAGCAGCCATAGCTCTTAACCACTAAGCCACCGGGGTTTTCTCTTTTCCTCCTCATATCTCATACCATATCCAGTCCTATCAGCGCTACCTCCAAAATACATTAAGAATCTTATTATTTCTCACTGTTTCCACCGTGTAACTCCAGTCTTAAAAAAAAAAAAAAAAAAGGTTTCCACTGAGTCTATTCCAACTCATTATGTGTGGCAGAGTAGAACCTGTGCTCCACAGGGTTTTCATGGCTGTAACCTTTCAGATACAGATCGCCAGGCCTTCCCACCACCAACTTTTACAGTTAGTAGTCAAGCGCTTAACCATTTGCACAACCCAGGGACTACAACTGCTGTCTAAGCCACTATTATCTCTCTGATAGACTATTAAAAGAGCTTCCTAACTGATCTACCTTCCTCAACTCTTGGCCCCTACTGTCCTTTCTACATAAAGTTATCATCCTGAAGCATAATCAGGTTATACCATTTTCCTGTACAAAAACCTTCCAATTGCTTTCCATCACACTTAGAATAAAATCCAGCTACTTTCCATGACTTTCAAAGCTCTACATGATCTAGCCTCTGCCTGTCCTTGTGTCTTCACCCTCTCTATCCCCTCCCTCCTGTATTATGCTCCAGGCACATAGCCATCACTTCTTATCAAATATGAATGCTTATTTTCTCTCTAAAAGCCCTTCTATTTGCTGATCTTCTGTTTAGAAAATTCTTTCCCTAACTATTCACACAGGTGAATTCCTTCTCATCATTCAGGCATCAGCTCAAATGTCACCTCCTGATAGAGGCCATCCATGTTTATTATTTCCCCCCTCCCCAGAATATAAGTACCTCGAGGGCAGGGACTCTATCCAACTTGAGCATTACTATATTCCCAGTGCCTAGAATATTGACTCATACAGGCTCTTAATAAATACTTGTTCACAAACTTCAATTCCTTTTTGATTGTAATTTATTATTTATAATTATGAAATTTCTCAATACATGTTTATTAAATGTTTATATACCGAATGCTATGCTTTGTGCTAAGAGTAAAAAGATTAATAAGATATTATCTAATGGAGGCACACTAGACTTATTATATGTATACAAATAATCACCATTTAACATATTGATAATCTGTTAAATAAAAAAATCCACTGGTTTATCTTTTATTTTGATCTTTACCCACATATAATTTTGTAATATGGTACATTGGTCATTTGGAAAACACTGGTTTACTGAGTTATGTAGATCTTCCAAATGTTGACATATTTCATTATACAAAAATCAAAAACCCACATTAATTAATATCACAATCAGTCTCATCAAAAAAGTCTTTAAGTGTTGGAAAGCTGTCAGGCTTACAACAGAGGACACGAGTTTTTTAAAATTCTATGTTTTACTTGAAATCTCAAACTTTATACAGGCAGTCCCCAAGGTTAAGAAAGTTCAGTTTACAGACTTGCCCTTTAATATTATGTAAATTTGCCCACACTTTGAAACAATATAACCTTACTGACAACAAATTCTTTATCACAATCACCTTCATTTGTGGCATACACAGTTTTTAATACATTGAAAAGGTGTGAAGGTTTTCTTGCACTAAACTTAGGCTAAATAAGAACCATATGCACCTGTTCTGACTTTCCTATAAATTCAACAACACAAATTCTTTAAACATGGTTAGGAACAGATCTCATTCATAACTGAGGGTCTTCCGGCATTTTATCATATACTGTCAGTTGTTTTCGTTCAAGTGACAGCCTCACTTCATTTTTGAGAAAATAGTTGCCAAACACCCAAGTCCAAATAACCATAGTTTGTTTATCAGTAGTTCATTCAAGTAAATATGATACTCATGAAAAATGGGACTAGTTCACCTCACACCAATCACCCAAATGGTTTTCCTTGAGTTAACCATCATACCTTTGTATGCAGCAGAAGTGCTGTTTCATCACACAAAATATCAAAAAAGATGAGTACTCAAGGTTGCTGTTGTTAGTTGTCATTGAGTTCAGCTCCAACTCATTGTAAACTTATGTATAACAGAACTAAACATTGCTTGGTCCTGTGCCATTTCCGTGACCATTAGCATGGTTGAGCCCACTGTTATGGCTATTGTATCAATACATCTCACTGAAGCATTTCCTCCTTTTCAATGACACTTTACTAAGCATTATGTCCTTTTCTAGAGACTGGTCTTTCCTGATGCTGTGTACAAAGTAAGCAAGCCAAAGGTTCGCCAACCTCACCTTTAAGGAGCATTGTGTTTACACTTCTTTACACTTCTTCTAAGACTGATTTGTTCGTTCTTATGGCTGTTGCTGTTGTTGTGTGCCACTGAGTCTCTTCTGACTCATAGAGACCCTATAGCAGTACATGGTATGTTCAATATTCTTTGCCAACACCACAATACTCAAGGTTAGAGATTTAATAAAGTTAATAATTTTTACTGCTTCCTCAAGACCATTCTTAAGTGAAACACCTTATTTTATACTCCAAATATTTGGCAGTGAAGAATTCAAAGACTGTAAGTAAAATTTAGTGTCACCACTTAGATTTGTGCTAAGGTGCCAGCAGTTTTATCCACCATAGCTTTTGCACCATCATGAATGTCAACACATTTTTAAAAGGCAAATAAGTATCTTAGTATTTTCATCAAAATAGTTTTGACCTTGCAGACCCTCAGAAAGCATCTCAGAAAGACCTTCAGGGATCTTCAAACCACACTTTGAGGACCATGGACTTAGACTAAACCAAACCAATTCTGACTCATAGCCACCCCACAGGACAGAGTAGAACTGCCCTATAGGGTTTCCAAGGCAGTAAATCTTTACAGCAGACTGCCACATCTTTCTCCCACAGAGTGGCTGGTGGGTTCGAACCACCAACCTTTCAGTTAGTAGCTGTCTTAGTCATCTAGTGCTGCTATAACAGAAATACCACAAGTGGATGGTTTTATCAAAGAGGAGTTTATTTCCTCACAGTAAAGGAGGCTAAAAGTCCAAATTCAGGGTGTCAGCTCAAGGGGAAGGCTTTCTTTCTCTGTCCCCTTCTCATCAATCTACTCCCAGACTAGGATCTTCTCTGCACAGGGACCCTGGGTCCAAAGGATGCACTCTGCTCCTGGCACTGCTTTCTTAGGAGTATGAGGTCCCCCTGTCTCTCTGTTCATTTCTCTCTTTTATGTCTCAAAAGAGATTGCCTCAAAACAAAATCCCATCTTGTAGATCGAGTCCTGCCTCACTAGCACAACTGCAGCACATCTTCCCTCATTAACATCATACAGGCAGGTTTAGTCTAAGCCCATGGTCCTCAAAGTGTGGTTCGCAGGTCCCTGAAGGTCTCTCTGAGATGATTTCTGAGGGTCTGCAAGGAAAATCACACAATACCAGAAATCATGGCCCAGCAAAACTGATACACACATTTTGGGGGAGACATAATTCAATCCACAACAGTAGCCAAGTGCTTTAACTGCTGCACCACCAGGGCTACTCGAGATTGGACTAACCAGGATGGATCTTTGAGTCTAGAATGGAAGTAACCTTTGTTTCAGTCACATGAGAGCTGAGGATACCAGAAACAAAACTGAAGTTCTATTAGCAAAGAAAAAAGGGGACATAGATATTAAGCCAACTTACAGGGTGTGCTATAGGAATGTAGGAGTTAACAAAGTTGGCTTGAGATAATATTAAATTCAAAAAGTTTTAGCTTGCACGATAATCAAAGCATTCTCTAAATTGAAATAATGCTCAATGTTGTTTGAAGAGCAACAGAAAATCAATCAAAATAATTACCCAATATTCACACTAGACCATAAACACCTTGAAGGTACAGACCATGACTTAATCAATATTATGTACTCCTGCCTAGCAGAGTGCCTGGCATTCGCTAAGTTGGTTGAATGAATGAATAAATAGATAAATAAATGGAAAGTATTCACAAATGCAGGACACGAATATTGGTAGCAAATAGAATGAAGTTCCAAAGGTGATGGAATAAAGAAGGAGCAAAGAAAGAACTAAGAAAGAGAATTCTGAGGGAGTATCTACATGGAAATTAAGCTGCCAATTTACCATATTCTTCAATGTTTCAAGTTTGTGTAACAGCCAGTATATTGACTAATTCCACATAATCTCTGTAGTTATTAACTATGACACCAAAGAATGATTGTACTTGAGCATGAGTGGATGTGCAGGGTTGTGAAGTCTCAGAAACCTCTGAATCAGTGTACCATATCCATAGGTGAGCTCACTTAACATTTCCTTCTTTAGGTCTCACATTACAAAAATAGCATTTGGTTTTAGTTCATTTTTATTTCACTCTTTGAAAGGTAGTGAAGCTATATGAAAATTGATTTTCCCTTTATATCAACATTGTCATTGTACCCTTCTAATCTCACACTCTATCTATGAAGCATGTGGAAAATATTTCTCAGTAGGAAGCGGCAGTACAAAAAGAATCCACAAAAAGAATCCAGAAATCAGTTTTGACAAAAATCACTTAAGGAAACTTGGTTAGAGATTAAGTTTATGGAATTTTGTGAGTTAATTGGTTTTTACTACTATTATCCATTTTAGATACAATTTAAGAATGACCAGTTGAAAGGTTTTCTGTTCTCAGAATGATCGAAATTGAATAATTAATTCAGAAAGACTTGTATTCTACTTAACCCTAAGTTTTCAACACAAAATGGATTAATTTTTTTTCATTCTTCAGCCTAAAGTTGAAACAATATAGAAATTCTGACTGATAAAAAATTAACCATAGCAATCCACCAACATTCTCTTGAATCTTCTACTAATTACTAATCTATAATAGAAAAAAAGAAGCTATTTTCAAAATAATTTTCAAGGTTGGTACTAGCTGATCATCCTTTTAAGATGTAGCATAACTTTTTAAATACAAACTCTAAATGACTTGAGCTCAAATCCTTGATTTGCATTTTCCTGAAAATGTAATCTTGGGTAAATTAAATAACTTCTCCATGCTTCAGTTTCCTTAGGGATAACCTGACCCAAAAGCCTTTTCTGAATTTGTAACTCTCACAGAATTTTTCTCACTGTACCCTGCATTTTAAACCGTTTTCTTGTAATCTAATCCATGCAATGAGTCTGCCAATTCTTTGGGAGGCAATGCCTGTGCTTTATTTCTGTACTCTCTAAAGAGCACAGCATTAATCTTGGAACCTAGAACCTTTCACAGATTTTCTCATATGAATTAAAAGGCATAAGAAAAAGCAACAACAAACATTTATTGAGGGCTTACTATGTACCAGAAGTCTCTGGGTATCATAACCAGTTAACACACTCGGCTGCTAATTGAAAGATTAGAAAGGTTCAAGATTTGTTCAAGTTCACTCAGGTGCACCTGGTAGCAAAGCCTGGCAATCTACTTCCAAAAAAAAACAGCCATCAAAAAACCTATAAAGCACAACTGTACTCTGACACACACGAGGTCGCCATGAGTCAGAATCAACTTGAAGGCAATTGGTTGGTTGGTTGGTTGGTTGGTTGGTTGGTTGGTTGGTTGGTTGGTTGGTTGGTTGGTTGGTTGGTTGGTTGGTTGGTTTTACTATGCACCAAGCACTTGCAACAGATGCTTTCACAAGTGTTATTTCATTTAATCTTTACAACATTCCTCCTAGATAGATATATTACTATCCTCATTTTATAGTTAAGGAAATTGAGGTTTAGAGAGGTTAATTAATCTCAGACAAAACAATCTGTGCCCACAAGGATTTTACAATACAAACTCAAGAAAAAAAAACATTGCCGTTGAGTTGGTTCCAACTCATAGTAACCTTATAGAACAGAGTAGAAGTGGCCCATAGAGTTTCCAAGGACCACCTGGTGGATTTGAGCCACTAATCTTTCAGTTAGCAGCTACAGCACTTAACCACTACACCACCAGGGTTTCCAATTCCAGTAGGGGAGATACACTATATATATTAACAATAATGAATGCAATACAGGGAGTATGTAATAAGTGACCCAAATGAGTTCAAAGGAAAGAAAAATTACTTGAAAAGATATCATGGGTGAGACCACACCTACGCTGGATCGGTAAGGACAGAATACTTTCCAATAGATGGAGATAATCAAAGGGCATTGTAAAGAGTTTATAGGCACTTCTCCTTCTCAGGCACGCTCAGGGATTTCCTCATTGCCCAGTTGAGCACTAGAAGACTATATTTAAGATTTTACAGAAGAATCCAATGAAAGCATAGATTTAATAGGCAAAAATTTACAGTAAGCTTTGTACTCATAATAATATATATACCAACAATATTCAATAAATACTTAAATATCATAAAGCCCATTTTCCCATTGACCCACATCTGTCCCTGGCCACTGTGCTTATATCATTCCCATCTAAAGGGAGAACATAAACCCTTAACTTACTGGCACTCCCACTCCAGTTCCTCTTTCTTTTTTTTTTTTTTAAATGAGCCTTTTTCATCTACCTTTTCCTGGTTCTTTTAACTTCAGTTCCTTACCCACCCACAGAGTACTTTTCTGTAAACAGATCCCAGGGCTGAAATATCTCTAAACACTATTTGAAGATGATGATGGCAACGCCAATTACAACAAAGCCTGAGGGTAACTACAAAACAATCCAAAAGAATTGTTTGGTTCAATGAAGAATTAATACCTTAGCTATCATAGAAGGTACGACAATTATGTTCAGCAAAATCCCCGTTGCTACTTACTAACTAAATCTTTAGAATGAGTAAGATAAGGAAGTAATCATTCAAATGCTTTTGTCTAGATTCAAATTCCTGAGCTAAGCAGATACATAAATACTCTCCATATAACATTTCCAAAAGGCTTACTGTACCCTGTGCAAAAATGGTGTCCAGTTTGAACATTATTCTGGGCATAGCCTTTCAACTCTTGCTTGGCGTGAAAAGCTCAATGGTAAATTTAAATAACAATGGATATGATGGCGTTGTCATTGCAATTAATCCCAGTGTACCAGAAGATGAAAAGCTCATTCAAAACATAAAGGTAAGAGAGAAAATTTTATTATACACATACTTTTACGTGATGCTGCCTAGGCACATACACGGAGCCCTGGTGGCATAGTGGTTAAGAGCTCAGTTGCTAACCAAAAAGTCAGCAGTTCAAATCTACCAGCCACTCCTTGGAAACCCTATGGGGCAGTTCTATTATGTCCTGTATAGGGTCACTGTGTGTTGGAACCGACTTGATGGCACCCAGAAACAACATACACATACCCACACAGAATTATTTTAACTTTCCAAAATTTCTTTGATGGTATTCATCATTTTTCCAGTATTTTGCAGTATCTAAACAGTCATGATCAATATTTATTTACTTTGTGTGTCTTTCTTATATGTATTAACAGTATTAGTCATTCTCCTAACAAATTATTTCATTTTCCAACTAGTTAAGCTACAGAAGACCTTAGAGCTAGTGAAGAATTGTTCTCAAATTTTATCTTCAAAAAATTGCTTTTGTAAAGTTTAAATAGCCAATCTAGATTTAAGTCCTAGATATTCATTATCTTCTACAATTACTTTTTCAGTTTTTTGTATTTGTTCAACCCCAGAAAATTAAAAAATCTTACACATCTGGTTTTAAAGAAAACACAACATATTTTTGAAGCTGATATATCTTCCAAATTTCATTTGTATAAGTCAGTATAATAAAAACATTTTATGTAGTACTTTAATATATATTATCTTCTTTAATTTCCCCAATGTCCTGGGAGATGGCCAAGAACAGGGGTTAATATGCTTGTTGTATAAGTGAGACAAGTGATTTGTACAGTCATACATTGTTATGGTCATTACTGCTTGATAAAATTTTGCCTTTTATGAACACACTCCATGTGAGAAAATAACTCAAAATAAATCTAGCAAAATGATTTTTTCAATTAACACCAAATATAATAATCTACCAAACTTTAAACTCCCAACCTCATTATAAATTTTTAGATTAACTAAGCAACTTGCCAACACAGGCTCCCAATATTAATCATTTTTATATCTCACCTGACATCCTCACTCCCATCCCCAACCCATTATCCTGAATGCAGGTCGGACCAGGTAAAATTTTGGTTTTGAACATATGAGAACGAGAAGGTGGAACTAAGCCCAATAGTCACTTCTAATAGCTAAGATTATATTCTTTCTCTCTTAACCTTACTATTTCAGGGAAACTTTTAGAGTGCTCCATTTAATAGTCTCCCGCTTGGAGACCCTGAAAGCATAAAAAATCCTGATGTGTCTAATAAAACCAGTGTTGTATTAATCCAGGATGTTATAATTCATGTAAGGTCCATATCTTTGAATTTTATTTCCCCTTACATTCACCCATTCATTGCCTCATTTCAGTGTTTATTGAGTAACTATACAAAGTATCAGGCTCAGATGATATAAAGATGAAATGATATGGTGCAGATTTTTAAGTATCTTAGCATTTAGTGGGAGTGGTTTACAGACTGAAGAGATGCAGTAAAATTCAACCTATTTTTCAGTTAGTTTTTGCCAAAATGTTTGGGGAAAGGGAACTTAGATTTGCTGCTTTTAGTTTGTATATTCACTTCTATACTCATTTTATTGCAAAAAATTGTTACCACAAACTATTTTGATTTTGTCAGGAAATGGTACTTGAAGCTTCTACTTACCTGTTTCATGCCACCAAACAAAGAGTATATTTCAGGAATGTAAGCATTTTAGTTCCAATGACCTGGAAGACAAAACCTGAGTACTTAATACCAAAGCAAGAATCATATGACCAGGTAGGCTATTTTGTCTAGCTCCTAAACTGCCCTTTCCTCCTAGTACTTCTTAAAAATTACTGCTTGTAATTTAATTTTTTAGTAATTATTAATTACTAATTTAAAGAAAACAAAAATTCACACAGCTGGACCAATAAGCAACATCATAATAAACAGAGAAAAGATTGAAATTGTCAAGGATTTCATTTTATTTGGATCCACAGCCAACACCCATGGAAGCAGCAGCTGAGAAATCAAACGACACATTGCATTGAGTAAATCTGCTGCAAAGGATCTCTTTAAAGTGTTGAAAAGCAAAGATGTCACCTTGAAGACTAAGGTGGACCTGACCCAAGCCATGGTATTTTCAATCGCATTATACCATGCGAAAGCTGGACAATGAATAAGAGAGACTAAAGAAAAATTGATGTCTCTGATTCGTGGGGTTGGCAAAGAATATTGAATATACCATAGACTGCCAAAAGAACAAACAAACCTGTCTTGGAAGAAGTACAGCCAGAATGTTCCTTAGAAGCAAGGATGGTGAGACTGCGTCTCACATATTTTGGACATGTCGTCAGGAGGGATCCGTTCCTGGAGAAGGACATCATGCTTGGCAGAGTACAGGGTCAGCGGAAAAGAGGAAGACCCTCATTGAGGTGGATTGACACAGTGGCTGCAACAATGAGCTCAAGCATAACAACAATTGTGAGCATGGTGCAAGATCAGGCAGTGTTTCCTTCTGTGGTATATAGGATTGCTGTGAGTCAGAACCGACTCGATGGCACCTAACAACAACAGTTACTAATTTAATAGTTTGATTAGTAATATAAACTTTTTTTATTTAAATGAAAAATTCCTTGTTTTTATTGCTCTTGGGATCTGTTTCTGTTTGCTTGTTGTTCTGCTTTTTTAGGCAGATGTCATAGTTGCTGATCCTTATCTGAAATATGGAGATGATCCCTATACACTTCAGTATGGACAATGTGGACAAAAAGGACAATATATACATTTTACTCCAAACTTCCTGTTGACTGATAATTTGCCTATTTATGGGCCCCGAGGTAGGAATGTCTATTTTATACTTCTGTTTTTAGTTCAATGAGAAAAAAAAAAAAAAACACTAAGATTAATGGTATTTATGAAGATTTTAAGAAAAGTAGTTATTAAGTAATACTTTTGTTTGTAATAGGCTTATGTTCAACTTATTTATATTTCTTTCAGGGGGCATATAATGACAAAATTAATCATTTATTGTCTCCTGCTCATTGCAACTTTTTGGACCTAATAAAAAGGTGTAATTTTCTAGAGTTCCTTGACTCAATTAATTAGGTTGGGAGGGAAAGAGACAGGCAAACTTAAAATATAAGGAAACTGTATTAAAATATTATAACTATAAATTTATAAGTGGCAACATTCTCTCACAGGCAGAGTATTTGTCCATGAATGGGCCCATCTCCGGTGGGGAGTATTTGACGAGTACAATGTAGACCGGCCATTCTATATTTCCAGAAGGAACACTATTGAAGCAACAAGGTATCACTGAACTGAACAAAAATGTTTTTAAAACTTTCAGTTATGACCTTTTAATTTTCTATACCAGGTAGACAAAAGTCATCTCAGAGGAAAAATGTTCATACAGTTTCTTGCAACATTCAGCCTTCCCCACTATATATGTGTTCACTATTTCTGGGGATTCAACCTTGGAATGAAGATGAAGCAGGAGTTGGAAATCATTTCAGGATTCATGGGGATTGTTCTAAAATACGTCATTGGCAGAGGAGAAAGGAAAAAGCTATAGCTAAAAACTCAAGATACCTGACAGCTATAGTCTAAACCCCAAGATATCTATGAATTGGGGTTAAAGTTTCTATCTACTCTTTTATTTCACTTGAGTCATAAATTTTCAAGGTAAATCTGTTTCACTGAAATCAATTAAGCTAATAGAGCTTCATGGTAAATATATTTTATTTTTCATTTAATCTGAATCTTAAAGAAAAGAAAGTATTCATAAAATAATGAACAAATTTTTTTTTTAATAAATATAATTCTAGTGCTGTCTCATTAAGAGGAAAGCAGCTAGGAGCACACAGCAAGGTGTGTATAACTTTTTGTATGAGAGACTGAATTGATTTGTAAACTTTCACCTAAACCACAATAAATAAATTTTTAAAAAAAGAAATATAATTCTAGATGGATTTAGACAGGCCCTTTCATGAAAAGATGAATTAAAAAATATCAAGTTCATGGAGCATTTACAGTATTGAAGAACAATGGAAATCAATGGCATAGGAAATAAATCTTTGGGATAAAAAGCCTATTAGGGAAGAGTGATAGAAAGATGCCTCTGTTTCCTTTTGTTGTTTGTTTTACCTCCACTGAGTTGCCTGGAGTTGGTCACTCAGACTGGGCTCTCCACCTAGGGCACTCATTTCTCCCACCCTCATTCCATGCACTTTCTCCTAGCAACCATCTCTCTTACCCACACAATGCCAATTCATCCTTCAAGTTTAAATGCATCTTTACTAATAGTACTTCTTTCCTCTCCCTTCCTTTGGGAATAAACACCCATGTGAGGGCTTCCAAAGCAACATGCATAGCTTCTCTCACATCTCATTGAGCAGTAATTGTCTACAGATTTTATTTTCCCCACTAGACTTTAAGATGCTTGAGGGCTGTGAGTTGTTGTTGTTTGTTTGGATGATTTTTTTTTTTTTTTTTAATCTTCTAGGCTTTTAATTAGTCCAGATTTAGGGTGTGTCTTTTAGAAATTACTCTTTCTTGGGCCTGGCATATAGTAGGCAAATGACAAGAAAAGAAAGCATTGAATAACAAGTTTTTGATAAATTAATGATAATGATAAGATGTATCATTAAGAGAAACATTAGTAAAAGCAACTATCTAAAACAATATTGAACTCCTACTATGTGCCAGGCAGTTTGTATGAGATAGTCAAGTCTCATCATGATTGAGTTTCACTTCAGGCTTACTCTAGAACTAACTTGCTTGGAAGATGTGACTCATTATCTCCCTCAAACCTTGTAATACAAACAAATTTATTAATACAGATTAATGCGATGAAGTTTAATATTAACAAAGGATGGGAGTAAATCTTTCAAATAAACAGGGCCTCTTTAGAATCCTTCACCCATACTCTGCCTCCCATTCCCTAGAAAAGATTTGACAAATATCTTAATTACCATAAAGACCAAATAGTTTGAATGCACAACGATGTAGGATTTACTTTTTATTTCTTCCTTCAGTAGTTCAGTGTTTCTCAAAATGTAAACTGAAAAGTGCTGTAAACACTGAACCAGGTACATTGTACATGGAAATTTAATATTTAAAGCATGATGTTGACTCTCCCCTCCCCAATAAGAAGCAACTCTTCTCTATCTCTTAATTTATTTAATCTTCACAACATCCCTGTGAATTAGGAATTGTTATCATCCTGAGCTCAAGGTTAGAAGAATAATAGATTTATTGATCATATTAGTGAGCAATGAATATTTAATAGTATAAACTGGCAACATTGTTCCTGTTAAATCCATTGTAAATAGGTGTAGGAAATTTTGCCTCATTCTGTCAAAATGGAATAAACTGGTACATGATCTAAAACAATTGTTCCTGAAGGAAAGAGTTCAGGAAATTGGTCTTTATAAATGTTTTGCCTAATTTTCATATACTAATGTAATCTAATTCTTCATCATAGATGTTCAACTCATATCACAGGTCTTAATGTGGTTTTAAAGGAATGCAAGGGGGGCAGCTGTATAACAAGGCCGTGTAGACGTGATTCACTGACGGGGCTGTATGAAGCAAAATGTACATTCATCCCAGAAAAATCCCAAACTGCAAAGGAATCCATAATGTTCATGCAAAATTTCAACTCTGTAAGTACTTTCTTCTTCCAGTCTCACAAAAAACCACTTCAGAAAAATCAGTTAGGGAAGCTGGATTTTCTGCTTTGAAAGTATCTGTACCAATAGAAAGGAGGGAAGTTATTCAGGCAATTAATTAGTGGTCATTTTCTCCAGCTCAGGTTCAGAGTGTGTCTGGAAATTACTCTACCCTTTCTTATTACCCTGACCCTTTTCTCCAGATGTAGATTCCAACTCATGGCAACACCATGTGTTACAGAATATAACTTCTCCGTAGGGTTTTCTTGGCTGTAATCTTTATGGAAACAGATCACCAGGCCCTTCTTCTGCGGTGCTGCTGGGTGGGTTCAAACCTCCAACCTTCAGGTTGGTAGTCAAGGATAAACCATTTGCACTATCCAGGGGCCTGATAACCCCATTGAGCGAGTATAAATCAGAACCATATCAGAAGGAAAACAAACTTTTAAAACTTAGATAAAAGATGTTTAATTATTTAGTTCTTCTAAATCTAAGCTTTGGGTCTGGGGTTAAATCTAAGCTTACTTCTAGAGGCTTTGTGTTGGGTTGTTGTCATAGTTGTTGTTGTTAGGTTCCGTCGAGTCAATTACAACTCATAGTGACCCTATACACAACAGAATGAAACATTGCCCAGTCCTGTACCATCCTTAAAATTGTTATGCTTGAGCTCATTCTTACAGCCACTGTGTCAATCCACCTCACAGAGGGTCTTCCTCTTTTCCACTGACCCTGTACTTTGTTAAGCATGATGTCCTTCTCCAGGGACTGACCCCTCCTGACAACATGTCCAAACTATGTCAGAAGCAGTCTCGCCATCCTTGCTTCTAAGGAGCATTCTGGTTGTACTTCTTCCAAGACAGATTTGTTCATTCTTTTGGCAGTCCATAGTATATTCAATATTCTTCACCAACACCACAATTCAAAAGCATTAATTCTTGGGTCTTCGCTATTCATTGTCCAGCTTTCACATGCATATGATGCAATTGAAAAAACCATGGCTTTGGTCAGACGCACCTTAGTCTTCAAGGTGACATCCCTGCTTTTCAACACTTTAAAGAGGTCCTTTGCAGCAGACTTACCCAAAGCAGTGCATCGTTTGATTTCTTGGCTGCTGCTTCCATGGCTGTTGATTGTGGATCTAGGTAAAATGAAATCCTTGACAACTTCAATCTTTTCTCTGTTTATCAAGTTGTTGCTCATTGGTCCAGTTGTGAGGATTTTTGTTTTATTTATGTTGAGGTGCAAGCCATACTGAAGGCTGTGGTCTTTGATCTCTATTAGTAAGTGCTTCAAGTCCTCTTCACTTCTAGCAAGCAAGGCTGTATTGTCTGCATAACACAGGTTGTTAATGAGCCTTCCTCCAATCCTGATGCCCCATTCTTCTTCATATAGTCCAGCTTCTCAGATTATTTGCTCAGCATACAGATGGAATAGGCATGGTGAAAGGATATAACCCTGACGCACACCTTTCCTGACTTTAAAACAATCAGTATCCCCTTGTTCTGTCCGAACAACTGCCTCTTGATCTATATACAGGTTCCTCATGAGCACAATTAAGTGTTCTGGAATTCCCATTCTTCACAAGGTTATTATCCATAATTTGTTATGATCCACACAGTTGAATGCCTTAGCACAGTCAATGAAACACAGATAAACACCCTTCTGGTATTCTCTGCTTTCAGCCAAGATCCATCTGACATCAGCAATGATATCCCTGGTTCCATGTCCTCTACTGAAACCAGCCTGAACTTCTGGCAGTTCCCTGTTGATATACTGCTGCAGCCATTTTTGAATGTTCTTCAGTAAAATTTTGCTTGTGTGTGATATTAATGATATTGTTCTATAATTTCTGCATTCGGTTGGATCACCTTTCTTGGGAATAGGCATAAATATGGATCTTTTCCAGTCAGTTGGCCAGGAAGCTGCCTTCCATATTTCTTGGCATAAAAGAGTGAGCACTTCCAACGCTGCATCCGTTTGTTGAAACATCTCAATTGATATTCTGTCAATTCCTGGAGGCTTATTTTTTGCCAATGCCTTTAGAGCATCTTGGACTTCTTCCTTCAATACCATTGGTTCCTGATCATAGGCTACCTCTTGAAATGGTTGAATATCGACTAATTTTTTTGGTATAATGTCTCTATGTATTCCTTCCATCTTCTTTCGATGCTTCCTGTGTTGTTTAATATTTTCCCCATAGAATTCTTCACTATTGCAACTTGAGATCTGAATTTTTTCGTCAGTTCTTTCAGTTTGAGAAACGCCAAGCAAGTGTGTTCTTCCCTCTCGGTTTTCTATCTCCAGCTCTTTACACGTCATTATACTTTAACTCTTAGAAGATTTTTATCAGCTGCTGCAGTCTGAAATTGATCAAACATGCAATCAGGATGCATTGATAATTACTTGTGATTGGAACGCAAAAGCTGGAAACAAAGAAGACATTACTAAGTTTTCAAAACTTGAAGGATTTTCATAGATTCTATAATAATTAAAGAGCATTTGACAAAATTATTGAATACAACTCATCGTTTGCCACTAAAGAAGAAGCAATCACATTTCCTCATTTTCTCCCCACACTTTCTTTACTTTTTCAGGAGTATTATTTTATTTATACCAAAGAGTTTACCAAGGCCAATAACAATCCAATAGTCGTTAAAATAGAAACCCTGGTGGCGAAGTGGTTAAGTGCTACAGCTGCTAACGAAGAGGTTGGCAGTTCAAATCCTCCAGATGCTCCTTGGAAACTCTATGGGGCAATTCTACTCTGCCCTATAGGGTCGCTATGAGTTGTAATCAACTTTATGGCAGTGGGTCTTTTTTGGCTTTATTGTTAAAATATCTGTCCTCAAGTTTGTAGGTCAACTATGAAGAGATGGAAAATAATTAGGCAATTAAAGGCTGCTTTCTCTACCCCACTCTTAGGGAGCATGCTAGAAATTACCACAAGTCCTGTCCCTTTTTCCGTCAAACTTAACTCAAGGCTTGAGCCCTCCCCCTCCCTCAAGAGTCTAGCAGAGACAGAAGTTATTTTAAGCAGCTGTATCAGCTGCCTCACCCCCCAGTGCCATTATCGACCTATACCTAAGAGAACCACCCAAAAAATTTCCAGTATGTATTGAGTTTTACCTTGTTTTCACCCAATTTGAGTATGCAAAATGGACGTCAGAATGTTAGATTATGATGTAAATTTTAATTGTCAGGAAATAAAATCTGTGGATAGTGTGTATGGCAGCCAACTATGTATTTGGAAAGGAAGGTAACACCTCGCCAATTATCGTATTATCATGTTTTAATGTTTTTTTTCCTAGGTAGTTGAATTTTGTACAAGGAAAACACACAATACAGAAGCTCCAAACCTACAAAACAAAATGTGCAACCACAGAAGCACATGGGATATAATCATGGGCTCTGATGATTTTCAAAATGTATCTCCCATGAAAGGAATGGATCCTCCAGCTCCTCCTACATTTTCATTGCTCAGGTCCAAACAGCGAGTAGTCTGTTTGGTTCTTGATAAATCCGGAAGCATGGCTGCAGTAAGGCAGTTAATTTGTTCTCCTAAATCAAGTCATTTAAGCTAACAGAAATATAATCTTAGGTTTCATTCCAGTAAGCTAACTAAAATATATATTTATTATCCTAAGAAATATTAGTACAATGCTTTTATATGAACAAGTATTAGAATATGCTAAAATAAAAATGATTGTTATATTAAGGCTCTTAGATGATGGTGCACAGTGGATAAGCACCTGGCTGCTAGCTGAAAGGTTGGAGGCTCAAACTCACCAGCCACTAGTGTGAGAAAGACGTGGCACTCTGCTTCAGTAAAGATGACAACCTTGGAAACCTTATGGGTGCAATTCTACTCTGTCCTATAGGGTAACTAATTCATAGTCACTCATGGGATCAACTTGAAGGCAATAAGTTGTGTTTCGTTTTGTTTTGTTTTGTTTTTAATCTTTGGTTCTAATTAATTAGAAAAAATGTAAATGAACAAAAAGAAAAATAATCCATAATTCTACCATCAAAAACATTATTATTACCATTATCATCAAGCATATGCAATTCTAGCCCTTTTTTCTGTTCACATATTTTCCCCCTCAAAATGTGATAATATCTTATTTAATGTATTATAATCTTATTTTTTTACTTAATACACCTTAAACATGGCCGTTTAAAAAATGTTCCTACCACATAATTTTTAATGGTTGTGTCAGATTCACTTACCATAATTTTTAGTCCAGCTATCCCCTATTGTTGAGTACTTGGAAGGTTTTCAACTTGTTAGTATTAAAAACTATGTTGCAATCATCTTTGCATTTTTTTAATTATTTCTTTATGAGAAATTCCTGAACATAAAACTGTTCAATAAAAAGGTAGAGATTTTTCAGTTTTTTTTTTTCAAGTATGATTGATCTTTTTTCTTAAACACACTTTTTAATAAAATGAAAGTGTTAAATTCTAAAATACAGCAACCAAGTTTTACTGTGATCCATGGTCCATGAATGACCTTGTCTTTCATCATACTCTGTTCAAGATTTGAGGAGACTGTGAAGTTGTTCACATATCTTTTCCTTACAGGAAGATCGTCTCATCCGAATGAAACAAGCAGCAGAACTCTACTTGATTCAAATTATTGAAAAGGGATCTTTGGTTGGGATGGTCACATTTGAAAATGTTGCTCAAATAAAAAATTATCTAACAGAAATAACTGATGATAATGCTTACCAAAAGATCACTGCAAACTTGCCTCAAGAAGCTAGTGGTGGAACTTCAATTTGCAATGGACTCAAAGCAGGATTCCAGGTAAAATAAAAATGTTCTTCTAAATATCATTTGCCATTTTACGCTTTTAATTTTGTCCAATAACCTTTGAACAAGGGTCATGAGCTCTTAGGTCCCTCATTTAGTAACACTGTGAACTGGTCAAGATAAATCACTTATGGGAAGAAAAAAAAAAACTCTCCTACTGCCTGATGTTCACAGCTGGAACCTCTCTGAGTGTGGTTGTTTTACAGGCACATTTCTGAGGTACTGAGTTGCATTAGGAGAGGTTAAGTAAGAAAAGAAAAACCAAGTGTGCATAAAATCATGATTTTTTTTTTTTTTGAGGCGTTCCCATCTCTATCATTCCACAGTCTTAATTTTTATGAGCAGAAAATAATGCTGTTGAGTGGACCATGGAGGAGGGAAATTAGAAACTTTTCCGCACTATGGATAAAGAAAACTCCAATTCACCAAATTAAATTACAAAGATTGAGGTAACACCCAAGGCAGTATAGTGCCAAACTCAGTACACACAGGTGAAATCAAACTTGTGAAATCAAAAAATTGTGAGCAGCTTTTGAGCACTATATTAAAGTGCCTCCAGAAAAACAAAAACCAAACCCAAGGCATTTGGGTTGATTCCAACTCACAGCGACACCATGTGCCTCCAGTACCCATTTAAATTTCTTCCGACCTAAATTAGCCTTGATTTAAGCCTATTTCTTGTCACTCTTTAAGTCACAGAAAGCTAGTTTCCTTCACTGATCCTCCCTTTGCCTGAGTTAAAGTAGAAATTGTTAACTTATCCAGGCGATTAATTAATGCCACCTCTTAACCTTCCTCGTGGTGTTTATTTATAGTATAGCATATTGGTTTAACAAGGCAGGCTCTGGATTCAGACAAGCCCGGGGTACTGGCTCTATTACTTATTAGCTAAATTACTGGCATTTCAAATACCAGCAGGGTCACCCATGGAGGACAGGTTTCAGCTGAGCTTCCAGACTCAGACGGGCTAGGAAGAAGGACACGGCAGTCTACTTCTGAAAAGAATTAGGCAGTGAAAACCTTATGAATAGCAGCAGAACATTGTCTGATATAGTGCCTGAAGATGAGCCCCCCAGGTTGGAAGGCACTCAAAAGATGACTACAGAAGAGCTGCCTCCTCAAAGTAGAGTCATCCTTAATGACATGGATGGAGTCAAGTTTTCAGGACCTTCATTTGCTGATGTGGCACAACTCAAAATGAGAAGAAACAGCTGCAAACATCCATTAATAATTGGAATGTGGAATGTACGAAGTATGAATCTAGGAAAATTGAAATCATCAAAAATGAAATGGAACACATAAACATTAATATCTTAGGCATTTGACAGCTGAAATGGACTGGTATTGTCCATTTTGAATCAGATAATCATATGGTCTACTATGCCAGCAATGACAAAATGAAAAAGAATGCCATTGCATTCATCATCAAAAAGAACATTTCAAGATCTATCCTATCAGTGATAGGATAATATCCATACACCTACAAGGAAGACCAGTTAATACAATTATTATTCAAATTTGCGCACCAACCACTAATGCCAAAGATGAGGAAATGGAAGATTTTTACCAACACCTGCAGTCTGAAATTGATCAAACATGCAATCAAGATGCATTGATAATTACTAGTAATTAGAATGTGAAAGTTGGAAACAAAGAAGAAAGATTGGCAGCTGGAAAATACGGCCTTGGTGATAGAAATGGTGCCAGAGATCACATGACAAAACTTACATAACTAACTACTTCTTCATTGCGAACACCTTTTCTTAACAATGTAAAGAGCAACTATACATATGGACCTCACAGGATAGAATACACAGGAATCAAATTGCCTACATCTGTGGAAAGAGACAATGGAAAAGCTCAGTACCGTCATCAGTCAGAACAAGGCCAGGGGCCAACTGTGGAACAGACCATCAATTGCTCATATGCAAGTTGAAGCTGAAGAAAATTAGAATAAGTCCACGAGAGCCAAAGTATGAATTTAGAGACCATCTCAAGAATAGATTTGACTCATTAAACACTAGTAGCCAAAGACCAGACGAGTTGCAGAACGACATCAAGGACCATACACATGCAGAAAGTAAGAGGTCATTAAAAAGAGGAGAGAAAGAAAAGACCAAAATGGATGTCAGAGGAGACTCTGAAACTAAATGATGAAGTGAAAGAGCTGAACAGAAGATTTCAAAGGGCGGCTCGAGAAGGATGAACACACTTGGCATTTCTCAAGCAGAAAGAAGTGAAGAGAAAATTCAAGCCTCCTGTTGAAGGATTCTACAGGGAAAATATTAAATGATGCAGGAAGCATCGAAAGAAGGTGGTAGGAATACAAAGTCACTGTATCAAAAAGAATTGGTCAACATTCAGCCATTTCAGAAGGTAGCATATGATCTAGAACCAGTGGTACTACAGGAAGAAGTCCAAGCTCCACTGAAGGCACTAGGGAAAAACAAGGCTCCAGGAATTGATGGAATACCAATTTTGATGTTTCAACAAGAGATGCAGTGCTAGAAGTACTCATTCATCTATGCCAAGAAACTTGGAAGACAGCTACCAAGAGATTCATATTTGTGCCCATTCCAAAGAAAGGTGAACCAAGAGAATGCGGAAATTATCACACAATATAATCAATGCCACACACAAGTAAAATTTTGCTGAAGACCATTCAAAACTGGTTGCAGCAGTATATCAACAGGCAAGTACCAGAGATTCAAGCCAGATTTAGAAGAGGACGTGATGTCATATGGATCTTGGCTGAAAGCAGAGAATACCAGAAAGATGTTTACCTGTGTTTTATTGACTATGCAAAGGCATTCGAATTGTGTGAATCACCACAAATTATGGATAACATTATGAAGAATGAGAATTCCAGAGCACTTAATTGGACCTGTGCCTAGGCCAAGAAGCAGTTTTTCAAACAGAACTGGGGGATACAGTGTGGTTTAAAATCAGGAAAGGTGTGTGTCAGGGCTGTATCGTTTCACCATATTTATTCAATCTGTATGTTGGGCAAATCATCAGAGAAGCTGGACTATATAAAGAAGAACACAGCATCAGGATTGGAAGAAGACTCATTAATAACCTGCAATACACAGGTGATAACAACCTTCCTTGCTGAAAATGAAGAGGACTTGAAGCACTTACGATGAAGATCAAAAACGACAGCCTTCAGTATGGATTACATCTCAACATAAAGAAAACAAATATCCTCATAAGTGGACCAATAAGCAACAACATGATAAACTGAGAAAAGATTGAAGTTGTCAAGGATTTCATTTTACTTGAATCTACAATTAACACCCATGGAAGCAGCAGTTAAGAAGTCAAAGACAAATTACACTGGGCAAATCTGTTGCGAAAGATCTCTTTAAAGTGTTAAAAAGTAAAGATGTCACTTTGAGGACTAAGGTGTACCTGACCCAAAGCATTGTGTTTTCAGTCACCTTATATGCATGCAAATGCTGGGCAAGGAATAAAGAAGACTGAAGAAGAATTGATACCTTTGAATTATGGTGTAGGCAAAGAATATTGAATACACCATGGACCGCCAAAAGATTGACCCAATATGTCTTAGAAGTACAGCCAGAGTGCTCCTTAGAAGCAAGGCTACCAAGACTTTGGACATGCAATCAGGAGGGACCAGTCCCTGGAGAAGCATATCATGCTTGATAAAGTACAGGGTCAGCAAAAAAGAGAAAGACCCTCAGTGAGATGGATTGACACAGAGGCTGCAAGAGGGGGCTCAAGCATAACGATTGTGAGGATGGTGCAGGACCAGGCAGTGTTTCCTTCTGTTGTACATAGATAGGGTCACTACGAGTCAGAACAGACTTGACAGCACCTAACGACAACAAGTTATTCAACTTAGAAGTCTCAGTTTCCTAGCCAAGAAAATGTAGGTAATAATAGTACCTATCTCATTTAGTTGTGAGAATTGTGTAAGATAGGTAATTGTTCAATGTTTGCTATTGCTATGACAATTATCATAATTCCTATTATATCTGTTTACTTCAAAAATATGACAATATTCTACACTGGGACTATGTCAAAATATTTGCACATATTAGTTAGCATATGTTCTCAATTTATTTTTATATGTATCTTATATTTTGATGACAGCATTTCTTTCTAAATATAGACTATTCCAAATTACATTCAAAGGTATAAACAACTCTTAACTATTTACATAATGAAAAAATATCAGTATATAGGTATTTTACTTAAAATTATAAAAATAATAGCTAATATTTATTAAATATATACTATATTCTTGGCTATGCTAAATGCTTTACATTTGTGATCTTATTTTATCCTCACCATTGCTTTATGAGTTGAGTACTGGTATGAAATCATTTTACATATAAGGACCTGAGATTCAGAGTAACTAAATCTCTTTCTCAAGGTCATATAGCCAGCAATTGGCAGATTTAGGATTCAAAACCTGGTCTCTCCAAAGTCCATAATCTTAATCACTATGCTAAGCTCTGTATAAGGTTATATCATACATGAAAAAAAATTTTTTTTTTATATATTTTATATTGTTGCAGTCATTAGGTGCCATTCAGCCAGTTCCAACTCATAGCAATCCTACGTACAACAGAACGAAACACTGCCCAGTCCTATGCCATTCTCACAATCATTGCTATGTTTGAGGCCATTGTTGCAGCCACTGTGTTAGCCCATCTCCTTGAGGGTCTTCCTCTTTTTCGCTCACCCTCTACTTTACCAAGCATGATGCCCTTCTCCAGGGACTGATCCCTCCTGATAACATGTCCAAAGTATGTGAGAAGTAGTCTCGCTATCCTCCCTTCTAAGGAGCATTCTGACTGTACCTTTTCCATTTGTTCATTCTTCTGGCAGTTCATGGTATAGTAAATATTCTTCACCAACATAGTTCAAAAGCAGCAATTCTTTTTGAGTCTTCTTATTCATTGTCCAGCTTTTGCATGTATATGAGGTAACTGAAAATACCATGGCTTGGATCAGGCGCACCTTAGTCCTCAAAGTAGTATCTTTGCTGTTTAACACTTTGCTGTTTAACACTTTAAAGAGGTTTTTGCAGCAGATTTGCTCAATGTAATATGTCCTTTGATTTCCATGGGCGTTGATTGTAGATTCAAGTAAAATGAAATCCTTGACAGCTTCAATCTTTTCTCTGTTTATCATGATGTTGTTTATTGGTCCAGTTGTGAGGATTTTTGTTTTCTTTATGTTGAGATGTAATCCATACCAAAGGCTGCAGTCCTTGATCTTCATCAGTAAGTACTTCTAGTCCTCTTCATTTTCAGCAAGCAAGGTTGTGTCATCTGCATATCACAAGTTGTTAATAAGTCTTCCTCCAATCCTGATGCTGCTTTCTTTTTCATATAATCCAGCTTCTCAGATTATTTACTCCGCATACAGACAGGATAAATATGGTGAAAGGATACAACCCTAATGCACATTTTTCCTGATTTTAACCACACAGTATTCCCTTGCTCTGTTCAAATGACTGCCTATAAGATATATTTTATATATTATATATAATATATTATTTTATGTATTATAGAAAGAGAGACTACATGCTAGCTATTCTATTAAGCAAATGGTAGGGCTGGAATTTACTCTCAAGTTGTCTGGCTCCAAAGCTCTTGGCCAATATTTTTTTTAAAAAAAAATTCTTATTAGGAGTGAGTGAAAGACAAGAGGGAAAAAAATTGTAACAATTGATAAACTTATGAACCTCCTTCATAGCAGGCCAAATTTTTTTCTGCAAAATCTTGAGATTCTATAGCAGTGATCAAATAATACCCACGAAAAGGAGGCATGCCACATCGTTTAACCTTGCACACCCACATTTGGTCATAACTTTGCAAATGCAGTTTGGTTTGCAGCCTCCAGGCCTGCCTGGTAATTTACTTCCACCTCAAGCATCTCTTGGGATAATAATAATAGCTAACATTTGGTCAGTACTTACTATGTGCTGGACATTGTTCTAAGTGTTTTGTTCTTCCTGTCTTGAGTAGCTGGAACATACGTGAGAGAATTAGAAGTATTTACACTCTATCTTTGAATATCTGTAAGACCACTGTACAGTGACACTCACTTCCACATACCAACTCAGCCTGGAATGAATGCAAAAAGTTTCCTTCGACTTACTCTGACACATTGGACTAACGACTTCTCTAAGACAAAACAACACGTTTATTCTTAGTTTAAATTTATTCAGATATGACATTCTGTAATTAATGATCTGGCTTTTCATTACCAGGCAATTACCCACGATAACCAAAATACTTCTGGTTCTGAAATCATATTACTAACAGATGGGGAAGATTCTGAAATAAGTTTATGCTTTGAGGAGGTAAAACAAAGTGGTGCCATCATCCACACCATTGCTCTGGGACCTTCTGCTGCCAGAGAACTGGAGACTCTGTCAAATATGACTGGTAAACCTTTGGAACATATTATTGTTTGGGATATATAGGTAGCATAAAAAATACATTTCCAGTCTCATTCCAGAGACTTTTTCCCTATTCTAAAAATTAACCTACTTTGTTCTTCCCTTGTCCTTCAAATTAATATCTACACTCTCAATTTCTTCATATATCTCATATATATGTATATACATACATATGCATCTATTTCTCCTAATATTAGTCAACATATGCTGTCTTCTTTATTCCTTGACCATTTTCTGCCAATGCCACTAAACTGAAACTTCTTTCTCCATGTTACTGATGACTTGTTGTTGTTGTTAGTTGCCACTGAGTCAATTCCAACAAACTTACCCAATTGCAATTTCAAAATTATTACTCAGTATTTGTCCTGTTCAGTCCCACAGCGGAGATTCATGCCGATTTCACAGATGAAAAAGTAGAAGCCTAGAAAGTATAAAGGATTTGCTCAAGGCCACAGTTAGAGTACTGATTAGCAAGTCAGAACTCTTTCTACCACCATACTCTACTTCCACCTCACCAATTCTTTCTAAACCTTAGTTTGAAATATTTATTTTATTTCTCCTTTCTATCCAGTCCTACTACTACAACCTAACCCTGCCTTTACAATCTCTGCCTGGGCTACTTCAATAACATTCCAGCTGGTCTTTCTGCCATTTATTAGTTCAATAAATATGTATTGATAGTTGTGTATGTGGCAGGCACTTGTGTTAATTCTTCCTCCCACAATACATTCTGTCCCAGCTCCTCACAACCAAGTAATATCTCTTCATCATCTCCTGTATTCTTTATTTTCTGAACTTACAAATATTTACTTCATTCTAAACTGTCATTCTCTCTCTAATTGTTTTAGTATATCTTAGACACATTTAGAAAACAAGTAGCTGATTCGGAAGAACTGTTGTAAATTTCATTTTTATAACATTATTTAGTGATTAGATAAATTTTGTTAATGTGGCAGGCATTTGCACCTGGTGGTTGCTTGATATAAAAACAAAATGTGGCCTGTTCTCTGAAGTTCCTTTCATTCTTACTTATTTTAAGCAAGGTTTTAGTTAGTGTAGGACTACATCTGGGACACTAATATTCTGAAAATTCCTGAGATTGTGGGAAATTAATCTTTGCAAGCTTAAAAATAAATTTTAAGCTATATTGATGAGAACACAATAAAAATATGAGCTTCTCATTTAAAACCAGTGTTCCAAAAGCAAATAAAATTTCATTTCAGGAGGATATCGTTTTTATGCCAATAAAGGCACAAGCGGCCTTATCGATGCTTTCAGTAGAATTTCATCTAGAAGTGGCAACATCTCTCAACAGGCTATTCAGGTCAGTATACCAGGAAAATTCTTTGATTGTCCACATTTGCAATAAATTTATATTATCGTAAATATTAACTCTAGTAGTGATTAATAAATATGGCTGCTAACCAAAAGGTTGGCAGTCCGAATCTACCAGGTGCTCCTTGGAAACCGTATGGGGCAGTTCTACTCTGTCCTGTAGGGTCACTATGAGGCGGAATCGACTCGAGAGCAACAGGTTTGTTTTTTTTTTTCTCTAATACATAACTCTTACGCCTGAAAACATTCCAGGTGTTCAAGAAAAACATCCTTACTGAGTTTGTTTTTCCATGACAGTCACAGCCACCTTTTCTTTTGCATTCTTCTACTCTTTATAATTATAAATTAATTGTTAGTCATTTTAATTGAAACCTTAAAGATAAAATTACCCTGAGCTGACTAAACATTGAAATTCTATTAACTATAACAACATTTTTTTTTTTTTTTATAACAACAAATGGATTTTGTTTATGGTCTTGTTTTTACTTATGTTACAGCTGGAAAGTAAAGCCTTAAATATTTCAGGAAGAAAATGGATAAATGGTACAGTGCCTGTGGATAGTACAATTGGAAATGACACTTTCTTTGTTGTCACATGGACAATGCAAAAACCAGAAATTCTTCTTCAAGATCCAAAAGGAAAGAAATACAAAACCCCAGATTTCAAAGAAGATAAACTAAATATTCGATCTACCCGTCTTCAGATACCAGGTATTGCAGAGGTAAGTTTATTATTTTCTCCAAGCTTTATCAATCTCTTTTCTAAGGAGAATAAGAAGATAACATCCTATATATTGGCAAGATTAAAACAGGCCCCCCATCATAAAAAAGCAGCCAATTAGAATAACTAAAGATTCATACTATAGAGCTACTAGTTTGTAAAACTGGGTGTTAAAAATCATTAATGTGGTGATGGTTGCACAACATTATGAACGTATTTAATGCCACTGAAATGTACTCTTAAAAATGGTTAAAATGGCAATGTTATGTTAGATATTTTACCACAATAAAAAAAAAATTATTATTTCTCTGCTTAAATTTCTAAATAATTTTATATTCCAAAGAGTAGAAAAATATTACCAAAGCTCTTAAATAGATATTTTCGATTTTCAGACAGGCACTTGGACTTACAGCCTTCTAAATAATGATATTAACTCTCAAATGCTAACAGTGACAGTGACTTCTCGAGCAAGAAGTCCTACAACACTCCCAGTGATTGCAGATGCTCACATGAGTCAAAATACAGCACATTTCCCTAGCCCACTGATTGTTTATGCACGAGTCAGTCAAGGGTTTCTGCCTGTTCTGGGAATCAATGTGACAGCCATTATAGAAAACGAAGATGGACATCAAGTAACATTGGAGCTCTGGGACAATGGTGCAGGTAATATGAATCTAAATCAATTTTCACTGAACTTAAAATTCTACTACAGTCACATGACTTAGAAGTCAATATTTCCTATGTATGCTCATTAATCATATTTTAAAGTAAGGTTATTTTCAAAGTTTTTAAACTTCTTATCCAATTATCTTGACAAGTCACAGACATAAGCATACTTACCTTCTAGAAATTTTATGAACAATTTTATTTTTCCCACAGAACTTGAGTATAGTTTTTATCTATTTTCTTTAATGTCAGTGTTTCACATATGCTTTCTCTAGTTTTAGTTATTTTTCCTTATTTTTGATCAGCTTCTTTTATGACATAATAAAAATAATGTTGTATGCCATTGAGTCGATTCTGACTCATGGTGACCTGATAGGACAGAGTAGAACTGCTCCATAGGGTTACCTAGGCTGTAATCCTTACAGGAGCAGATCATCAGGTTTTTTCTCCCATACAGCAGCTGGTGGGTTCAAACCACCAACCTTTCAGTTAGCAGCTGAGCTCTTAACCATTGTGCTACCAGGGTTCCAATAATAACAGTAAAAACAGTAGCTAACATTAATTGAATGCTTACCATGAATTAGCCTTTCCAAAATCACAGGGTTAGTAAGTGGCCAAGCCAGGTTTTGAACACAAAAGGTACTTAAAACATTGTTCTATACTATCTACCAAATTGTTGCCATCACTAACGTTTACAGTTGTGATTGTCATCTTTACTTCCTTCAGTGGCTAATCACTACATTTCAATATCAAGGTGCTGATACTGTCAAGAATGACGGCATCTACTCGAGGTACTTTACAGATTACCATGGAAATGGTAGATACAGTTTAAAAGTGCGTGCCCAGGCAAGAAAAAACACAGCTAGACTAAATTTAAGGCACCACCAGAATAAAGCTATATACATACCAGGCTACGCTGAAAATGGTAAGTGGCATCAAAATAGATATGTGACATTTGTTTAGATAAATTATATACGACAAGCATTAGAAATCTAATGTATTATGGAAAACCTATGTTTATAATTATGCAATCATCTGCAGGTTCAGAACCTTATCCATGGACAAAGCATAAGACTATGTTTTTAGGTGTTTTGCATGCATCTACTTCAGTTAATTTCATTCACATTTTTTTAAAAATTTACATGCTGTAATTTTATTAGCATTTTGTGTGTGTGTGTTTAGTAGTATTTTGGTTTTTTTAGGAGCCCTGGTGGCACAGTGGTTAAAAGTGCTCGGTTGCTAACCTAAAGGTCAGCAATTCAAACCCACCAGCCGCTCCACGGGAGAAAGACGTGGCAGTCTGCTTCCATAAAGATTTAGAGCCTTAGAAACCCTATGGGGCAGTTCTACCCTGTCCTATAGGGTCACTATGAGTCAGAATCGACTCAGCAGTAGTGAGTTTGGTTTTGCGTTAGTTTTTTACAACTGCTGTAACAAAAGTACCAAAAAATGGATGGTTTAAAACTACAGAAATTTATTCTCTCACAGTTCTGGAGGCTTGTTGTTGCTGTGTGCCATTGAGTCAATTTTGACTCATAGTGACCCTATAGGACAGACTAGAGCTGCCTCATAGGGTTTCTTAGGCTGTAATCTTTATGGGAACAGATCACCAGGTCTTCTCTCCCACAGAGCTGCTAATGGGTTTGAACTGCTGATCTGTAGCTGAGCGCTTTAACCACTGTAGAAGTCTGAAATCACTGTGTTAGCAGGACCATGCTCCCTCTGAAAGTTCAAGGAAAGAACCATTCCTTGACTCTTCTTAGCTTCTGGTGGTTGCTGACAATCCTTGGCATTCCTTAGCTTGCAACAGTCCAATCTCTGTCCCCAATGTCATGTGGCCTTCTTCCCTCTGTGTATGTCTGTGTATCCGAATTTCCCTATTTTTATAAGGACAGCAGTCTTTGGATTTAGGGCCCACTTTAATCCAGCATGATCTCATCTCAACATGATTACATCTGCAAAGACCCTGTTTTCAAATAAGGCCACATTCGCAAGTTCCAGATGGACATGAATTTGGGGGGCGGGGGATGATAGTCAACTCAGTACGTGTAGCAAGCACTGTGCTAGATGCTGGAGTTAAAAGATAAATAAAACACAGTCCTTGACCTCAAAGAATTTACAGTCTAGTAGTAGAGGCACATAGGTAAGAAAAGTAGCTTTAATATTTTTTTAATGTCATTTTTAAAAAGACACAAAACAAGCTTTTTCATTAAAGCTGTTACTTTTTCTATATGCTACCAATCAATATTAAACCTCTACAGCTGCAAGATGAGCTTACAAGGAACAGACATGGCAATATGAAAAGTTATAAAATTGCTTTTTTTCGGTAGGTACAATTATAGCAAACCCACCCAAACCTGAAGTCAAAGATAATGTGACAAAACCTGGAGGAGGAGGAGGAGACATCATTAGAGTAGTGTCTGGAGGGACGTTTACTGTATCAGGAGTTCCTGCAGATAATCATAATCCCACTCCCATGTTCCCACCTGGTAAAATTAAAGACCTTGAAGCTAAATTTAAAGGAGATCATATTCAACTTTCATGGACTGCTCCTGGAAATAGCCTTGATAAAGGAAAAGGTAAGTTTGATATGTTTTAAACTATGCTAAAAGAAATCACATTGGCTTTCATTTGCTAAGACTTTTCTAACATCCCACTGATAAATAACATTTATGGAGTGTCTACTATGGGCCATTATCCACTTATTCTCAGGTGTGAAAACTGAACCTCCAAGAGATAAATAACTGTCCCAAGTTATATCTATATTAGTAACTTAGCTAAAATTCTAAACCAGCCTTGTCAGTGTCTATTGTGCCAAACTACCTCTCAAAATTTGAACTATTACTTTGAGAAGACCAAGTTAACAGCTTCCATTGCATTCTTTTCTTCCTAATAGGGAAAACTTTTTCTAAGTATTTCCGTACTTGAGCAAGTCATTCATTAATTCACCTTTTTTGAGTTTTCAAACACTACTAGGTACCTAAGAAATGATTCCTACTCTCAATAGTCAACTGAGTGCAGAAGATACACAAATAAACAGACAGCTCCATACAGTGTGATGAGAGATATGCTGTTGTGAGCACACAATGGTATGACAGCCTATAGGAAGGCACCTAACCTGGTTGGAGGTTAAGATCACAAGAAATACATCTTAAAAGGCTTCCCAAAGGAGACTAACCCCTATCTGAGTGTTGAAGAATGAGAGAAGTTAGCCAGGTGGGGTGAAGGGGTCCTAAGGAGAGGATCACATGCTGAGAAACCTACTAGTTTGAGAGATTTGGCCATGGAGTTTAAATAAAGTTCAAGGCCAAAATATTTCATTTATTCCAAGTTCCTAATAATAAATTACTCTTATTCCAGAAAGTTTAAATGACTTCTGTCTTTGCTTTAAATTTAACTGAATTCAATTAGTATTCATTGAATGCCTAACATATGCCAGTATTGTGAGTAAATTCATATGTGACAAAGCCAATCTTGTTGTTTTCCCTTTAAAAAAGGGAATATGAAAACAATATACAATGTTGATATACGTATTATCTCAGAGGCTGTGATGGCTGAAATGCCACATGTTCAGTTCTCTTTTTCCTGGGTTACAAAAAACCCGTCACTGTACACTCTGAAAAGAAAAGGTGCTTTTTTAAATCTTTCATTCATTATATAGCATTTTCAAAGTTATATTTATTTTTTATTGTCATTATTATACAAGGAAAAAACATCATTCAAAATCCCAAGGAAACACAGAAATACAAATGCCCATGAAGACCTTTTTTTATAATTCAGTGTTAAAAATTCATATCATAACAGCTACTGAAATACATAATTTTCCCACGTACGACCCTTAAACATATGGCAGAATAAAAAAAAATAACAAAAAGTACCAGTATTACCACTTTTCAAGTCACAAATTAAACTGCCTGACCAAGAGCTGAGTTCTATATTCAATTCAGTCAAGAAAAAACTTTAGTTCAGTTCAATTATATACTAAGGACATGATGCATGAAGAAAGCAAAAGCTCATTAAAAAGGGAAAAAAAAAAAAAGACCAAAATGGATGTCAGAAGAGACTTTGAAACTTGGTCTTGAATGTAGAATAAATAAAGTGAATGGAAGAAATGATGAGGTTAAAGAGCTGAACAGAAGATTTCAAAGGTCAGCTCAAGAAGATAAAATAAAGTATTATAATGAATTGTGAAAAGACCTGGAGTTAGAACACCAAAAGGGAAGAATATGCTAGGTATTTCCTAAACTGAAAGAGCTGAATTAAAAGTCCCAAGCCTTGAGTTGCCATACTAAAGGATTCTACAGGCAAAATACTGAACAATGCAGGAAGCATCAAAAGAAGATGGAAGGAATACACAGAGTCACTGCACCAAAAAGAATTGGTGGACGTTCAATCATTTCAGAAGGCAGCATACGATGAAGAACAGATGGTACTGAAGGAAGAAGTCCAAGCTGCACTGAAAGCACTGGTGAAAAACAAGTCTTCAGGAATTAACAGAATACCAATTGAGGTGTTTCAACAAATGGATGCAGTGCTGGAGGTGCTCGCCTGTCTGTGCCAAGAAATTTGGAAGACAGCTACCTGGCCGACTGACTGGAAGAGATCCATATTTGTGTCCATTGAAAAGAAACGTGATCCAGCAGAATGTAGAAATTATCAAGCAATATAATTAATATCAAGCACGTAAAACTTTGCTAAAAATAATTCAAAAACAGTTGCAGCAGTACATTAACAGGGAACTGCCAGAAATTCAAGCCAGATTCAGAAGAGGATGTGCAACAGGGATATTATCACTGATGTCACAAGGATCTTGGCTGAAAGCAGAGAAGACAAGAAAGATGTTTACCAGTATTTTATTGACTATGCAAAGTGTAGATCATAACATAGTACGGGTAACATTGCAAAGACTGGCAATTCCAGTACACTTAATTGTACTCATGCGGGAGTACATGGACCAAGAAGCAGTCATTCGAACAGAACAAAGGGATACTATGTGGTTTAAAATCTGGAAAGGTGTGTGTCAGGGTTGTATCCTTTCACCACACTTACTCAATCTGTATGCTGAACAAATAATCTGAGAAGCTGGACTGTGTGAAGAAGAACACAGCATCAGGATCGGAGGGAGGAAGTCTCATTAATGATCTGTGACGTGCAGATGACACAACCTTGCTTGCTGAAAGTGGAGAGGACTTGAAGCACTTACTGATGAACATCAAAGATTACACCCTTCAGTATAGATTACATCTCAACATAAAGAAAAAAATCCTCACAACTGGACCAATAAGCAACATCACGATAAACAGAGAAGAGGTTGAAGTTGTCAAGGATTTCATTTTACTTGGATTCGTAATCAAGGCCCATGGAAGCAGTAGTCAAGAAATCAAAAGACGTATTGCACTAGGCAAATCTGCTGCAAAAGACCTCTTTAAAGTGTTGAAAAGCAAAGATATCACTTTGAGGACTAAGGTGCAAATGACCCAACTCATGATATTTTAAATCGCCTCATATGTATGCATAAGCTGTACAATGAATAATGAAGACCGAAGAAGAATTAGTGTCTTTGAATTACAGTGTTGATGAAGAATATTGAATATACCATGGACTGCCAGAAGAATGAACAAATCTGTCTTGGAAAAATACAGCCAGAATGCTCCTTAGAAGCAAGGATGGCAAGACTTTATCTCACATACTTTGGATATGTTATCAGGAGGGACCAATCCCGGGAGAAGAACATCATGCTTGGTAAAGTGGAGGTCAGTGAAAAAGAGGAAGACCCTCAACGAGATGGACTGACATAGTGGCTGCAACAATGGGCTGAAACAGGATGCCTCAGGACTGGGCAGTGTTCTGTTTTGTTGTACACAGGGTCACTACGAGTCTGAACCAGCTGGACAGCACCTAACAACAGACAGGCATTGAGAAAGAGAGAATATCATTTTACATAATCACAAATGCCTAATATAGGTGGGACCAAATATCTCTTTCCTTGTGACAAAAAAAAAAGGAGGTAATAAAAAAAACAAAAAACAAAACCCTTTGCCATCGAGTTGATTAGACTTATAGCAACCCTATAGGACAGAGTAGAACTGCCCCATAGGGTTTCCAAGGAGCACCTGGTGGATTCAAAGGCCAACCTTTTGGTTAGCAGCTGTAGTTCTTAACCACTACACTGCCAGGATTTCTGGAAGAGGTAACAAACCAAAACCAAACCAAACCCAGTGCCGTCGAGTTGATTCCAACTCATAGTGACCCTACAGGACAGAGTAGAACTGCCCCATAGAGTTTCCAAGGAGGGCCTGGAGGATTCAAACTGCCGACCCTTTGGTTAGCAGCCATAGCACTTAACCACTAAACCACCAGGGTTTCCAATAGTTGCTATCAAATGTTACCTTCAGGAATTTCAAAAGTAAGGCTGTAGCAGTATCTTAAAGAGTAAATTAACCATCCATATAATCTTAATGAACCACTTAGATTCTCTGGGGCTCAATTTCCACATCTGTCAAATATGCAAATTAAACTAGATGACCTAGAATTACTAAAACTAGTAGATATAACTATAATGTTTTATGATTCTGTAATTCCATCATTTTAGGTATCAACTTAATAACTGTGTGGTTGGCCAACAAGTAATTAAAGAGATCAAGTACATGCCCAACACAGTACCAGGTACCCTAGATGATGCAAAAGGAGTATAAAACAATTTTTGCCCTCAATATCATCTACTTGGAAAGAGAAATCCTACACAAAACAATCAGGAAAATATAAATATACCATTTTATGCAACAGGAGTTCATGGAAGAGAGTCATCAGGGTGGATAAAATACTTGGACAAGACTTGAGGAAGAAGCTGGGCCTCAGGTTGGGCCTTGAAGAATGAGTAGAATTTGCATAGATAGGGACAGGGAGCCACATTGCAGGGAGTGCTGGCAGGGAGGGAAGGAACCAAATAATAAGATCAAGATCAAGAAAGCAAAAATTTGTATTAAAATAAGGGGGAAAGAGACAGAAGGAGAGAGAGAAAAAGACCCACCTAAACATAACAGGGGGTGTTGTTTAAAGAGTAGTAGAATTGATTGATAAGGTCTGTTTATGGAGAAATTAGAATGTTAGGCAGAGGGCCTGAATTTTAAAAAACAAAACACTAAATCCACCTTATTCACCACACACTTGAAATACCTTCAACATTTCATGAAAAAATAAATAAAGGCTTCACTTCAAAAAGGACATTTGATATTTTATTGCTTATAATATTTCAGAATGTGAGACTTTATTTTTACATCTACGGCTCTGATAGACTTCAAAAACCAGTTTGAAATGTAACATTTATGTCAGGACCCTCCTTTCCTTTCTTGATAAAATAATGATAATTATAATAGATAGGATTACAAACCTTTATTAAATCCCAGATACTAGGGTAAATACTCTTCATGTATTATCATATATAATCCTCACCACTAGAATAACAGACATGCAGTAAATATTTGTGGAATGAATTGAATAACTAAATCTCTATTTTACAAATAAGAAAACTGAAGGTAAGAGAAGTTAAATTTTCCTTGGTTACATGGCTAGGTTGTAGCAGAATTAGGGTTCTAATTAAGGTCTGCCTAGATCCTGAGCACATGCTTTTAATTAGTATGCAATCTAGCCCCTCTGTCTCTTTTTATTCTTTATTCTTATCCCTGTCTCCCGCTCTATTTATCTTCTCTATTCTGTCCTATTTCTCCCTCTCAACTTAATGAGTCATAATACAGATCTGGGTTACTGAAAATCTTTACTATGCTCCTTGAACATTATTGTGTTCTTTGTTCCAAATTAAAAGGTGGATTCAGCTCTTTATATCTTTATTTCTAAAAAGAAGTCTAGATTCAGCTTTTTTTAATATGATTTGAATTAATTGCTTCTATTTTTTATAATCAGATAATCTTAAATAGAAAACTTTTCACATACTTGCCCTTAAAATAAACAACATAGAATAACCAGAGAGGAACTACATCTAGAATTTTCATAACTAAACCTAGCGTGCATTTCTGATAGGCCCCTAAATGTAAGG
Source organism: Loxodonta africana (assembly GCF_030014295.1). Classification (NCBI taxonomy): domain Eukaryota; kingdom Metazoa; phylum Chordata; class Mammalia; order Proboscidea; family Elephantidae; genus Loxodonta; species Loxodonta africana. The sequence goes on from NC_087344.1 coordinate 131,218,151, forward strand.
CAGTGTGGTAGCAATAAGGTATCCTGGTGACTTTATTACACATGAAGTATCTATTTGTATTCCAGCCAGCTGCTATGTTATGAGAATAAGCAAGTGTTTCCTGGATCTCCAAGAAGATTTTGACAAAGCTGCTTTAGTGAATACTTCTAGTCTGACACCTAAGAAGGCTGGCTCAGTAGAAATTTTTGAATTTAAACCAGAATCTTTTAAAATAGAAAATGGCACCAAATTCCACATTGCAATTAAAGCCATCAATGAAGCCAATCTCACCTCAGAGGTTTCTAACATTGCTCAGGCAACCAAGTTTATTCCTTCGCAGAAGCCCAGTGCCCCTAATCTATGTACCAATATTTCTGCCTTCAGTTTGGCAGTTTGGGGATTAGCTGTGATTGCTATCTATATTTTAAACTGGAAATTGTATTAGAACTAAAATTCAATGTTATATATACTTGGTAAACATTTATTTAGAAGTTAATTTACTATACTCATTGTCTATTATAAAACTCTGTAATACAATAATGAACATACAAAAGTTGTAAATTTCCTAATTATTTCAGTAAATTAGTATTAATTGAGTTGCTAAAGATAAATCAAAATGACTATACTATTCCCTTTCTTTCAAAAATCCATTTATTAATTTTTAATGTAAAGAGAAAATGCATAATTATACTTATAGACTTCTTGTTTAAAGTTTCAGGGTATGCTACAAATTTATTTAGTATATTAAAAATCAGAAAGTACCTAAGCTATTTGAAAAATATGTAGCAACAACAGCAAATAATTTTATGGTAGAATTATTTAGGTTCCATTCATGATTATGAGTGAATACTTTGTGTTTGCATAAACTATATTCAAAAAGAACTATAGAGATAATTATCCAAAGAGAAATGGTCTAAGCACCAAGGAGGTCAAATTTGATTTTTTATCATTAGCTAAAAATGGAATATCAAAGTTACAGTCCTAGGCATGAAATGACTATTAGCTAAGCAAGAATACTTTTCTGTATGAATTGTGGAACATCACAATAAAATCCTTGTTGTAGTCTGAGGTCATCGTTAGGTACGAAGAGTCAAGATACTCCATTAGGGCAAGGTTTTTTGTTTGTTTGTTTTAACTGTTGTATCCTCAGCATTTAGGACAGTATTTGACACAGAATAGATACTCAATATACGTTTGTTAAATAAATTAACAAATACTTTTATACCCCCAAAAGAAATCCAAATTTGACCCCATTATGTCAAAAATATTCATAAAATGTGCATGCGGTGTTATGAGAACAGCATATAATGAAGACTACTTAGTGACATTTACCAGCACATAAAGTGTCAAGAACTGTATCATATCAATAAAATATATAAATAAACTAATAAAGTGTAAAGTGAGCTAATTTCACAGAAATGGTGTGATTTTTATGAGTGAGAGAGAGAAACGAAAAATGGCAATTATTTTAGAAGAAAATCCTTTCTTTATGGGCATGAAGATTTCAAAAACTCTTTGAATGTCTGAAAGGAGGAAACTAGAGGATGTTTCTTGAGAAGTCAGGAAAAAAATCTTAAAACATTAGCAAACCAAATCCATAAACATATAAAAAAAATATATCATGACCAAGTTCAATCTATCCCAGGTATGTAAATCTGTTTTAATATGAAAAAAATCAATGTAATTCACCACATTAACAAATTTAAAAAGAAAAATCATATAATTATATCAATACTGTTGTTTTGTGTTGTTGAGCCAATTCTGACTCATAGCAGCCCTATAGGACAGAGTAGGACTGCTCCATAGGGCTTCCTAGGCTGTAATCTTTAAGGCAGCAGACTGCCACATCTTTCTCACGAAGAGCAGCTGGTAGATTTGAACTGTGGAACTCTCAATTAGCAGCCGAGTGCTTAACCACTGCACCACTAGGGCTCCTAATCATCTCAGTAGATGGAGAAAAGTATATATAATTCAAACTCTATTTTTCTTTCACTATCTTTAAAAAATGCAAACTTTGAAAACTTTATTAACATGATAAAGGGTATACACATATGCACACACAACATATGTACAGCAAATATCACACTTAATGGCGATATGTTGATGGCTTTCTCTCTGAAATTGAACAACACAAAGATTCTCATGATCCCTACTTCTCAACATTGTACTGGATATCGTTGCCCTTACAGTAAGGCAATAAAAGAAAAAAGGGATGAAGATTGGAAAGAAAAGAACAAAGTTGCTATTATTAGAAGGTGATATTATACTGTACTTAGAAAATCCAAACACATCTACAAATAAATCATTATAATCAATAAAGGAATTGAGTAAGATTTCTGAGATTCATAATAAATATATACAAAGATTCAGCTGTATTTCTATATAACAGTATAAACAGAAAATAAAATATTTCAGACTTCATAATTTTAAAATACCATTACAAATATTGAGTATCTAGGAAGAAACATAACAAAAGATGTGCAAGACATCTAAAGGATAAATTATTAAACTTTTTTGAGACATTAAATAAGATCTAACAAAATGGAATGGAACAATAGTCCATGCTCATATAGATTGGATGACTGAATATTATATAGAAATCAGTTCTCTAAAAATCCGTTTATTGGTTCAGTATAATCCCAATGAAAATTCAATAATTTTTTTAACTTGACATACCAATCTTAAATACATATGGAACTGCAATGAGCCAAGAATAGCCAGGACACAGTTGAAGAAGAAAAATAAGGTAGAAGAAACTAATCTACCAGATATCAAAATTAATTGTAAAGTTATATTAATATTGTGAGGTATCACAGCAGGAATAGACAAGTGGGCAAATAGAACAGAGACTAGAAATCACACACACACACACACACACACATAAGCACTCAGTAACTATGTTAGAGGAGACACTGCATGTTGCGATGTTGTTAGGTGTCTTCAAGTGAGCTCCAACTCATAAGGTCCCTATGCATAACAGAACAAAACATTGCCCAGTCCTGCACCATCCTCACCATTATTGCCACGCTTGAGCCCATGGTTGCAGCCACTTTGTCAATTCATCTCGTTAAGGGTCTTCCTGTTTTGTGCTGACCCTCTACTCTACCAAGCCTGATGTCCTTCTCCAAGAACTGGTCCCCCCTGATAACATGCTAATAGGTTTGTGGTGCACTGTAAATGTGTAGTGGTTAGTACTCTGCGTTTTGGCCATAGCAACCTGGGTTTGAATCTGAGTCACAAAAAAGATGGCCTTTCAATAAATGAAGGCTGGGACATGTGATAAAAATAAAATTGACTTCTACTTCATCCCATACATACACGTCAATTTCGGGTACATTAAAGACCTAATTTAAACACAAAACTATAAATCTTTTAGAAGATTACATCAAAGATAATATCAAAATCCTCATGACTTCCAAGCAGAAAAGAATTACTTAAAGATACAAAATGTACAACTTAATGAAAAAAAACTAATGAATTTCTTTTTAATTTATTGTGCTTTAAGTTTACAAATCAAGTCAGTCTCTCATACAAAAAGTTATACACACCTTGCTGTGTACTCCTAGCTGCTCTCCCCCTAATGAAACAGCACACTCCCCTCCACCCTCTATTTCCCATGTCCATTCAACCAGCTCCTGTCCCCCTTGGCCTTCTCATCTTGCCTCCAGACAGAAGTTGCCCACATAGTCTCATGTGTCTACTTAAGCCAAGGAGCTCACTCCTCACCAGTATCATTTTCAGTCATATAAAGTCTAGGCTAATCCCTGTCTGAAGAGTTGGCTTTGGGAATAGTTCCAGCCTTGGACTAACAAAGGGTCTGGGGACAATGACCTCCAGGGTCCCTCTAGTCTCCGTCAGACCATTAAGTCTGGTCTTTTTACAAGAATTTGAAATCTGCATTGCACTGTTCTCCTGCTCCTTCAGGGATTCTCTGTTGTATTCCCTGTCAGGGCAGTCATCAGTGGTATTCGGGCACCATCGAGTTCTTCTGATATCAGGCTGATGTAGTCTCTGGTTTATATAGCCCTTTCTGTCTCTTAGGCTCATCTTTACCTTATGTCTTCCACGTTCTGCATTCTCTTTTGCTCCAGGTGGGTTGAGAACAATTGATGCACCTTAGATGGCCACTTGTTAGCATTTAAGACCCCAGAAGCCATTCACGAAAGTGGGATGCAGAACATTTTCTTAATATATTTGGTTATGCCAATTAACCTAGATGTCACCTGAAACCATGGTCCCAAATCCCCGTCCTGCTACTCTGGACTTTGAACCATTTGATGTATTCAGGAAATTTCCAGTTGTCATGACCTCTCCTGTATTGCATGTTGTCTTTCCCTTCATTAAAAATAGTTCTTAATTAATATCTAATTGCTGAATGCCCCCTCCCTCCCTCTCCACCTTCGTAACCATCAAAGAATAACTTCTGTGTTTAAACTTTTTCTTGAGTTCCTATAATAGCGGTCTCATACAATATTTGTCCTTTTACAACTGACTAATTTCACTCACCATAATGCCTTCCAGATCCCGACATGTTATGAGGTGTTTCAAGGATTCATCGTTGTTCTTAATCTTTGCGTAGTATTCCATTATGTGAATATACCATACTTTATCCATTCATCCGTTGATGGGCACCTTGGTTGCTTCCATCTTTTAGTTATTGTAAACAATGCTGCAGTGAACATGGGTGCATATACCTGTTCGTATAAAGGCTATTATTTCTCTAGGATATATTCCAAGAAGTGGGATTGCTGGATCGTATGGTAGTTCTATTTCTAGTTTTTGAGGAGTGCCAAATCGATTTCCAAAGTGCTTGTACCATTTTACATTCCCACCAGCAGTGTATTAATGTTCCAGTTTCTCCACAACCTCTCCAACATTTGTTATTTTGTGTTTTTTGGGTTAGTGCCAGCCTTGTTGGGGTGTGGCGGTATCCACTGTACTTTTGATTTGCATTTCTCTAATGGCTAATGATCATGAGCATTTCCTCATGTATCTGTTAGCCACCTGAATGTCTTCTTTGGTGAAGTGTCTGTTCATATGCTTTGCCCATTTTTTAATCGGGTTATTTGTCTTTTTGTTGTTGAGATTTTCCAGTATCATATAGATTTTAGAGATAAGGCACTGATCAGAACTGTCATACCCAATTTTTCCCAGTCTGTAGAAAATCTTTTCACTCTTTCAATGAAATCTTTCAATAAGCATGGGTGTCTGATTTTAAGGAGCTCCCAGTTATATATAGTTTCTCTTCTGCTGTTTGTGCACTGTAAGTAATGTTTTGTATACTGTTTATGCCATGTATTAGGGCTCCGAGCATTGTCCCTATTTTTTCTTCCATGATCTTTATCATTTTAGATTTTATGTTTAGATCTCTAATCCACTTTGAGTTAGTTTTTGTGCATGGTGTGAGATATGGGTCTTGCTTCATTTTTTTGCAGATGAATATCCAGTTATGCCAGCACCATTTGTTAAAGAGACTGTCTTTTCCCCATTTAACTGACTTTGGGCCTTTTTCAAATACCAGCTGCACATATGTGGATGGATTTATGTCTGGATTCTCAGTTCTATTCCATTGGTCTATGTATCTGTTGTTGTACCAGTACCAAGTTGTTTTAACTACTGTGGCAAAATAATAGGTTCGAAAATCAGGTAGTGTGACGCCTCCCACTTTGTTCTTCTTTTTCAGTAATGCTTTACTTATCCAGGGCCTCTTTCTCTTCCATATGAAGTTGGTGATTTGTTTCTCCATCTCATTAAAAAATGTCATTGGGGGGCAGGGTAGGTAGAAGCTACCTCGGATCCCTCTTGCAACAAAGACTCAGAAAAACAAGTGAATCGATCACACATATGACAATCTACAAAACCTGACCATCGAACACAGATCTAAAGATTTGACCTGAGTGACAGGTGAGCGAAAAGCTGCGTCCTGAAGCAGCAACTGCCTCTGAAGCCGGTGTCCAGCCCCACAGCCTTGAGCCCTCGCGGTTCCCTGGTGCCGAGTGGCGGGGCTGATTGCAACTTGCTGAGGCAGGGCAGGCACGGGACACAGCCCTAACCCCTAGCCCCCTGGGGGAACCCATGTAGAGACTCAGCCAGCACAAGCAGGCAGCACACTGACACGGCTAGGGAGAGAATAAGCAACCATGGGGAAGCAGCGACTGTTTTCGGAGCCTGGAGCCAGCGTCCCAGTCAGAAAACCTTGGCACTGGGCTTTGGACTGGGCGCAGGGGAGCTGAGCATGGCTTCCTGAGATGGTGCAAACATGGGATGCAACACTAGCTCCCTGCAGTGACCTCGGGGGAAGCCCAGCCAGTGCATGCAGGCAGCACAGCAACGCAGCTGACGGGAGAAGTCACCGGGACGCAGCGAGTGGTTTTGGAGCCTGGAGTGCAGCATCCCAGCCAGAAAACCTTGGCGCTGGGCTTTGGACTGGGAGCAGAGGAACTGACCACGGCTTCTGAAACAGCACAAGTACAGGACGCAGGCCTGACCCAAGGGGGCAATCTCGACCCAGCCAGCACACACAGGCTACACGTCCCTCGGGAATCTCAGATAAAACAGTCATCACCAAGCAAGATAAGTAACTTTGTCTATATCCCGGGGTGCTACTCTCTCCTATCTATCTGATCCTTCCCCTCCCTTCCCAGGTGGCTTCATTAACATTGGAATTTCCTGGGCCAGGGAGTGAAGTGCTCTGCAGTTTCTGTTTTTTTATCTTTTCCTAGCCCATTCTCCTGGACTGAGAGAAGCAGCTACAAAAAAAAACAGGGGCCAAAAATCCTTCCCTGACTTCCTGATATTGGAATAAAAATACAGAACCAGCTCCAGCCAAGCATATGAGATCCACAGTCTTGGGCTTTCATCCATACAGTGAACAAGGTGGCTATTATAATGCAAAGGCAATTCTGATAGGGATCTGACTGTAATTGTTTTAGTGGATTACTGGAAAGACAAGTTTTCCAGGTCTGATATCTCTACCTATTAAACAGAGCCCTCATTGAACCACAACGGGGAACTGAGGGCTGAAGCTCCACCCAAATCACCTAGCCTCCTGCCAAAGGGGTCTGAGGATAGTGACACCTACCAATCTGTACAGGTACATGCATTGGGTGCCTAAGGTACAGCTGCAGAGCCCACCCACCAAAGTGCTTTAGGAATAGAGACATACCTAACTCACTGGCACTTGGGGGAAGCCTGTCAGCATCCTGCCCCCCTGGAGTGTGACCCCCTGCGGCTACTAGAATCTGGTGCACACAACTATCACCACTACTCCTCTAAGTTAATAGGTGACAGTCTACGCCACACACTTGGTGACCCAAAATCAGATTCTACTCAAGAATAGTAAATGGACTCCTAGGCTTATACATCTAGTAACAGCCCAAACCAGCTGGTAATAGGACATAAGTGATTCAAAGGCTATAACAATCAAGTAGCCCATCTATGTATATTGAAAGAAAACAAAATAAGATAAGACTCAGTGAGCAAATATAAAATAAATCATTACACTATCTTACAGATGGCTCAGAGATGGCAGTCGATATCAAACCACATAAAGAAGCAGACCATGATTGCTTCTACAACTCTCCAAACTAAAGAATCAAAATCTTTCCCAAATGAAGATACAATCCTGGAATTGCCAGATGCAGACTATAAAAAACTAATCTACAGAATGCTTCAAGACATCAGGGATGACCTCAGAAATGAAATAAGGAAATCTACAGAAAAAGCCAAGGAACATGCTCATAAAGCAGTTGAAGAAATCAAAAAGATTATTCAAGAACATAGTGGAAAAATTAATAAGCTGCAAGAATCCATAGAGAGACAGCATTCAGAAATCCAAAAGATTAACAGTAAAATTACAGACTTAGGCAACTCAATAGGAAGTCAGAGGAGCAGAATCGAGCAATTGGAATGCAGAGTGGGGGAGTTGGACGATAAGGCAATTGACACCGATATAGTTGAAGAAAAATCAGGTAAAAGAATTTAAAAAATGAAGAAACCCTAAGAATCATGTGGGACTCTATCAAGAAGAATAACTTGCGTGTGACTGGAGTTCCAGAACAGGGAGGGATATCAGAAAACACAGAGAGAATAGTTGAAGATCTCTTGGCAGAAAACTTCCCTGACATCATGAAAGACGAAAGGATATCTATTCAAGATGCTCATCGAATCCCATTTAAGATTGATCCAAAAAGAAAATCACCAAGACTTATTATCATCAAACTTGCCAAAACCAAAGATAAAGAGAAAATTTTAAAAGCAGCCAGGGATAAAAGAAAGGTCTCCTACAAAGGAAAATCAATAAGAATAAGTTCAGACTACTCAGCAGAAACGATGCAGTAGAGAAGGCAATGGGATGACATACATAGACCACTGAAGGAGAAATGCTACCAGCCAAGGATCATATATCCAGCAAAACTCTCTCTCAAATATGAAGGTGAAATTTAAACATTTAGAGATAAGCACAAGCTTAGAGAATTTGCAAAAACCAAACCAAAGCTACAAGAATTACTAAAGGAAATTGGTCAGAAAATCAATAATGTCAGATACCAGCACAACACAAGGTCACAGAACAGAACATCCTGATATCAACTCAAATAGGGAAATCACAAAAACAAATTAAGATTAATTTTAAAAAGAAAAAAATGCTCAAAACAGGGAATCATTGAAGTCATTAAGTAAAAGATGACAATAATCAAAAAGAGGGACTAAATACAGGTGGCATAGAACTGCCATATGGAGAGGAAAACAAGGCTATATAGGATGATACAAGCTAGGTTTTTACTTAGAAAAATAGGGGTAAATATTAAGGTAACCACAAAGAGGTCTAACAATTCCATAACTCAAAATAAAAACCAAGAAAAACATAACAACTCAGCAAACATAAATTCAACTACTATGAAAATGAGGAACACACAATTTACAAAGAAAAACATCTCGGCACAAAAAACTAAGTGCAAAAATGAAACTGTCAACAACACACACACAAAGGCATCAAAATGACAGCACTAAACACATACTTATCTATAATTACGCTGAATGTAAATGGACTAAATGCACCAATAAAGAGACAGTCTCAGACTGGATAAAGAAACACGATCCGTCTATATGCTGCCTACAAGAGACAAACCTTAGGCTTAGAGACACAAACAAACTAAAACTCAAAGGATGGAAAAAAATATATCAAGCAAACAACAATCAAAAAAGAGCAGGAGTAGCAATATTAATTTCTGACAAAATAGATTTTAAAGTTAAATCCACCACAAAGGATAAAGAAGGACACTACATAATGATTAAAGGGAAATTGACCAGGAAGATATAACCATATTAAATATTTATGCACCCAATGACAGGGCTGCAAGATACATAAAACAAACTTTAACAGAACTGAAAAGTGAGACAGACACCTCCACAACGATAGTAGGAGGCTTCAACACACCACTTTCAGAGAAGGATAGGACTTCCAGTAAGAAGCTCAACAGAGACACGGAAGACCTAATTGCTGCAATCAACCAACTTGATCTCATAGACTTATACAGAACATTCCACCCAACAGCTGCAAAGTACACTTTTTTTCTAGTGCACATGGAACATTCTCTAGAGTAGATCACATATTAGGTCATAAAACAAGCCTTTGCAGGATTCAAAGCATCAAAATATTACAAAGCATCTTCTCAGACCACAAGGCCATAAAAGTAGAAATCAATAACAGAAAAATCAGGGAAAAGAAATCAAATACTTGGAAACTGAACAGTACCCTGCTCAAAAAAGACTGGGTTATAGAAGACATTAAGGAGGGAATAAAAAAATTCATAGGATGCAATGAGAATGAAAACACTTCCTATCAAAACCTCTGGGACACAGCAAAAGCAGTGCTCAGAGGCCAATTTACATCGATAAATGCACACATACATAAAAAAGAAAGAGCCAAAATCAGAGAACTGTCCCTACAACTTGAACAAATAGAAATCGAGCAACAAAAGAATCCATCAGACACCAGAAGAAAACAAATAATAAAAATTAGAGCTGAACTAAATGAATTAGAGAACAGAAAAACAATTGAAAGAATTAACAAAGCCAAAAGCTGGTTCTTTGAAAAAATTAACAAAATTGATAAACCATTTGGCCAGACTGACTAAATACAGGAAAGGAAACAAATAGCCCAAATAAGAAACGAGATGGGTCATATCACAATAAACCCAACTGAAATTAAAAGAATCATATCAGATTATTACGAAAAATTGTACTCTAACAAATTTGCAAACCTAGAAGAAATGGACGAATTCCTAGAAAAACACTACCTACCTAAACTAACACAATCAGAAGTAGAACAACTAAATAGACCCATAACAAAAAAAGGGATTGAAAAGGTAATCAAAAAACTCCCAACAAAAAAAAAAGCCCTGGCCCAGACGGCTTCACTGCAGAGCTCTACCAAACTTTCAGAGAAGAGTTAACACCATTACTACTAACAGTATTTCAAAGCATAGAAAATGATGGAATACTACCTAACTCATTCTATGAAGCCACCATCTCCCTGATACCAAAACCAGGTAAAGACACCACAAAAAAAAGAAAATTACAGACCTATATCCCTCATGAACATAGATGCAAAAATCCTTAACAAAATTCTAGCCAATAGAATTCAACAACATATCAAAAAAATAATCCACCACGACCAAGTGGGATTTATACCAGGTGTGCAAGGTTGGTTTAATATTAGAAAAACCATTAATGTAATCCACCATATAAATAAAACAAAAGACAAAAACCACATGATCTTATCAATTGATGCAGAAAAGGCATTTGACAAAGTCCAACACCCATTCATGATAAAAACTCTCAGCAAAATAGGAAAATTTCTCAACATAATAAAGGGCATCTATACAACGCCAACATCATTCTAAATGGAGAAAGCCTGAAAGCATTTCCCTTGAGAATGGGAACCAGACAAGGATGCCCTTAATCACCACTCTTATTCAACATTGTGCTAGAGGTCCTAGCCAGAGCAATTAGGCTAGACAAAGAAATAAAGGGCATCTGGATTGGCAAGGAAGAAGTAAAATTATCTCTATTTGCAGATGACATGATCTTATACACAGAAAACCCTAAGGAATCCTCCAGAAAACTACTGAAACTAATAGAAGAGTTCGGCAGAGTCTCAGGTTACAAGATAAACGTACAAAAATCACTTGGATTCCTCTACATCAACAAAAAGAACATCAAAGAGGAAATCACCAAATCAATACCATTCACAGTAGCCCCCAAGAAGATAAAATACTTAGGAATAAATCTTACCAAAGTTGTAAAAGACCTATACAAAGAAAACTACAAAGTACTGTGCAAGAAACTAAAAGGGACCTACATAAGTGGAAAAACATACCTTGCTCATTGATAGGAAGACTTAACATAGTAAAAATGTCTATTCTGCCAAAGGCCATCTGTACATACAATGCACTTCCAATCCAAATTCCAATGACATTTTTTAATGTGATAGAGAAACAAATCACCAACTTCATATGAAAGGGAAAGAAGCCCCAGATAAGTAAAGCATTACTGAAAAAGAAGAAAGTGGGAGGCCTCACTCTACCTGATTTTAGAACCTATTATACAGCCACAGTAGTCAAAACAGCCTGGTACTGATACAACAACAGGCACATAGACCAATGGAACAGAATTGAGAACCCAGATATAAATCTATCCACATATGAGCAGCTGATATTTGACAAAGGCCCAGTGTCAGTTAATTGGGGAAAAGATAGTCTTTTTAACACATGGTGCTGGCATAACTGGATACACATTTGCAAAAAAAAAAAAAAAACAGGACCCATACCTCACACCATGCACAAAAACTAACTCCAAGTGGATCAAAGACTTAAACATAAAGACTAAAATGATAAAGACCACGGAAGGAAAAATAGGGACAACGTTACGAGCCCTAATACAAGGCATAAACAGAATACAAAGCGTTACCAAAAATGACGAAGAGAAATCAGATAACTGGGAGCTCCTAAAAATCAAACACCTATGCTCATCTAAAGACTTCACCAAAAGAGTAAAAAGACCACCTACGGATTGGGAAAAAATTTTCAGCTATGACATCTCCGACCAGTGCCTGATCTCTAAAATCTATATGATTCTGTTAACACTCAACCACAAAAAGACAAACAACCCAATCAAAAATTGGGCAAAGGAAATGGACACGCACTTCACTAAAGAAGATATTCAGGCAGCTAACAGATACATGAGAAAACGCTCCCGATCATTAGCCATTAGAGAAATGTAAATTAAAACTACGATGAGATTCCATCTCACTCCAACAAGACTGGCATTAACCCAAAAAACACAAAACAATAAATATTGGAGAGGCTACGGAGAGATTGGAACCCTTATACACTGCTGGTGGGAATGTAAAATGGTACAACCGCTTTGGAAATCTATCTGGCATTTTCTTAAAAAGTTAGAAATAGAACTACCATACAACCCAGAAATCCCACTCCTCGGAATATACCCTAGAGAAATAAGAGCCTTCACACGAACAGATATATGCACACCCATGTTTATTACAGCACTGTTTACAATAGCAAAAAGCTGGAAACAACCAAGGTGTCCATCAATGGATGAATGGTTAAATAAATTATGGTATATTCACACAATGGAATACTACGGATCAATAAAGAACAGTGACGAATCTGTGAAACATTTCATAACATGGAGGAACCTGGAAGGCATTATGCTGAGTGAAATTAGTCAGAGGCAAAAGGACAAATATTGTATAAGACCACAATTATAAGATCTTGAGAAATAGTATAAACTGAGAAGAACACATCCTTTTGTGGTTACAAGAGGGGGGAGGCAGGAAGGGAGGGTGGGAGAGGGTTATTTACTGATTAGATGGTAGATAAAAACTACTTTAGGTGAAGGGAAGGACAACACTCAATACAGGGAAGGTCAGCTCTTGAGAAATAGTATAAACTGAGAAGAACACAACCTTTTGTGGTTACAAGAGGGGGGAGGCAGGAACGGAGGGTGGGAGAGGGTTATTTACTGATTAGATAGTAGATAAAAACTACTTTAGGTGAAGGGAAGGACAACACTCAATACAGGGAAGGTCAGCTCAACTGGATTGGACCAAAAGTAAAGAAGTTTCCGGGATAAACTGAATGCTTAGGTTAGCGGAGCAAGGGCAGAGGTTTGGGGACTATGGCTTAAGGGGACTTCTAAGACAATTGGCAAAATAAATTCTGTTATGAAAACATTCTGCATCCCACTTTGAAGTGTGGCGTCTGGGGTCTTAAATGCTAACAAGCGGCCATCTAAGATGCATCAATTGGTCTCAACCCACCTGGATCAAGGGAGAATGAAGAACACCAAGGTCACACGATAACTAGGAGCCCAAGAGACAGAAAGGGCCACATGAACTAGATACTTACATCATCCTGAGACCAAAAGAACTAGATGGTGCCCAGCCACAACCGATGACTGCCCTGACAGGGAGCACAACAGAGAATCCCTGAGGGAGCAGGAGAACAGTGGGATGCAGACTCCAAATTCTCATAAAAAGACCAGACTTAATGGTCTGACCGAGACTAGAAGAATCCCGGCGGTCATGGCCCCCAAACCTTTTATTGGTCCAGGACAGGAACCATTCCTGAAGACAACTCATCAGACATGGAAGGGACTGGACAATGGGTTGGAGAGAGATGCTGATGAAGAGTGAGCTACTTGTATCAGGAAGACACTTGAGACTGTGTTGGCATCTCCTGTCCGGAGGGGAGATGGAAGGGTAGAGAGGGTTAGACACTGGCAAAACGGTCAAGAAAGGAGAGGCTGGAAGGAGGGAGCATTTAGAGTAAATGGGAATATGTAGTAGGGTGTATATAAGTTTATATGTGACAGACTGACTTGATTTGTAAACTTTCACTTAAAGCACAATAAAAATTATTCTTAAAAAAATGTCATCGGTATTTGGATCAGGATTGCATGGTATGTATAGATCACTTTAGGTAGAGTAGACATTTTTATAACGTTGAGTCTTCCTATCCATGAGCAAGGTATGTTTTTCCACTTATGTAACTCTCTTTTGGTTTCTTCCAGTAGTGTCTTATAGTTTTCTTTGTATAGGTCCTTTATGTCTCTGGTTAGATTTAGTCCTAAGTATTTTATCTTCATGGGGGTTACTGTAAATGGTATTGATTTGGTGATTTCCTCTTCGATGTTCTCTTTATTGGTGTAGAGGAATCCAACTGATTTTTTATAGGGTCGCTATGAATCGGAATCAACTCGACGGCACTGGGTTTGTTTGTTTGTTTGTTTATCTTGTATCCTGATACTCTGCTGAACTCTTCTACTACTTTCAGTAGTTTTCTTGAGGATTCTTTAGTGTTTCCTGTGTATAAGATCATGTCACCTACAAATAGAGACACTTTTGCTTCTTCCTTACCAATCTGGATGCCCTTTATTTCTTTATCTGGCCTAATTGCTCTGGCTAGGACCTCCAGCACAATGTTGAGTAAGAGTGGTGGTAAAGGGCATCCTTATCTCATTCCTGTTCTCAAGGGGAATGCTTTCATACTCTCTCCATTCAGGATGATGTTGGCTTTGTATAAATGCCCTTTATTATGTTGAAGACTATTCCTTCTATTCCTATTTTACTGAGAGTTTTTATCATGAATGGGTGTTGGACTTTGTCAAATGCCTTTTTCACATCAATTCATAAGATCACTTGGTTCTTGTGTTTTATTTACATGGTGGATCATATTGTTTTTCTAAATGTTGAACCATCCCTGCATACCTGGTATGAATCCGACTTGGTCGTGGTGAATTTTTTTTTTTTTTTTGGTATGTTGTTGAATTCTATTGGCTAGAATTTTGTTGAGGAGTTTTGCATCTAAGTTCATGAGGGATATACGTCTATAATTTTCTTTTCTTGTGGTGTCTTTACCTGGTTTTGTTATCAGGGAAATGCTGGCTTCATAGAACAATTTTGGGAGTATTCCATCCTTTCCTATGCTCTGAAATACCTTTAGTAGTAGTGGTGTTAACTCTTCTCTGAACGTTTGGAAGAATTCTCTAGTGAAGCCATCAGGGCCAGGGCTTTTTTTGTTGGGAGTTTTTTAACTACCTTTTCAAACTCTTCTTTTGTTATGGGTTTATTTAGTTGTTCTACCTCTGTTTGTGTTAGCTTAGGTAGATAGTGTGTTCCTAGAAATTTGTCCATTTCTTTTAGGTTTTCAAATTTGTTAGAGTACAATTTTTCATAGTAATCTGATATGATTCTTTTAATTTCAGTTGGTTCTGTTGTGATATCGCCCATCTCATTTCTTATTTGGGTTATTTGCTTCCTCTCCTGTTTTTCTTTTGTCAGTCTGGCCAATGGTTTATCAGTTTTGTTAATCTTTTCAGAGAACCAGCTTTTGGTCTTGTTAACTCTTTCAATTGTTTTTCTGTTCTCTACTTCATTTAATTCTACTTTAGTTTTTATTATTTGCTTTCTTCTGGTGCCCGAAGGTTTCTTTTGTTGCTCTCTTTCTATTTGTTCAAGTTGTAGGGATAGTTCTTTGATTTTGGTTCTTTCTTCTTTTTGGGTGTGTGTATTTATTACTATAAATTGACCTCTGAATACTGCTTTAGTTGTTTCCCAAAGATTCCAATAGGAAGTGTTTTCATTCTCATTGGATTCTATGAATTTCTTTATTCCATCCTTAATTTCTTCTATAACCTAGTTGTTTTCAAGCAAGGTGTCGTTCAGTTTCCATATGTTTGATTTCTTTTCCCTGCTTTTTCTGTTATTGATTTCTACTTTTATGGTCTCATGGTCAGAGAAGATGCTTTGTAATATTTCAATGTTTTGGATTCCAATGTTGCTTGCTTTATGATGTAACATGTGGTCTACTCTTCAGAACGTTCCATGTGCACTGGAAAAGAAAGTACACTTGTCTGCTATTGTCTTCCGTGTCTTTATCTGGATGTCCTGTCCTTCACTGAAAGTGGTGTGTTGAAGTCTCCTACTACTACTGTGGAGCTGTCCACCTCACTTTTAAAGGCTGTTAGAGTTTGTTTTATGTATCTTGCAGCCCTGTCATTGGGTGCATAAATATTTAATATGGTTATATCCTCCTGGTATGCTGTGCCTTTAATCGTTATATAATGTCTTTCCTTATCCTTTGTGGTGGATTTAACTTTAAAGTCTATTTTGTCAAAAATTAGTATAGCCACTCCTGCTCTTTTTTGATTGTTGTTTGCTTGATATATTTATTTCTGTCCTTCGAGTTTTAGTTTGTTTGTGTCTCTAAGTCTAAGGTGTGTCTCTTGTAGGCAGCATATAGGCAGATCATGTTTTTTTAATGCATTTTGGAACTCTCTGTCTCTTTATTTGTGCATTTAATCCATTTACATTCAGCATAATTATGGATAGGTATGAGTTTGGTGCTGCCATTTTGATGCCTTTTTTTGAGTGTTGCTGACAGTTTCTTTTTTACATTTAACTTTTTGTGTGGAATAGTTTTTCTTTATAAATTATCTTTTCCTCTTTATCATTGTTGTTGATTTTGTTTTTGCTGAGTCTTTAGGTTTTTCTTGTATTTTATTTTGATATGTAGGATTGTTAGTCTTCTTTGTGGTTACCTTATTATTTACCCCTTATTATTTTCCTAAGTTGAAACCATACTTTTATCTCTCTGTATCGCTTTGACTTCCTCTCCATATGAAAGATCTATGACTGCATTTTTTATTCCCTCGTGGGTTTATTGATTTAGTGTTGTCATCTCTTACATAATGATGTCTGTTTCCCTGTTTTGAGCATTTTTCATCTTGATTTGTTTTTGTGTTTTCCTTATCAGGGTTGATATATCATTTCTCTGTCTTGTGTTGTAATCTGATTTTATTGATTTTGTACTCAGAGGACTCCCTTTAGTATTTCTTGTAGTTTTGGTTCAGTTTTTGCAAATTCCCTAAACTTCTGTCTATCTGGAAATGTCCTAATTTTGCCTTCATACTTGAGAGATGTTTTTGCTGGATATATGATTCTTGGCAATTTTTTTTCTTCAATGCTTTATATAAATCATCCCATTGCCTTCTTGCCTGCATGGTTTCTGCTGTATAATCCAAGCTTATTCTTATTGACTTGACTTTTTAGGTAACTTTTCATTTATCCCTAGCCACTCTTAAAATTCTCTATCTTTGGTTTGGCAAGTTTGATTATAACATGTCTTGGTGGCTTTCTTTTGGGATCTACCTTGTGTGGGGTTCGATGAGCATCTTGGGTAGGTATCTTCTCATCTTTCACAATATCAGGGAAGTTTTCTGCCAACAGATCTTCAACAATTCTCCCTGTATTTTCTGTTTTGCCTCTCTGTTCTGGTACTCCAATCACTCATAGGTTATTTCTCTTGATAAGAGTCCTACATGATTCTTAAGGTTTCTTCATTTTTTTTCTAATTCTTTTATCTGATATTTTTAATATATTGGTGCCAAGTGTTTTATCTTCAGTCTTACTGATTCTGACTTCCAGTCCCTCAATTCTGCTCCTCTGACTTTCTATTGAGTTGTCTAATTCTGAAATTTTATTGTTAATCTCTTGAAATTCTGACTGCTGTCTATGGATTCTTGCAGCCTATTAAATTTTTCGTTATATTCTTGAATAACCTTCTTAATTTCCTTGATTGCTTTATCTGTGTATTCTTTGGCTTGTTCTGCATTTTGCCTGGTCTGCTTCCTAAACTCTTGAAGAGTTCTGTATTTTAATCTTTTGTATTGTACTTCTGGTAATTCCAGGAATACATCCTCATCTGGAAGATTCCTTGATTCTTTGTTTTGGGAGGTTGTTGAGTCAATAGTGGTCTGCTTCTTTATGTGATTTGATATTGACTGTTATCTCCAAGCCATCTATGAGTTATTTATTAATTTATTTTATATTTGCTTACTGTGTCCTAGCTTCTTGCTTTGTTTTGTTTTGATATACCCATATAGGCTGCTTGACTGAGCTAGCTTATTTTTGCCTTTGAAGCTCTAATGTCCTGTCACCAGATGGCTAGAGCTATTACCAGCTATATGAGCCCAGAAGTCCATTCACTTTTCTTGTATGGGTTCAGCTCAGGTGTCCAGGTAGTCAGTCACCGAGTGTGTGGTGCAGGTTCTCTCCTACAGTCTTAGAGAAGTAGTGGTGATCGGTGTACACACAGGTTTCTGGTTACAGCAGGGAGAAACACTCTGAGCAAGGCAAGGGTCTGACAACTGTCCCTTTAGTGTCTCTGAGGAAGGCATGTCCTTGTTCTCTAGAGCACACAGGTGGGTGGGCTTTGCTGCATCCAATGCTTTTAACTGTAAGGGCTGGGAGGCACCACTTATCCTTGGACACCATGAGGATGGCTAGGTGGCTTGGGCAGAGCCACCAGTCCTCAGACCCCTGATGTGGTTAGGTGAGGACCCTGCTTAATAGGCAGAGTGGTGTCAAACATCAAAACCTGCCTCTCCACCACATCGCTGAAACAGGTAGTCAGACCTCAGGCATATACACCCTTGCACTGTGACAACAAGGACCTATCTGCTGGAGTGGGGCCATACAGGTCCCTGCACGGGTGAAAGGCATTCAAATTCTGTGGACCACTTATGCCTGGACAGGAGCCATTTCTGCCCTAAGTTCCCAACTTAGGGGAGCTGGCAGATTATTTTTCTTCATTTTTCATTTTTTTCCTTCTCCAAGGCTGGGAGAATGGGCCAGAGGAGCCATCTCAGGCCCAGGGAAATCGACTGTCACTGATGCCAGCTTGGGGCCTGGGGCAGAGGGAGGAGGGATCAGATAAATGGGAGAGAGTTACTTTGAAAAGGGAGCTATTAGATCCACACAGTAAATTAAATGCAAGCACTTATGCCAAGAGTGCTGTCCTTTGCTGATTCCAGAGGCATAAGCAGACTCCATGCCTCTGGCCCTCTGTGGCTAAGGAAACCATGTCCCAAATGCTACCTCCAGCCCCACCACAGTTCCACCACGGGATCAGGGCTGAGGAGAACCGGTTCCCACTGAGTCAGGTCGGGGAATCCTTGCTGCTTCTGAACTGTCTCTCCCCCTCTGCTGCTCAGTCTGATTTCTCAACTTTGCCTTTGATGTTCAGGGTTCCTAGCTTGTCATATACATAATCAATTCACTTGTTTTTTTGGGTCTTTGTTGTATGAGAGGCCACTGGAAGCATCTGACTACTCTGCCATCTTGGCCCCACCCTCAAAACTAATTAATTTGACTTCAGTAAAAATCAATCATTTTTGGTCATCAAAAGACAATAAAAAAGACAAGCCACAAAATGGGAGAAGAAATTTATAGCATATAAAACCAAAAAGTTAGTAAGCAGAATATATAAAGAACTCTTCAAATCAATAAGAAAAGACAGACAACTCAATAGGAAAAAATTAATAAAATATTTAATAGGCCCTTTACATAAGAGGGTATACAAAGACTAACACATAAACTCATTAGTAACAAGGGAGATGCAAATTAAAGTCAGAAGGTAACACTATATTTCCACCAGATTAGCAAAAAGTTTTTAAATGTGATAATACTAAGTGTTGAGGAGAATAGAGCCAGAGAAACACTTAGACACTGCTAGGGACAGTGTAAATTTGTTCAAGCATTTCAGAAAACAGTTTGGCATTATCTAATGAAGTTGAAGATATGCAAACCCCATGACCTAGTCACATCAATCCATGTGAACCAGGATAAATGTAAAAGAATGTTCATTGAAGTATTGTTCATAACAGAAAAAAAAAAAAAAAAAAAAACTCTGAACCACCTAAATGTCCTTCCATAGTCAAATGGATAAACAAATTATGGAGTATTCATACAATTAAATATTATGTGGCAATGAAAATGAATGAACCATAAATACACCCTACCACATAAAAGAATCTTTCAAATATAACATTGGATTAAAAAAAAAAAAAAAAAGACTCAAAAGAATACATATTTTTCCATTTGCACAAAGTTCATAAACAGGCAAAACTAAACTATACTATTTATGGACACATGTGAGATAGTAATACTATAAAGAAAAACAAGGTGATAATTACTACAAAAGGCAGAAAAGTGATAGCCCTTAGTGAGGAGCAAAAGGGTTGTAATCAGGGTGGGGTATGCAGGGTCCTGAGGTCCAGCAGTATTCGCTTTAGTGGTGGTTACAAGGGTGTGTGCTTTATTAGTTGTTAATATATATTTTATATGCTTTCTAAATATATAATTCACAATTTTAAAAAATTTTAAAGAGGTTCTTGAAATGTATAAACAGGACAATCAAAATGAAGAAGGTTTTTGTACAAGCTTTTTCTAAATTATATGTTATATCAGATTCAACAGAATATCACCAAACAAATATACAATCTTTGTTTCATTTAATTTTAACAAGTTATTTTATAAAATAATAAACTCCACATTCTGATTTGTATGACTTATATGGCTGCTGTTCTAACAATTTTCACCTGTAAGATATCACAGTAGATGTAAGGATTTAAGCAATTCATCTCGCATTTAAAAAAGACAATTTACAGCTTGAGAATCTCAATGACTCATACAAAATGGTGCAAATCGATCTGTAAACAAACTACTGAAAACCTTAATGCTCAAGCCTTGATGATTTAAAAATAAAAATGACATTCAATCTTCATGTAGGGATGAGAAATTAGACATGAGAGAAGGAAAATTCTAAATTTCTAGGAAAATAAATCTCTTAATCATTTAAAAATCATGAAAAAATTATCATTAATTATGAAAGTCTCAAAGAAGTTGTTAATCTATTCTCATCTACATGGCCACTATACTGAGAAATGATTTATAGAGCTTTAGCAGTTAGACACTGAGAAAAGATTTTTATGAAACAGAAAAAGAAACAAAAGAATTAACAATTGGAAAAGAAGTAACAAAACTGTGACTATTTGCAGGTAACAGAAAATCTAGTAGAAATCAACAATTAAAACTATTAAGTGTTCTGCAAAGTTACCAGACATAAAACCAATATCAATAGCATTTCTCTATACTATCAGTAACCAACCAGAAAATATAATCTAAAATAATGTACCATTTATAACAGCAACAAAAACTATAAGTTATCTATAAGTTTACCTAAAAAAAAAAGGATGAAACATTTTTAGGAAAAAAAAATTATTAAAGAAAAAAAAAAAACCCAGTGCCATCGAGTCGATTCCGACTCATAGTGACCCTATAGGACAGACTAGAACTGCCCCATAGAGTTATTAAAGAAGTTATTATAGAGTTATTAAAGAAGGACCAAAGAAATAGTTAAGCCACGTTCATGGATGGGAAGACAGAATATTACGAAAATGTCAACTATCTTCAAAACAATCTACAAATTAATGCAATTTTGTGTAGCCATCCTCCAAAGTGGCCTCCAGTGATTTTTGCCTCCTGTTATACACACCATTGTGTAGTCACCTCTCTTAAGTTGACAGGTCTTCAGTTGAAGAGGGACTCCAGTCAAAGAATTGTACTTAAGAAACCTTACTCAAAAAGCCTCGTCTGCCCTGGGCTAATTTAGATAAGATTCTGGACTTAAAGCTGATGCTGTAATGAGGTGATACTTTTGGGATCTTTTGCAGGGAGTAAAGAGGGAAATGTATTTTGCATGTACAAAGGACAGTAATTATTAGCAATGAAAATGAGTAAACCAAGATGGCCCTCAACGATATTCACTTTTTTGTGTAGTCCCCTCCCACACTGAAGACAGCTGATTTGCGTAACCAATAGATATTGCAGGAATGTTTGAGTATGATTTCCAAGGCTAGATCATAAATAATGTTGTGGCTTCTATGCTTGTATTTCCTGGATGACTTGCCTCCAAGTGGTGAGGATGCTCAAGCAGCCCTATGGAGAGTTCCATGTGGTAAGGAGTTGATGTTGCCAAATACCCACATCAACTTACCAGCCATATTAGCAAACCATCTTGGAGAGAATCCTCCTGCCCCAGTTAAGCCGTCAGATGCCTATAGCCCCAGCTGATACCTTGACTGCAACCTCATGAGAAACCCGAAGCCAGAACCACCCAGGTAAGCTGCTCCCAAATTCCTGACCCACAGAAACTGTGAGATAACAAATGTTTATTGTTGTTTTAAGCCACTAAATTATGAAGTAATTAGTTATGCTACAATAGATAACTAACTCAGATTTCAATACGTATCCCAAAAGATTTCTTTTAGGAACACAAGTACGTTATTCAAATTGTATGAAGTAATAAAAGTTCATGAAAAGCTAATCTAATTTTGAAAAAAAAAAAAGTAAAATTAAAGAACTTCCTTTCTAGACAGTTCCTGGATGCCACAAAGAGTTTGCTCTCAACTACTAGCCTAAAGGTTGGCAGTCTGAATCTACCCAGCAGCACCACAGAAGAAAGGCCTGGCGATCTGCTTCAGTAAATACTACCGCCAAGAAAACCATATGGTGCAGTTGTACTCTGTAGCACATGTGGTTGCCATGAGTTAGATTCAACTCGATGGCAATGAGTTTTGCTTTTTGGTCTTCCTACAAAGATATAGTAATAAATACTGTGTGTAACTCCACAGAACAAATACACAATGCAACGGAACAGAAAGATCATAAAGAGAAATTGATGTCTGATACAGGTGCCATCATAAAGGAATACATAAAAGACGACTTAACAGATAGTGTTAGGAAAACAAGTTGAATACATACTGAAAAATAAAGTTGGACCCCAATTTTGTGCTATATACAGAGTTGAAACCCACTGGACTAAAGTCTTTAATTTAAAAGGCAAATTTTTAAAAAACTAATAGAAGAAAGGGGGCATTGGTGGTTCAGTGGTAGAATGCTTCCCCTCAATATGGCAGACTCGGTTCAATTCCTGGTCAAAACACCTCAGGCACAGCCACGACCCATCTGTCAGTGGGAGATTACCTATTGCTGTCATTCTGAATAGGCTCCAGTGGAGCTCCTAGACTAAGACAGACTAGGAAGGAAGGCCTGGTGATCTACTTCTAAAAGATCAGCCAACGAAAGCCATATGGATCGCAGAATCAGGTCTGCAACCAATCATGGGGATAGCGCAGGACCAGGCAGTGAGTCATTTCGTTGTGGGTGGGGTTGCCACAAGTTGGGGGCCAACTCAATCGCAGCTAAAAACAACAACAACGATGGAAGAAAATGAAGGAAAATATCTGAGTGGCCTTAGGATTAGAAGGACTTCTTATGCCAGAATAAAAGAAGCCCAAATATTAGGCAAAAAAAAAAAGATAGGTTTAATTTTATCAAAATTGAAAACTTCTGTTCATCTTGGACCCCACAGGCAAAATTAACAGTTGACAGACCAGAAAAGATATCTGCAGTGTTTAAAAGCTGCTAAGGAGTAAATATGAGTTAATATATACAATGTGTGAAGAACAGGTGCAAATTAACAAGAAAAAGGCAGAAAATGTCAACGGAAAAATAGATAAAGGATATAAATAGACAAATCATTTAATGAGAAGCCCAATGTCATATAAGTGTAGAAATCAGAAAATGCACTAGCAATCAGAAATGCCACTTGCAACAACATTGATATACACTTTTATAACCATCAGATTGTCAAAAATTAAATATCATATGATAACATCTGTAGGTGACAAAGTAGAGAAATAAGGATTCTTATCCTCTTCTGGCAAGAAAGTAACTGCAGCAGCATTATAGAGAATAATCTGGTGGCACTTAATGAATTCTATATACCTTCACCCCATGGTCCAACAATCACACACATGGGTATATGCACCACAGAAACAAGCATACAGATCAAAAGGCAGCTTACATGAGGATCTTTATTACAGTGTTATTTTGTGATTGTAGGAAGCTGAAAACAACATTAGGTATTCATCACTAGGGAACAGATAAACAAATGCAGTTGGTGCATAATCGAAATACAACGCTACAGTTAGAAACAACATGCTACAGTTAGAAACAACATACTAGATGCATATACAGCAACAAAATAGATCTTAAAATAGTGTTGAATGAAAAACATAGGAAACAAAATAAGATCTATAGGACATCACCATTTATATAAATTGACACATTTGTGTTGTTGTTGTTAGTGGCCATCAAGTCAATTCCGACTCATGGAGACTCCATGTGTGCAGACTAGAACTTCTCCACAGGGTTTTCAAAGCTGCGACCTTCCAAAAGCAGACCATCAGGACTGTCTTCTGGGTGCCTCTGTGTGTATTTGAAGCATGAACCTTTTGACTAGTAGTTGAGCGCTTAACAATTTGTGCCACCCAGGGACTCCTAATTGACATACAGACACACCAAAAAATAACACTTTACCAAGGTACATGACAAACACATTAAAGTGAAAGTCTCTGGGATGGGAGAAATGGAATAGGGTTGTGGATGCTAAAAATAAAAATAAGATGATGTAATAAGGGGCCAATGATGACAGTAAATCATCAACTGAAGAGAAATATTAATTCGGTTCTTTCTATTCCTGACATCTGAATGAAGCAAAATCTAAAAACAACAAAAAAGAAACGCCATATACATTTTAATTAAAACATTGAACTATAATTATTGAACTATGATTGTCACATACCAGTCAGCACTTTACATATATTACGGTATCTAATCTTTACTTCACCACTGCAAGGTAGGCTTTATACTATATCCCCACTTAACTAATGAGGATCAGAGATGTGAAATAACTTGCTGTCTTAGTCATCTAGTGCTGCTATAACAGAAATACAACAAGTGGATGGCTTTAACAAAGAAATATATTCTTTGACACTCTAGGAGACTAAAAGTCTAAATTCAGGGTGCCAACTCCAGGGGGAGCCTTTCTCTATCAGTTCTGTTGCAAAGTCTTTGTCATCAATCTTCCCCAGTTGAGGAGCTTCCCGGTGCAGGGACCCCAGGTCCAAAAGACTCACTATTCTCCTGGCTCTTATTTCTTGGTGGTTTGAGGTCCCCCTGACTCTCTGCTCACTTCTCTCTTTTATATCTCAGAAAAGATTGACTTAAGACAACACCTAATCTTGTAGATTGTCTCCTGCCTCATTAACATAACTGCCCCTAATCCTGCCTCAGAATTTACAACACATAGGAAAATCACATCAAATGACAAAATGGTAGACAATCGCACAACACTGGGAATCACGGCCTAGCCAAATTGACACATACTTTAGGGGGACACATAAGATTTGCCCAAGATAAAAGTAAAGCTAGTAAACGGTGATGCTAAGATTCAACCCAGGTCTGTCTCATTCCAAATCCTATGACTTTTCCGCCGCCATTGTAATCTCTTCCACTAAACATCATTTATTTAGTTGCTCATAACAGTTCCAAGTGGAAACCAGCATTGACAATCCCCTCATTATTAACATAGCTTCTTTTTTTTCAGTAATTATGATGAGTTCTGCTATCTCTTTTAGAACTTCTACGAACAGCTACTTAACTTCTTTAAACCCCAGCATTACCAAATACTATTTATCTAACAGGATTGTTTTATTAATTAAGATACTGTTAATTATTATCATTAATTTATTAGTTAATTGAGATTAAATGAGATAAAACATGAAGCAGTTAGCAAAGTGTCTGACATGTAGTTTGTACTCAATAAATATTATCAGCTATTATTACTTAATTATTATACTTCATAAGTATTTTATAATTGATAGAGTTCAATTCTTTGATGAGGAACCCAAAGTCTCAATAACCTTCTACAGCACAAGACAATTATATCCTTGGTACTCAGTATACAGTTATGGGGCATTCACAATCTCACTTTCAAAATTATCCACAAAAACAGTCTCTTCATTAAAGTAAAAATATGGGAATCACGTAACAGAGCAACTGAATACTAGAATCATACCCAGCATTTTATAGCAATTAACTTTTTAGGTTAGCCTGACATCTAGTGGAATGACTGTAGTCATTCAAAAGATTTAAAATACATACTTTTTTTTTAAACCTAATAACACTCCATTAAATAAAAGACCAATAACTTAGGTAAATGTTTAAAAGAGAAAAAGAAAATAAATTTTTCTGAATACACGTAGTCCCCAGTGCATAACGTTTAAGTTACAGCAAACCGCACTTACTACCATCTTTATTTGGTTTCCTTTTTTTTTTTTTTACATCATAGCCTTAGTAATATGTACTACATACAATGTTGCAGCGTGTAATCTGCTGATGTTATTCTCAGATGTTCACTCTCAGATGTTCAGGGTTACGAATTACTGTCCAAAACAGTATAGCAAGCAATGAAAACTAAAAAAGAAAGTATTCAACTTACTTCAGAATGGACTTAACACAGAGTCATCAGAACGGAAGCCCATGGTAAATTAAGGACTACCTGTTCTGTCTCTGTACAAGGCACTGTATTAAACGCTTCCACATATCTTAACTCACCCATTCGTTTGTTCAAAATAAACATTTAGGGTCCCTGTGAGTCAGAATCGATTCGAAAGCAACTGCTTTTTTTTTTTTTTGGAATGTGCTAGGCATTGATTACACAGAATTTTTTTTTAAGTAGATAGGATTCCTGTCCTTTTGGAATTTATAGGCTAGTAGGGATTAACAGTTATTAAATAAATCATTATATAAATGAATATAATTGTAAATTGTGTTTAGAGCTATGAAGGATTTTATAAGAGAATCTTTAATTTAGCAGGGAGTTAAGGAACGGCCTGTCTGAGGAAGTGACATATGAGTTAAGTTCTTTGAAAAGTGTAGCAGTTAGCCAAATTAGCAGATGAGGACATTAAAGGCAGAGGGAATATCCTGTGTGAAGGTCCTGAGGTGGGAAAAGATGTTGCCTAAAGGAATTGATAGAAGGGCAGTTTAGCTGGAGTTGTGAATAAGGGAAACAGTACCAAATAAGTTTAGGAAGTTAGATGGGGACCATATTACAAAGGGCGTTGAGAAAAAGTAGGTGATGTTAAGGATTCAGAATTTTCACATTTTACCCTAGGTGTAACAGAAGCCACTTGAAGTATTTAAACAGGGTATATGTGACACATAGTTTCAAAAGAACTCTCTAGCTACAATGGGGAAATAAAACAGAAGGGGATGAGTGTGAATGTACGGTATTTCAATAGTCCAAACAACAGATTGTTTTAGCTCAGGCTATAACGGGAGCCCTGGTAGTGTAGTTCCCCGCATCTGTCAGTTTGTCATACTGTGGGGGCTTGTGTGTTGCTGTGATGCTGGAAGCTATGCCACCGGTATTCAAATAACAGCAAAGTCACCCATGGCAGACAGGTTTCAGCTGAACTTCCAGACTAAGACAGACTAGGAAGAAGGGCCCAGAGGTCTACTTCTGAAAAGAATTAACCAGTGAAAATCTTATGAATAGCAGCAGAACATTGTTTGATATACTGCTGGAAGGTGAACCCCTCAGATTGGAAAGCATTCAAAAGACGAACAGGGAAGAGCTGCCTCCTCAAAGTAGAGTCAACCTTAATGACATGGATGGAGTCAAGTTTCGGGACCTTCATTTGCTGATGTGGTATGACTCAAAATAAGAAGAAACAGTTGCAAACATTCATTAATGATTGGAACCTGGAATATAGGAAGTATGAATCTAGGAAAATTGGAAATCATCAAAAATGAAATGGAACGCATAAACATCGACACCCTAGGCATGAGTGAGCTGAAATGGACTAGTATTGGCCATTTTGAATCACACAATCATATAGTCTACTATGCTGGGAATGACAACTCGAAGAGGAATGGTGTCATGTTCATTGTCAAAAGGAACATTTCAAGATCTATCCTGAAGTACAACACTCTCATTGATAGCAAAATATCCATATGCCTACAAGGAAGACCAGTTTATATGACTATTATTCAAATTTATGCACCAACAACTAAGGCCAAAGGTGAAGAAATTGAAGATTTTTACCAACTTCTGCAGTCTGAAATTCATCAAACATGCAATCAGGATGCATTGATAATTATGGGTGATTGGAATGCAAAAGTTGGAGACAAAGAAGGATTGGTTAGTTGAAAAATATGGCATTGGTGACAGAAACTATGCCAGAGATCGCATGATAGAATTTGGCAAGACCAACGACTTCTTCACTGCAAATACCTTTTTTCAACAACATAAACAGCAACTATACACGTGGACCTCACCAGATGGAATACACAGGAATCAAATCAACTACAGCTGTGGAAAGAGATGATGGAAAAGCTCAATATCATCAGTCAGAACAAGGCCAGTGGCTGGCTGTGGAACAGACTATCAATTGCTCAGATGCAAGTTCAAGTTGAAACTGAAGAAAATTAGAACAAATCCACAAGAATCAAAGTACAACCTTGAGCATATCCCACCTGAATTTAGAGACCATCTCAAGGATAGACTTGATGTGTTGAACACTAAAGGCTGAAGACCAGACAAGCTGTGGAATGACATCAAGGACAGTATACATGAAGAAAGTAAGAGGTCATTAAAAAGACAGGAAAGAAAGAAAAGATAAAAATGGGTGTCAGAGGAGACTCTGAAATTTGCTCTTGAATGTCAAGTAGCTAAAAGGAAAGGAAGAAATGAAGAAGTAAAAGAGTTAAACAGAAGACTTCAGAGGGCAGCTCGAGAAGACTAAGTAAAGTGTTATAATGACATGTGCAAAGATCTGTAGCTAGAAAACCAAAAGGAAAGAACACGCCTGGCACTTCTCAAGCCAAAAGAATTGAAGTAAAAATTCAAGCTTCAAGTTGCAATACTGAAGGATTCCACAGGGAAAATATTAAATGACACAGGAAGTACTAAAAGATGGAAGGAATGCAGAGAGTCACTTCACCAAAAAGAACTGGTCGACGTTCAACCATTTCAGGAGCTAGCATATAATCAGGAACTGATGGTACTGAAGGAAGAAGTCCAAGCTGCACTGAAGGCATTGACAAAACCAAGGCTCCAGGAATTGACAGAATACCAACTGAGATGTTTCAACAAATGGATGCAGTGCTGGAAGTACCCACTTCTCTATGCCAAGAAATCTGGAAGACAGCTACCTGGCCAACCAACTGGAAAAGATCCTTATTTATGCCTATTCCCAAGAAAGGTGATCCAACCAAAAGCACAAGTTATCAAACCATATCATTAATTTCACACACAAGTAAAATTTTGCTGAAGATCATTCAAAAGTGACTGCAGCAGTATAGCAACAGGGACTACCAGAAGAAATTCAAGCTGGATTCAGAAGAGGATGTGGAACCAGGGATATCATCGTTGATATCAGGTGGATCCTGGTTGAAAGCCGAGAACACCAGAAAGATGATTACCTGTATTTTGGGTATGTGTGGATCATGACAAATTATGGATAACAGTGCAAAGAATGGGAATTCCAGAGCACTTAATTGTGCTCATGAGGAACCTGTACGTAGATCAAGAGGCAGTCTTTGATCAGAACTAGGGGATACTGTGTGGTTTAAAGTCAGTAAATGTGTGTGTCAGGGTTGTATCCTTTCACCATACTTATTCAATCTGTAGGCTGAACAAATAATCCTAGAAGCTGGACTATATGAAGAAGAATGGGGCATCAGGATTGGAGGAAGACTGATTAACAACCTGCGATATGCAGATGACACAATCTTGCTTGCAGAAAGCAAAGAGGACTTGAAGCACTTGCTGATGAAGATCAAAGATCACAGTCTTCAATATGGATTACACCTCAACATAAAGAAAACAAAAATCCTCATAACTGGACCAATAAGCAACATGATAAGTGGAGAAAAGATTGAAGTTGTCAAGGCTTTCATTTTAATTGGATCCACAATTAACACCCACGGAAGCAGTCAAGAAATCAAAAGATGCATTGCATTGCGCAAGTCTGCTGCAAAAGACCTCTTTAAAGTGTTGAAAAGCAAAGACGTCACCTTGAAGACTGAGGTGCCCCTGACTGAAGCCATTGTGTTTTCAATTGCCTCATATGCACTCGATGATGAATGATTGATGATGAATAAGGTAAACCAAACAAGAACTGATGCCTTTGAATTATGGTGCTGGCAAAGAATACTGAATGTACTATGCACTGTCAAAAGAATGAACAAATCTGTCTTGGAAGAAGTACAACCAGAATGTTCCTTAGAAGCAAGGATGGTGAGACTACATCTCACATACTTTGGACATGCTGTCAGGAGGGATCAGTCCCTGGAGAAGGACATCAAGCTTGGTAAAGGGTCCATCGAAAAAGAGGAAGACCCTCAACGAGATGGATTGACACAGTGGCTGCAATAAATGGGCTCAAGCGTAACGATTGTGAGGGTGGTGCAGAACTGGGTAGTGTTTCGTTCTGTTGTACAGAGGGCCACTATCAGGCAGAGCTGACTCAATGGCACCTAACAACAACAACAGTGGTATAGTGGTTAAGAGCTACGGATGCTAACCAAAAGATCAGCAGTTCAAGTCTACCAGCCATTCCTTGGAAACCCTAGGGGGCAGTTCTACTCTGTCCTATAGGGTTGCTCTGGGTTGGAATTGACTTAACAGCAATGGATTTGGTTTGGTTTGGTTTATGTGGTTGTTGTCAAAATGTATTTTGAAAGTAGATTCAGATCTTGGTAATTAAATTGATATTGGGAGTGAGCTAATATTCCCAGATTTCTATCTTAAACAACTAAGTAGATACAGGCATTGCAGTGAGAAAGAGTGAAGAACAGATCTGAGGCTAAGTGCAAACTTTTAATATCACAAAATAACTCAGAGACATATAGTTATTTATATGGAAACATGTTTCCACATACAGAGAGGCAGTCATTAGACTGTTCAAGGAATAAACATTTATAAGAGAAAAGCATTTATAAAAGAGAAAAAAAGTTGCCTCTGGGAAGACTGAGTCTTGTTTGCACATTTTTAAAGGTAAACTGATTAGCTAGCAGCACAAAGTCCAGTCTGTCTTTGTGCAGGTTGTCCAGTGACAACAAAGAAAACAATTTCAACTGTATTGGACTTTCCCCCAAACCCTGAGAGTCTGCTCTGGAGCAAGCCTGTTAGGCTGTCCCAGGGTATCATCTACCAAGGCCCTTCATTAGCATCTCCACCTTGCCTGAGCCAGGCCTGAACAACTTCCTTCATCAGAATTCTCAACTCCTTCCTTTTGGTTAAAACATACTTCACAACTTGCAGACTTCATCATGAGGGCTTCAGTCAGTTTATGACTTAATATAATCAGTTGTACGTCAACTCAAGATAATGGATGTGAAGTAACATTTAAGAACCTGGAGGGGAGTGGAGGGGAGTAAAAAGGTGTAAGTAAAATCATAAATATTATGAGAATCATTTAGAATCTACTTCGCATCCAATTGTCTAGCCCACCTATGCCAAAATAGGAGAACAAATCAAAGAATTAGTTTAATTCAGCTTTAATCAAGTGGCTTTTTTAGTCAATTAGACATGTTAACTGTTGTACAAACTTCTTCCCAAAAAACCAAAACCAAACCCACTACCGTTGAGTTGATTCCAACTCACAGCAACTCTATAGGACAGATTTCCCCATAGTGTTTCCAAGGCTGTAATCTTTAATGGAAGCAGGCTGCCATATCTTTCTCCCACAGAGTGGCTGATGGGTTCAAACTGCCGACCTTTCCGTTAGCAGCCTAGTGCTTGGACCATTATAGCCAACAAATTTATGTTAGTGTTTCGGGTCTCTAAAGTTTGATTTATCTGTTATTCAGACCATAGTGAGGGATAAATTGCAGAGCACATTTTTTTCATAACTTATTTTTTGTTGTTGAGAATATACAACAGAACATTCACCAATTCAAAAGTTTCTACATGCACAATTCACTGACATTAACTACACTCCAAGTTGTGTAACCATTGTCACCTCTTTTTCCAAGTTGTCCCTCCTCCGTTAACATAAACTCACTGCCCTTTAAGTTTTCCATCTAATCTTTTGAGTTGCTAATGTCAATTTGATCCCATATAGATAGAACCTAAAATAGCACAATGCTCAAGGCAAACATTCTTTACTAGTTAAACTAAACTATTGTTCTTTTTTTTTTTTTAATAAGGCTTCAGAGGATATTTTTGGTTTAAAGCTTAAAGATTATCTCAGGGCAATAGTTTCAGGGGGTCATCCAGCCTCCATGGCTCCAGAAAGTCTGGATTCTATGAGAGTTTGAAATTCTGATCTACATTTTCCCCATTTTGTCAGGTCACAATTTTTAGCCAGATTAGAAATCATTGCACGAACCAGTGAAATTCAGTGTCTTGATATTCCAAACTAACTTTAAAAATAAAATATTAAGGACAACTTGTTGGAAACAATTAAGTTAGAGCATTAGTCTTTTGGCAAAAAAAATTTTAATCCAACCAGATTCATAAACTATTATTAATACATATTTAAAGCTTTGAAACAATCAAAAAATTTATTACCTTTACAGCTCTGTCTTACCATTACAGTTTTTGTGGTCATGATAATTATAAAGAAAAATTCAGTCACCTGTTTCCCAATCAATATTTTTGTAAAGTACAAAACAATGTGTACTAGTTATTTAGACTATGCTTTTACTGAATAAAAATGAAAGTGGAAATGATTTGTGACAACACAAATAAAGGGTTTGAAATAGTTTTGAGACAGAGAATTTTTTTTTAAAGAGGTACTTAGATGTATTTGAATAATCCTTCTTAATAAGAAATCAGGTTGAAAAACTATTGTTATATTAATGATTTAAAACAAGTAAGGGCTACTTGCTTTGTATGATAGCTACAGTATTTTTTTAGGCTATTTTCTTCAGTGTGGACTTCAATCTTAATAATTGAGATTATCTTCAGTTGTTTGGATTTTCTTCAGTTAAAAAAACTGATTTTCTTCTGAAATTTTGATCAGGATGACAAAGAAATTAGAAAATACCTTTGTTTTCATAGCATGTCAAAATTGTGACAAGTCTTGAAGGCCTATTTACTATTATTATATAACAGATATTAACACCTCAAATACAATGCCACGTTCATGTCAGAAATTTTTGGGTAGAATGAGCTGTTGGCAGCAAATATTTTACAACAGTACAAGGTACGTTGTTATCTTTAGTTGTCATTGAGTCAATTCCAACTCGTGACTGTTGATGCAAGTAGAATGAAATCCTTGACAACTCCAATTTCTTCACCACTTATCATGATGTTGTTTATCAAACCAATTGTGAAGATTTTTGTTTTCTTCATGTTCAGGTGTAATCCATACTGAAGGTAGTAGTCTTTGATCTTCATCAGTACGTGCTTCATATCATTTTCACTTTATAGGCAGTAAGGTAGCTGGAAAGGAGCCCTGGTGGTACAGTAGTTAAACACTCAGCTGCTAACTGAAAGTTCGGTGGTTCAAACCCACTAGCCATTCTGCAAGAAAAAGATGTAGCAATCTGCTTCTGTAAAGATGGACAGCCTTGGCAACCCTATGAGGCAGTTCTACTCTGTTATATAGGGGCACTATGAGTCAGAATTGACTCTATGCCAGTGAGTTTGGTTTGGTTTTAATGTGGCTGGCTAAGAAGTGTTGAGTATTATTTGGCCACTGCATGTAGCGAATAAATGAACTGGATAAGCCTTAACCACAGGTTGAAAGAGATGTTGAGCTACGCAATGGATTTATGACTTAATACGATTAAACATATTTCAACATAGTTATAAATTGTCCAAATTTGAGAGTAGCTCTACTCTCTGAAAAAGGAAAAGGCCCTTTCTGGATCCCAAGAAAAAGGTCTTGAGATAATTCCATTAAGATATGAACAAAAGTCATAGACACCTAAAGACAAGAAAATTGTCACAGTCTGACATTAGAATGAGAATATTTAAAACAAACACAACAAAAAGTTATTTCTGTCCATGAGTATACATTGCCTATCCCTTTTCACACTTTCCAAGTGGTAAAAATAAACATGTACACTAACATCATGCATATTATTGTAACCTGTGACTCGGTGACCATTCTACACTACATAAAAATGAAAGGCAAAAGGAAATTAAACTATTAAAACTGTTTAGTAGCCAGTGTTTGTATCATTTATCTACCTTAGAAATTTTCCAGGTACCCAAAGATTGCTTATTAATTAAATTCAGCAGTTTATATACCTAAGATTAGTGCTTACTGTATTTTATATATCAATTTTAAATATAAATTTTAAAATTAAGTAGCTAATTAATTACAAATTTTTGCTTTTGTTATCAACCTATACTGACATGGCACAATATACTTTGCATAGTATAAACATGTGTGCCTATCTATTTGTGTTCATATCTGTATTTCCCTCACATTCTGTTCAGTGTGCCTATTAAAAAAAAAATTTTTTTTTCTTTTTTTTTTTTAATTTCCTGCTCCAAGAAAGGAATTTCTGCCACTCCATTTCTCTCCGCTTCATCAAAGCCTTCAACCCCACTGCAAACATAAAGGTACTCTGGCTAAGACATCTAGCAAGTCATTGATCTCCAGATTCAATTTGATTGATCCAGCTGGCTAGACCAGTAGAACAAATCATGCAGGATTTATAGGTTAGGTTAAGGATTTTGTTCTTTATTTTAAGACTAATGAAAAGATACTAGGGGTTTGAAATGAAGAAAGTAACTTGATGAGATTTGAGTTTTTATACAATCAGTTTGGTTCCAGAATAAAAAAGAATTAGATGGGAGCAAGGGTAGATAAATATAGACCAGTTAGGAATCTATTACAGAAATCCAAGTGGAATATGATAGGAGCTTTAATTAGGGTGATAGTAGTAAAAATGGAGAGAAAAAGAGATTTGAGGAGTATTTAGGAAGTAAAATTGACAGTACTTTTACGATGCATTCATTCAGAATATTTTTTGAACACAAGTTCTAGGTAGTGTTCTAGGTGCTGAGATATAGCAATGAAAAAAATAGAATTCTTGTCTTTATGGAGATTGTATTTTCCATTCTTCTCCCTTCTCCCATAGTTAATCACTATTTTGAATTATCATTCCCATATTTATGTTTATACTTTTACTTACATAAAATGCATATGTATCATATTGTGTAATATATACGAATAAATCTATGAACAACATAGAGTATTGACTTGAATATTTAAGTCTTTCAGCAACAGTCTACAAGAGGTGAATTTTGTTTTTGTCTGAAAAATACCACTATTTGGCACTCTTAAATGACTAGTTAGATTAGGGTGATAGATTTATCAGTTTTCCTCAGGTCTATGAAAATATCATTTCACTGATTTCAACTTCTACTATTTTTGAGGAATCCAGTCTATTACTGGTCAAACAGCTCTTTCTTTGTAGGTAGTCTGACTTATATCTCATTTCTATCTAGATTTAATCTTCATCTTTGCAGAACTACAAATTTACTAATATGTGCCTACAGTGTATTTTTTATTTATTCTGCTAGAGACTCCTGATTCTTGACTTTGAGAATCTTTCACCAATTCTGGAAAATTATCAGCCATTCTCTCATCAAATTTGCCTCTCTTCCTCCTTTCTAATCTTGCTTTCTAGAAATCTTGTTAGATAATGTAATGAACTTTCTCACTTTGTTTCTTTTTGTAAGTTTATTTTACCTTTCATTCAACAATTTATACACAACTTTTTTTGTGACACTGGCTGCAATCCCTGCAATGTGTCACTCCCCCCGGTCTCCCATTTCCATTCATCTGGTTTTCCTGTCCCTTCCTGCCTTCTCGTCTTTGCTTTTGGGCAGGCGTTGCCCATGTGGTCTCATTTACACGAATGAACTAAAAAGCACATTCCTCATGTATGTTATTGTTTGTTTTATAGACCTGTGTAATCTTTGGCTGAAGGGTGAACTTCAGGAGTGATTTCAGTTCTGAGTTACAAGAGTGTCCAGGGGCCATAGTCTCAGGGTTCTTCCAGTCTGTGTCAGACCAGTAAGTCTGTTTTTTTTTCTTTTTTGCATGTTGTGAATTTGAATTTTGTTCTACATTTTTCTCCCACTCTGTCTGGTACCCTCTGTTGTGATCCCTGTCAGAACGGTTGGTGGTGGTAGCCAGGCATCATCTAGTTGTTCTGGGCTCAGGCTGGTGGAGGTTGTACTACTTGTAGTCCATCAGTCCTTTGGACTAACATTTCCTTTGTGTCTTTGGTTTTCTTCATTCTCCTCTGTTCCAGACAGAGAACCAGTAGATGTATCTCGAATTGCTGCTCGTAAGTTTTTAAGGCCCCAGATGTCATTCACCAAAGTTTATCCTCTATTTCTTAATCCATATTTTTCATCCCTTTATTTTCCCATGCTGCCTTTGTGAAATTTCCCCAGAACTATCTTTCATTTTATGAACAGAGATTAGTAAATGAAAGATAGTTCTGAGGAAATTACACAAACGCAGCATGGAAAAAATGCTATTAACCAGTCTACTAATATTTTTTATTTTAATTACTGTACACTAAATTTCTAGATATTCTGTTTGGGTTTTTTGTTTTCAATCTGTCCTTTTTTTTTTTTTTAACAGTGTCTTATTATTTTCTTCAGGTTTTAATCTTCCTTTTCTTTTCATTCTATATATCTCCTGTTGAAAATCTTATTATATCTATGCATATGACTCTAAAGTTTGTGTCTTTAACCCTGTGTTCTCTCCCAATTGCCTTCTAGTCATTATTAGATTTCATGTCTCATGATATGAGGCTTCCCTGACAACTCCATTCAAATACTGTGTCCTCTCTGTGACTCTCCGCAGCACTTTTCTGTTCCACTCAATAAGTACTTGACAATACACTGCCTCACAATGTAGGTTCTCTTTTCATGTGCATACAACTAGATTATATGCCCTCTGAGCACAGGGCTCAAGTTTTGTGTTCCTTAGCAACACTTATGAATACCCTTAACTCCATTAAAATCACCTGAATGCCTTCCAAGCTAGATGTTCTTAAGAGTCCAACTTTCCATAATGTCTGATGTGTGCGTGTCTTTTGACAAAAGGGACCATATTTTATATTAGTCAATTCCTCCATGGAATTGATCTGATTGGTAAGCAACTGATTAGTGGGTCCTTTTGAAATTTTCCTTTGGAACTTATATCACTTCTTGATGATGTTGTCTCCTTGCTCCCATAACACTAAGCATCAGTAAATAACTGTTACGTACCTTTCAGTAAAGTCTTGCTAGTATGAGTCATATTAACCTAAAGTACGACAATGGGCCAACCTGTTTTTTTCCTCTGCCTTTTAGTCTTCATTCCAGGTCACAAAGTATTATCACTAACTAAAATACAAAATAAAATTATATTCAAGTTTTATTTCATAGAAGTATGAGAATCCAATCTTCTCAGTAAAAACATGGGTATACAGGACAAAATATCTCTAGAAATCCTTTGAAAGGGAATAGCATTGACAGTAGCCTAGCACTTTTATTCAGGATTAAAGGGTGTGGTGAAATAAATTATTCCAGGGATCATAATAGGGAAAAAATGATGTCATTATGAGGTGAGGAAAAGTTTTGACTTGCTGGCTAATATACAGAGCAATTGGATTGTACATGTGGATTGTACAAAGCTGTTTTTGTCATTTGAAATGTAATACAAATTTAACCACAAAATACTGAATTAATTTGATTCCTTACTTTCACAGATCAAAATTTGAAGAGACTGTTTTTTGCTTTTTCTTTTTTTCTCTGTCTTTATGCATTGGTTGCATTCCTGTTTTAAAACATGAAAGCAGTTTTTAACTATACAGCGTTAAATATGAAAGTTCATCTTTATCCTACCAGTTCTCCCTTTCCCTAGTCTTTCTCCTCAATTCTGCTCCTATGACTTTCTACTGAGTTGTCTAATTCTGAAATTTTATTGTTAATCTTCTGAATTTCTGTTTGCTGTCTGTGGATTCTTGCAGCCTATTAAATTTGTCATTATGCTCTTCTTTAAACTTCTTAAGTTCTTCTAATGCTATATCTGTGCATTCCTTGGCTTGTTTTGCATTTTGCCTGATCTCCTTCCTGATCTCTTGAAGAATTCTGTATATTAATTACCTCTGGTAATTCCAGGAAATTCCCTTCATCCAGAAGATTTTTTGATTCTTTGTTTTGGGAGCTTGCTGAAGCCATCATGGTCTGTCTCTTTATGTGATTTGATATCAACTGTTGTCTCCAAGCCATCAATAAGTTATTGTATTTATTTGTTTGCTTACCGTGTCCTAGCTTCTTGTTTTGTTTTGTTTTGTTTTGTTTTGATATGCCCAAATAGGCTGCTCAAGTGAACTAGTTTGATTATTGGCACCTTTGAAGCTCTAACATCCTGTCACCAGGTGGTTAGAGTTGTTACTAGGTATATGAGCCCAGGAGTCCATTTACTTTTCTTGTAAGGATTCAGTTCAGGTGTCCAGGTAGTCAGTCACCAAGTGTGTGATGCAGGCTCTCACCGCAGTCTTAGATGAGCAGGGGTTACTGGTGTAGGCACAGGTATCTGGCTGCAGCAGGGTGTCACACGCTGAGTAAGGCAGGGGGCTGACAACTGTCACTGAGTGTCTATGACAAAAGTATGTCCCTGTTCCCTAAAGCGCCTAGTTGGGTGGGTTTTGCAGCCGGACTATGGGCATCCAATGCTCTTGGCTATAAAGACTGGGAGGCACCACTTATCCTTGGACCTCTATTGAGTATGGCTTAGTGGCGTGGGTGAAGCTACCAGTTGTCAGGCCCCTCATGTGGGTAGGTGAGGACCCTGCTTAATAGGCAGAGTGGTGTCAAACATCACGAACCGGCCTCTCTATGACACAGCTGAAACAGCTGAAGTTAGACTTCAGGTATATACCCTGTTGTACTGTGCTAATGAGGGCCTACACTGTTGAAATGGGCCCATGCAGGTCTATGTAGGGGTGAAAGGCATTCAAAGTCCCTGGACTGCTTATGCCTGTGCCTAGGCAAAGGAGCTGTTTCTGCCCTGAGTTCCCAGTTTAGGGGAGCCAGCAGATTACTTTTTCTTATTTGTTAATTTGTTCTTTCTCCAAGGCCAAGAGGATAGCTCAGGGCAAGTGACAGGTCCTACTTCCAGCCCATGGAAAGTGGTTATCACTGAAGCTGGCTTAAGACCCAGTGCACAACAGGGAGGGGTCAGTTAAATGGAAGACAGTTCTTTCCAAAGGGGTGTTTTTTGGTCCACCTGGTAGATTAGATGCAAGTACTTATCTTTTGCCAAGCACGCTGCCATTCAGTCTCTCCTGATGTGGAAAATGCGTCCCAAATGCCACTTCTTGCCTCACTGCACTTGCACCAGCAAATCCAGCCTGCAAGGTGCCAGTTCCCGCCAAGTCAGGTCTGGCAAATCCTTCCTGCTTCTGAACCTTTTCTCCCTCCCCCTGCCACTCAGTCCAATTCCTCAACTTTGCCTGTGATGTTCAGGGCTCTTAGATTGTCATATATAATCAATTCACTTGTTTTTTCATGTCTTTGTTTTAAGAGGGACCACTGGAAGCATCTGACTCCTCTGCCATCTTGGCCATGCCTCTCCTGAAGTCTTTCAGTACGTGTTTATGTTAGAGATGATAGGGTGGTACAGCATCTTGGAAAAGTTAGATATTTGGGACATCTTTAACTTCTGCCTCACAGAAACCAGCTTTGTGCTGATCCTTATAAAATAAATTATTCATTTACGTTCCCACTCCTCACTCCCCCCCCCCCATATTTTCTCTCCACAGGTAACCAGTATAAATGGTTTCTTAAAATTGTTTTTACTTAAAAAGTCATGTATTTCAATGTACTTATATATACTAAGCACTTATATACACTTGCTCTTGAAAGTCGAGTACCTAAAGCAAACAAAAGAAATGATGAAGTAAAAGATATGAACAGAAGATTTCAAAGGGTGGCTCAAGAAGACAAAGTAAAGTATTATAATGACACGTCCAAAGATCTGAACTTAGAAAACCAAAAGGAAAGAGCACTCTTGGCATTTCACAAGCTGAAATAACTGAAGAAAAAATTCAAGCCTCAAGCTACAAATACTGACAGATTCTACGGGGAAAATATTAAACGACACAGGAAGCATCATTAGAAGATGGAAGGAATGCACAGAGTCACTATACCAAAGAGACATGGTCGACATTCAACCATTTCAGGAGGTAGCATATGATCTGGAACTGGTGGTACTGTAAGAAGATGTCCAAGCTGCACCGAAAAAAAAATGAAGGCATTGGCAATACACAAGCCTCCAGGAAATGATGGAATACAAATTGAGATGTTTCAACAAATGGATGCAGCACAGGAAGTGCTCACTCATCTATTCCAAGAAATCTGGAAGACAGCTACCTGGCCAAATGACTGGAATAGATCCATATTTACGCCTATTCCAACAAAGGTGATCCAATCGAATGCAGAAATTATTGAACAATATCATTAATATTAGATGCAAGTAAAATTTTGCTACAGATCATTCAAAAGTGGCTGCAGCAGTGTATCAACAGAGAACTGCCAGAAATTCAAGCCAGATTCAAAAAAAGGACATGGAACCAGGGACATCATTGCTAACGTCAGATGGATCATGGCTGAAAGCAAAGAATACCAGAAAGATGTTTCCCTATGTTTTATTGACCATGCAAAGGCATTCCACTGTGTGAATCATAACAAATTATGAATAACATTGAGAAGAAAGGGAATTCCAGAACACTTAATTGTGCTCATGAGGAATCTGTACATAGATTAAGAGGCAGTCGTTCAAACAGAACAAGGATGGGAAGACTACGCCTCACATACTTTGGACGTGTTTTCAGGAGGGATCAGTCCCTGGAGAAGGACATCACGCTTGGAAGAGTAGAGGGTCATCAAAAAAGAGGAAGACCTTTGTCTTGCTTATCTAGTGCTGCTATAACAGAAATACCACAAATGGATGACTTTAACAAAGAGAAGTCTATTCTCTCAAAGTCCAGTAAGCTAGCAGCCTGAATTCAGGGCGCTGGTTACAGGGAAAGGCTTTCTCTCTCTCACGGCTATGGAGAAAGGTCTTTGCCATCAGTCTTCCCTTGGTCTGGGAGCAT
Source organism: Loxodonta africana (assembly GCF_030014295.1). Taxonomy (NCBI): domain Eukaryota; kingdom Metazoa; phylum Chordata; class Mammalia; order Proboscidea; family Elephantidae; genus Loxodonta; species Loxodonta africana. The sequence continues at coordinate 131,259,039 of NC_087344.1, forward strand.
CTCAGTGCAGGAACGGCAAGTCCAAAGAACACGCTTTGCTCCTGGTGCCGCTTTCTTGGCGGTATGAGGTCCCTGTGCCTCTCTGCTTGCTTCTGTTTCTTACATCTCAAAAGAGATTTGCTTAACACACTAATCTTGTAGATCTCATCAATATAACTGCTACTAATCCACCTGATTACATCATAGTAATAGGATTTACAACACATAGGAAAATCACATCAGATGACAAAATGGTAGACAATCATATAATGCTGGGAACCATGACCTAGCCAAGTTGAGAGATATTTTGGGGGGACACAACTCAATCCATGATAGCCCTCAAAACGATGGATTGACACAGTGGCTGCAACAATGGACTCCAGCATAAAAATGATCACGAGAATGGCGCAGGATTGGGCAGGGTTTCTTTCTGTTGTACATAGGATCGATATGAGTTGGAACTGACTTGACAGCACCTAACAGCATTCGTCGTCAAAAAGAACATTCGAAGATCTATCCTGAAGTACAACGCTGTCAGTGATAGGATAATATCCATACACCTACAAGGAAGACCAATGAATACAACTATTATTCAAATTTACACACCAACCGCTAGGGCCAAAGATGGAGAAACAGAAGGTTTTTATCAGCTGCTGCACTCTGAAATTGATTGAACATGCAATCAAGATGCATTGATAATTACTGGTGATTGGAATGCAAAAGTTGGGAACAAAGAAGAAGGATCAGTAGTTGGAAAATATGGCCTTGGTGATAGAAACAATGCCAGAGATCAAATGATAGAATTTTGTAAGACCAACAACTTCTTCATTGCAAATACCTTCTTTCACCAACATAAACAGTGATTATACACATGGACCTCACCAGATGGAACACAAAGAAATCGAACTGACTACATTTGTGGAAAGAGATGATGGAAAAGCTCTATATCATGTCAGAACAAGGCCAGGGGCCGACTGTGGGACAGACCATCAGTTGCTCTTATGTAAGTTCAAGCTGAAACTGAAGAAAATCAGAGCAAGTCCACAAGAGCCAAAATATGACCTTGAGTACACCCCACCTGAATTTAGAGACCATCTGAAGAATAGATTTGACACATAGAACACTAGTGACAAAAGACCAGACGAGTTGTGGAATGACATCAAGGACATCATCCATGCAGAAAGCAAGAGGTCATTGAAAAGACAGGAAAGAAAGAAAAGACTAAGACGGATGTCAGAGGAGACTCCAACACTTGCTCTCAAATGTCAAGCAGCTAAAGCAAAAGGAAGAATTGATGAAGTAAAAGGACTGAACAGAAGATTTCAAGGGGCGGCTAGAGAAGACAAAGTAAAGTATCACAATGGAATGTGCAAAGAGCTGGAGATGGAAAACCAAAAGGGAAGAACACGCTTGGCGTTTCTCAAGCTGAAACAACTGAAGAAAAAATTCAAGCCTCGAGTTGCAATAGTGAAGGATTCTATGGGGAAAATATTAAATGACACAGGAGACATCAAAAGAAGATGGAAGGAATATACAGAGTCATTATACCAAAAAGAATTAGTCAATATTCAGCCATTTCAAGAGGTAGCATTATGATCAGGAACCGATGGTACTGAAGGAAGAAGTCCAAGCTGCTCTGAAGGCACTGGCGAAAAACAAGGCTCCAGGAATTGATGGAATATCAACTGAGATGTTTCAACAAACAGATGCAGCGCTGGAGGTACTCACTTGTCTATGCCAAGAAATATGGAAGACAGCTTTCTGGCCAAATGGAAGAGATCCATATTTATGCCTACTCACAAGAAAGGTGATCCAAACGAATGTGGAAATTATAGGATAATATCATTCATATCACACGCAAGCAAAATTTTGCTGCAGATCATTCAAATATGGTTGCAGCAGCATATTGACAGGGAACTGCCAGAAATTCAGGCTGGTTTCAGAAGAGGACGTGGAACCAGTGATATCATTGCTGATGTCAGATGGATCCTGGCTGAAAGCAGAGAATACCAGAAGGATGTTTACCTGGGTTTTATTGACTATGCAAAGGCATCGATTGTGTGGATCATAACAAATTATGGATAAGATTGCGAAGAATGGGAATTCCAGAACACTTAATTGTGCTCGTGAGGAACCTATACATAGATCAAGAGGCAGTTGTTCAGGCAGAACAAGGGGATACTGATTGGTTTAAAGTCAGGAAAAGTGTGCGTCAGGGTTGTATTCTTTCACCATACCTATTCCATCTGTACGCTGAGCAAATAATCTGAGAAGCTGGACTATATGAAGAAGAATGGGGCATCAGGATTGGAGGAAGACTCATTAACAACCTGCATTATGCAGATGACACAACCTTGCTTGCTGAAAGTCAAGAGGACTTGAAGCACTTACTAATGAAGATCAGAGACCACAGCCTCCAGTATGGATTGCACCTCAACATAAAGAAAGCAAAAATCCTTACAACTGGACCAATGAGCAACATCATAATAAATGGAGAAAAGATGGAAGTTGTCAAGGATTTCATTTTACTTGGATCCACAATCAACAGCCATGGAAGGAGCAGTCAAGCAATCAAAAGACGCATCGCATTGGGTAAATCTGCTGCAAAGGACCTCTTTAAAGTGTTGAAGAGCAAAGATGTCACCTTGAAGACTACGGTGTGCCTGACCCAAGCCATGGTATTTTCAATCACATCATATCCATGTGAAAGCTGGACAATGAATAAGTAAGACCGAAGAAGAACTGACACCTTTGAATTGTGGTGTTGGTGAAGAATATTGAATATACCATGTACTGCCAAAAGAACAAACAAATCTTCTCTTAGAAGAAGTACAACCAGAACACTCCTTAGAAGCAAGGATGGCGAGACCGCATCTTACGTACTTTGGACATGCTGTCAGGAGGGATCGGTCCCTGGAGAAGGACATCATGCTTGGCAGAGTACAGGGTCAGCAGAAAAGAGGAAGACCCTCAACGAGGTAGATTGACACCGTGGCTGCAACAATGAGCTCAAGCGTAACAATGATTGTAAGGACGGCTCAGGACTGGGCAGTGTTTCGTTCTGTCGTGCATAGGGTTGCTATGAGTCGAACTGACTCGACGGTACCTAACAACAACAGCAACAACATACTAAGCATACACATTCCCCTTATAGTTACACAAAAAGACCCACAGACTATTCTGCACCTTTCTTGTTTAATTAATAGGATTATCTTGGTGATCTTTCCGTATTAGCACTAACAGATTCAATAGAGCGAGAGTACAATGAAGCCACCAAGCACTTACAGCGAGAATTATGACAGAAAGAAAAGGTAACCCATAGTATTTCTCTTTTTATCAGAGTATCAGTAAGCCAAAGGTACAGAGTTTGGTAGAATGTGCACACATCAAGAAGTAAAATAAAAGCAACTAAGCTAGTTTTGAGAAGTGTTTCCACTATTTTGGTAAGAACAAAATGCATATGCATATGTGAGCTACAAAATACAAATTGTGTGATTTCAATGCTTAAATATGCATGTTAAACGGTCTTATATTTGCATTTAATATTGGCCTGGCACAGTATGAAGCTGTACGGTAAAATTCATGCCAATAATTTAAATTTTATTCACTGAGAATGACATTAAAGTGAAGAAAAATTAACAGCAAATAAAATGGCATTAGGTAGGAAGTAAAAAATACTATGACAAGTTGAGAAAGAAACAAAAAAAGAGAAAAAAGGTTTTTTGTTATAGTACCTTTAAACAGAATTTCCCTCCTGCTTTTCTTAACTAGAGGCTCCATACTTCACTTTATACTGAGCCCAAAAATTAAGTAGCCAGCCCTGTTTATCAGTCTAAAAACTTAAAGGGCAGTTGCAGTGAAGTAGAGGAAGCACTGGAGACTTCCAGTTCTTGCCCTACACCAGCGTGGTAGATATCACCCGTTGCTTATCTTATGACTATTCTCATTCTCCTCTTCTTCCTCGCTACCAGAACCCCTGTTTTCTTCAAGATGGCAATGTACCCTGTTAAAAAATACTCACTTCCCCAGACTTCATTGCATTTATGGGAAACCAAATGACCCAACTCTGGTCAATGAGCTGTGCACAAAGGTTTACTGGGTAGGCTTATGGAATCCTGATGGGGCAGTGGTTAAGAGCTTGGCTGCTAACTAAAAGTTTGGCAGTTCGAAACCACCAGCCACTCCTTGAAAACTCTATGAGGGCAGTTCTACACTGTCCTATAGGGTTGCTACGAGTGAGAATTAACTCAACAGCAATTTTTTTTTAATGAAAAAAAAAAGCTATTGTTTTCCTGATTTATAAAAGGGAAAGCAACATAGCTACATATACCTTTTTCCTTCCCCCCTTATCCTTCTTCTGCCCTGAAGACATATGTAATACCTTGAGGCACAGGCCCTGGGTAGCAGAAGCAGTCTGCAATCAGCTGCTAACCTAAAGGCTGGTGGTTCAAACCTACCCAGCGGCTCTGTGGAAGAATGGCCCAGCAAACTGCTTCCGAAAAGATTACAGCCAAGAAAAACCTATAGAGCAGTTCTACCGTGTAACACATGAGGTCGCCATAAGTCAGGAGCCAAATAGACAGCAGCCAGCAGCAACAACAGAGGTACAGGAGCCATCTCTGGACAAGATGATGAAAGCCACATGCTAAGAATAACAAAACAAAAACACAGAAGACTGCCTACCTCTGAACTTCTTAACAGGTTACAAAATAAATTCCTATTTGAGTAAGTTACTAGAGCCAGATTTCTGTTACTTGAGCTAAAGACGATAAATCTTTAACACAGCCATACTAGATAACATGAAAACTCTTCCACTACGAACACCTAGGAACAAGGAAATACACAGATGGCAGAAATAAAGAAGGAACGAACAACAGAGCAGCTATAAGCAGACAATCTGACACTGTCCTGGGTGGGGAGAGGGGGGTTCTTGAGGCAAGGAACTTGAACAGGTGGAAACAGAAGATAAGGCCTTGGGTCCTTGGTGCAAGTGGAGATTTAGAAGCAGAAAGCCTCCCCCATCCTCTCCCCCTAAAAAAAAAAAATATTTTTTTTCCAGCACACATAAATTAAAAACCTGTGAAGTTCTGTACCCTCAGTGAAAAGAGAACTAGATAAAATTCACTCCCTGAGAATGTATCCTTGAGGATGTCATCATGGCTTGTGCCTCATGCTGATTTGGGTTTCTAATTTACCTTATCTGCATGAGCACGAGACTTCGAAGCCAAAGAATACATACAAAAATTGGTCACTGGCCATTGATAATCCTAGAGGTCTCTGAAAGCAACATTTTTTTAAATAACAAAAACTTAGTTCACTTTAAAAAAACAAAAACCTACAAAACATAAAAGGAGTCAATTCATAAAGAATCAGAGTCGTAGACACAAACAGAAGCATTAGGGCCTTAATTCAAAAGCCTATATCTGTATGACACCATTTATCTACAGTTTAAAAACATAAAATACTGGTATCATTTACAGATGCCAAATATTCAGTGAAAGTAAAAAAGCATGATATAAATTAATCATACCAACTTTAAAATAGTGATTAACTCTGGGGAAGGGATAGAATTTCAAAGAGAGACTGAAGAACATTACTCTGAAGAAGAATTGAGCAACACATCAACTGGTTACAACATGTGATTTGGCTTGGATGCTTCTGCTGTGAAGAAATTATTGAAATAATTGCAAAGCTTGAATGGAGTTTCTGAGTAAATTTTTCCAAAATTAAAATAAACAAAAACCTTTTTAAAAAAGAGAAGATGAAAATGAGAAACATCTCAAAGAAATTACCAGGACTCGATCAATTGGAGGTGGGTAATAAGAAGAAATAATCAAAGGGGAATCATATTTCTGGCTTAGGTGACTTGGTGGATATGATTCAATTTGCCAATATAGGAAACCCAAGAGGAAGAGCAACATCCAGGAAAAGCAAACTACAACTGACTCGGCACTGGCAATCTTTTTTTTTTTTTGGCTTATTCTTCTTCCCTTTTTTTTTAATTGTACTTTAGATGAAGATTTACAAAACAAATAGCTTCTCATTAAATTGTTAGCACACATATTGTTTTATGACATTGGTTAACAACCCCATGACGTGTCAACCTCTTCCTTCTCAAACTTGGGTTCCCTGTTACCAGCTTTCCTGCCCCCTTCTTCCTTCTAGTCCTCGCCCCTGAACTGGTGTGCCCCTTTAGTCTTGTTTTGTTTTATGGGCCTGCTAATCCTTGGCTAAAGGGTGAACCACGAGAATGACTTCATTACTGAGCTAAAAGGGTGTCCGGGGGCCATACTCTCGGGGTTTCTACAGTCTCTGTCAGGCCAGTAAGCATGGTCTTTTTTTGTGAGTTAGAATTATGTTCTCCATTTTTCTCCAGCACTTTCTGGGACCCTCCGTTATTGATCCCTTTCAGAGCAGTCAGTGGTAGTAGCCGGGCACTATTTAGTTGCGCTAGACTTTTTTTTTTCAGACTCAGTCTGGTGGAAGCCTGGTGGTTGTGGTCCATCAGTCACTTAGGCTAATCTTTCCCTTGTGTCCTTAGTTTTCTTCATCCTCCCTTTCTCCTGAAGAGGTGGGGCCAGTGGAGTATCTTAAATGACCACTTACAGGCGTTTAAGATCCCACATGCTACTCACCAAAGTAGAATGTGGAACATTTTCTTTATAAACTATGTCACATCTATTGAGCTAGATGTTCCCCAAGATTATGGTCCCCACAGCCCTCAACCCAGCAATTTGGCCTCTGAGGGACTTTGGATGTGTCCATGGAGCCTCCATGACCTTGCCTTGTACAAGCTGTGCTGCATTCCCCAGTACTGTGTACTGTCCCACCCTTCACCAAAGTTACCACTGCCTATTGTCTATGTAGCGTTTTTCCATCCCTACCCTTCCCCTTCGACTCCACGGCAATGGGTTCAGTTTTTTTTTTTTTTTTTTTGGTTTACCCTTCCCCTCCCTTGTAACCATCAAAGATTGTTTCTTTTTGTGTGTAAACCTTTTCATCAGTTTTTACAGTAGTGAACTCATACAATATTTGTTCTTTTGTGATTGACTTACTTCACTCAGCTTAAGGCCCTCCAGATTCATCCATGTTGTGAGATGCTTCACAGATTCGTCATTGTTCTATAAGGTTGGGTAGTACTCCATTGTAGGTATGTATCACAGTTTATCCATTCATCTGTTGATGGGCAACTAGGTTGTTTCTACCTTTTTGCTATTGTGAACAATGCTGTAATGAACATGGGTGTGCATGTCTATTCGTGTGACGGCTCTTATTTCTCTAGAATATATTCCTAGGAATGGGATTGCTGAATCATATGGTATTTCCATTTTTAGCTTTCTAAGGAAGGGCCATATTGTTGTCTAAAATGGTTGCACAATTTTGCTTTCCCACCAGCAACACGAGTTCCAGTTTTCCCACAGCCTCTTCAACATTTATTTCCTGTTTTTTTTTTTTTTTTTATTCGTGCCAGTAATTCCAGGAGTGACATGGTATGTCAGTGTGGTTTTGATTTGCATTTCTCTAATAGCTAGTGATTGCGAACATTTCCTCATGTGTCTGTTAGCAACTTGAATGTCTTCTTTGGTGAAGTGTCTGTTCATTTCCTTTCCCCATTTCTTAATTGGATTATTTGTCTTTTTGCTGTAGAGGTGTTGGACTTTCAGTTAGATTTTAGAGATTAGATCTTTGTCGGATTTGCAATAGCCAAAAATTTTTTCCCAGTCTGTACCTTCTCTTTTTACTCTTTTGGTGAAGTCTTTTGATGAGCATAAGTGTTTAATTTTTAGAAGATCCCAGTTATCTAGCTTATCTTCTAGAGTTTGTGTGTTGTTATGGTTTATATCCTGTTAATGCCATGTATTAGGGCCTCTAGCATTGATCCTATTTTTCTTCTACGCTCTTTGTAATTTTTGGTTTTATATTTAGGTCTTTGATCCACTTTGAATTAGTTTTTGTGTATGGTGTGAGGTACAGGTCCTGTTTCATTTTTTTGCAGATGGACATCCAGTTTTGCCAGCACCATTCTGTCACTCTCTATCTCTTTAGGGGTGCATTTAGGCCACTTATGTTCAGTGTAATTATTGGTAGGTTATGAGTTCACTGTTGTTATTTTGTAGTGCTGACATTTTCTTTGTTCCTCTTACTCCCTTGTGTTGAATTTCTTTTGTGTTTTTTTTTTATTTTTTTTGTTTTTGTAGCTTTTTTTTTTTACTGAGACTTTGTGTTTTTTATTCTGATGAGTAGGTTTATTAACTTTCTTTGTGGTTACCTTGAAATTTACCCCTATCTTCCTAGGTTTGAACCAATCTTTTATTATTTGGTATCGCCTTGCCTTCCTCTCTATTAGAAAGTTCTATACCTACACCATTTATTCCTTCTTTTATTGTTCTGATGTTGTTGTCATTTACAAATTAACAGCTCTGGATCGCTGTTGTAAATCTTTTAGTTTTGAATAGTTCTTGAAAGTTCATTTCTTAGGTTAGTATCTGGATGGTGTGATCTTGCACCCTAGATTCAGGCTGTCATCTGATGTTGTTTGTTCTCAAACCAAAGGATTCCTTTAATAAATCTTGTAAATTTGGTTTGGTTTTTACATATACCCTTAATTTCTGTTTATCTGGAAATATCCTAATTTCACCGTCATATTTGAATGAGAGTTTTGCAGGAGATATTATTCTTGTTTGGTAATTTTATCTTTCGAGGTTTTATATGTGTCATCCCATTGCCTTCTTGCCTGCATGGTTCCTGCCAAGTAATCAGAGCTTAGTCTTATTGTTTCCCCTCTGATGTGATTTTTTTGTTTTTCTCGAGTCGCTCTCAGGATTCTTTGTCTTTGGTTTTAACCAGCATGATTATGATATGCCTTCGTGATTTTCTTTTGGGGTCTATTTACCCTGTAGGGCGTTCATAGATCTTCTTGGATGGTCAGCTTTTCATCTTTCATGATATTAGGGAAGTTTTCTGTCAGCAATTCTTCAGTGATCCTCTCTGTGTTTTCCGTTTTCTCCCCGTTCTGGAACTCCAATCACTCGCAAATTTTTGCTTTTGATTGTATCCCACATCATTCTCAGGGTTTCTTAATTTTTCTTCATTCTTTTTTCTGATTTTTCCTCAAACAAAGTGGTATCCAAGTATTTGTCTTCAATTTCCCTGATCCTGTCTTCCACTATTTCAAAACTGTTTCTCAGATTTTCTATGACACTGTCCATTTCTGAAATCTTGTTGTTTATCTTTTGGATTTCTAATTGTTGTTTTGTATGATTTCTAGCTCGTGAATTTATTTTGACATTTTGCTCCTGTCTTATTTTCCTGAATTCTTCCATTGTTTTGTCTCTACTGTCCATTTTTTTCTGCCTTTTCCATGAATTTTTCTATTTTTTCCTCATTTTTATCTGCTTTTTGTTTCAACTCTTGGATAGCTTTCAATATTAGAGATCTGAATTCCTTATCAGGTAGTTCCAGTGCCTGTTCTGATACTGGAAAGTTATCTGCTGTTTACTTTGGATGTCTACTGGGACCCTCTTGTCCTGCTTTTTGTATGTTTTGATATTCTCTGCAGTCTTTGGGACATTCAATAGTTATTTTCTTTGTTTATTGATTGTAGATTTGTTTCATTCTGTTTTTTTCTTTTATTTGGATGTGCCTGAGCAGGTGGGCTGTGCCTTCTTTGTTGTTTGCCCGTCTGTGGGCACAATATTTTTCACCTCTTTGTCCAATGGGCTGGGCCAGTCACTCAGCTATGGTGCAGCAGGGCAGGTCCAGCAGGTGCTCTGTCTTCTGCTGGGAGCTCCATGAAGCTGCTTTCCCGTACTCCCTGCCCTTCAATCTCTGACAGGAGTCCAACATGGCGAATGTGTGCTGCATTAGTTGATAAGGGACCTCTGCTCCATATTTCTCCTCGTCTCTGTTCTCTGTCAATTTCTTATTCCATTCAGTGCTTGGTTGAGTTCTGTACCTCTTCATTCTGAGATTTATGGTTCCAGGATTGGCATTTGTCTCTGGTTTCCTTAGCTTTTCAGGTCTTTGCTGTGGAGGGACAGCTTGGTGCTTCTGTCTATAGCGCCATGTTTGCTCCGCCCTCCTTAGCACTGGAAATCTTGCATCTGAGGTGCTTGCAGGAATTTAAGTCAATAGGGAGAATAGATAGTTGGAAAATTAGGGAAAAGGGTCACAAAAGAGCCTAGAAATGTATATATCTTCATCTGATTATTTTATGCATTCGACAAAGTCCCTTTCAGAATCCACTATTTTGCTAGGACTGTAAATCACAAAAATACAAAAATGAACAAGAAATGGTCTCTATCTTTGTAAGACTGATATTTGGTAAGAGAAATTAAATCTAACTGCAGTCAAAGGGGAGCCCTAGTGGCGAGTGGCTAAGATCTCAGCTGCTCACCAAAAGTTCACAAGTTCAAATCCACCAACCACTCCTTAGAAACCGTATGAGGCAGTTCTACTCTGTCCTATAGGGTCACTATGAGTCGGATTGACTGGATGGCAACAGATTTGGTTGGTCTGCATAGTTAAAGGGGAAGAGCCCTAGTAGCACAGTAGTTAAAGCACTAGACTACTAACCAAAAGGTCAGTGGTTTGCCATTCTGAGGGGGAAAGATGTGGCGGTCTAGTTCCATAAAGATTACAGCCTTGGAAACCCTATGAGGCAGTTATACTCTGTTCTACAGGGTCACTATGAGTTGGAATCAACTTGACACCAGTGAATTTGGTTTTGGTTTTTGTAGTCAAAGGGTAGATTCTGGTAGAGAAAGTTCTCAGAGGATGATGGGTTGATTCTCAACCCTGGCCACATATTAGAGTCACCTAAGGGAATTCTAAACATCCCAATACGTAGTTCACACTCTGGGGGGTGGGATCTAGGCAACAGTAGTTGCTTAAGCTCCCCAAGTGATGTCAATGTGCAGCCAAGAAAAGAGTGCAGTGGTTATACTCGGGACAGAACACTCAATTCACCCCTGTCAATTGAAACATTTAGTAATGATGGGGGAAGAGGTGTTGAGAAGACTAGGAGGTGGGAATAAAGGAATATAGTTGACGGAACTCTTTCCAAATAGCTTTGACAGTTTATATTTTCTCTGTAAAGAAACTACTATCTTTCTGAAAGAAAAAGTATCAAAGGGTAAGAATAAGGTGGGTATCTTCAGAAGAGTGGCAAAGTTTTGCAGTAGCTTCTGCAGAGTGTGGAAAGGAGCTGATTAGGAAGGCATAAAAGCATTTCTAGGCAGCTAAAAAGGTTCAATAGCTCCATTTACAAAGTCGTGCAATTTTTCCTAACTATGCTTGTCAGTTTGAGAGCAGTAACATATAAAACAAACAATTGGGTTCATTCAGGAACAAGAATTGGGATGTCAGAGTGATAGAGGGAACTGAGAGTGCTTGGACAGTTAGAAATAGGGAGGATAAGAATTGTGCACAGGACTTCAGGCCTTGATGATGAGAACACACTAAATGAGTAAGGAGTCAGAGAGATCCAAGGAGAGGGAATTTTGGTCAAAGTGAGATTTCCCAGTTTAAGATTTGGAATAGGGAATTGGAGGGGAAATCACTAACTAGATGATAGACAAGTACCAACTTTTGTGAAAGGAAGGACAACACACAATATAGGGGAAGTCCGCACAACTGGACCGAAACTAAAGCACAGAAGTTTCCTAAACACACCCAAACACTCTGAGGGACCTACTAGCTGGGGCTAGGGCCTGGGAACCATAGTCTCAAGGGACATCTAGGTTAATTGATACAACAGAGTTTACAATGTTCTACATCCCACTTTGGTGAGTATCATCTGGGGTCTTAAAAACCTTCGAGCAGCCATCTAAAATACATCTATTTGTCCCATCCCATCTGGAGCAAAAGGAGAATGAAGAAAACCATAGACACAAGGAAAATATTAGCCCAAAGGTCTAAAGGACCACATAAACCAGAGACTCTACCAGTCTCAGACCAGAAGAACTACATGGTGCTGTCACCAACGACTGCCCTAAGAGGGATCACAACAGAGTCCTGGACAGCATAGAAGAAAAATGTGGAAAATAATTCAAATTCACATAAAAGGACCAGACTTACTGGTCTGACAAAGACTGGAGGAACCCCCAAAACTATGGTCTCTGGAGGCTCTGCCAACCCAGAACTGAACCATTTTTGAAGCTCACTTTTCAGACAAAGATTAGACAAGCCTATAACACAAAAAAATAGCAAGCATGAGGAACAAGTTTCTTAGTTCAATCAAATATACGAGACCAAATGGGCAGCTCCCATCCAAAAGCAGAATAAGAAGACAGGAAGGGACAGGAACTGGATGAACGGACAGAGGGAATCCAGGGTGGAAAGGGGGAACATGCTGTCATATTGTGAGGATTACAACTAATGTCACAAAACAATATGTGTATAAACTTTTGAATGAGAAATTAACTTGAGCTGTAAACTTTCACCTAAAGCACAATTAGGTATAATAGAAAAATAAATAAAGATAGCAGAATTTAGGGTAGATTATGGCAATAGACTGTAGCCAGTCTTCCTACGTGTCTTTGCCACTCTCAAACCCATTGTTCACCTTGCTCAAAAATCTTATCAAATTAAGTCTGATCATCTCTCCCCACCCTCAAACCTCAATCTACCTGATGAATTCAAAGTGTAGCTCAAGAAGTCTTAATTATCACCTCCTTTACCCTAATAGTTAATACTCCCTCTTCTGTGATCTCCCCATACTTTACAAACTTCTTAGTTGCAATTCTCATACTGCTTTTTCCTTTACAAGACTGTCTTCCCACTATACTCTAAGATCCTTGATGGCTAAAACCACGTTTTACTCACCTTTGAAAAAATATTTCAATAGTCTTCCCCACAAATTCAATTTATCAGGAAGTCTGACTTACTTCGTAACAGGTCTGGGTAGTTCTTCATTGTTTTTACCTTGTGTTGTGGCTAATGAAAAGCTCATAGTACAAGTATCAGCTCTGGCATTTCTTGTTTACTTCTTCTAGTATTATCATCTTTAACAATGTGTTGTTTTTACTTGTTTGTTGCAGAAAAATCTTCAGTCTACTTCTTCATTTTGTGAAGGTTTATTTAGGTAAAATTAGATAAATCATATAACCTGTAAATCCACTTAACCATTCACACTGTATTATGTAACCATACACTGAAGCAAATAATTAAATGAAGGTACTAATTTCCACCCTTCCAAGTTGTAGAATTCCCACTCTTCCCTCAGGATACCTCATCTACTGTCTGTGACATGTTCCTATTGATAAAAGCAAAGTAAGGACACCAGTGTCAATCCAGATTTTTTTTTAAAAATAAAACCAAATTTATTTTATATTAGATAAAAATAATTACAAACTGCATTTCTGGTATTTCTGCATCCCAATGGATCATCCTGCACACTGTATGGAGTATATGCACCCCAATTTAAAGGTCACTGATCTGGACATAAGGTGTCCAGCCACTACCAAAAAATTAAAAATACAGAGCACACTACCTAAGATGTCTTTTTTATAAAGGGTTTTCTTTTTTTTCTTTAAGTTAAACACTTTTGAGAGGACTTTGGATGTTCACCACTTGAGTTTGAGATGATTGCTTTCCTAATAGTATTGGGAGTTAGTATAGGGGACAGAAAAGGTAAGCAGAATTTGGGAATTCAGAACACTTACAGAGAGACCAAGCCTTCAAATTAGACTTCTGGTTAATAGATACAGGCTGGAGATGCACATTTAAGAGCACCCTGGGTGTCTCTTTGGCATTCCATCACAGTTATAACTACTTATTCCACTTTTGTTTTACCTGATTGGTTTTAAGATCCCACAAGAGCATGTAGCTCTTTCCTTTCTTGCCTGCTATATTCTTAGCCACAAGCATAATGCCATCTGGCACACAGTAGGTGCTCAAAAAAATATTAAATGAAGGAATGAAGTAGTATAATTGAAGTTGTGATTAATAAATTAATTAATCAAAGAAAAGAAAACAAAAAAAGTACTAAACATTCACCTTTGAAGAACACCTACAGTAAAACCATCAAAAGAAGTGCCAACAGAGTATAATGAGAAAACCCAGAATGGGGGGTGAGGGGACAGGAAAGCATAAGGAATGTATAGTTGGGAAGAGTATGGGTAGAGCCATCATGGAAGTGTGAGAAAAGGCCGTCAGATTTATCAAGAAGATGACTTGCAACCTCAAGAATGCTGTTTAAGCATAGTTATAAAGGTGGAAGCCAATTGCTTGGGATTAGGCAGAAAATGGATGGTAAGGAAACACAGGCAGTGCACTAGTCTTATCAACTCGGCAATGAAACAACAAGATTACAGTTATATAGAAGGTGCAAAAGGAAGTAATTTTTTTTTTCCAAGTCTGGGAAAATCTACAGGTTTGAGGGAGAGGATCCAGGGTTCTTTCCGCTAAGGCTAGACATGGTGGTGTGGCCCTTCTGTAAACATGGGCATAGATTATGGCAAATACACTTATTTTAAAGACAGAAATACAGATAGCGAGGGGGTAAATGCTTTTCCACATAAAGATCTGAAATGGAAAACAGCATTTCTGATTACCTATATATTTCCTTTTCTATATTTCTCGAAAAATAAGTTGTGATGAAAATATTTTATTGCTGGGAGATTCTATTCTATCAGAGTTACCTTAGAGGTGGTTGTTTCTGTCACCACTACAAAGAATAAAATGAACTCAAATATTTATCTGCATACCCTTATAATGCTTCTGTTGATTTAATTTTTCAACTTTTAACTACAGTCACCGCTTCTGTGACTGATATTTCAGTAAAACATTGACACTAAATGTGAGCTCATTCCATTGCCTACTGGGCCCACATTTTCCATGCCCTGAAAAAAAAATTTTTTTTTATTGTATCAAGAGTATAACCATGCACACACACAAAAAAAAGAGCATCTTCTTATTCTTGAAATACAAACGTTTCTCTACAAATGTCTCTCTCCCCTTCCATGCTTACACCTGTTTTTTTTTTTTTACTTAGTGCAAACATAAACTGTATTGTGAAGATTGCTTAATTAAGAGGTTACTTGGAATTATAGATTCCTCAACTGCTTCACATCATATTCTCATCTGTTATTAAAATTCCCCGCGCTGATTCGTTAGCGTTACCCTATCTCACTCACCATTTTATATCTCTTTGTGTCCTCCACCGGGCACTTTGTGTCCCGGTACCGTACGTTGATGCGCCTAGTGTTGATCCTGCAGTCCCACGTGTGCAAGCTGCTTTAAAGCAGTCACAAAGCAAATAGTTACAAGGCTTCTGGTGGGAGCGGAGAAGACCCCGGAGGTTGTCAAGTAGCCAGACTGAGATCTCCTAGAGGGCAGGACACTGTCTCTCATTTAGCACAGTTTATCTCCAGCACCTGGCTCAGTGCGTGGCATACAGTACGTACTCAATTTTGCTAAATGAACGGTCAATAGGCTGGGAGGGAACTTTAAATACAACACTTCCGAAAACCTCCGCCGTACGCTATCCAGGCGTCAGGGGCAGACGGGCGCAGATGCTACAAGAAGACCAGAACCTCTTGGTTCTAATTTTGTACATAACGTAATTATATACAATAATTTCCGTGTTTGCTCTTAAAACAAAAAGAATTGGGGTTATCGCTGCTCTTAGTTCTCAGGAGCTGAACTGTAAACGTGCAGCAGTGCGGGGATCCCACAAAGAGCCCCTGGCAGCGAACGCGACACTCCCTCGGGTTGAGCCGGACCGAGCTCCCAGCGCGCCCCGCGGCTGGGTCGCCGCGATCCTGAAGGGGTCGCTGTTCCCGCGATAACCTCCCTAAAGGCTCCGCCCCGCGGCCGACGCTTGCGTCCTCCGTTGGGAACCTGGCTTAGCACGGCCAGAACGCCTGTCTGTCCTCCCGCTAGCCAGCCGCCGCTAACGCCGACGTTAGCGGCTGCCCTACCGACGCGACAGGCCCAGTGTCTGAGCCGCAGCCGCCGGCGCGCGCGGCCGGCTGTGAGGCGCTTGTTCTCTCCCCTCGCCCCACCCTCCTCCTCCCCCTTCGCGGAAACGACAGCTGCAGCGGCGGGGCTGGCGCCGCCTCCCTCCACCTACCACGTCTGCCCCCGCGGCTCTTGCCCGGCGCGCCAGCCTGGCCGCGGCGCCTCCGCCTCCCTGCTAGGTCAGCCGGCGGCTCCGCCCGGCTGCCGCCCAGGATGAACATCATGGATTTTAACGTGAAGAAACTGGCGGCTGACGCGGGCACCTTCCTCAGTCGTGCCGTCCAGGTACCGCGGTGGGGGGAAGGGATGACGACGCCCGAGGAGGGCCGGGGAGGGACCGCTTGAGCGCTGAGCCCAGGGCGGCGGCGGCGTCCTCACTCCGGCCTCGACCCCACCCCTTGGGTCTGCTGCGGCAGGAGGCCCGGGAGACGGGCGCGGCCTGGTGCCCCTCCGAGCCTGGCGGCCGTTTTCTGCCATCCTCCTGCCCGGCAGCCGCACCCCGGAAAGCAAAACGGAGTGGGAGGGGGGCCAGAGTTTCCTCCCCACCCTGGAGGACACTTTGAGTTCGCCCACGGGCCGAGGCGCTACTCCGCTGCCTTTCTGATCCCAGGACGCCGGTGCTCGTGTGACTTCCCTCCCCGGGTTGGCGGAGGCCTTGCGAGACCGGCGGGGTAACGTAGACCATTCTTGCACTGCCCCTGCCCTTTACTTTGGGTTCTCTCACCCTCCCCACCGAGTCAAGAAGGGAGTTAATTTCCTTTTCCTGCCCTAAGAACCCAAAGAGCTGCCAATATAGTTCTCTCCAGCCCTGCCCCTCCTGAAAGGATTGTCCTTGGGCTTGGCACCCCGCGCAGGGAAATGGAAGTCGCCAGTTGGGGGGCAAACTTTGCCAAGACCACAGGAAACTTGTGTTTGGGGGTTCCCATCCAGTCTCAGAATGAGAAGCACCGGCAGTAGAGCAGTGAGAGGTATGGGGAGATTCCTGCCACTCTGCCTGAAGTCACAGTGGTATGTTTTGAATACACTTTAAGAAAAAAGTTGACCTCACCATATTCCTCAATCAAGGAAGTGTAAGTACTGAGGAACTTGGACACTTTTCTACAGTCGTCACCCACATTATGCCAACTCAGTATAAAAACTATGAACAGATGTAAATTTTACCACAACATGGGTTATAAACAAGTCTGGTGTTTAAATTAATGACATAGTCGCCGTGGCAACAACATTCTCTTTTGTAAAGAGAAAACAAAAGTAATTGTTTAATATACATGCCAAATTGGTACCAAAATGTAAATCAGTTCCTTTACTACTTTCCTGTCTACTTTACCCCAATTTTAGTTGGTGCAGTTGATCCTACACACACTATTCTTGGCAAAAGAATAATAGAGCTAGAGTAGGATAGCAATAGCAACCTGCATTGTGGGGAGGAAAGAAAAAAAACCTAGGTCAAACACTTTGCTAGTCATTTGACCTATTATCTCCAGTCCTTTTTTTAACTTTGCCAGGTAGTTGCTATTAACCCCATTTTATAAATGAGGAAACAGCCTAAGAGAGGCTAAGCAACTTACTTAACTTGCATGGCTGGTAAATATTCAGGTACTGTTTGACTTGGCCACTGCAAGCTGCTGCTTTTCCTGGATAAGCATTGCACGTTTGAGAACATACAGAATAATAGAGTGTTACAGACTAGAGGACCTTAGAGGTCACCTTGTAAAATCTGAGCATTTAAATATCAACAGAAAATAACCACATAAGCTATGGGAAATTCCTTTTAGGTCTTGATTTCCAAGTACCAGACTTAGCTTGGTGAGTAATGAGCTGGCTGCTTTAACCCATCTCCCTCACTAAGATATAAGGTGTCTTGTAAAGGAGTCCCGGGGTGGTGCAAACAGTTAACTTGGTCAGCTGTGCTAATCAAAAAGTTGGAGGTTCGAGTTTACCCAGAAAGGCCTGGGAAGAACGACCTGGCGATCTACTTCCAAACAGTCAGCTGTTGAAAATCCTATGGAGCGGTTTCACTGCGACACATAAGGTCTCCATGAGTCTGAATCCATTCCACAGTAGCAGATTTGGCTTTTTTTAATAGTTGAAAGGATAAACTTTTGGTTTCCATATTTTTTTATGGTAAGGTACAAAAAGAATGAATCAGTCTGAAATGAATTTTGATTTGTGAGATACTTGTATTAAAAAACCAAAAGCAGACCTGTTACCATCAAGTTCATTCCAACTCATAGCGACCCTATAGGAAGGTAGAACTGCCCCATAGGGTTTCCAGGGAGCAGCTGGTAGATTCAAACTGCTGACCTTTTGGTTAGCAGCTGAGCTCTTAACTATTGCACAGACAGGGCTCCACTTCTATTAGACTTCCTTAGTATTTACTGCAATGGGTTAAAGCCTCTGGTAATTTTTTAGTGCTAATTCCCTAATATTCTGGATCCTGGGGGCAGATTTGGATTTATTATGTTTCTATATAATGTTACTCTTTAGAATACACTTTGATATGTTTTCAGGTAAATAACTTACACTGCTTAAATTGGAGACATTTGTCAGAATTTAGTCTGATTTAAATTGCTAATGGACTCAATTTAAAAGAATAAATCTAGAGAAGCTTTCAAAAGTTAAATGTTGATGTTAGGTGCCGTCTGTTCCATTTCAACTCATAGGGATCCCTTGTAATAGCCTGGAACTGTCCCATAGGGTTTTCTAGGTTGTAATCATTACGAGGAAACCCTGGTGGCGTGATGGTTAAGTGCTACGGCTGCTAACCAAAAGGTTGGCAGTTGAAATCCACCAGCCACTTCTTGGAAACTCGATGGGGCAGTTCTACTCTGTCCTGTAGGGTCACTATGAGTCAGAGCCGACTTGACAGCAACAGATTTTTTGGAGGGGGGAGGTCATTACGAGAGCAGATCACCAGCTCTTTCTCCCTTAGAGCCACTGAGTGGATTTAAGCCACCAACCTTTCAGATAGTGGTGGACCACAAAATTGTACTACAGGGGTTCCTTCAAAAGGTGTATATGTTCCCCTCCAAGAAAACAAAAAAAAAAAACAACAAAACAAAACCATTTCCAGTCAGGTTGATTCCGACCCATGATGACCCCATGTATTGCAGAGTAGAACTACTCTCCATAGGGCTTTCAAGGGTATGACCTTTCAAAAGCAGATTGCCAGGCCTTTTTTGAGGCGTCTCTCCAGTGGGTTAGAACCACCAACCTTTCGGTTAGTAGTTAAGTGCTTAATCGTTTGTGCCCAGCAGGGGCTCGTATATATGTCTCTAGTGAATTTTAATTACTCATCGTTTCAAATTCTTTAGGAAAAAGTTATATCCTAATCTGTTAGCAATCAAATAATTTTTTTTTTTTTTCACTTTAAATATGTATGTGCCTACTCCATGTCTGCCTGTCTGTGGACACTGGTGATAAAGCAGTTGAATAAAATCAACAAAGTCTCTGCCATTACAGAGGGCATTTTTTTTTTTTTTAATAATTTTTATTTCCTTTAAGTGAAAGTTTACAAATCGTCAAGTCTCTCACACGAAAACCCGTATACACCTTGCTACACACTCCCGGTTACTCTCCCCCTAATGAGACAGCCTGCTCTCTCCCTCCACTCTCTTTTCGTGTCCATTTCGCCAGCTTCTAAGCCCCTCCACCTTCTCATCTCCCCTCCAGGCAGGAGATGCCAACATAGTCTCAAGTGTCCACCTGATCCAAGAAGCTCACTTCTCACCAGCATCCCTCTCTGACCCATTGTCCAGTCCAATCCATGCCTGAAGAGTTGGCTTCGGGAATGGTTCCTGTCCTGGGCCAACAGAAGGTCTGGGGGCTGTGACCACAGGGGTCCTTCTAGTCTCAGTCAGACCATTAAGTCCAGTCTTATGAGAATTTGGGATCTGCATCCCACTGCTCTCCTGTTCCCTCCGGGGTTCTCTGTTGTGTTCCCTGTCAGGGCAGTCATCGATTGTAGCTGGGCACCATCTAGTTCTTCTGGTGTCAGGATGATGTAGTCACTGGTTCATGTGGCCCTTACTGTCTCTTGGGCTTGTAATCTCTTTGTGTCCTTGGTGTTCTTCATTCTCCTTAGATGCAGGTGGGTTGAGACCAATTAATGCATCTTAGATGGCTGCTTGCTAGCGTTTAAGACCCCAGATGCCACTCTTCAAAGTGGGATGCAGAATGTTTTCTTAATAGATTTTATTATGCCAGTTGATTTAGATGTCCCCTGAAACCATGGTCCCCAGACCCCTGCCCCTGCTACACTGGCCTTCGAAGCATTCAGATTATTCAGGAAACTTCTTTGCTTTTGGTTTAGTCCAGTTGTGCTGAGATCCCCTGTGTTGTGTGCTGTCTCTCCCTTCACCTAAAATAGTTCTTATCTTACTAAGTGAATCCCCCTCTCCCACCCTCCCTCCCTCCCCCCTCTCGTAACCATGAAAGAATGTTTTCTTCTCAGTTTAAACTATTTCTCAAGTTCTTATAATAGTGGTCTTATACAATATTTGTCGTTTTGCAAGTGACTAATTTCACTTAGCATAATGCCTTCCAGATTCCTCCATGTTATGAAATGTTTCACAGATTCAGAGGGCATTTTAGTGAGGAGATAAGCTAGTAAATGTATCAGGTGGTGATGAAGAAAAAGGTCAGAAGGATAGGTCAAGATAGGGGTAGTGATTGCTGCCATGTTATAATAGAAAGGAAGGTTAGGGCAGGCCTCTCTATTAAGGGGAATTTTGAAGCAACCTCAAGGAAGTGACAGAGCCACAGTTTTTTGGAAGAAAAGCATTTAAAGCAGCTGGAACAAGTGCAAAGGCCCGGAGGTTTCAGGTGGACTTAGGTAAGAGTGATAACAAGAAGGTTCAAAATCTACCTAGTATTTGCTGTCATATTGGCTGTGGGGTTATGAAGGAAAGATGAGTCAAGGATGACACCAAGGTTTTTGGCTAGAGCAACTCAAAGAATAGAGATACCATTTACTAAGATGAGAAAAATTTCTGGAGGTATTGGATCCTTTAATGTGTCTTTTTATGTTAAGTGTGTCATTTAGAGATATATAGTGAAATATTTATGAATAAAATTATATGGTGTCTAGGATTTGCTTTAAAATGCTTCAGAAGAGAAAAGGGGTAATTGAAACAAGATTAGCAGAATGTTGATAGTTGTAGCTAAGTGATGGGTTCATATAGATGTTATTTGTGTATGTATATTGTATATATAATTTTTTATATACTTAGTCTCTTCTTTTGTATATGTCTGACATTTTCCAAGTAAAATGTGTAAGGAGAAAAGATGGTTATAAAATATAAGATGTGAAATTTGGAATGCGGTATGTTCAACAAAACAGGGCTTTCCCATTTTAGTATTTAGTCAGTAACTTAGTTTTTACTCTAAATTGAGTTGACATTAGTACAGTGCCAAGGTACCAAGTTTCATGCTAATAAAGCTTAAAGCTAAGAATAGCTTAAGAGCTATGCCAGTTACTTTTTATAAGCAATAAGAACAGTGGGAAGGCAATTAAACTTTTTTATTTCAAAATAATTCCATTCAAATCTAATTGTACATTAAGGAATAGGCCGTTTTCTGCTTGGCCAACTGCCATACTTACTTTGATTTCACTTAAAATTTTTTAAATTCAGCATATTCCTTGTTTTAAAAAAGAAGAAGAATATAAATGGATCTCCAGTCATCACCACTTGGCTCTCATTGTTTTAAGATTTTTTATATGCCTTAGTTTACTTTAAAAGGAATGTCGAATTAGAATAACATACAAATGAACATGCGTATTTATTCCTTACTAGTTGATTTGGTTGTTTGTTATTTTTAACTCCCTCAAAAAAAAAAAAGCCTCAGATGGTTTATCTTCACTAAATTGCTATTTTATTACCATATTTTTACGCAAATAATGCCTGTGTTTTTGTGTTTGCTGGCCAAGCCAGCCACCCTCACAAGCACTACCATGCCAATCTTCTTCCATATGTTGGTGTAAAAAAAAAATTAGCATAACACATATAGAAATACAGGGGAGGGGCATGACCGGCATGTTAAATGCTTTTGTTATTTTTACTAGTTTTTTCTAACATTGTATTCACTGACCTTGAAGTTGATGAATTGCAGACTACAATACTAAACTTCAGTCTATATTTATTGAGTACCTCCTATGTGTTTGGCATTGAAGGATACAAAAGTAAGTGAGGCCTAGTCCTTGTCCTCAAGGACTTACTTCATTGTGGTCTTAAAGTTTGTCATAGTTGAATATTTTATTCTTTGTAGTAAATACCAATTTCGTGAATTACTGTTTTCTTCATTTGGTAAATCTTTCAAGTGGATGAAGAAACAAGATTCATCTTTAATTGAGAATTGATATTGAAGCAAAACTTTGCTCACCATCTTTGTAATAACACTATATACTTTTAAAAATATTTTCAAACTAAATTACTTGGGGGGCTCGTATTAAATTTCTAACATTTCCTCTGTACTGATTGCTAAAATTACACAGTGAACTTTGTGTCAACTATTTTGTGAGGGGTGGGAAGTCTTTAAAATTCAGTAGTGGACTCATCATTGAGTCCCTCATTTAGTTAGTTCATTAAGCCTAATGGGGTTGCCCTGAGATGGAATCAACTCAGGCAACTGGTGGTGGTGAGGCTGGAGATACAAAGATACATATGATGCTGCCCTCAACTAGCTCCTGTCAGACCTGTCTGAATGGAATCCCAACTTGGCCAAACACTCTCTCTTAAGCCCTTCTAAAATCCTGTCTCTCTTGCCAAATTTAAACTGTGGTAACTTCAAGTCTCCCATATTCTGATAAATTAAGCATGTCACATTCAAAATCCACAAAATCTCCTTCTGTAAAAACTCTGCATATTTAATGTTACTTAAAATTGTCTTCACCTAATAAATGAAGGCTGTTCTAGCAGGTCTGGGTGTTTGCCTAACCCTCCTCCTCCCCCCACACACAGCTGCTTTAGGTGGTGGTTCAGTGGTAGAAGTCTCCCTTTTATGCAGGAGATCTGGCTTCGATTCCCTGCCAACCACCTCACGTGCAGCCACCACCATCTGTCATTGGAAGCTCGTGTATTGCTATGATGCTGAGCAGGTTTCCGAGCTTCCTGGCTAAGGCAGACTAGGAAGAAAGGCCTGGTGATCTACTTTAAAAAATCAGCCAGTGAAAACCCTATGTCACAACAGCCCATCTGCAACTGATCATGGGAATGGTGCAGGACTGGGCAGCATTTTGGTCCGTTGTGTGTGGGGTCTCCATCAGTTGGGGGCCGATCCAATGGTAACTGACAGCAACACTCTGTAGTAAAGAAAGGGTTACTATCTGGTATAATGTGGCTGACTTGGAAAATCTGTCCCTCAAAACCTTATTTACAATAAAGCAATGTTCACAGAAAATATATGCAGGAAAGGGAGTCAAACTTTCTGGTCTTGGTCATTTTCGTTTGCTGGCCATCAAGTGGACTCAGACTCATGGTGACCCCACGTGCATCAGGGTACAACTGTGCTGCCTAGCGTTTCCATTGGTTGTGATTGTCAGGCAAGGAAGGTCCCTCTGGGTGGACTCAAACCTCCAATCTTAGGGTTAACAGCATATTAACCATTTGTGCCAACTAAGGAGTCCTCATGTAATCTTATGGTATTGCAAATGAAATATTACGAAAGTATTGTATATCAAGTTAAAGTTTAAGGAACATTAGGTTTGGATTTCCATGAGTTGTTTACATTCTGACTTTTATTGTAGGGTATTTTTACTTTTTTTTAATCATTAAGCTGAATTGCTATCCATTCGTCAGTACCTACTGTAGTTTCTAATAACTATTACCGTCAAGAGACTACAAAGGCAGTAATGATTTCAGACTTGAAGATGTTGAAAGCTAAAAAATTGAAGGGTAAAATTTTTAAATTTTGATAACTAGGAAAGGGATTTTTAAAAAAAAAAAAAGAAAGAATAAGTCTTTCGTCCTTAAGAAAAAGGTGCCATTATTATAATTTTGTATTTGTTTAGGCAGCATTATTATCCCAGCTAGATCCAAAAATCCTTGGGGGTGAGAGCCATATTAATGCTGATCATATATCTCATATACAGTAGAAGAAATAGATGCTCTATAAATATTTGTGATTAATAACCTCAGTCCCCTTAATTTAGTTGAGATAACATGTAGTTTTCTATATACATTCTTAAAAATGTTTAGGGAAAAAAATTAAAACAGTGTATTATTTTGTTATCTTAATGTGACATACATTGATTGATGAGGAAAAAATCATTTACCCCCCAACAATGATAATATTATGAGAAATATTATGTCTTTTATAGTTGTACGTTTAAGTAATAAAATTTTAACTTATATTTCAATTTTAAAATATGATAACAGCAATGTTCTTGGACTGTCCCGCTCCTTTTTTTGTTCATTCAAGATAAGGTTTAGGTTACCCTTAATTTGGTGAATAAAACCAACCAAAACCAAACCTATTGCCATCGAGTTGATCCTGACTCACAATGACTCTATAGGACAGAGTAGAACTGTCCTGGAGGGGATTTTCAAGGAGCAGCTGGTGGGTTCAGACTGCCAACCTTTTGGTTAGCAGCCCATTTCTTAACCCCTACACCACCAGGGAATAGTTACTGACTGTTAGGTGGGAAGTAGAGGTAGCCGGAGGAAACAGCTGTTTAGAGTGCTATGAACAAAGATACAAGAGTAAAGGAGCACTGAATATGTTTGGATAATGGTGATAGAAATATAAATTATGAATTTCTAGAAGCCAGTAAGTGTATTAATAATACACTAATTTTTCCCTTAAAACATTTTCAAAAATATGCAACAGAAAATTACAAGTTATCTCAACTGTATTTACTGGAAGTGACTGACTCAAACAGATGTGAGATTGAATCCCAACTTTTAACACTTTGGACAAGATTTTTAATCAGTCTGAGCCTCACCTTCATCACCAAAATTATTCTTAACTATATTACAAGATTCTTTTGAGTATTAGATATAAAATATGCAGTTCAGTATATGACGTTTTTGAATATATACCGAACACTGACACTGTTAAGAATAATTATAACTGATCTTACTGAAGAAACCATTAAAAAATAAATAAATAAAACAAGAGACATATATAATGTACGGAAATGTGAAGGAAGCACAGATGTAGGTAGAGTGAAAAAAAGTTTTCACTCTCAGAAAGTGCAAGTAAGCATCAGGTAGAATTTATTACTGGTATTTAAATACGTTGCTCATGTGGGCCTTCCTACAAAACTGCTATTTTCTAAACAGATTTTCTGTGATCAGACTCTTTATCTCACTTATTAAGGGTATCTCGTATGGTTTTTTTGTTTTGTTTTCCATTCTAAACTAAAATAGTAAAAAACTTACTACGTTTGTAGAATCTTTGTAAGTCAGCTTACATATTTTCTTTGTTTCTTCCTTACATTTACACAAATAAGTAACTTGTTGCAAATATTCATATTTGCACTATTAAACTTTTACACTCTTTGTCTTCTATCACTAAGTGTATTTAATGGCCCTTGAAACATAGTGTCATCAGAATCTCAAAGAAAATGCTAAATAATTAAGCAAACAGGCCTTCTGACAGAAAGATTGAAACATTTTATTCCCAAATAGTTAACTTTCTAATTGCTGGTGCTCTGAAATACTTATTTCAGAAGGAGAAATTTGCCCTAAAATCTAACTTGTATCAGGTAAATCCAGTGACTGTTTAACCACTGTTACGTTTATAAACTTTTTAAGCAATCATTTCCAATTGTTACCTTTAATTCCAGTGTGTTTCTAAAAGAGTGTCATGTACAAAGATTGAGCTCACAGTTTTTTTTTATATCGATCTGGTGATTTTTGTATTATTAATCTGTTCTTAGTCATTACATATAAATTAGGATTTCTACAGAGAAATTGGAGCCATGGTGGTGTAGCAGTTAAGACCTCATCTGCTAACCAAAAGAAGGTCAGCGGTTCAAATCCATCAGCTGCTCCTTGGAAACCCTGTGGGGTAGTTGTGCTCTGTCCTGTAAGGTCACTAATAAGTTGGAATAAACTCGATGGCAGCGGATACAGAGAAATTAGTATTTAATATGCATACAGGTGGTGCAGATGATCCTATAGCAGTAATGCAACTGGAAGATAAATCATCATCCTTAGACTTTGACATAGCTGATTTCTTATCATTCTGTCTCAGCTTAATTGTTACCTGCTCCATTTCTCTGACTACCCCCACTTCACATTCCCAAACTCCTGCTTCCCATTCCAGGCCCAGGTTGCATATCTCTCCCGCTTGATCCTTTCTGATTCTTCTTCCCCCTCCTCCTACAGAATTAATTCTTCTTCCTCTACACTTGCATTCGTATTCACTCAGTCACTTGTTCTCTCACTCAGGAACCACTCTCAACATAGGACCACCTATGTTGGTCCTAACCTCCACCATTTTTATGTGTGTGTCATTATGAAATTATCCTGTTTATTTGTATGTTTATTGTCTGTCTTCCCCCATTAAAACGTAAACTTCCTAAGACCAAGAACTTTGTTTTGTTAGCTGCTGAGACCCATGTGCTTAGAATGTAGGTGTTTAATATTTTTGAAGGAATGAATACAGTGAACAAATAAATGGATATACTTGCTTATTAAGGGAAAATCTAATGCATGTGGTCCAATTTTTAAAGTGCCAGGTGAAGAATTTTTCTTTACTGGCAGGGCTTCCTTTACACATGATGTTCACCTGGGTCTAATCCTTTTTTCCTCTCCTTTTGGTTGATTTATCTGGGAGATTTTTTATTTTAACCATTGGAGGTAGACTTTGAACATGTAAGTTTCTAATTTACACCTCTGTAGGAGAACTATCGCTTAGAATCTTCTAGAATATGCAGAGAAGACCAAGGCTCTCTCTTAAGAATGAGGCTTGCATACTTATCCAACTGGCCTTCTGACCAGGGTCTGTTTTTTTCCCAGCTTCATTCCAATCCTCAATTACATTACACTACAAGTTTATGAGATGAGGCAATAACTTTGGGACTGCTGTTCTCAATTCCACCCCTTGGATCAGGAATTAGCTCAAGGCCAGTATCAAAAAGACCTAAGACTTCCCGAAAGCTACTTAAGCTATTTCTAGCCCCTGAACAGGATCTTCAATGGGGGTTTTAACCAGAAATCTAAAAATAAAATTCTAGTGAACCTTTCAGCTAAAAGTGCTAACTGGTATCAGACCAAGAAAAAAGATGCTGAAAGAAACATAATAAAACTCAGAAAAGATAAGAGCAACAGTAGAGATTTTAAGAAAGGGGAAGAGGGGGAAGCAAGGTGAATATTATATTTTGTTGCTGGAAATGAGCTGTGACTAATGATCATAGAATCAGTTATAGTGATATGTCTGTGCGAAGGTGGCAGAAAAACACATATTCAAGAGGAAAGTTACTTGTGAAAAACAGCCTGAGTCATCACCTATAATATTTTAAGTAAAAATACGCACAAGTGTCTATAAAAGCTACACAGAAATCTTTTATCTCTTTATTTTCATATAGAAAATGCTGCCTTTCCTCAAACACCAGCTTACTCAGGGTAATAAAAATTGATACGCTGAGTACACTTAATAATTTGATGATCTTTAAGAAATGCCTTCACAGTATGAATAAAGATGTTCCAAAAGTTTGTTTATAAATCAATTTCTAGAACATATCCTAAAGAAACAACTTAAATGTTAGTTTCCCAGAACATCCCATAAAAGCGTATCTATTTTTTTTTTTTATCTAACTAGGTGTGATTAAAGTGACAGTAGTATCTGAGACACATTAAACATAAGCTGCCCTTTTTAATTCCAAATTATAATTACCAGGCACTGAACAAAGTGATTTATATAATGATCTTCTTAAAGCACCGTAAGATACACTTGTCTCTTTTGTGATAGAGGGTCCTTTGGCAAGCTTTGGAATATTTCTTCTTAAGCTTACTCAAGTTCATATAGCAGCACAGTCTGAACTTGAATTCAACTGCAGCTGACTCAAAGCTCTTACTCTTTACCACTATACTCTCCTACCTTGTATGTACGAAACATTTGTGTACTTAGGCAGTGTGCTAGGTTTTCTACAGAATTCATACCATACACTTTAGCAGAAGAACGAAGGATGTGTGGTACCTATAAAACAAAGTCATCATAAATGCCATAAAAGCAGTATGGAAGCTTTACCACAGGGGCAAAAGCATACTATTCAGAAACAGTGTCTTACAAACAAACTTGAGGCGCAATTATTTGCAGATTTGGAGGTGTTTGGATTTGAGTTTGCTTTTTAATTGTTGATATAGTTTCCTAAAGTTTATTTGAGATATATGTAATTTTTTTCTTTTTAAATCAATAACAGTTCACAGAAGAAAAGCTTGGCCAGGCAGAGAAGACAGAACTGGATGCTCACTTGGAGAACCTCCTTAGCAAAGCTGAATGTACCAAAATATGGACAGAAAAAATAATGAAACAGACTGAAGTTTTATTGCAGCCAAATCCAAGTAAGAAACCTTTTACCTCTTGTCTGTCTTACTAATCCTTAAAAGTACTTTTAGTGGGGTTTTTGTTGTTCTTGATATTTGTTTTAAAAAATGCAGCTATAAGGAATAGTGAGGAGTCTGGGAAACATAATATGGATGAATCTGGAGAACAATATGCTGAGTGAAATAAGTCAATCACAAAAGGACAAATATTGTATGGTCTCACTATTATAAAAAGTCAAGAATAGGTATGCATGCAGCAACATTCTTTGATGGTTACTGGGGTGGGAGAGGTAGGAAGGAGGAATCACTTTCTAGACAGGTAGACACTTGATATTTTTGATGATGGGAAAAGCAATACCAAATGTGGATGAAGTTTGCACAACTTGACCAAGGTAAATGAAGACACTAAGAAGTACACACACACAAAAAGGGACAATTTCGCTAAATGCTATATAACGTATGCAATTTTGCAAAAACAGTAATAACAGCCAAGAAATATGTTTGTGGCTACATAAGTAGATATGAATGCATATATGTTATAAGAAGGCATATGTGTGTATAGATGTATCTGTAGGCATATATACATATGTACATGTTTTTGTGTGCTGCATATATATTCATATATGTAACAAGCACATGGGGGCTCAGTTATGGAGACTTTCTACACATAACCAAACACCTCACGGTATTGGTTTATTGAGTTAAAATGCTTAGGACCATAGTCTTCTGGGACAACTCAGCCAACTGGCACAGCATAGGTCATAAAAGTAATGTTCTGCATCATAGTTTGGTGAGTAGTATCTGCGTCTTAAAAGCTTGTGAGTAGCCATCTGAGACATGATTGGTCTCTACTCGTCTGAAGCAAAAGAGAATGAAGGAAACCAAAGCCTCAAAGAAGAAACTAGACCACAGGACTAACAGCCCACACAAACCGTGGCCTTAGCCTGAGACCAGAAGAACTAGATGGTGCCTGGCTACTTCTACTGATCTTTCTGACCAGGGACAATATAGAAGGTCCTGGATAGAATCAGGGGAAAATGTAGTACAAAATTTGAATTTCTGAAAAATGCTAGGCTTACTGGACCGGTAGAGACTAGAGGAACCCCTGAAATTATCGCCCTAAGATACCCTTTGCAATTGGAACTGAAGCTACTCCTGGAGGTCACCTTTCAGCCAAATAATAAATTGGCTTATAAAATAAACACTGTCACCTGTGAGTAATGTGCTCTCTTAAACAGCTAACTATATGAGACCAAATTGTCAACATTTACCTAAAAGCAAGGAGGGAAAGGGAAGCTAAATCAGTGGTAACAGAATGGAAAAATGAGAATGCTGCCACATTATCGAAACTGTAACCAATTTCAACAATTTTTTATAAAAATTGTGAAATGAGAACCTAATTTGCTGTGTAAATTTTCACCTAAAACACAATTAAATATTTTTTTATTAAGTTTTAGTGACTAATGAGAGTTTTTTGGTTTGTGGCTTTGGGGGCTATGGTTGTTTTTTTGTTTGCCTTGGTGAAGAAGAGAGTGATAAACTCCTTTGTGTGTCCTTTAACAAATTTACAAGTAACATTTTTTGAGTCCTTTGTAAAATCCCATTGAAAGCTCAGTTTTAGGCAGTGATTTCTTTGAATTTTAAGAATCATAAGAGTGTGTGAAGACAAATTAGTCATCCTTTTTTATCCAGGGGAGGATCATCCCTAATTAATTAATGGAAAATTATATAAAGGCTTAAATGGTTGCCAGTGATTTATGTTTATGTTATTTTGTTCATTTTCACATTGTTTCATTTGGTTTTCAGACAACGCTGAGGTTTTTCATATCACCTAACTCAATAATGTTGCAAATAAAGGTGCATAATTGTTTATTGAATGAAACTTAGAAGTTAGCATCTTGTTCAGTGTAGCATAGCTAATTAGAAGTAGACTAGAAACAGGCAAGTTTCAAGCTTTAAAATTTGGTGTTATCGTATAAACTTCAAGCTCTATACAAAATATTGGTAATTCTATGCTATTTTAGTTAAATCATGTTGTTATTACCTCCCATTGAGTCAACCCCCAACTCATGTGACCGTGTGCTCAAAGGAACAAAGCACTGACCTGTCCTGTGCCATCCTCAAGATTGATTGTGGATCGGACTATTGTGATCCATAGGCTTTTCACTACCTGATTTTTGGGAGCAGATTGCCAGGGGTTTCTTCCTAGTCCGTCATAGTCTGGAAGTTAAATCTTAGTAACTTTGCATTTTTTTTTTCATTTTCTATCGTGCATTAAGTGAAAGCTTACATAGGAAATTAGTTTCCTGTTTGATAATTTGTACACAAAGTGTTCCATGACATTGGTTCCATTCCCCACATCGTGTGTGTCCTCCCACCATTTCACTCCTAGGTTCCCCATTTCCATTTGTCCTGAATTTCTACCCCTTCATGCCTTCTCATCTTTGCTTTTGGGCAAATGTTGCCCTTTTGATCCCGTATAATAGATTGTTCTAAGAAATACGTTCCTCTTGAGTGTTATTGTTTATTTTATGAGCCTGTCTATGGTTTGACTGATGGGTGGTCTCCGCTAATGGCTTTAGTTCCAGCTCAGAAGGGAATCTTATGGCCATATTCTCAGGGGCTTCTCTAGTCTCTGTCAGACCAGTAAGTCTGGTCTTTTTTGTGAAGTTGTTCTGTAACTTTTCTTCCACTTTGTCTGGCACCTTCTGTTGTGATCCCAGTCAGAGCGGTCGGTAGCGGTACCTGGGCACCATCTGGTTCTTCTGGTCTCGGGGTCATGTAGGCTACAGTTCATGTGGTCCATTAGACCTGTGGATTAATTGCTCCGTTGGGCCTTTGGTTTTCTTAATTCTCTTTTGCTCCAGGTGGTAAAGACTGATAATTATATCTTAGATGGCCACTCGCAAGTTTTTAAGACCCCAGATGCTACTCGCCAAAGTAGGATGCAGAAGTTTGTCTTTATGAACAATGTTGTGCCAGTTGACATAGGTGTGTCCCAAGTCTATGGTCCTTCACCATCGAGCCTAGGAACTTCTTTCCACGAGGTGCTTGGTTATGTCTAAGAAGTTGCCCTGACTATGGCTCTTGTGAATCAACTCAATGGCAATGGGTTTGGGTTTTGTTTTTTTTTTTTTGTCTATGTTGCTATATAAGCATCACCTACAGTTATATATGTAGAGGTATCCTCCACTTTGGTGACTTTTAAAATAGGTGTTTTACACTTTAAGTGACACCTGTTGTCTTTGGATAACTTCTTGGTATTTATTACCCATTTAAGGCCACTTAAATTATACACTGTGGCACTTAAGAAAAGACGTAGACATTTTCCTCTTGTTCCTTGCCATATCCAGAGTCCATGCATATATATAGTCTATTCTGTGTGTTTTTCTGAATGGCTAGTAAGCTCATACACAGTCGGTAAATGGAGGAGTGATGTTAGTATAAAGAAGTTAAATGACTCATATATGATTTTTTTCCCCAGAACATTAATGTTTTATGTCACCAGGTGGTAACAGGATTGTGACTGTTTTTTGTTGGTGCTCTGGTTATGAAGTTACATAGATTTTGAGTAGTCAAACTCAACCCTCAACTCTCTTTTTTCCATAAGCATTGTTATTTTTAGTGTGTGATTTTCCAAAACTTAGGGTTTTTCGGGTATATTGCATTGTAGCAGAGTTGCCTTAAGATTTTATTATGACCTACTGAATGACATATTGTAGTAAAAATTCATTTATTAATATCCCAAATGTTCTGTTAATTGAATAAAATCAGAACAGGCACACCTTGGAGATACTGCGGGTTCGGTTCTAGACCACCACAGTAAAATGAATATCACAGTTAAAGCAAGTCACATGAATTTTTTCATTTCCCAGTGCATATAAAAGTTACATTTACACTATACTGTAGTCTGTTAAGTGTGCAATAACATGCCTAAAAAAAAATGTACATGGCTTAATTAAAAAATGCTAACCATTTTTTAACAATGTGGGCCTTCAGCAAGTCTTAATCTTTTTGCTGGTGGAGGGTCTTGTCTTGATGTTGATGGCTGCTGACTGATCAAGGTGGTGGTTGCCAGAGGTTGAGGGGCTGTGGCAGTTTCTTAAAATAAGATGACAGTGAAGTTTGCTGCATCAGTCTACTCTTCCGTTCACCAAAGATTTCTCTATAGCATTCAATGCTGTATGATAGCATTTTACCCACAGTAGAACTTATTTCAGAATTGGAGTCAATCATCTCAAACCCTACTGCTGCTTTATATAATATTCTAAATTCTTTGTTGTCATTTCAGCAATATTCACAGCATCATCACCAGGGTGGATTACACTTCAAGAAATCATTTTCTTTGCTCATCCATAAGAAGCAACTCTTCATCCATTAAAGTTTATCATGAGATTGCAGCTATTCAGTCACATCTTCAGACTGTACTTCTAATTCTAGTTCTCTTGCTTTTTCCACCACTTCTGTGGTTAACTTCCTCCACTGAAGTCTTGAGCCCCTCACAGTCATCCATGAGAGTTGGAATTAACGTCTTCCAAACTGTTGTTAATGTTGATATTTTGACCTCCTCCCATGATACACGAATGTTCTTAATGGTATCTGGAATGGTGAATCCTTTCCAGAAGGTTTTCAATTTACCTTACCCAGATCCATCAGAGGAATCACTATCTATTGCAGCTATAACCTTACAAAATGTATTTCTTAATAAGACTTGAAAGTCAAAATTATTCCTTGATCGATGAGCTGCAGAATGGATGTTGTGTTAGCAGGCATGAAAACAACATTAATCTCCTTGTACATCTCCATCAGAGCTCTTGGGTGACCAGATGCATTGTCGATGAGCAGTAATGTTTTGAAAGGAATCTTTTTTTCTGAGCAGTAGGTCTCAACAGTGGACTTAAAATATTCAGTAAACCGTGTTGTAAACAGAAGTGCTGTCATCCAGGCTTTGTTGTTCCATTTATAGAGAATAGGCAGAGTAGATTTAGCATAATTCTTAAGGCCCCTAGAACTTCCAGAATGGTAAACGAGCATTGGCTTCAACTTAAAGTCACCAGCTGCATTAGCCCCTAACAAGAGAGCCAGCCTGTCCTTTGAAGCTTTGAAGCCAGGTATTGACTTCTGTCTAGCTATGGAAGTCCTAGATGGCATCTTCTTCTGATACAAAGCTGTTTCATCTACTTTGAAAATCTGTTGTTTAGTGTAGCCACCTTTATCAATTATCTTAGGTAGATCTTCTGGATAACTTGCTGCAGCTTCTACATCAACACTTGCTGCTTCAGCTTGCCCTTTTACAACAGCTTCTTTCCTTAAACCTCATGAACCAATCTCTGGAGCTTCAGCCTTCTGCAGCTTCCTCACCTCTCTCAGCCATCACAGAATTGAAGAGAATTAGGGCCTTACTGTGGATTAGGCTTTGGCTTAAGGGAATGTTGCGGCTAGCTTGATCTTCTATCCAGACCACGAAAACTTTCTCATATCAACAATAAGGCTGTTTTACTTTCATATCATTTGTGTGTTCACTGGACTAGCAGCTTTAATTTCCTTCAAGAACTTTTCCTTTGTATTCACAACTTGGCTACCTGGAGCAAGAGGCCTAGCTTTTGGCCTCTCTTCAGCTTTCAGCATGCCTTCATCAGTAAGCTTAATCATTCTAGCTTTTGACTTAAGGTGAGAGACGTGTGATTCTTCCTTACACTTGAACACGTAGAGGCCACTGTAGGTTGTTGATTGGCCTAATTTCGGTATTGTCATATCTTAGGGAACAGGAAGGCCCAGAGAGAGGGAGAAGGATGGGGAACAGCCGGTTGGTGGAGCTGTCAGAACACACAAAATTAAGTTTGCTGTCTTACATGGACACAGTTCGTGGTGCCTCAAAACGATTACAATAGTAACATTAAAGATGACCAATCACAGATCACCATAACAGATATAATAATAATGAAAAAGCTTGAAATATTGTGAGAATTACGAAAATGTGACACAGAGACACAAAGTGAGCAAATGCTGTTGGAAAAATGGCGCCAATAGTCTTGCTTGACACAGGGCTGTCAAAAATCTTCAATTTGTAAAAAACGCAGTAACCGTGAGGCACAATAAAGTGACGTGCAATAAAACGAGGTATGCTTGTATAGGATTCAACTTTAAACTTCTGACTAGGTAGGTAGAAAAGCAGCAAAGCTAAAAATCACTCACAGTCAGAAAATGAAATTCTGAAATTTAGTTGGCATCTTCTAAGGGGTTGTTTTAAAAGGACTCTTTTGGGTCTCAACTTATTTGAAGATTTCCAAATTCCCAACTAGAAACTCTTCTGATGCTGCACAGGTCTACCACAAAAATGAGTATTATTCCAACAGTTTATTGTATATGTAGCTAACCCTTTGGTCAACTCCTGAGGTGTTTGTTACTAGTTCAGTTCATTCTTGAAATTTTCAGTGCAGAGTATGAAACTTATGCTGTTGTAGGAGTCTGTGTGAGGGGTTTAGAATGAGCTTATTTGACTTAGCTTCTTTTTTGAATTATAATTTTAATTT
Organism: Loxodonta africana; assembly: GCF_030014295.1. Lineage (NCBI taxonomy): Eukaryota > Metazoa > Chordata > Mammalia > Proboscidea > Elephantidae > Loxodonta > Loxodonta africana. The sequence goes on from NC_087344.1 coordinate 131,294,005, forward strand.
ATATTTAATCATTTTGGGGGAAACTTTACCCGTTTTTTGTTTTTTGTTTTTTTTTTTGTCTATTTATCCCAGAGATACCTCAAAGTTTGGCAGTAATGTAAATGTAAATTCCTTTGATCATAAACATTATGCTAAACCAAATATTTTTTCAGATTTTACTGGATTTTTACCATTTATACTAATTTTCAGTTACTGCTTTTCACCTTATATCTTGTATTTTAAGCTTTTTAATGCTGAAATATTTTGAGCAAATTCATGCTCAGAGATACTGTGTATGTACTTGAAGTGTAATTGAACTAAAGCTGAGGCAATGTATTGCTAATCTCTGCCTATAGGCTATCCCAAGCCTGGATTGGTCTAGTCTTCAAGCTCCCATGTCTATTTAGACTCCAGGCTCTAGAGAGAGAGCTGAAGATGCCAGAAGTGTGTTGATCTTTGGTTCTTCTACGTATTTTATACCCATAGTTTCCATTTGAAAATCCCTGATTTGAAATTATGAATATATATTCAAAGTTACAAGTTAATAAATAGGGCAAAAGCAGCTTTACTAAATATTGTGTGAATTACTACCAATCCTTTTCTGGAACTTAAAATTCCATAGACTACTCAAATTATTATTATTTTTTTTTTTATGGAAACCCTGGTGGCATAGTGGTTAAGTGCTATGGCTGCTAACCAAAGGGTCGGCAGTTTGAATCCACCAGGCGCTCCTTGGAAACTCTGTGGGGCAGTTCTGCTCTGCCCTATAGGGTCGCTCTGAGTTGGAATCAACTCGACGGCACTGGGACTCAAATTATAGCTTTAGTTTCATTGTAAAGTATTTTTGTCCTAGGATATTATTTTATCAAATTTGTAAGATATAAACTTCTTAGAGCTATATAATATTCATGAATACAAATTTACATACTAAGATATGTACTTGAATGCATGCTAATTTCATATCTATTTTAAAATTTATATTAAAAAAACTCATTGCCATCAAGTCCATTCCGACTCATAGTGACCATATAGGACAGAGTAGAAATGCCCTATAGGGTTTCCAGGGCAGTAAGTCTTTATACCAGACTACCACATCTTTCTCCCACAGAGCGGCTGGTGAGTAACCTTTCAGTTAGCAGCTGAGCACTTAACCACTGTACCACAAGGGCTCCTCAAATGGTTTATAGGGAAACAAAATCTTTTAAAAGATCTTTTGCTTTTTTGAAATCGTTCCTAATTTTAACTTTTCTCCTAGATGCCAGGATAGAAGAATTTGTTTATGAGAAACTGGATAGAAAAGCTCCAAGTCGTATAAACAACCCAGAACTCTTGGGACAATATATGATTGATGCAGGGACTGAGTTTGGCCCAGGAACAGCTTATGGTAAGTGAAAGGCAAAAAGTTTTGGTAAGAAGTATCTTCACTTTTAGATTTTTTAGGACTTAAGGACATTATTAACATTTGTCTATTATTAGTAGAATCAGTTTTCACTTCAAATTTATTATGTCAAAATTTTGGATGAAGTAAGAAATACAAGTTGTCAATAAATATGCATCGTTCAACTTAGTATTAATTTATTTAAGGATATATTCAGAAATGCTGGCAACGTAGTGGTTAAGACCTATGGCTGCTAACCAAAAGGTCGTCAGTTTGAATCCACCAGGTGCTCCTTGGAAACTCCATGAGGCAGTTCTGCTCTGTCCTATAGGGTCTCTGTGAGTCAGAATCGACTCGACAGCAACAGGTAGAGAATTCACATTATCCTTTTACTGTTGAAAGGTTAAATGAATTCTTCACTTATACTCCAGTAAAATCTTAAAAATATCTCTGTTGTAATACTTTTCATGATATGTTGCAATTTTTATTACATATGTTTCCTCTACTTGATTTTTGTTAAGCCTCTTGAGGGTTTATTTCTGTCTGAAAGTCACTTGGCACATAGTGTTTTAACAAATCATTAGTGTTTTGATTATACGATAATGTCGGTCCAGTGAAACCTGTGAGAGCCAGAACTCAATGGGACTGGCTTGTTTCCCCGAGTCTCATGGATCTTTCTTCTTTGACAGGTTAAGCCTTACCACTTTTCAGTCACTCTCTATTAGTAGAAAATACAGTAGAACCTGCGAAAGCCAGAACCTGTGTAAGGAGGAAACCAGTCAGAGAAAAACCAAAACCAAACCCATTGCTGTCCAGTTGATTCCAACTCATAGCGACCCTGTAGGACAGGGTAGAACTGCCCCATAGGGTTTCCAGGGAGCACCTGGTGGATTCGAACTGCCAACCTTTTGGTTAGCAGCCATAGCACTTAACCACTATGCCACCAGGTTTTCTAGTCAGAGAAGGAAAACTGAAATATTTCCCACTGACAGGTTTCACTGAAACCTGTGACAGCCAGAACTCTACAGGACTGCCTTGTTATTCCGGGTTTCACAAGTGTCTGCCTTTGACAGGGTGTAGTCTTACAACCACTTTTCTATAACTCTCTATTGGTGGAAAATATTTGAATATTCCTTCTCTTACCAGTTTCCACCTTACACAGGTTCCGGCTTTTACAGGTTTTACTGTGTTTGTGTTTTCCTTCTCTGATAGATTTCCACCTTACACAGCCTTCGGCTTTCTCAGGTTTTTCTGTGTAATTGAAAACAGAATCTACTCCCAGTCTGAACCAAAATAGAAAAGAGAGAAAACAGTTTTGTTATTGAATAAGCATTGAACCAGAATGTGATAAATATTATTGAATAACATTGAACCAGAATGTGTGTAAAACTAGAAAGAAATCTTACCCTTTCATATAGCAAAGTAGATACAATCCATTACATTAATGTTTTCAAGATAAAATTGTTAATTTCCTAGTATCTTTATGGCCACAGAGCCACTTGAAGTTATGCTAATCTTCTTCCAGGGAACCGGAGATAGGGACATGATCTTCCTTGTGATCTCCCTTGATCACATTTCAAAAGAGATAGCTCCTGGATCCTTGAGGAAACATCCTTGACGTACATACTTTTCAAAGATAGAGAAAGAACTTACGGTTGAGTTTTCTAAAGTAAATTTCAGAAGAAAAAGGGAGGAGGCCTCTTCCTTGTATTTGCCCTTACATACCCCCAAAATATTAACATGGGTTCTCTCTGGATGTTGGAATTATAATTTCTATTTTTTTCATATATTTTTAATGGTGTTTTATAGCTAAGCCAGCTTTGTTAATTGCTGTAATGACTTTTAAAACTCAAAGTTACTATGTATATCTTTATTATGCCTCAAATCTAATTTTCGCAGAACATGAGATGATTTCAGATTTCTGTAGCTGCTTTTCCTGGTATATATTGTAATAATCCTCTTTACTAAGACCTGCAGGAAATTGTCCTTACTGGATGTGAAACAACAGATTAAATGATTTCCCTGATTTACAAAATAGCTCACAAATTCTAGGATTAAATAAACTTAAAGACTTAGTAGTTATCTGTATGTCAGCGTGAAGGAAATAAGCTACATGCTATGTAGTGCCGTTAGTCCAGTGACTGTCTTTTCGATGTACAACTTTAAAACTTTGACATTGTGTTCCTCAAAATCTAATTCTCTCAGAAGCCTGAAAATGCTTAAAATTGCTACTGTTTTATTTTCTAAATTATAACGATAAATTTTTAGAAAAACTTTACACATCAAGCAGATTGTTTTATTGACTACTTATGTCAGATGCTGGGGTCTTAAAACCTAGTGCCGTTGGGGTCATAGAGGTACATAAAGGAGACCCAGTCCCTTTCTTCACCAAGTTGAAGGTCAAGTGGAGCATAAATATTAGAAAGGCTTCTGGATTTTGTTTTCCTTTTTTAATTTGCTTAATCTCTTTGCACCCTGAATGTACCCTGATTATTGAAATTGCACTTTGTAAACCTATTTATTAAAACCCTGGTGGCATAGTGGTTAAGCGCTACGGCTGCTAACCAAAGGGTCGGCAGTTCAAATCCACCAGGTGCTCCTTGTAAACTCTATGGGGCAGTTCTACTCTATCCTATAGGGTTGCTGTGAGTCGGAATCGACTTGACGGCACTGGGTAAACCTATTTATTAGTAATTGATAATAGCTAGTATTTGAGTATTCCAGGCATTGGTTAAGCACACTTTACATTATGTGCATCATTTCAGTAAATTCTCACTTATATCCTGCTTATGGAAACCCTGGTGGTGTAGTGGTTAAGTGCTGTGGCTGCTAACCAAAGGGTCAGCAGTTCAAATCCGCCAGGCGCTCCTTGGAAACTCTATGAGGCAGTTCTGTTCTGTCCTATAGGGTCGATATGAGTCGGGATTGACCTGACGGCACTGGGTTTGGTTTTTTGGTTTTATCCTGCTTATAATGCAAATTCTATTATCTGTATTTTAAAGACAAGGAACCAAGTTTAAAAAGGTTAAATAATTTAACTATGATCATACATGGAGTCCTGGTGGCACAGTGGTTAAAGCACTCAGCTGCTAACCAAAAGGTCAGCAGTTTGAACCCACCAGCCACTCCACAGGAGAAAGATGTGGCAGCCTGCTTCAGAAATGATTTATAGCCTCGGAAACCCTATAGGGCAGTTCTGCTCTGTCTTACAGGGTAGTGAGTTGGAATGGAGTTGATGCGAGCAGGTTTGGTTTTTTGGTTTATGATCATACAGCTAGTGAATGATTCAGATGCACATCTGTCTGTATCCAGAGACTGCCCTCTTAGCTACTGCGCTATATTACCTGTCTTACAAATCAGATCTAATCTCATTCTAACATGCAGGGATTAAGAACAACAGAACTAAACTTTTATTAGAGATACTGCTCAGAGCAGAACCCGGATCTTGTGGTTCCCTTTCCAATGCTGTACTTTCCGCAGCCTTTGTCCTATTTAATTATCAGGGTACATGTGTTACAGAAACATGACCTTTTTTTTTTTCTTAAGATATAAAGGAAACCTTGGTGGTGTAGTTGGCAAGAGCTACGGCTGCTAATCTAAAGGTTGGGAGTTCAAATCCACCAGGTGCTCCTTGGAAACCCTATGAGGCAATGCTACTCCATCCTGTAGGGTTACTATGGGTCGGAATTGACTCGATGGCAGTGAGTGTGTGTGTGGTGTGTGTGTTTGTAAGATAAAAACAAACTATTATTTATAGATACTTGAGATAGTGCTTACGTATAGAGACAGAGGAGAAATTGTGACTATGTCTGCTTATTAAAATATTGTGAGCTTTGTATTTTCATAAGCATATCAACACAGTGTAAACTGTGACCGTAAATACTTTAGTGTATACTTCTCATACCACTTTGAACTGGTACAGTTAGCTATGACTTGGTAGAAAATTCATCTTTTGTGTTTTCATTTAGGTGTTTATAATCTTAGGAGACCTGGTGGTGCAATGGTTAAGTACTTGGCTGCTAATCGAACGGTTGGCAGTTCAAACCCACCAGCCACTCCATGGGAGAAAGGTGTGGCAGTCTACTTCCATAAAAGATTAACCAAATCGAAACCCACTGCCATCAAGTCAATTCAGGACTCATAGTGACCCTACAGGACAGAGTAGAACTGCCCCGTAGGGTTCCCAAGGCTGTGATCTTTACGGAAGCAGAATGCCACATCTTTCTCCCAAGGAGCAGCTGGTGGGTTGGTGGGTTTGAACTACTGACCTTTTGGTTAGCAGACGAAAGTTTTAACCACCGTGCCACCAGGCAGCTCCTCTGTGAAAGATTTCAGCCTTGGAAACCCTATGGGGAAGTTCTACTCTGTCCTATAGGGTCACTATGCATCAGAATCCGCTCAACGGTAGCACATTTTTTTGTTTGATATTTATAATCTTAAATTTACTTTTAAAATAAACTACCTTAATTACAGCTAACTTTATTTGATTATACTTAAACAAGTGACAAGTAACTTTAAAAGCAGATCAGATTGCTGATTTATCTTTATTACATGATTTTTTATTTCTTGATATTAACAGACAGTGGTTAAAAAGAAAAACAATCATTCTTCTTTTGCAGGTAATGCCCTTATTAAATGTGGAGAAACACAAAAACGAATCGGGACAGCGGACAGAGAACTGATTCAAACATCAGCCTTAAATTTTCTCACTCCTTTAAGAAATTTTATAGAAGGAGATTACAAAACAATTGCTGTGAGTTGAAAAATGCCACCCCCTTTTTTTAATAATTTAGATTTATGTACCTAGAGTTTTTAATAGTTTGCCCTCTTAGTGATGAATTTGAGAGCTTTTAACTGTGTGCATGTAGCAGATTGGAAAATTTTTAAAAATCTAGCCAGTTGCATGTTCAACAGAACATGAAACTAAACCAAAATAAAGGACTTTGGTTACATCGATTCCATTTTCGTGGCCCTACAATGTTATTGAGATGCCTTTACGTTTATTCTCTTTCATTATCAGCATTAAAATCTACAGAGAGGTTCCTGGAATTTCTATGAAAGTACAATATAGTACAGAATGTCACCGTAGCGTAGCCAGGGACCTAATAAATGGAAGGTGTGTTTGTAGCTGTTACACTCGCTGTGTTTTTGTATCCCTAGAAGGTTATTGAAGTCCCTGCGTAGCACAGATGGTTAAGCACTAAACTACTAACCAAAGGGTTGGCAATTCATACCCACCCAGAGGCACCTCAGAGGTAAGGCCTGGTGATCTGTTTCTAAAAGGTCACAGCCTTGAAAACCCTATGGAGCAGTTTACTCTTCACATGTGGGGTTGCCATGAGTTGGAATCAGTTCAGTGGCAGCTAACAACAACAGAAGTGTATTTCTTTTTACGCTTCCATGATTTTTTGCTGAAGTATAAGAAATAACTATTATATCATTTTCTTTCCCAAACGTAATCTATTAATTTCTGTATTTTTTAGTTTAACTTGTTTTGTAGGTCATGAAGAATAATCCAGGTGGGACTTTTTTCTGACATTTTTGCAAAGCTGTTCTTTATTGTAAATTCTACTTCAGACTTGTTAATTTGCAGATTTCTTACTACAAAACATTATAGAAATTCATTATATTTACAATGGATCATGGCTGAAAGCAGAGAATACCAGAAAGATGTTTACCTGTGATTTATTGACCATGCAAAAACATTCGACTGTGTGGACCATAACAAATTATGGATAACGTTGCAAAGAATGGGAATTCCAGAACACTTAATTGTGCTCATGAGGAACCTGTACTTAAACCAAGAGGCAGTCATTCAAACAGAACGAGAGGATACTACATGGTTTAAAGGCAAGAAAGGTGTGCATCAGGGTTGTATCCTTTTACCAGACTTATTCAATCTGTATGCTGAGGAAATAGTCGGAGAAGCTGGACTGTATGAAGAAGAATGGGGTATCAAGATTGAAGAAAGACTCATTAACAACCTGTGATAGCAGATGACACAGCCTTGCTTGCTGAAAGTAAAGAGGACTTGAAGCACTTACTGATGAAGATCAAAGACCATAGCCTTCAGTATGGATTACACTTCAACATAAGAAAACAAAAAATCCTCACAACTGGACCAATAAGCAACATCATGATAAACGCAGAAGAGATTGAAGTTGTCAAGGATTTCATTTTACTTGGATCCACAATCAACACCATGGAAACAGCAGTTAAGAAATCAAATGACACATTGGCAGATATGCTGCAAAAGACCTCTTTAAAGTATTAAAAAGCAAAGATGTCATTTTAAGGACTAAGGGGCACCCGACCCAAGCCATGGTGTTTTCGATTGCCTCGTATGCATGTGAAAGCTGGACAGTGAATAAGGAAGACTGAAGAAGTGGTGCCTTATGAATTACGGTGTTGGCGAAGAATATTGAATATACTATGGACTGCCAGATGAACAAACAAATCTATCTTGGAAGAAGTACAGCCAGAATGCTCATCTAAGCAATGATGGCAAGACTTCGTCTCACATACTTTGGTCATGTTATCAAGGGAGACCAGTCCCTGGAGGGGAGGACATCATGCTTGATAAAGTAGAGGATCAATGAAAAAGAGGAAGACCCTTAATGTGATGGGTTGACACTGGCCACAATGGTTTACTCAAACATACCAGTGATTCCAAGAATGGCACAGGACTGGGCAGTGTTTCATTCTGTTGTACGTAGGGGTTGCTGTGAGTCGGAATTGACTCAATGGCACCTAACAACAACAACAATGGATTTATCTGTGGGAAACATATATTTGACCTCAGACAGAGGAAGAACCACCAAATTAAAATATGATTTAAAAGAAAATTGTCAGGATGAAATTTGATGTATAAAATCCGTTTAGAAATTAATAAAGTGAGAAAAAATTATTTTACCAAAAGGTCAACAATTACTCTAAAGCAAAGATGAGAAGATAAGGGGGCAGGGAAACCAGAGCACTGGAGATGGAACAACCAGAACACAAAGAGAATGTTTACACACTGTGAAAGTTGTAACTGATGTCACATTTGGCATTGATAAACAAGCTGTATAGAAAAATTGCCAAATGTGAACCTGATTTGCTGGATAAACTTTGAACGAAAACACCGTGAAATATTATTAAACAAGAAAAAAATTCTTAGAAGTTTAGTGTACAGAAGTTTGACATTCCCGGCCGAAATTCTAAGATATCATGCTAATCTTTAAAAAAACATGCTAATCTTTAGTCATTGTTAATTCTGTAAATTTGAAGTTCTCTTTTGGAGTAGTTGAGTTGCGTTCAGTGCTGTGGCACATTAAAAGCAGTCTTCCCAATCCTTGAGGTAGATCATGTAGGGTATCAAGGAGTCCTGGCCTAAGCTCATACCTCCTTCACCATAGGCACTTCCAGGAGAATCTGAGACAGCTCAATATCAGATATCTCAACCTTGGCACTACTGAAATTTTGAACAGGGTAGTTCTTTATTGGGGAGCTGTCCTGCATTATAGGATATATAGCAGCATCTCTGGGATACTGGGTAGAGTCCAGTAATGTTGCTCCTTCCAACTGTGACAACCAAAAAAGGCATTGCTAAATGTGCCCTGGGGAGCAAAATCACAAAGTATTAAAACTGATATTCCATTGTTCGTACCATTGCCTGACATTTTTTCCAGATGTTGAATATATCTAGAATGTCTCCATCACTTTAGAATTGAAATCACTAAGAGGCCAGAGACCTGAATGGTCACTTTATAGCCGATTTGTAATCACAGATTTTTTTTTTTTTTCAGATGATAACGTGTATTTAACGGAAATCATTTTAAATGTGTATCTTCTTACTGGATTTTAGAATCTTTAGTCTTTATTTTTTCTTTTTATATTTATAGAAAGAGAGGAAACTATTACAAAATAAGAGACTGGATTTGGATGCTGCAAAAACCAGACTGAAAAAGGCAAAAACTGCAGACACGAGAGCTTCAGTAAGTAGTGCTTGTTAATAGAAAACATTTTAGTTTAATAACTTTAAGATCTGTAAAAGTATTTTAGTAATATACCATGCAAGATAAAGTCTGTTATTGATACTAGAATATAACTTTAGGGTCTTGTTTTTGCACTTTTTAAAGAACCTTATCAGATTTTAATACAGCCAAATGAGTACAAAGTAGTCATATCAAGAGGCAATATTCTTATTTCAGTGATAGAACTGTTGCTAGAAACAAAAATTATCACTCCTAAAGCTGTGTCATATTCTTTAAATATCCTTGATGGTAGCAACAAATGCCTTTTGAAAATAGGTTTATTGTATTTGAAAATAGTAGAAAAGACAATAATTTAGATGAGAATAAATCAAGTTTCCAGATACTTGCGTGTGACTTAAAAATGAGGTGTGACTTTTTTTCCGCATATGACTCACACTGACTGAAGGAGTTGTCAAAGGATAGTTCCAAAAACATTCCAACAGTGGCGGCATAGGCTCCCAGGTGGCTGTTTTGAAGGGGAGCAGACTCATTTTGGATAAATAAGTTCTGGTATATTTTTCAGAAAGTCAACCTCACGATAGTCTTCTGTAGTTGAATACATGCATGTTTTGTTATTATAAATACATAAAATAACCTGATTAAAAGGCGTTATTCATAAACTGGTAACTCTGTCTCTCCATTCTAAAGCTTAAAGAGATTAATCAGATTTGAATCGGACAGTGTAATCTAAGACAGTACAGTGTAAACAAGTATAAATTTATTATAAGAAGCCAACAAGTTAATTCTTAATTTGAGTTACAGGACATGTTTTATTAAGAGGCATGTTATTCCCACTGCCCTTTCTCTTTCTCTGACCCACTACCGTCATTAAGAATCATTGTCTTAATGAGCTTATAACCACAGTATTGATTGAAGTCTATTGTAGCGCTTCTGTATTAGGAAAGAAAAGGTTGAAAATTGGTTTACAGTGAAATTTAATACTGGCAGTTTGGTGTAGGACAGTGATGGCTGTCGTGAGATTACCCTTAGCAGCTTATAGGAGCAGAATAAGATATTTGTTCTATAGTGTTCCCCTTTTAGAGGTTTTATGTTAGCTACTGCTGGAAAAGAGCTATCTTTGACAAGACATTAATTCCAAAAATTCACCTCTGATTTTATTACGACATCATCACCATGAACAGCCTAACTTCCTTAAATAGGCATTCTGCAAAATCAGAACTTAAAAAATGAATACTGTAGATGGCAAGAGACTCTAAATTAGAATTTATTATTCATTTCTACTTGCTATTAAGTTTTTACAGTAAGATATAAATTGGTTTTTAAGATACTAATTTCCTAATTGGATAAAAAATGTTCAGATAAACAAGGATTATTTGGAAATAAACGTTTGAATTAGAACAGAATCATTTAATTCAAAATTCCTGCATATGCCCGGTGATTTATGGAATAAGAATATTGTTATCAAGTTTCAGTACAAAATTTTGTTGAGCAAGGACTGTTACAGGATAATGATAGTCTACTTTTTTAACCTAGAAAAGTACCAGAAAGCACATAGATATAACAATATACAGAGAGTCTTTTGGTTACTCTGAATTATTTTACCATTACTATTAAAATATGTAAGAACTAAATATATAATACTGGACCTAAATATATAATACTGGACAGATTTTGAGAGATGTTTCCTTTTGATATATCCAGAAAAAATCTTAACGATTTTCTGTGCTATTTTTTAAGTACAAATTTTTTCCATGGAAACTGATGTTTGAAATTTAAATGAATTATAATTCAAATGATTTTATCCAACAATTTCATTTATACATAGCTTTACTAGAATTTATATTACATAAAACAAAATTTAACCATAGCCAAATATTAAAAATATTAGTCTAGACAAAGGAAACCACATTCCTGATTTAAGTCTGAAATTCTTTGGAAAAAAATAGCCCTCTTAGCTCATTATTACACAGAGCCTTAAGGCATACCTATTATTTGGTGATTCCTTTTCTTTTTTCTGTATTTGTCTTCCATGTACTTAAAGAATACAGAAAAACAGAAAGCACTAGAGGTTTGAGTTTGGTTTTTTTTTTTTTTTCCCTTCTTTGTCATATTTTCTGATTACTTCTTGGCAGCTAAAAGGGCAGCTTTAACCCCAGACTTTCTTTGATTTCACGTCTTTATTAATTTCCATGGATTGATTGTTTTGAGACTGGTTAATTCTCTGCTAGTAAGATTTGAGACCTGTGCATAACAGTACTTTTTAAAAAATTCATTTACAACAGAGAGTCCTAGACAGAGTAGGAGAAAAATGTAGAACAAAATTCAAATTCACAAACAAAGACTAGACTTACTGGTGTGACAGAGACTGGAGAAACCCCCGAGACTACGGCCCCTGGACGCTCTGCTAACTCAGAACTGAAGCCACTCCCAAAGCCCACTTTTCAGGGCTCCAGACAAAGATTAGACAGGCCTATAACACACATGAGGAATGTGCTTCTTAATTCAATCAAATATGCCAGACCAAATAGGCAACTCCTGCCCAAAAGCAAGATGAGAAGGCAGGAAGGGACAGGAAAACTGAACCAATGAACACGAGGAACCCGAGGTGGAAAGGGAGAGAATGCTGTCACACTGGAGGGGTTGTAGCCAGTGTCACAAAACAATATGTGTGTAAACTTTTAAATGAGAACTAACATGAGCTATAAACTTTCTCCTAAAGCACAATAAAATTTTTAAAAAATTCATTTACAACGTAGTTTCTCTTGACCTCTTTTTACATTCTATACTTATTTAATGTAGTACATTAAGCTTTTTGATGGTTTAGCCCTGTATCAGTAAAAAAAATATCTGCACGCACTCAGGCATTTCTCAAAAATATACCAGTTGAGCAAAAAAGAGAAAACCTGCTTTGTTTCACAATAAACAAAAACACAGTATTCAAAAATTGCATGTATGATAACCATGTCACAGGAGCAAAGACAAAATATAACTTCTACATTTAAATTACAAAGCACTGACAGTGATTAACCTAACCTTATCTTTCATAAACTTTTTTTATTATTATTTTAGAGTTTTGTTAATGGGAAGAAAAAAATAAGCTGGCTTCAAAGCTGTCCAGTATTTAGAGATTTAGACCTCTGCTATTTTTTGACATCCAAATATGATGGAAAATAGGTCTTTAAGAAACCTAATATAGCAGATGTATTCTTCTGCCCACTTAAGCATTTCCACAGTGGTCTAAATACTTAATCTGTAAACTGAGTGAATTTATAGCACCATTATATAGCCTTACTTGCATATGTACACATGTCAGAATTTAAAGTTTATTGGAAATACACGGATTGACATGCCTTTCATATTTCTTCAGGGTATGCCAAGACCTGGCTGAGGCTGATTGAAAGAGAACGTGGTTGAAGGCATCATAAATTCATAAAATAGAAATGGTCTTTGAATAGGGAAGTTGTAGGTAGGCAGCAGGGCTTTCATAGTTGAAAACTTAATAAAAATTTTAGGTAACTGTGTCAGATTTTAAAGTGATGCACCTTCCCTAAATTGTTCTGCTTTAAAATCAAGCATCAGCATGTTTGTGTTTGAAATTTTGAATGATTTGGGAAAATTGAGTAGGCACTAGTGTGTGAAATTGCGTAGAGCGGTTTCGTTAGTTTTTTTTTTTTTTTTTAAGTAGGGAAACTTTTTACCAGCTCCTTTAATACTTGTTTAGTGTGGTCTTTATTGTGCAGAAGTAACTTGTTTCCCTGTGTTCATTGGTATAATGTGTTCTTTGTCTCTTACCTGTGCACTTAAGCAACTAAACTCAACTCGGCTTGAAGGAGATAACATTATGGTAAATTTCTCTTACATGCTCAACTTCCTGCATGTAAAATGGCTGAAGGTTTGTTGGCCTACTGTGTTTTATATATCTTAAATAAAGTGCCTTCTCTTGCTATTAGCAGCATTTAAATGTCTAAAATAGTCTAAACTCTGTATTCATTAGTCTGACAAAAAGTATTGGCTGAAGTGATATTGGAGCTTGAAGAAAGGAAATTGTATATTCTAATTGCCACTTATATTGCAGGCCAGCCAGCAAACCCCCACTCCCACACAGAATCAAGCGTCTGGCTGTACAGCCTGCCCTTCCTGGCCCCACACTCCCTCCCCACTGGCTCCCCACAGCTCCTCCCCTCTCCTGTTGGCTAAGGCAGAGACCCTCCTCTCTACCCAATGTCAGGTGCCCACAGCCTAGCCATCCACATGCTGACTAGTGGGTGATGGGGCAGGGGTGGTGGTGGTGACCAGTTACCACACTGGATGATGGGTGACACTAACCCTAGTGATGCCACTGGCTTGGTGGCCCCTCCCCTGGTTATGCCAGCCCAACCACCACCACCACTACCACCGCCAACCTTGGAGTCATTTTGGTGTCACTCCCCTGGTGGCACCACTGGCCAAGACAAACCCTAACAGTTTAAGTATTTTATCCCTATAGGGTCTCTGAGTCTGAATCAACTCAAGGGCAACAAGTTTTTTTTTCTTTGTTTAACCCTGGTGGTGTAGTGGTTAAGAGCTACGCCTGCTAACCAAAAGGTTAGCAGTTCAGATCCACCAGGCACCCCTTGGAAACTCTATGGGGCAGTTTTACTCTGTCCTACAGGGTTGCTATGAGTTGGAAGCATAGTTTTTTTTTTTTTGTTTTATAGTGGCCAGGTCCATTCCCTATCCAGTCCTAACTCACTTAAGAAAGTTGCAGAATGGTGATAGCCTTGGGCAAGAATCAGGAATAAGAATTGTTCTGTATTACCTAGTATATATATATTTTGAGCTTAGTTTGAGGAAATTATTGAGATGTTAGGAATTACTAATTTTTCTTTTTTAACAAAGTAGAAAAATCTGAGCATAGCCAAAAAGTACATAAATGTTAGCCAGTAAAAATTTAGATACGGTATTTGGTATTATACTCTAGATAATACCAAACACTTCAGTAAAGGTGGCATAAAATCTGTAGTAGAGTTAATAATAAATTGGCAATTGACTGCTTTTATCCCAGTAGCATTGAACTAAAAGCAAGAAATAAATCCATGTAATAGGAAAGATTATTTTCTGGAATATGTAAAATAATTTTTTTAGTTTTTGTTTTTTAACTACAATAACTACTGAAGCCCTGGGTAAGTTAGGGCTTTCCTTAGATAGCAAGAGAATGCATTCTTTTATTTCCGTTGTCCTGTCTATTAGGTAAATGTAAAAGTGTGAGATATTTCAGTCATTGCTAACTTACGGAAAGCATAGGTTTCTTTTTTCTTACATGGAAAAGGCCTCCAAGACAATTAGCAGGACTCTTAATGTCTTATTAGGGTTTTTTTTTTTTTTTTTTAATACCGATTCCATTTACTTAATAGTAAGAAGTGTTTAACTTTGGTAATTTTAAATTTATTATATCTCAAATGTATTGTATCCTTCCCTCCAAGAAAAAAAGCTTATCAATCTTCAGTGTCCTTCCTTTATTTTAATTTCCTAAAATTCTAGAATTTTAGATCTAAATAAGACATTATAAATCACATAGTACAAACATTTGATTTTACAAGTGAGTAAATTAGAGTTGTGAGGCTAGATATTCCCTCTTTGGGAGAACTTACTTTTATTAACTTATTGAATTAATATAAAATTAAAAAATTGATAGTATGGATATTATCAGTGCATACTTTCCCAGTATATTAAACCATATTGAATTACTAATGTATTTTATCTCTTAATATTCTAGAAAAGGAGAGTATGCCATTTGAATTAAAATATTTACATTTTTCTATACTAAGTTGTAGAAAATGTTAAATTCCAACTTTCTTTCATGCTCTATATTTTTCTTTAATTTTTAATGCTGGCTAGATTTGGGCAGAGGAAGTGACAAAAGTAAGTAAATTATTAAATTACAGAATTATGAAACAAGAATTTAATTGTTTTTGATTTGATTAATATTTATGGGGCAACAGCCATGGGGCCAGTCACAGTCTATGTAACTGTATTTTATAAAATCTGGAAATCATCATGGGAGCACTCAGATCTGTTTGGCTAGTAGCAGCTCCGCAGAGCAATAAAACAGTGTTGCAGATGTCCCTTGCACATCTGTGATAAATCCTAGATACTTATTACAGGCAGTCCCTGGGTTACGAACATCCGACTTATTTACAGCCCATAGTTATGAACCAACCCCCATAAATTCTATTATATTAAAAATTACGAGGTACATAAAACAATGTTTTGTAATAACAAACTGGTGCTACTTTGCAGTGTACATCAAAGCATTATTATTACTGTATTATGTACAAGATGTTTTAGTGCACCTGGAAGTGTTTCTTTATGCTTAGGAAGGTACACTATGTACTGTATACTAAGACAGACATTTGACTAACTTTAGCTACAAACTGTACCTAACTTGCAAATTACATACAAATTCAACTTAAAGACAGACTTACCCAGTACCCAGTGCCCTCGAGTCGATTCCGACTCATAGCGACCCTATAGGACAGAGTAGAACTGCCCTATTGAGTTTCCAAGGAGCGCCTGGCGGATTCAAACTGCCGACCCTTTGGTTAGCAGCTGTAGCACTTAACCACTACGCCACCAGGGTTTCCAAGACAGACTTAGGAACCTAATTATAAGTGGTATTCTTTACAATGCCTTGCCAGAAGACAGTTTAAATACTTAGTTTATCCCCATACCATTTGGTTTTTAAATGACAACTCTCCACTACCTCATTTTTAAAATGTAAAATATAGCTAACAGCATGTCCTGTATCTTCAGAGAACTGGATGTGTCACATGTCACACAAGTGAATTTTCTAGGTAATTCCGAAATTTGTTCTCTCCAGCTCCAAAGCTTATTTTTCACAGTCACTTAATGTATCTGTAAAAAAAAAGAAAAATTCCTGCATTAAATACAAGATAGCAAGTATTTAATTTTATTTATATAGTTAGGGTCATTATTGTGACTATCCATTATTGTACTGTTTAGCAGTTGGATCTTTTGTTTTACAAGTATGTCGTCTCCTCCCTCAGTGTCAGACTGTCATTTCTAGAAACTGTCCATGTGACTGCCGCTAGCAGTCCCTCTGTCCATGTTATAATTTCTGATCTTCTCAGGGCTGAGACATCAAGTAGCTAAGCAAGATTTTAAGGAGTAAAAGTATGACTTCAGTGCAGATATGTTTCAAATGCTATTTTAGGTCTTTGGATGCATTTTTTTCATTTTCTCCTCATGTTCGGGACTACCAAATCTGATCTCCAGATGAGGGCAATGCTTGGGGATGAGGGCAAGTGATAATTGTGTCCTCTGACCATTGATAGCCTTACAAACTTTAACTTTTTGTGTACTGACTTTGTAGGATTGACTTGTGCTCTGATCCCCTTTGTGGTAGCCATTCATTAACTTAGTTTCTGGTTCCACCCTGGCTCCAGGGTTTCTTCCTGAACCTCTGGCCGAAAAGGAGGCAGAGTAACAAAAACGACATAGGTAGAGCAAGAAAACAAGGGTCTTTCCCCCTTTGGTTGGCATAACAAATACACCAAAGTATTTGATTTGATTTTGCGATCTCAAGGTTGGAAAATACTTGATATAATAAATGGGAAGAAACTCATGAAACAAACATTTGTATTATTTACATATAGATGAAAACCCTTAAGGAACTATATCAGAATGAGTGTAGGGAGGTTTTCTCCCCTTCTCTACTTCTTACTTCTATCATTTTTATACTTAAAAAATACCTAACTTTAAAACTTTATATTCCTGGAATATATTAAGATTTAAGCCCGTAGAAAAAAACTAGGTAATACTGACCAAGATTGTCATAATAAATACCTCAAAAGTATGACCAAAATTTCTAACTTTTAGATACCCAGTCCTGATTATCGCAGACCAACAGATTTTTGTCCTTTTTCCAAGATACATCTTAAAAGAACTCTGCTTACCTAATCCAAGTCAGGCCTTTGTATTCTCAAGATCAGTCACTCCAGTAACAGTAATTCTAAGCTGTAGGCCTTTTCCTTAGAATTCTATTCATTGTTAAAATTTAGTCAGGGAATGAGATCTTCCGGAGGACAGACTATTAACATTTTAAATGTGTCATCTTCTTTCAACCCTTTTTATTGATGTCTTTCTAATAATGTATCATTTTCTCCCTGAGTAAACTGATTATGCTGAACCTAATTTAAATTTCTTTAGCATCTTAGATTAATTATTATGATCAATAATATGTGTCAGAAGTATAGATGGTTTGGGACGTTAAGTGAAGTTTAGAACCACCCCAGACATACCCTGAAACTTGTTCAAGAAGTGAGATTTATTCCTTCCTTGTTTACCTTTTCTAAATATAAACTCCAGATTGTGCAGAAAAATTACTTCCTAGGCTTTGTAACATGGTACCTTTTTTCAATATTAAATTTTGCTCAACCCTAGAAAATTGATAGCTTGTCCTTAATAAAATCATTTTATTTGTATATACACTGTTTCCCCTCCCCCCCCCCCCAAGTATCTTAGCATTAAAACATTATTTCCACTTCAGTCTCAAGCTTCTAGGCCACTTCAGTCTGCTGCCTAGCTTATTTGTTTACACCTTGTACAGAAATTAGTAGCTTTTTCTGCTATTTCTACTAAAGGCCATTATTAAATTAAATTGTACTTTTACCTTCTTCTGAAGTTCTTTTATTTTTGTTCTGCTGTAATTCTGTGAATCAAAACATTTTATATTCAACCAAGCAAAACAGTAAATAGTGCAAATGTAACACTGAAGTGATTTATTTTCCTTAAGGCTTTCCTTAGGAAGAATATTGATTCTTTTCTTCTTCTGGACATTCTTCTGCTTCGTACTAGCTTCCAGATGAAGCTTACTTCAGCCCTGCTGTCAAAGCACTATGTATTGTGATTTCAGTTAACTAAATTTAACTTTAACTATTAATGAGTAATTCAAGCTTATTTCCATATTTCCAATCTAGTTGTCAGTTCTCAGTCCCTTCTGCCAGGTCTATTCCCAGTGGAATGAGAATGATTATAACAACCGATTATCACTTTGATTATATACTTTTTGCTGCTGCTTCCTTTTTGACTAGTTCCCTGAGTTAACTATCACCACCAAAGGTGAAGGAAAAGGGGTGGGACATGAAAGGGAAAAAATTCAAGCCTTATTTTTATACTTAGTGAAGTCTTTGAAATGCCACAGTTATTTGCATAAGTGGGGAGCTATTTATGTTAAGAGGTAGTTGGGAAGATCATTATAATAATATCACCAATGATTATGCTCCATAGGGGGAGGATAAGCTAGTTATTTTGAGTGAGCTGTGAGGTTTTATTTTCTCTTGCCCACTTCTTCCAAGCAACTCTGGCTAAAGGTTTGAGAACATGTTTTTTTGCCAGTATTTACTATTTTTAGATCATTTGATTTTCAGCAAACTATTTTGTCCCCGCATCAGTCAGGTGGTTGAAGCCAACAGTGGTGTGCTATTATAGGCATCTCTTCCCAACTCCGAGGTCAGTAACTTTACCTAGTAGCTTGAAATCAGCTGTGGTGAGAGTAATTTATACCACAAAAATCTGCAAACACTACAAATCAGGGTGTTTTTTACCCCCGCCCCCCCTCACCTGGAGATCTGGTTGACTAGCACACCACTGTTGGAGATCAGCCATAACTTTCAGGAAAAACTTTTTAAGATCCTATATATCTTTTTTTTTAGATAATTTTTCTACTTAAGGTATATTTTATGCAAAGTTTTGAAGGACTATTGAGAAGAAAGACATTTATAATGTAGGAGAAAGACTCCTTTGAGGGACCTAAGAACTGGGTTCCTAGCCACAAGTGTTTGGTAAAAAAGATTAGAATCCTATGGGTTCAGTGTGTAAATAAAATCTTTTTAATTGGAAATTGAAGACTATCTTTAACTTCAAAATAAAAAAAACTGCAGTAATAATTGGGAGTTTTTGGCAGTGTTATTACTTTAATACTTCTAGAATTGTGGTACTCTTCAGATTTTATGAAATATTAGATTTTTTAAATAAGCAGAATTGATACTTGAAAATATCTTGACTGTTGCATAGTAGTTTTTCTGGACTTTTATGAGTATGTCATTAAGTTTTTGCATTAACAGATTCTTTAGAGTCAAGTACTAGTGAGGAATCAGTTCTATCTAAGCTGAGTAACAGAAAAACTAAGGCCCAGAAACCAGGGACCAGTTTAGATACAAAGCAGAATCAGGGAATTGCCAGATTATAATTTGAGTTTTTGTTGTTTTTCTTTTTTTTTAACTGTCTAAAGGAGTGTGTGAGATGGACTGTCTTCTAATACGATTCTAAAACTTATTTTCCAATTTAAGTCTGAACAGGAATTAAGAATAACTCAAAGTGAATTTGATCGCCAAGCAGAGATTACCAGACTTCTGCTAGAGGGAATGAGCAGTACACACGTGAGTGCTCCTTTACTGGAAATGTATTTGGAACAATAGACTTTGATAATCCTAAAGTAATGGTGTTTGGGGAGGACATAACTGAACTTCCTTTTTAGTCATTTACGGAAATTTAAATTGTGGCACTTTCAAAGATACACAAAGAAATATTCCACATTTTTACTTACACCTCATCACTTAATTCACCTACTCTCTTCAAACTTAGTCATTGGTTTTTGTTGGTCAAACAGTTTGTTATACTACTGACTGAGGTCAGTCTTAAACCTTGTAATAAGATGTCAGATACTGGTGATTCTCCCTCAGTAAAGTGTTGTGCTTTATCTCCCCCTTGAATTTGCCACTTTAAGTAGATTATAGCACTAAGAACTGACTGTAACTTTCCTTTACAGGCCCATCACCTTCGCTGTCTGAATGACTTTGTAGAAGCCCAGATGACTTACTATGCACAATGTTATCAGTACATGTTAGACCTCCAAAAACAACTGGGAAGGTAGTAATTTCTTTTCATACACTCTGGGAGTACAGCAAAGGAGTTGCTATTGTTACCATTCATGCTCGCATTTTGCCTTGTTGTTTTTAGTTGCCTTCGAGTCAATTCAGATTCATGGCAACCCTCTGTATTGCAGAGTAGAACTGCTCCTCTGGGTGGGTTTGCACTGCCAACCTTTTGGCTAGTAGTCAAGCACTTAATTGTTTGTGCCACCCCAGGGACTCCACATTTTGGTTAAAGCCACACAAATGCTTGGAATTCAACCATTTGAACAAAATCTAGTTATTACTGCACTTTAAAATAGGCTCAAACATTACAGAGTTGAAATCAGCGCTATCATTTTAAGGAAAAAGCTCTAGCTTATCTCTCCAACCTCAAAGAATTATATTACTGATATGGACCAGAGCAGAACTTGGAAAATAATCCAGATGACTTGCTCTTAATTTTTAAAAAGGCACTTTTCCAGGATACAATATAGATAAAAATTCATGCCTTCACGGAACTTAACATTCTATTTGGAACCAGAGCAGAAAATCAATATCTATGTAAATTATGTAGTAGTGTATCAACAGTACCAGCTGCCATCTAGTTGGCTGACTCGTCAGAATAGAGCTTATACTCCATAGTTTTCAATGGCTGATTTTTCAGAAGTAGATTGCCAGGCCTTTCTTCAAATACATATATAATGCCTACAACAAACTTCCATGCAATATTGTTACAAGTCATTGGGGGAAGGTTGTGTGGAAATGAGAGAAGGAAAGTTAAGAGACAAAGATGAGATTAGAAGGGCAGAGAAAGTAGAGAAAAATAAATTGGAGAAATGAAAGCAGAATGGGAGAAAGAAACCACAGTAGGAAGAAAAGGGAGAAATGGGGAAAAAGAGAGTGGATTATGAAAGAAAAAGGAAGGAGAATCTGTACAATCTGATGTTTAGGAAACCATGTTTTTCATACTTAGGGATTCAGTTTTGAAGTGGGTTTCACAGTGTTTTCACCTCATCACCCAAACCAAACCAAACCCACAGCCGTAGAGTCGATTCCGACTCATAGAGACCCTATAGGACAGAGTAGAATTGCCCCATGGAGTTTCCAAGGAGCATTCACCTCCTCATATTTCTTAAAATTCTCATTAACCACTCTTTATAGCTGTAAAATAAAAAGTAGTATGTGATATTTAAGTTGTTTTTCATTGATAATTTTATTCAACAATTCATGTTACTGTTTCTTACCTAAAAGGAAGTTTATTGTATTAGTTGCTGTTGAGTTGGTTCCAACTCATGTCCACCCCATGTGTGTAGAGTAGAACTGCACTCCATAGGGCTCTCAAGGCTGTGACCTTTTGGAAGCAGATCACCAGGCCTGTCTTTCAGGGTGCCTCTGGGTGTGTTCAAATAGCCAACGCTTAGTCTGGTAGTCAAGCGCTTAACCATTTGTGCCACCCAAGGACTTAAAAGGTGACAAATACTATGGAGAAAAATAAAGCAAGGAAATACCTCAGTTTGGGGTGGAGGATTGCAGTAGTCAGGGAAGGCAGACATGAAAAACATGAGAGAACAAAGCATGCAGGTATCTGAAGGAAGAGTTCTCTAGGCAGAGATTATAGCAAGTACAAAAACTTTGAAGGAGGAATGTAGCTGGCATGTTCAAGAACACCAGGAAGGACTTGACTAGAGATGAAGGGTAGAGGAAGTGGGGTACTGGAACATACAAAGTTTTGAAAGCTACTATATAGACTTTACTCAGGGCTGAGGAATCATTGAAGGGTTTTGAGCTGAGGGGTGACATATTTTGATTTTAGACCTTAATAGGATCACTCTGGCTGCTAGGTTGAGGATAGATGAGAGAATGGGTAGAAACTGACTGTTCGGTACCTATTGCAATAATTCAGTCAATAATCCAGTCAGGAGATGATGGTGGCTTGGATCCAGGGCCGGCGTGGTAGATGTGGTGGAAGTGGTCCTGGGTGTATTTTAATGGAGTTGTGGCTAATTAAAATGGAGAATACCATAGGAGAAGCAGGTTGAGGGAGGGCAGTAGGCATGGCACATTAGGTCTATCAAAAGCTCAGTTTGAAATAGTCTATTTCAGGAGAGCTGGGGAACCAGCCGTGGAGAATGGGAAGGTGTGAGTAGTGAGGTAAGAAGATGTAAACCAAGTGTGGGCCCTGGGAGTCAAGTGAAGAAAATATCAAATTGGAGGAGAGTGATCCACTGTGATCACTGGATAGAACAAGTGAGATGAAGACTGAGAATTGACCGTTGGATTTAAGAAAGGAGAGGAATTATGACAGTAAGTTTAGAGAAATCTTTGAAGGAGTAAAGAGGAACAGAAATGAGGCCATAACCAGAGGAGAAAGTGGGATCTGTTTTTTAAGAGAAATAAGAGTGTTTGTAAGCTGATGGAAATGATTTAGTAGATGGAGAAAATGTGGTAATGTGGGTGAGAAAGAGAAAAATTGCTGGAGTGATATCCTTGAGAGGAGAGGAGATTTTATGCTCAAGTGGAGGAATTAGCCTTAGGAACGTAGACAGCTCATCTTTAGTTATAGGAAGGATGACAAAAATGTGGAAGTTTACTGATTATTCTTTTCCCTAGGTTAAAAAAGAAACAAGTTCACCACCTGAGTGTAGGGAAAATTGCTGGAATTTTGAGGAGAGGCAAGAGGGTATGAAATAGTCACCAGAAGAATGGAGAGTGGATGGGCTAGAGAAATGTAGTGTAATGTAGGCAGCACTGTGGACCCACTTGAGGTTTCTAGTCATAAATTGAACGTCATCCCGACAGAGTGGTTTTTTTTTGATCCATGAGTACTGAGTAGGCTAATAGTGGGGTTTTTACCAAATGAGTACAATGAATTGAAGAGTCATAGGAGATGAGAGCATATGCAAGAGAATGATTATAATAATTACCATGGATATGAAGGAAGTGTTGGTAGCATAGGTCCTGGTAGGCTTGTTGAAGTGAGTACTAAAAAGATAAGGTGATGGTCAGAGGACAGTATGTTTGAAATTACGGTTATTGGAACGGTTATAGTTATTGGAATTGATATGGTTTAGATATGACCAGGGGAATGGATGACTAAACTAAGGGCAAGAACAGGATCACCAAAAGAGTTCATAGATCTAAGAGGCTAAAGCATTAGAAGGATTGTCTATATAAATATTAAAACCACCAAGAATTAGGATATACTGTCAGTGAGGAGGAGCCTTGGTGGCGCAGTGGTTAAGAGCTACGGCTACTAACCAAAAGGTCAGCAGTTTGAATCCACAAGCCGCTCCTTGGAAACCCTATGAAGCAGTTCTACTCTGTCCTGTAGGGTTGGTATGAGTTGGAATGAACTCGTCAGGAACGGGTTTGGTTTTTTGGGTATTAGTGTGCCAGGAGCTAAAGTCTTCTAGAAAGGAAGGGAACGAGGGAGTTTGTAGAGGATTGCAACAAGAAGAGACCATGGGTAGTGTATAATTTAGTAACATGAAATGCAGACATTGGATAGGGTTGGTTAGGGAGAAGAGTCTACAAGTGGCAATGAGGAGGATAGAACACTTACTTTGCCTCTGAGTGCGGGTGGGAAGAATAAAAAACACTAGCATAAGGTGGTGAAGGGAAGATTTAGGGAAGAAGTTAAGAATATAAGGAATTTTGCTGATGGCTGACTGCTTTCTAGATGGCACAGTAGTCATAAAGAGAAGAAGAAAATTATATTTTCTGGAGGAATGAATTTTACCTAGTCTACCAAATAAAATGTTTTATATTTTAACTAATGAGTTTACTAAAACTTAAATATGCATTTTCACAGATATTGCAACCTTACAAAAGGTTGGATTAGAATGATTAGAGGCCAGCAGTTTTATAGTCTTTTTCCATTTAGTATTATTAGAGAGAAAGTAGCCTTACCATAAATTGAAAATGCTGATATTCTTTTGAATTGTTTACAAGGACATTAATCACAAAGATTTTACTGATTTCTAATAAATTTTTTTTTTTTCCCTAAAGAAGACAAAATAAACTTAGGAAGTTTGCTTTATTCTCCCATTGCATCTTCAATTTCATTGTGATAGTTGTCGATGATAGCATATTATTTGCAGGTCCATTTCACCACTTGTGTCAGTATGAGTCGGAATCAATTCGATAGCACTGTTTTTTTTTTTTTTTTTTTTAATATGTCCTTAAAAGAATGATACCATTTCATCTTTGTGTCTTCAGCTTGTAGTAATGCTGGACATATAGATGGTCAATAAATATTTGTCATTTCAATGAATAGGAAAATGTGATTGGATCAATTTTATTAAAAAAAAGATTTCAAATTTCTCAAAAGAATTAACTTGAGAAAGCTTCACTTATAATGGTACCTGATATTTAAGTGGTTTTTGATTGATAATTTTATTTTACAATTCATAAAGGAAGGAAAAGATTGATAAAACATACCAGATGTTCCTTAAATAGAAGTCTTTCAGCAACCTTTGGGAAATAGCCTTTGTATTTTTGAAAGACAGCTGTGCAAACTTTCAAGAATTTTTATTTTAAAAACACCTGGATTTTCTCTGGTATAATTGGCTAAGAGGGAAAAGGAAGCTAGATGACCCACTTTATCATTAAAGTATTGTTATTAATAACTAAATCTTTTTCCAAAGTGGAGGTTGCTAGAGAGTAAGCAGTGCCACCAAGTGGTGGTATTATTAAGTAACTTTAATCACTTGGAATTAATTAGGCCATTTTCTTTTCAACAGTTTTCCATCCAATTATCTTTGTAACAACAATCAATCTTCAATACCACCTTTACCACCTGCTTCATCAAATGTGATTGGCCCTCCTGCCATGGCTTCAACAAGTGGTCTAGTAGTCACCTCTCCTTCCAACCTCAGTGACCTTAAGGAGTGTACTGGCAACAGGAAAGCCAGGGTTCTCTATGATTATGATGCTGCAAACAGTAGTGAATTATCACTTCTGGCAGATGAGGTAAGTAATGTGGGTATGAAAAGAAACATATCATGAATTGCTATACCTTCTAATATATAACATTGAAAAATCCTCATTACTTATTTGGAAATGGCTTGTCATGAATGATTTCATAGATTTCATATGGTTGTATTACCATTCTGTAAATTTTTTTAATTACTGTTGTGTAGCAATAGAACACCACAGAAATATTTAAAATTGCTAAATTACTAAAAGATATATAAAACTGCCTCCTATAAAATCCTTTGTCTTTTAGCAAAATTGATACTGATATTTAACCTTTTGATAGTAAATATTTTTTAAAAATTAAATACAAATATTAGTTTTCTATGTATTTATTTTTTAATATAGTTAATAATGGAAAATATTTTATTTTGTAGGTAATTACCGTGTTCAGTGTCGTTGGAATGGATTCAGACTGGCTAATGGGGGAAAGGGGAAATCAGAAGGGCAAAGTGCCAATTACCTACTTAGAACTGCTCAATTAAATAGGTGGACTATGGAAAGATTGCCCATCATGACACCATATTTATATACAACTAACTCTAAGTAAAGCAGGTTTAAGCATCTTCCCATGTTAATGTCTTAGGAGACTAAAAAGAAAATACCAGCCACAAAAACCAGCCTTTCTGCCAATAAAGTTGCATGGTAAATATTTCATTGCAAAGTTTATGCTAGAGCTTCATGCCAGGAATGTTTTCTTACAAAATTCTCTTTTTACTGAGGTCTCACTAACAAACAGCTTCTACTTTTGAGCCCCAACTTAAAGCAGAAGAACTGTTTTCTACTGAATTTTCCATTAATGGCAAGCTTTTTCTTTTATGTAAAATAAATTTATTGTGAATCAATATCAGTGACTTATTTATTAGATATAATTAATAGCCAAAGAATAAAATTAAA
This sequence comes from Loxodonta africana, assembly GCF_030014295.1. NCBI lineage: Eukaryota > Metazoa > Chordata > Mammalia > Proboscidea > Elephantidae > Loxodonta > Loxodonta africana. Next base: position 131,320,122 of record NC_087344.1, read on the forward strand.
ACTTGATTTTAAATTTTTGGTTTCAAAAAAAGCTGTAGGATCTAAACCTCTTTGGTGAAGAATATAATGCTTCTGAATGCTTCCAGAAACAAACACAGTTATACCATGTTTACCTTGTTTTCCAACAGAACTTTAATGATTTCAAGGCTATGTTTTTTGGGGTTGTTTTGTTTTCTTTTAAATGATTACTAAATGGTTTGTTTTAAATCTAAGAACAACTAGTCCTTGAAAAGCATTACCATTTATATATATACTCTGGTATATTTGTAGTTCAGGTTCTAAAATATCTGGGACAAATTCAGTTCACTAAATTCAGCGTTTTTAAGATTGCTCAATCAGCACAGTTTAATGCATAATCGGAACTGGATTTGTTAAGAACATACTGTAGTACATTAAAGAGGATTCGTTCTTATTAAACAACAAAACATTATAAAATACACGAATTTAGTACAACTACATTATACAGTAGACTTATATGCAAATGAGTAAACTTTTCTTGGTTACTCTGAGCCTACTAATAAATTTTTGAAAATTTATTAATGAAGTTAGATCATCTTGCTTAGACTCTTTGTTATTAAACACATGATATGAAATGCTTAGTGGTACTTAGGAGGCCAGAGAATTGCTCAAGTGAATTGGCAAATTGTGCTCCTGTTAGGACTTCTCTCATCATCATTCCTTCATTCAACAAACATTTGTTGAGAGCCCTGTCTATGCTAGGCACGATACTCATCCCCTGAATAAGATACACACAGTCTTTGCCCCAGCAGAGCTTAAAGACCAGTGGAGGATACAGAGAAACAGGCAGTTGTTAGATGTAGCATGATCAGTGTTGTGATGGAAGAAATACAGAGTACTGTTTTGGAAAGCATATAGGAAAGTCACCTAACCCAGACTTGGGGGCTAGGGAAGTCAGGAGTGATTTGGGGATGAAATGTTCCAGGCAAAGGGAACAAACAAGATGTGCAGGCCTGGAGCCAAGAGAGCATAGCACATTCTGACAAATAGAAGTAGTTCAGTCTGACTTCAGCATGAAGTACAAAGGTGTTCATTTCTTTGGGGAATGTTAATTATCATTTTATTTTATTTTGGCATTTGAAAAAACGATGACTACTTAAACACCGTTTTAAAATATAATCCTTTTGTGTTAAGAGTTCCTAAAAAAAAAAAGCTTGGTAAACATGTTGATAATTTATAGTCCAAACTTGTTACCATTTTATTTCTATGCTGTGAGATAAATTCTTCAGCATTTTTATCTCAGTATAGTTGTACAAGACTCTTAGACTCACACTATTGAGTTTTATACTCTTGAAGAATCTCAAAATCTGCTCAGGCTGGTTAATACATAGATCCAACTGAATAAAGCTTATTTTCCCCACAGCAAGGAAGTTCTACAGCCTTGAGTACTATCTGTTATATTATTTATAAGTCCAGATTTCGGCTTTGAAAGATCTATCAAAAACTCAGGTCAATATAAACACCAGTTATAAATTAGGTTTATGGTAAGTAGCGTGATAAAGGGGAAAGAATATAGGTAATATAGTGAGATGGTCTTGGGTTCAAATCTAGTCTTCCTCACATACCTTCAACTCAGAAGTTGTATAATGTAAAATATGAATAATTATTTCACCTCGGGGTTGTGAAGATTATGTGACAAATGTTATCTTGTATCTTAGGTACTTAGGAAAGGCTCGGCACACAGTAGACATTCTGTAAATACCAGTTTCTCCTTGTTAGCCTCTGTAGCTTCCTCATCTACCCAGACTGTGGACCTTGTTTAACTGTATACGAGAAACCTTTTTTTATATCCATGCTATATTCTACTCCCTACTAGCCCCATGCTTCACCCTTTTTAAACAGACCCAGATCTAGGTTTAACCTCAGTACAGTCAGTGTAAATTTTTCATCAGACCCTTCCACTTTCCATCAAGTAGATGTAGATTGTAGTAACCAAGTAATGTTCAGAAGCCTTCAGTATAGTTAAAAGGCTTCTTGTGGTTGTTGACACAAGTCTACCACGGTATGTGGGTTTGTTCTGTTTATTTGTGTTTTAGTAGGTGTTGGTTGTTTGGGTTGGTTGGTTTGTTTCGGTTCAGTTTTGCTTGTTTTTAAAGTCATATGTTTAGTTTTTACTCAGGTAAAGGCCCATTAAGGCTCTTAGGTATGAAAAGAAAGCTTGGGAAGCCTATTAATTCATAGTGTAATTCAGAATTATTTAAATAAGTGCTCCCTTTGTCCTCTAATCTGAAAGGTCTGGTGTTAAATCTTTCTTTTTTGGTGCTAATTAGAAAAATTCATATTGCAGGAGATTAGGTGCTGAAAATGGGAATGTGCCTCACGCCAGGTAACATGGGAAATAAGAAACCTGAGGCTAGGGTCACCATTGGGTTAGAGCCAATCCATGTAGTCTGCCATTATTGTCTACCAGAACAGAGAAGCAGAATGAAGCTGGAGGAGATAAAATATGGCGTGGAGAAGACAATAGAGGCAAGCAAGAAATAACTTGAGACTTTACCCAGAGAGGACTGGCATACCTCCATATTTTGTTGACAGGATTCCTTAAAAATCCCTGCTGTACACTCCGTGTGCCTGAAATTTCAAAATATGTTGCCCTAGTATATAGCACTTCAAGCCTAGGTGAAGAGTCATAATGGACAGATGGCTTCACAATTTGGCCTAAAGCCAAATTTGCCACAGCACCTTCTCTAGATAATTAAGTGGCTCTTACCTCATGGTGAGATTAAAAGGGGTGGGGTGGGAGAGACAGTTCCTCAGTCACACCTGCCCTTTCTGCCCCATCCTATTTAGAGAGCCGGCCTAGTGAGAGCAGTGATTCTCAGTGTGGTCTCCAGATCGTCAATATCAGTATCACCTGGGAACTTGATAAAAATGCTCATTCCTATTTCCCGGGACTTCCATTTGTACTTGCTTTTTGTCTTCAAGGGCCCGTAGACCTAGTTCTTCCATAACAGCTTTTAAACTATTTCAAGACAAAAACCATGTCTTTTTCATCTTTACTGTGTTTTGCCACTAATCATATTTATAGTTACATAATTATTTTTATAATTTACTTAATATTTATCTGCCACTCAAAAATGTAATTTCCCTGAGGTAGGAACTATGGCTCTTAATCACAGCTAAATGTCCAACTCTTAGCCCAAGGCCTAACACGTAGTATGTACTCAGTATTTGTTGAATGAAATTAAAAATGGTAATTGCCAGGCCTTACCTGCGACCTACTGAATCAAACTTTGGGGGTGGGCCCAGCAGTACCCAGCTTGTTTTAACAAGCCTTTCAGGTGATTCTATTGCACTGTAAAGTTTGAGAGCCTCTACAGTAGAAGTATGGAAACCTGCCTTTCATCTTCAGGCCTATTATCTGACATAACCTGAAAAATTCTTCCTGCCTTTTGTCACCATCACCAACAATGCTGTTGAAGCGTAAAGGAACCTTGCTTGGCTGTACTACAAATGGGTATGAAGGTATAAGGATACACTTAGCGTAAGGGAATTTTCGCTTAGAATGCTAGTACTTGATTGCCCTGGAGGGTTTCTAGGAGTGGGTCCCTTAAACTGAAGAAAGGTAAGCACTGCCACCACCCACATTTCCACTCAGCACAGTGCCTTTTTTGGTTGGTAACAATTTAACATCCAAGCACCCTGACAAAATCATGAAGCTATATCAGACTAACAAGTGCATTCTTGTGCTCTTAGGTTGTTAAGCTCAGTTCATTACTACTTCAAAGGAGACTTTTTAAACACTGTTAATGCTTTTTTATAATATGTCATAGACATGTTGGTTAAAAAAAAAAAAGTACAGTTACAGAATTAAAATCACCTATAATCCCCACCATCCAGGAAGAACTGATTATTTAGGTGTATAGCTTTCCAGACTTTTCTGTGCATACGTAATTTTTGTTTACATGGGGTCAAATTGTATATACTGTTTTGTAACTTTTTTCACTCAACAATACCATGATTTATCTCGCCGTGTCAAATATATTTCTAAATCTTTTTTAATGGCTTCCTGATATTCCATCATATGTGCCACATTTTATTTAACTATTGTTGAATTTTTAGGTTTCCAGTTTTTCACTAATAAACGGTGCTTTTTTAAAGAAGATTGTGTTGATAAATATTTTATATGTTCTTAATTATTTCCTTAAGATGAATACTTTGAAGTGGAATTGCTAGTGGAGAGGGCTTGGCAGTTTTTAAAAGCTTTTGTTACTTACTGCCATATTGTTCCCTTGAAAAGTTTTCTGAATTTACACTTTCATCAGCAGTATATGAAAGAACACTGTTTATTCTTGGAGGACTTCCAACTGAATGCTCTTGGAGTCTTCCGCTTAAAAGTAAAGAATAAGAGGAAAATAAAAAGACCTTGCAAAACTAAAACCAAGATCAGTCTTAAATTTTTCTGATGCAACATCATTTACTGGTTCTCCTTTCTGTCATGTGTTGATACTTTGGGATGGTTTGTACTACCAGCTTGTCCCTTCTTTCCAGTATCCTGGAAGCACTGTCCACCTTTCTGACTTAGGCTAAAATGGTAGGAGAACAGTCGTATGTAGGTTGGAATCTCATGGTAGTTTTGATACAGGCTTAACTCTTGATGGTTTTAAGGAGCATGGCCACAGTGGGAAAAGTCGGGCCTTTGAAGAACGGGCAGAACTAAGTTAAACACTGGCTGTCCCACTTGGATTCATGTCCTTTGTGCCAGTCATAAAAGCTCCTTGAGCTTATTTGCTCATTTCTAAAAAGATAATGTAAGCCTACCATGTACGGTTGAAAGGATTAGCAATATTATGGACAAAGTACCTGACACTTAGAATTTATTAGAATTTCAAGCTGAGTATGTTAGAATAGTTGTTATTGCCAACCTCTGTGGTCTAAATACCACTGTTGTTGCCAAATAAAATATTTGAAAGCAGTCACAGTAAATGGATGTTGCCTTGACACTTCACCTACAAATTGTAGTTCTTTTAAAATCTGTCTCATTTTTCTCTGGCCGGGTATTCAAGTAGCCTCCTAACCAGGTAAACTCTCAGACGAGGTGTTACTACTGTGCTTTAGTGGCAGTGTATAAAAATGGTACTCTTATTACTCTAAAATGGTGAAATGGACTTGTCAACCATGCCAAACTTCTGATTGAAACTACCTGACTTGAGTAGGAGGTAGACCCCAAACACACCATGTACTTGGTGCCTGTTTGTCTTTTGCGTACAGATTGCTCAGCTCCACCTGAAAACCCTCTACTCACTTGTGTTGAATAAGCTGAATGCTCCCTCTTCTATGAAGATATTCTGGATTCCCTCAGGCAGAATTAATTATTCATACATACATGTAATTCAGCTATGACATTTATCGACTTGTAATTACTTGCTAACCAAGCTTAGCTCATGGGCACGGACTTTGTATCCCTTAACGCCTAGCCCACCTCAGGCTGAATTGCAGGAAACCCCACAGCTGCTTGCAGCATTCTTATTTCTACAAAAGATCCATTAATGATTCGGATGTGATGCTGTCATGTGTATTTGCATTAAGAAACATTGCTCGTTTTGGATATCAGTATACAAAATGCATATCTAATTTTCTTTGAAAGTAAACCCTAGGATTGATCTGTCATCATCATTGCTTCACATTGACTCTGCTTGAGCATACATTTTACACAGTACTTATTACTGACTTGTATTTTGCAAAACAGTAATTTATTAGGGAATGGACTGCTGCTGTTTACATACATGCATCAGGTTAGATTTAGGACCACTCACCTCAGTTAAGTTAGGATGGAGATATTTACATTGTTAAGCTTTTCTAAGTGAATGTGCTCTATAAAATGGATTAAGTTTCTTTCATTCCTCCCCTCTTCTACCTCTTTCCCATCCTTTTTTCCATTTCAGTACATATTTCCTCTCCGTTTTCAAAAAAGATGATTGGGAAAATAATATACAACATAACAGGAGAAAAGAAAATATGCAAAGGAAAAAGAATAAAATAGTGGAAAACATATAATAGAAGATTCTGTTCCATTGCTGTTGGTAAATGGCAAACTTGGCTCAGATTTCTGGCAGTCAAGGAAGCATGATCACACTTCAGCTGAACCATTCACATACAGAAACAGGCAGGTTGGTCAGGGGAAGTCCACTCAAAAAAGCAGCACTCTCAGAGAAGGCACTGAGGACATCATCAAACTCCAAAGCAAAGTTGACTTAAAGGAGGCCAAAGCTCTTGCCTTGATTCAAGGATTAAATGTTACATGACTGCTGTATTGTCATTTTCATCAACCCGGGGGTATAAGTGAGCACGAAATGATTGACGTTAACACCCTGAAGTACAATGACTCTGAGCCTTCACCTGTCAGATCATCAGGAAGTATAGGCTTGACCTCCCCCACTTAATGCACAATCTCTAGGGATGCTGATACAGCTAGCTAGTGCTAAAAAGTGCTATCATGTCCACAAATCAGTCCTTCTGCTGGTGGAGAAGGAACTCAGGAGCCTCTCCCCACCCCCATGCTGCCTCCTTCCAGAACAACTGTGGCCCTCCACTCCATTCCACACTCCCACAATTGCCTGACAAACTTTCCATGGCCTCTACCTCTACACACAGGAGTACTTGAAGGCCAATGATTTTTCTCAGAAAAGAGCCCAGAGCCTGCTTCTCCATAGGAAAAAATGGGACTATTGAAGACAATGTTTTATATCGTAGAATTCACCCATGATCATTTTGACCTGAGACTTTTCAAAGCGTATGTTATCAATTGCATGGTGTGGTTATGAAACAAATTTCAATCATGTACCCATAAAACAACTAAATTTACGGTATGTAACTTCCTGATGAATGCCTCGAGATAAATGTTTTGCATAATGTAACCCTAGGAAACTAAATCAATTTACCTTCTACATAGGATGCTTGGATATAAACCAATTACATGTTGCAGGAGATTAAAATGACTGTGGTTGTAGAATAGTTCATCATAAGCTGTTTTTTCTGAGAGCATTTAGATAGCAAGTCCAGTAGAAAAATTTGTGGTTATGTACCTTCAGGCAAATTATTCACTTACCCTCTTAGGCCTGCAGATTTCTCGAATGTCAAATGAAAGGATTAAACTAAATGATCTCTAAGGTCCTTCTAGCTCTTGCATCCTAAAATGCCCTAAACAAACTAAAGCTATTTATGTTTTAATAGTAACCAGTTTTTTTTAGTGCTACACCCTAAATTATTAATTAACTTGAATGGCACACACAAACTACCAGCAGGTGTTTGATGGGGTTGTTTATATTTTATAATACCAAGCTCTTCATTCTGAATTTTCTAGAAAAGGCTGGATGACATCTTGTGAGATTTTTTTTTTTTTTTTTGTAATCCTTCTCTACCTGGACTGACAGAGCCTAACCGATCTAGACCTCAGAGGAATGGATCCACTTTGTGCTCAGATTCCAGAGAGGATCTGATGAGCAAACAGTGGCAATCCATTGCTAACATTGAGCCTTTATATACATTATCTCCTTTACACCTGCCTGGAAGGTAGGTATCCTTGTCCCTGTTTTACAGATGAGGAAACAGAATTTAAAGAGTTGCACAGCCAGAAAGTGGCAGAGCTAGGTCTCATCCTTTGTCTTCCTAACTCCAAAGCCCAAGCTCTTAACCAACATGTAACAGACACCAGTATTTCTGTGTGTGGTAAAAAATACATAGAACAAAACATTTGCCAATTCAACCATTTTTACGTATACAATCAGTGACATTGATTATGTTCATCATGTTAGGCAACCATCACCACTATCCTTTTCTAAATTGTTCCACCACCAGTAACAGAAACTCAGCAGAAACCAACTTCTTTATACGTGCCCCCAAATATAATCAGTGGCCCATTTTCAACACTTCTGAGCAAGTAATTTTTCTTGGAACAAAGTGTTGCTTTTAATAAAAAGTAGCTGTAAACTACTGCTTAATCAACTGAAAAAAATCTACAAAGTTCATCAAGCCAAGTGGGAATCTTGCAACCCCATTATCACTACACCTGAACATGCTGAGAAATCAGCCTTGGTTTAAATCAGGAGTCCTTGAAGTGTGGTCCCCAGAGTCTCTAGAGGTAGGATCCAGCTCTCCAAGTGGTTTTTCTGCACATGTTTGAGAACCACGTGTTTAAATAAAGCAGAGACTAAAACTACCTTTTTGTCTCTCACTTTAAAGCTAACTCACCTGCAGAAACAATAAAAGAATAATGACAGTTCCCAAAATACTACTCCAAGTTATTAAATTAAGTGAAATGTAATACAGTACCATTTTACTGACTCTATAAATTAAATAGAGCATTCACTAATGAGCAATTTGGTGAGCAGGTGAATACAATTTTGCTAGAACCAGGGGGAAGAGCCCATGGATTGGAAGAGTTTATTCTGAAATTCAGCCATGAGGGAATATATATGTCTGTTATCAAGGTAACAAATTTATATAATCTTTATTGTTTCTTTCTGGATAGCATCTTAGTTTCTACTGAGGGGCTTGCATGCCCTATTTGGCAGAACAAGGACACATAAAAAAAAAAATGTGTCTTTCATTGGACAGTTAAAATGTGCCAGTCACTCATGGTTTGAGTGCCTTATACACGTCATCTAATTTCATTCTTGCAATGATATTATGAGTTTGAGATTGTTGTTTTCACTCTACAAACCAGAAAATTGAAGCTTAGAGACTTTAGGGATAACCCTGCTATGACCATTTCAAGGTCCCTGAGTCTCAAGAGACAGTAAATTTCTTAAGCTTTACCACCCTTTTTCTCTTTCTTCTCTTAATGGCTAATTCATCCCACTCATTTACCCCAAGACTCTCAGACACAGGAAGCCGGCATTCTAGACCTGCCTTCACAGAAAGTCCCCACTTTTCCTTTAACTCCCAAAATGGTGCCCATTCTGGCTCATTTTTACCCCAGTTTCTGCAAACTCAAGCCCTCTGGCACCCAGGCAGCTGACCTAGATGAGCAACTGAGATTTAAGAAACTCGGGGCTGCGGGACAAGGAGTGCCCCTTATAAGGGGAAAGAAAAAAGATCAGTGAAAGTAGCAGGAGGGATGACTTAACCGAATGTAGAGAAATATGTCAACAGTGATACTGCACATAGAGATACTAAACAACTAGCAAAAAAAAAAACTAAAAATGTGATTGGTCAATGGGAAAATCATGGAAAGTATGGTCATTTATGTAAACAGTTTACCACTTCTGCTTTACTGCCAGGCAGCAAACAACCAACATGCAAACTATTAAATGGGTCAGATTAAGTTTTTGTATCATTTTTGTTGGATTAATGACTTCTATGACAATGCTACCCTTCAGAGTTTACTAAACACGTAGCATGGTTGTCTGCTCACTGCTTCAGACTTCTAGGTACAAGTGGTCATATCTATATGTCCTTTGAGTAGAGATCATATATCCACCAATAGGGCATTTATTCCAATGAAAAAAATGCAAAAAATTTCCCTTAGTGAAGTAATGAGCAGATATTAGTACTGCCCGCAGAAACTTGCTCAACTCTTAGCAGCTATGTATCTACATCAGAAACCCAACTAGTTGCGTTGAGAAATTGCCTTCCATTTGTGGTCACTTGCTTCATTTGTGGTAATGTCACATCACTGATCACTGTAACCACAGGGTGGCTCGGCAAGGATTCCTTTGCCTGCCTTTCTTACCCCTTTCTTGGTTTCTTCTCTCCCAAAAGTTGTATCAGTACAGATCTTGCAACTCTGGGAAAAATTTAAAAAAATAATAGCGGCAATGATGTAAGTGCTTACTGCATGCCAGGCACATGCTGAAAGTGATTTACACCCGTTATCTCATTCTAACAACCTGTGAGGTAGGTACCACTCTTATCTCCATTTTAAAAAGGGAAAATGTAGGCCCATAAACCATACGCTGATAGACTGACAGCCTGGGCTTTGACCCAGAGTTTCTAATTCAAAGACCCATGCTCTCAATTTCTATATTTAGGGCTCCCGTATGGAAACCCTGGTGGCATAGTGGTTAAGAGCTATGGCTGCTAACCAAAAAAGGTCAGCAGTTTGAATCCACCAGGCGCTCCTTGGAAACCATATGGGGCAGTTCTACTCTCACATAGGGTCGCTATAAGTCAGAATTGCCTTGGTGGCAACAGGTTTGGGTTTTTAGTCTATGAACTATTATACCATTTAGCATGACCAAACAATGTTTAGAATGGATAGGAGGAGATACCCTTCTACAACCAAGTTAGAGTGCAGCTTCTCCAATGCAGCTGAACAAACAAGTGATGGTTCCAGAGAATAGCTTCACTTTCCTCTTGTTCCTTACATCCATGAGGTACCCATATGGCACCTCCAAGGGGCTGAGAAATCCCCCCTCAGAGGGCAAACAGGAACCCTTCCTGGCCTTCATCATTAGTATAGGAAATGAGCACCTCTCCTATTCTGTCCCCAGACTACTCGGCTCATCACAGTAACTGGATTTGTCCAAAGGGTCTCTTGAAAGTCAGTTGCTTGAAACTCAGAGCACATTTATAATATAATAAATGGTGGTGAGGCTCCTAGACTTGTGCACCCAAATCTATTTAACCTACAATGTGCCTAAAATAAGGAGCCCTTACTGGGCTTGAAGGCTAAGGACCATAGTCTCAGGGGATGTCTAGGTCAATTGACATAACATAGTTCATAAACATAATGTTCTACATCCTACTGTGGTCAGTACTGTCTGGGGTCTTAAAGGGTGCAAGCAGCCATCTAAGATACAACAATTGATCTCTTCCCATCTGGAGTAAATGAGAGTGAAGGAAACCAAGGACTCAAGAAAGCAATTAGTCCAAAAGACTAATGGTCCACATGAACCACAGAAGAACAAGATGGTACCCAGCTATCACTACCAACTGCCCTGACCAGGGACACAACAGAAGGTCCCAGTTAGAATGGGAGAAAAATGTAGAACGAAACTCGAATTCATAAAAAAAGACCAGATTTACGGGAATGATAGAGACTGGAGGATCCCCTGAGACTATCTCCCTAAGATACCCTTTTAACCTGGAACTGAAGCCACTCCCAGAGGTCACCTTTCAGCCCAATAATAGATTGACCTACAAAATAAACAATAATACCCATGAGGAGTGTGTTCCTTAGAACGATCAACTATACAGGACCAATTGGGCAACATTTGCCCAAAAGCAAAGATGAGAAGGCAAAGAAGGGCAGGGAAACTGGAAGGATGGAAACAGGGAAGCCAGGGTGGAAATGAGGAGAGTGCTAACACATTACGGGGACAGCAACCAATGTCAGAACAATTTGTGTATGAATTGTTGAGTGGGAAACTAATCTGCTGTATAAACTTTCACCTAACCCACAATAATATGTTAAAAATAAATAAGGAGCCCTGATGGCACTGTGGTTAAATGCTCAGCTGCTAACACATATATAGGGGAAAATAATAATAGCCAACATTTAAGGAAGAAGAATTGATGTGTTTGAAATATGGTGTTGGCAAAGAATACTGAATATGTCATGGACTGCCAAAAGAATGAACAAATCTGTCTTGAAGGAAGCATAGCCAGAATGCTCATTAGAAGCAAGGATGGTGAGATTTTGTCTCACTTACTTTGGACAAGTTATCGGGAGGAATCAATCCCAGGAGAAGGACATCATGCATGGTAAAGTAGAGGGTCAGTGAACAAGAGGAAGACCCTCAATGAGATGGATTGAAAGAGTGGCTTGGCTGCAACAAGAGGCTCAAACACAGCAACAATTGTGAGGATGGTGCAGGACCAGGCAATGTTTTGTTCTGTTGTGTACGGAGTCACTGTGAGTCAGAAGCAACTTGATGGCATCTAACCACAACATTTACTGAGCACTTACCAAGTGCTTGACACTGCTGTACTTGCATTTGACCTTCTCAGCAATTCTAGGGGTTGTCACTGCAGGTCTAGGCAGTAGGCACTGTTATTACTTAGCCTCAAGAACTAAAGCACAGAGAAGATGAAGTGACTTCCCAAGGTCACAGAGGTGACAAGCAATAGAAGCAGGAATAGAACAGGCAGTCTGAATCCAAAACAATATGACTAACCACTGTGCTGAATAACCTCTGGGAATCTCTATTTGCTATTAGAGTTGAGGCTGGGTGGAGGCTCTGCTGAATAGGCAGCTCCCTTGAAAGCCACAAGAAATCGCACAAGCAAGCAGATGAGCAGTGGGATGGATGGGAGCCCTGGTGAATCCCTCCACAAAGGTAGGAAGAGGGTGATACAGACATCCACACAAGCTTCTATGCCTCAGAAAAGAAAGGCTTTGGTGGAGAGGAAGGTGTCAGTGGGGCAGGGAAGTCCAGCCCCCAGGGAAGATGGAGCTGCTTGTACTGGAGAATAGTTTGCTCCTCTTCCCTCAGAATTTCTACTGCTGTTCTGAGCACAACCTTGAGCAAGTTATTTAACCTCTCTGTACAATAAAATGTTCAAAGGCCATAGTAGTTCCCACCCCTAGGGCCGTTGTGGAGGTTAAATGAAATAATTCAAGTTAAGTGCTTTGCACAGTGCCCAGCTCCCGCTTCATTGAACATATCCTCGTGTGACTATGGCCATTATTGCAGCACAATTATTATTTGACTCTGACAAATAACCAAAGCCCACTGGAAAGTCCTTCTCGATAGACATTGCTAAGGCAAGCTTCAGAGAAAGGAGGTTTTGCCCCTGCACTTTGATGTAGTGTTGAATGGCCACAGCAGGGCCTGTCTTCCATTGCCTCTGCTAATGAGGGCCATAATTCCCATCTCCTTTCCCAGCAAACCTTTTACCAGCACCACTAACAAGAGGCATAATGAATTGGCTGGAGTACCCCCTCTTCGTTTCCGCTTCTGTGCTCTCAGAGGTTAGGGCTTAGAAGCTGGGAAATGGAGGAAAGACAGTTGGCAGAAGGAAAAAAGGCAGCCAAGCCAAGCAGGCCCTGAATAATCAGGCTGGAGAAGAGGCCGTAATTTACTCCCAAATGGTCTCTAACGGCGATGGGGGTGTGGTGAGAGTGGAGGACGGAAAGCAGATGCCCCTTGACATTTTTCATCAGATATCTAATGAACCGTACTTTATGAACACAATGGTGTTTTACCACCTACACTGCAATTCTTGAAAGTGTCTAGGTCCAGAGCCAGCTCTGCCTGCTTGCTTCCATGCCCGCTGCCAGGAAACGTGTTGCCATCTTTGTCACCACTGATGTTATTCTTTGATTGGCAAAAAAAAAAAAAAGTCAGCCAAGATGAATGGACCTTAAACTTGACATTTAGTTTCACCATCTTTGGTTGTTTATCAGCTGAGGAGGCTTTCCGAAAACACAACAGAGACATTATATGTAAATCAATAACAATTTTTCTTTCCTGTTCAAACCATGAATACTGATTAGCTAATTTTCATGGCATCCCTATAAGACAAGTGAGTTTTATTATCCTGTTCCAATTCAATTCTTCTTCAGTGTTTTAATCAGCCTAAGCGATTTTATTTTAATTTATTTCCGTGAAATGATTTTTGCCAGTCCTCTACATTTTCATCGGATTTTCTTGTCATAGTCGGATGCAGCTGGTACAGACTGTTAAATGCTGCAAAATGGGGTAGACTGATGAGGACCGAGACATAGAATCAAGCAAGGCACTGGCAATGGGCCAATGTGGGTGGTTGAAGGGGGCAAGGGGGACATGACCCAGCTGGAAGTGTTGGGCAGAAGTCTAGTTGGTGTCACTATAATCTATAAATGTAATACCCATTGCCGTAGAGTTGATTCCCAACTGGTAGTGACCCTAAAGGACTGCCCCATAGGGTTTCCATGGAATAGTTGGTAGACTGGAGCTGTCAACATTTGGTTAGCAGCTGTAGCTCTTAACCAAAGTGGAAACCAAGGCTACAGTCATAATAGTTGAGGATACAGACCATTCAATGAAAGTAGGCATACTCCTTTCTCTTACTTCCATAAGAGGGTTTATACTCCCCTGCCCCCATTGATGTTGAGCTTGGGCATGTGCCTTGCTTTGTCCAATGGGGTGTGAGCAAGCATGATTAGCATAGGCTTAAAAATGTGTTTGCACAGCTGGGCTTGCCAACACCATAAGAAGAGCATGCCCTGGTAGCAGTAGTTCAAACAGGACAAGAGATCTATGGAGCAGGCCTGACTACACCTACAGCTCAGAGCCAAGCCTGGGCAAACACATATGTATTGAGTATATTATTCAAAGGACATTCCTTTTGCCTTCAAGGCTTCACAGGTGCTGTTCTGTTGGTCTGAAATACTCTTTCCTATATTCTTCCCAAAGCTAATGCTCTCTCGTCCTTCCAGTCTCAGCCTAAATGTCACTTTCTCAGAGATCTCTGCCCCGACTGTCCTCAAATCTAAATTAGACCTCTGTGATTTTTTTCTAAACAAACCTGGTTCTTTTCCTTCATTGAACTTACCACAATTTGTTTATTTGTTTAATGTTTAACGTTCCATTAGATTAAGCTCGTTATTTTATAGCCAGTTGTAGCACAGTCCCAGCATATAATGGGCACTTAGCAAATATCTATAGAATGAATATATACCAAACACTTTGCTGGGGGATGGGAGCTGTCACTACCATAGTAATAAAAACAGATCCTTCACTTAAGGAGCTTTGAATCTACAAGACCAGACCATCAGCTGTTGCACAAGAGTGGGCCAAAACTGCTTAACCCCCTCCAGAACTGACCTGAGAGATTGAGCCAAGGTGTTCTGGTTAACTATTGCTGTGTAACAAATCTAGTGGCTTAAAACAACAACTATTTTATTATCTCTTAAGGATTCTGTATGTCAGGAGTTTGGGAAGAGCCCAGCTGGGCCGTTCTGGCTCAGAGTCTCTCATGAGACCCAGTCAGATGGTGCTCAGAGAAGCTGGGGAGCTGGCCAAGCATCTCTTTATTCATGTAGTGTCAGGGTCACATGTGTGGCCCCCCTGCATAGGCAAGTCTGGGCTTCCTCACAGCATGGCAGCCTCAGAGTAACTGGACCACTCCCATAGTGGATTCTATGGACAAATTTTCCAGCAAGCAAGGCAGAAAGAAGCTCCATCACCTTTTAGGACTTAGCCCCAGAAGTCACAGAACATCACTGCTGCCATATTCATAAAAAAAAAAATTCATAAGCCCACCCAAATTCAAAGAGACAAAGAGTAGAACTACCTCTTGACAGGAGGAGTGTGTCAAAGTCACATTATAAGAAGAGCATTCTTGGGAGGATTGAGGAAATAGTGACTCAAATCACTTTCTGCGTTCTGTGGTTAAAATGAAGAGCCCTGGTTGACAAAGATTAAATTGAATTAATGAGTTCATGATTGAATAAATGGATGGAAAGTCTCACTTCCTCCAAGTAGCACCCTCTGACAACCCAATTTCAGGATCAGTTAATGATATGTTAACAGAATTACTTGGACTTTCTATTTCTACATGATTTTGTAATTCTCCATGTATATGTTAAGTATGTCTTGGGCCGAAAATGGTTAAGAGTGAAAAACTGCTTAATGACTGGTGAGCACTTAGGAGAGAGATACTCAGCCATCCCTGTAAGGTGGCTTTTGGGACCCCGCAGTTAATGGCTCTGTAAGGAGATCCAGCCTTTTAAAGATTTCACAAAAGGGCACACACGCAATTGAGGCTGCAGTTCTGAGTACTGTCTGGTCCTGATAAGACTGGCTGAGAACGCCCTGTACTATCCCTTCTCAAAGCAAAAGCTCTTTGAGAGCCAGCCAAGCACTTGAGACCAACTGAGCAATACTAAACGCATTATCTTGTCTAAGCAAAGCATGAGAAATAAATTAAGATGCTTGCTGACCTCACCAACTTAAAAAAAAAAAAAACTCTGCTTTTACCTAACGTACAGTCATTGCCCTAAAGAGACTCTCTCTCTTTGCTTCCCTCAAAATTGCATTTAGGCTGAGGAGATTCAGTCCCTTCTTGCAGGAAGTCTCATTCTATAAGAACACTTCTATTTTAACTTGTCATTCTAAAACTAATCACTACTAGCAAGAGGCATGGGATTACCATAATTAGGTAAGACCAACAAGACGTATCCTAGGAGCTGGGTATGCAGTCCCATAAATTATGTACAGGGAGGATAGATACCTGAAAAAAATAAACCAGGGTTCACTTAGCAAAGAAGCAAGGAATGGATGTGGGTATGCAACCAACAGTGTCCATTATGAAGGGCTTCATAGGTTACACAGATTTTTAGGGTAAAAGCAACAACCTTAATGCTGAGCACTCTAAGTACTAAATAAAAGGGGGAAAAACCTCTATTAGTATTTCCTGGGTTATACTTTAATATGTTTTCTGCCAACTGGGGTGTCCCAACAGTTAAAGGAGAAAAAACCCTAGTCGTTTCCTTCAATGTTGCTTTTTAACTACTGTATGTCATTTAGGTGAGAGTTACATAATCAGACTTCATGCACCTAAGATAGTAAACATTAGTGACAAGTAAGGAAATGGTTATACACCAGGCTGAAAGTGCAATGCAACAAAGCACAAGAGATGGTCAGAGGAAGAAGTGTTTACTTCCAGCTCAGAGGACTTGGGAGGTGTCATGCATGGAATTCTGTCCCCCCAAAATATGTGTGTTAATATGGCTGGGCCATGATTCCCAGTATTGTGTGATTGTCCACCATTTTGTCATCTGATATGATTTTCCTATGTATTGTAAATCCTACCTCTGCGACGTCAATGAGGTGGGATAGGTAGCAGTTACGTTAATAAGGCAGGACTCAATCTACAAGATTGGATTTTGTCTTGAAATAATCTTTTGAGATATAAGAGAAAGAAGCGAGTGGAGAGACGGGGGACTTCATACCACCAAGAAAGCCATACCGGGAGCACAGCATGTCCTTTGGACCTGGGGTTCCTGAACAGAGAAGCTTCTAGTCCAGGGAAAGTTTGATAACAAGGACCTTTCTCCAGAGCCGACAGAGAAAGCCTTCCCCTGGAGCTGACACCCTCAATTTAGACTTCTAGCCTACTAGACTATGAGAGAATAAACTTCTCTTTGTTAAAGCCATCCACTTGTGGTATTTCTGTTATAGCAGCACTAGATGACTAAGACAGGAGGGCTCCACTGAGGAGGTGGGGTTTGAGCTGAGTAAGAGATCAGCCAGATTGAAAAGCATTTTAGACTGAGGAGATAATGGGAGCAAGATGCACAAGCAGGGAAGCATAAGGAATGTCTCTGTATAGGAGTAAAGGAGCATATTAGTTTCCTATCACCACAACAAATTAACAAATTACCACCAACCTAGGTCTTAAAACAACACAATCTATTATTTTACAGTTTGGAAGTCCAAAATGGGCCTTGCTGTCAAGTGAGTCAGCAGGATGTTAACAGGCTTTCTCTCTTTCTGGAAATTCTAGAGAGTCCGTTTTCTTGCCTTTTCTAGTTTCTAGAGGCTACCCACATTCCTTGGCTCATTGCCACCTTCCTCTCTCTTCAAAGCCAGTAACGGTGGGTCAAGTTCTCCTTATGCTTCCATCTCTAGCGCTCTCTTTTTAAGGACTCGTGATTAGATTCAGCCACCTGGATAATCCAGGATAATCTTCCCATCTCAAAGTCCTTAACCTTAACGAAAGCTGCAAAGTTGCCTTTGCAATTAGAAGGTAAAATGGAGGGCGGGGTCTTAGGGCGTATTGGCAGCCATTATTCTGCCTGCCACAGGAAGGAAGGTAGCTGGCCCAAGAACAGCTCCAACAGAAGGATCCAGGAATGGGGAAAGGAGTGGAGGTAAGATCTAGAGTTATTGGATAATGAAACGTCTAGGACTGTAAACTCACATTCCCTTCATCCTGTAGACCTTACTTCCTAGCCTAGAGCTTCCTCAGAAACCAGATGTAAGCCCTCCCATTCAGTAATGTCTCCACCCTCTACCAGCACTACACCTCTGTCACTTAAAATAGGTTAAATTATGCTATGATAATAAGTAATCTGGAGTCCTTGGTGATGCAAATAGTTAACATGCTCAGCTGCTAATTGAAAAACTGGGGGTTCGAGTCCACCCAGAAGTGTCTCAGGAGAAAGTCCTGGGAATCTACTCCTAAAACACCAGCCATTGAAAACCATATGGAGCGCAGTTCTACTCTGACACATGTGGGGTCATCATGAGTTGGAATCGAAGGCCACGGTGGTGGTGGTAGAATAAGCCATCTCCAATTCTCAGTTGCTTAAATATGATAAGTTTGTTTCTTGCTCATGCTATATGTCCACTGCAGGTTGGCTGAGAAGCTCTGCTCCAAGTCTCCTCACTCCAGGACCCAGAATGACAGAGCAGCCACTGTTTCAAACATTGTCAGGTTCTGTGGCAGAGGGGACGAGAGCTCTGGAGGGCCTCGCATCAGCCATTATATGCTCCAGCCTAGAGGTGACACACATCAATTCCACCACAACTCATTAGACTAAATTTATCACACGGCTCCAGCCACACAGGAAATCTAGGAAGTGTAAGTGATGATGTGTGGTGGTGGTGGTGTGTGTGTCTGTGTGTTTATGTGTGTGAGTGTGTTTGCACTTGGTCTCAATATTGTTGTTGTTGTTTTTAGGTGTGATCGAGTCAGTTTCTATTCATAGTGACACTATGTACAACAGACTTTACCAAGAATGTAAAGACTGGGAAAAAATCTTTGGTAACAACATATTAGGGTCTAATCTTTAAAACATATTAACAAAATTTCAACAAAAAGACAATCCGTTCAAAAAACAGGGAAAAGATATGAACAGACACTTCACCAAAGAGGACATTCAGACAGCCAAAATACATGAAAAGATGCTTGTGCTTATTAGCCATTTGGTGGTGTTGTTAGGTGTCATCCAGGCAGTTCCAACTCACAGCAACCCTAGGCACAACAGCAGAAGCACTGTCCTGTCCTGCACCATCCTCAAAATTGTTGCTATGTTTGAGCCCATTGTTGCAGCCACCGTGTCAATCCATTTCATTGAAGGTCTTCCTCTTTTTCACTGATCCTCTGCTTTACCAAGTGCGGTGTGATGGACTGCTTTTGTATGGCCTTTTTCTCCAAATGATTGAATGGGACTGTGCAAATAAGGTTATTGGAACCCCAATGAGGCAATTGGTCAGTTTTGCCATCTTGACAGGCTTAAAATGAGCCACCCAAGAGGCAGGTGAGAGAGAATCTCACCACCACCAAGGAAAAACAACCAGGAGTGGAGCACGTCCTTTAGACCCGGGATCCCTGCTCTGAGAAGCTCCCGGAACCAGGAGACAGACAGAGAGCTGTAACACTGAAGGCAGTGAGAAGTGGTGGCAGAAAAACGGTGGCAGGAGAGACCAGCAGCAGACAACACAGTGGGCTTCCCAGCCCACAGACCAAGAAAGCTGAGTGCCTTTGGGCAGCAGACTTGCTGGCGGAGTAGACGCCAGCTGGTGCTGGTGGAGCCAGAGATGAGTGCCTTTAGTCCAAGGTTTACTGGTAGAGTGGAGTGCCTGGGGGCACTTATCAGCAGAGCTAAAACAGCTTTGTAACACTTGCCTGAGCAGGGTAGAGGCTGAGGGCCAGAGAGAGGCATGCTTTGGGCATAGCTGAAAAGAGGCTGTCTTGAGGGAAGAACTGTATCCTGAACATTCCTTAACCTGAATTGTAACCTGTTACTTCCCTAATAAGCCCTAAAATCATGAGTATTGTCTGTGAGTTCTGTGTGACCATTGCAATGAATTATCAAACCCAGCAAAAAAGAAGAGAATGTTGTGGGAGAGACAGGTAGTCTCAGAAGTGGTAATGATGGCGGAGAGAGGAGGCATGTCTGACATCCACCTCATAGCAATCAGCCTTGGGCTGTTGATCTTGATTCTCCTTTCCGCTGTTGAAGTTAAAGGAGGTCAGATGCTGCCTCCACACCTTTTTCACAGCAAGCATGATGTCCTTCTTCAGAGACTGGTCCCTCCTGATAACACATAGGATTACACAGTTGTATGTAAACAACAGTTCTCTTTTCCTGTCCCTTCCGTTCTCAGCTTCCTTTTGGATTTCCTTCAGTCATTCTTTCATTAATTAAAAAAAATTTTGTTAAGATTCTGTCACGTGAGAGAAGATGTGGCAGGCACTGGGGTACAAATATATATATACATATATATTCCATGATCTTAAAGAGTTCACAGGCTAATGGAGAATAACATGTAAACAAATAATTGCCATGGTATGGAAAATATAAAAGAAGAATGAAATAATTTTATGGGAATTCAGAGGAGGAGCAACAAGCCCTGCTCAACCAACCCTACTGAGAGAGATTAACTAAATTAATTAAATCCTGCTTTGCTCATGTAAGGAGGCCTTGTAGTGCAGTGGTTAAGCTCTCAGCTGCTAACTGAAAGGTCAGTGGTTCCAACCCACCAATCGCTCCGCAGGAGGAAAGATGAGGCAGTTTGCTTCCGTAAAGATTTACAGCCTTGGAAACCGTATGGGGCATTTCTACTCCGTCCTATGGGGTTGCTGTGAGTCAGAATCAACTTGATGGCAATGGGTTTTTTTGTTTGTTTGTTTTTTGCTTATGTGGCTTAAAATCCAGATTCCTTCTTGGGGCTTGCAAAGCCTTTCCCAACCTGCCCTACTGCCCATTCGCCTGTCCAATCTACCCTCCATCTCTTCTAGATGTAGTATTTTCAGACTGAGATAGGTGCCAGAGTTACTGTCCTTGCCTTTCAGTTGGTTCCTGTCCTGAGGTGAGGCTGGCCATGTTACCGTACTGCCACTGGACACACTTGGTACCACCTTGAAGTCTTTGCCCATGCTGTTGATATTTAACGAGCAGATATCCTTTCCCTGTTTTTTCACTTTGAATCATCCAACCGTCCTCTAATAGCCAGCTCAGTCCCCCCACTTCAAGAAACTTCCTCAGGTTGTGCTAGCCTAGCGTAGCCCCTCTCTAAACTCATAGAGCAGTTGTCTCCAAACTTTCGTTTTTTGTTTTTTGGGTTTTTTTTAATTTATTTATTGTGCTTTAGGTGCAAGTTTACAAATCAAGTCAGTCTGTCGTACAAAAAGCCATGCACACCCCACCATGCCCTCCCAGCTGCTCTCCCCTTAATGAGACAGCACAGTCCTCCTCTCCACCCTGTATTCCCTGTGTCCATTCATCCAGCTCCTGTCCCCCTCTTCCTTCTCATCTTGCCACCAGCCAGCAGTTGCCCACATAGTCTCATGTGTCTGCCTGAGCCACAAAGTTCACTCCTTTCCAGCATCACTGTCTATCTTACAGTCCAGGCCAACCCCTGTCTGTAGAGTTGGTTCCGGAACTTGTTCTGGTCTTGGGCTATTCCAAACTTTCTTGCATGTTCCCTTAAGATTTTTGGAAAAACAATCTATGAACACCCTATATATATTTTTAAATGGCATCTAAAAATATTCATTGTACCTTTAATTTCCAACACATTCTATGATGAATATGGGCTTTGAATGTATTTTTATCAAAATCTTGGAGCTGTCTACTTAGATGGTTCAATTTATAGACAATATCTAACGTATAATTTGGCAAACTCAGTTCTTACAGTCGAACCAATCATCCAAATCAGACTCACTTTCTGTCAGAAAGTCTTACTTCATTTTACAATTTTAATAAACACGTTAATGCCTATCCCTGTGACAGGAATCGCACTTTTGAATTCTAATTTGAAGATAGATGGATAGATAGATAAGCCACAGCCTTGCCAAGGGTTTGTCCCTTGGCTAAGATAAGGAACTGCTCCCTTCAATATTTCCAGCCATGGGACTCTCCTCAGGAGCAAAGTATTCTAGGGTTGCCCCTTTGTTTGGTGCCCCAGGACAACACACATTAATAAGATTTAGGATAGGTGAGCATTTTATCTTTCCATTTGTAAAGATGGGGATTTAAAGAGGAGCTGGGGAAACCAGCAGCTCATGCACATTGCTAATAAATTTTAGGAAAGAATACAGCTGAAATGTACAAATTAATTCTCCCAAAATGAATTTAAGGCCCCCATGGAAAAGTCATTTGTTCTCCTTTAAGGATAGGCTTTCGCTGATTTGAAGACTGCTGCCCTGAGCTCCCCACTGGCAGGCCCACAGTCTAACTCCACGCTTGGACTTATTGGAGTAGTAGAGCTTGCCAGCTTTCTCATCCACATCTTAGGGTTCAGAGACTCCCTTAGGTCATACACTTCATTCCTCTTTTGTATTGCCCATAATTGTGGTTTATTTTTATTTTGGGGCAGTGGTCGTTCAGTGGTAGAATCCTCACCTTCCATGTGGGAGACCCAATTTTGATTCCCCAAAAATGCACCTCATGCACAGCTACCACCTGTCAGTGGGGGCTTGCATGTTGCTATGATATAGAGCTAAGGTTTCAGTGGAACTAAGATGGACAAGGAAGAAAGGCCTGGTGATGTACTTCCAAAAACCAGCCAATGAAAACCCTATGAACCACAACAGCCTGATCAGCAACCAATCATGGGGATGGTGCAGGACCAGGCAGTGTTTCATTCCATTGTGTATGGGGTCACCATAAGTCAGAGCCAAGGCAACAACAGCTAACAACAACAAAATTTTTTATTTTGTGTCTTGAATGGAACTCTAAACTTCTTGATTGAAGAGGTTGTGAAAACTTATTTTATCCTTCTCCCTCCCTCCCTCTGTAAAGAAAATCCTTGGAGAGAAGGAGTGTGCTGTCTCATTAGGGGAGAGGAACTAGGAGTGTATAGCAAGGTGTACATAAACTTTTGTATAAGAGACTGACTTGATTTGTAAACTTTCACTTAAAGCTTAATAAAAATTAAAAAAAAGAAAGAAAGAAAATCCTTGTCCTGGGCATCTTCTTCCTTGTTGAAAACTGTCTGGAGAATCATCTTGGTAATTTAACAATGGCTTGGTGAATGTAGAAGTTGAATTTGGAGTAGAATGATCTTACTTAAGTTGTTTTATACAGCGTGGAAAATCCTGAGAAACTTCCTTTGCCCCAACCCAGACCATCACCTATCTGTAGAGATGGGAATATTTATGGGAAAATATGCTTCATGATCTACGAAGATTTGCAGAAATCACCTATTGGACTTGCTGAAACAGTGGAAAATGTTGTATCTGCCATAATCTGTGGCCATGGGACATATCGCACAGTGTACTGAGTTCAGTTCAGTCCAGCCACTTTTACTGTGCTGTGTGAGCCTACTAGGTCTCTAGGTGGTACAAATGGTTTGTACTTGGCTACTAACCTAAAGGTTGGAGGACCGAACCCACCCAGCAGTACTATGAAAGAAAAGGGCTGGCAATCTACTTCTGTAAAGATTTCAGCCAAGAAAACCCTATGGAGCAGTTCTACTCTGTAATACACGGGGTCTCCATGAGTCAGAGTCAACTCAACAGCAACTAACAACAACAAAAACAACAGTGCACCTAGTAAATAAATGAAAGACAGTGTTTCTGCCCTCAAGGAGCCCACGGATTATAGGTGAGGCTGGGGTATAGACACATGATTGCAGCTATGAAGGCTTCTACTCCAGCCACCTTCCCAGGGATTCAGGACCTTCCCAGGGATTCAGCTGCTGAAGGTCTTAAAAAAAGGCCTGAAAATTTTCCTGAAATTTAAATGTGTTTAAAAATGGCATTGAAAGTTGACCACTGGTCTCCACTCTCTGTATCTTGCCTGATTCTTGCCCAGGTCAACTCACCCCAACAAGCTTTCAAGGTGAGTTCTCCCTTCGACATTTAATAACTCCATAAAGAACTTCCTGTTGCCTTCTAGTGTTGCTTCATGCACATTCCTGGCAAGTTAAACTCTTAACTAACTTACTGAAAAAAAAAGATACTATTTATTTGTCATTCCATAAACCAAATCCAGAATCTCCATTCCTGGTTGTCATGGATTGAACTGTGTCCCCTGAAAATGTATGCCAACTTGGTTAGGCCATGATCCCCAGTATTATGTGATTGTCCACCATTTTGTCATCTGATGTGATTTTTCTATATGTTATAAATCCTGCCTCTATAATGCTAATGAGGTGGGTAAGAGGCAGTTATGTTCAGGAGACAAGACTCAATCTACAAGATTAGGTTGCATCTTAAGTCAATCTCTCTTGAAATATAAAAGAGAGAATCAAGCAGAAAGACATAGGGACCTCATACCACCAAGAAAGCAGCACGTTTGGACCTGGGGTTCCTGTGCAGAGAAGCTTGTAGACCAGGGGAAGCTTGATGACAAGGACATTCCCCCAGAACCAACAGAGAGAGAAAGCCTTCTCCTAGAGCTGGCGCCCTGAATTTGGAATTCTAGCCTCCTAAACTGTGAGAGAATAAATTTCTCTTTGTTAAAGCCATCCACTTGTGGTATTTCTGTTATAGCTGCACTAGATGACTACGACACTGGTCTAATATATATGATGAATAAAGTATTCTAAGTGATTCCTGTCGCATTTTGTCTTTCCAGGGGGCTTGATAGAGGCAGGTTTGGGACACAGTTTTGGATCTTCTGGGATAGTCAGGTGCTCCCTGAATCAGGTTTTGATGCAGCAACAGTTGCTGAGGTTTTCATTGCCCTGTGGGCCAGCTGCCAGAGAGGTTGCTATTCTTCCCCTTGGGTGCTTGGTTATCCTTTGAAGGAGAGGAAGTTTGAGAAAATGACATCCTCTTATTTTAAGAACATACACAGAGGAACTGAAACAAAACACCATTGGCAATACCTTTGTGCATGATTGTCTAAGACTAACAAAGTTTTGGGGAAACAGGTCAATCACTTGCATTTCCTATCCAGGAAGTTAAAAAATAAATACTGGAGTCATGCTTTGAAGAATAGAACACAAGTCTTTATGGCCCTGGATATCATATACAAAACAAGTCTCTACTGGATTAGTGCTTGAAGGCAGGAGTGGGTATTTGTGCCTGCAAGTTCTGAAACATCAAATGAATGAGTCAGAACTTTAGCTGTCATTCTGGCTGCTTTTTGTTTTTTAATATATCATATATGTTATGCTAAATTTGATCTGATCCAACGAAAATGGGAAAAGTCGGGGTGGGGAATTACAGGGGGAAGATATCTCCTAGCAAAGATCTTAGCCTTCTACTAGATGAACAGTCTGGATGCAAAAATGGAATTTTTCCCCATTTTTTGAGAATAAACATGTATATCTGAGGGGGCGGGGGGGGGAATTAAACATCCTCTTCACCAGCAGAGAAGTCTAAGAGCCAGGTGTAAGCTTTGGCTAACAAGACACATTTTATTTCTTTCTTCCTTTGCCACTGTCCTTTCCCAACCCTACCACCTCACTCTCCACCCCAACGTCTCTTCTCCTTCATCCCCATTAAAAAAAAAAAAACTTTGCTATGGTTAATGACTAGAAGACAGCAAACATATATCTCCATACACTTCAGGTTTGAATGCAATTGACTCTTCTCAACTGCTCCTCCTAAAGCCCTGCAATAGCCCCGTGACGTCTGCTCTCCTCCTCTCTGCCCCTTTCTGAGGCATGCTAACGAAAGTTCCACGGACAGGATTGAGAAAGAACTAAAGCTGGCTCTCTCTGACGGGTCCCCATCTCAAGCCCCTGCTTGGACATGCCAGCAGAAATCAATGCAAAGCCACCAACTTCTATAAAGTTCCGACTCTGAGTCTCAGTGTCCACAGCTGCAGAAGCCTGTTCTCCTGCTCGCCCCGTCGGTTACCTCTCAATGTAAGAGCATATTTTTCTGTTGTCACATTCTTGGGTGATATTTCAGAAGCTTACTCATCCTGCCACTCACCACCCTTCGCCCCTCCTCCCCCACGCCCACACCTCTGCCCCCAAACAAGACATTAGGAAGGAAACATGAGCGAGTTTATTTTAGCCTAATTGAACAACAGCCCTTACTTCATCTTGAGTAAGATAAATGGGCTGTCCAACTTCACTTCTCACTTTATCTGTAATGAGGTTTCTCTCTTGACTGTTTACTAAAGTATTAAAAAGCACTTTGCAGTGCCTCCTGGTATATTCCATCAAAGAGAGTCAATGGAACAGATGAAGACAGATGAGAAAGTCGGGGAGATAAGGTGCCTTTTATGAAAGTTCAAATTCCAGACCTATTAGAAAGAACTGCTTCCCTTTCTATGAATTCAGTGGCAAGAAGCAACCTTTTTCTCCTTGGTAGCATAGTGGTTTCTATATGGCAGGACATACCTGGCAGGCTTTCCCAGGGTCAGACCAAGGTGTATAACTAATTGCAGCCATTAACGTCCAGGTGGTAAGAAACTGCCTGAATTGCAAGATATTAGTAGGCCAGTAGCATCTCTATACTGGATGCACTTTTGTGGACTCTTCCTCTCACCCACAGTGATGAGACATGCGTCTGTTCTTGCTCAGGCTCTGTCTCCAGCTGTTCCTTGAAGAACAGGGCACATTCGGCCACAAAGGTGAGCTACACAGGTGAGCTGCAAAGGTCAGCATGCTGGATGGGCAGCCCAGGGAGCAGGCCTCCTTGGCATTTTTGACACCAGGGGCTGTGTGGGCTTACATAAGTCACTGAACTTCACTGCTATGTAATTTCTTCCTTTACAAAATAGGGAGGAAACATCTGACACAAATATTTCAGTATGGGTAATGAACAATCACTTGTTTGATGTATTAAGATTTGTATGTAAGAATTACGTATGGATAGTTCACTGCATCCCAGTCACTGTCCTGTTTGAAGCTTTCATTCAATAACTGTTTGAGAGCCTACTACATACGTGCACATAGCA
This sequence comes from Loxodonta africana, assembly GCF_030014295.1. Classification (NCBI taxonomy): domain Eukaryota; kingdom Metazoa; phylum Chordata; class Mammalia; order Proboscidea; family Elephantidae; genus Loxodonta; species Loxodonta africana. The sequence continues at coordinate 131,346,826 of NC_087344.1, forward strand.
GGGAGAAAGACAAGACACATAACATAAAAAATGAAATAAGAGGCACAGTCATATTAGAATGAAAAGACTAATTTCAACTCCCCATCCAAGATCCCACCAAATGTCCCTTCACATAGTGCCTGACCGCCTCCTATGGGTACCTACTGCAAACCATTCATTCCATAACCAACCAAAGTCTTTATCACCTTTATCAACTGTCATCTGCTTGTTCAGTTTCCTTTACTAAACAGGTAGCTTCTAAAAGGAAGGACCATACCCTATTCAGGTCCCTGGGTGGTGCAAACAGTCTGCATTCGACTACTAACAAATTGGCTGGTGGTTCAAACCCACCGAGCAGCACCACAGAAGAAAGGCCTGGTGATCTGCTTCCATGAAGATTACAGCCAAGAAAACCCTAGGGAACAATTCTACTCTATAACACATTGGGTCACGATGAGTCGGGACAACTCAATGGCATCGGCATTTTTGGGGGAGAGTTATTCAATTCTTTATCCCCATTTCCTAGCATAGCTCCTGAAATACGGCAGGCATGCACTGTTTCTGAAAATACAAGTGGATGGAGTGAATAAATAAATGGCAAATACAGATATAAATTCTACAAGAGAGGCAGCTACGCTACGATAGGGAGAGCCCTGGGATAGGAGTTAGAAGAACTAGGTGCAAATCACCATTCTGTAAAGGTCTGACTTTGAGTCTCAGTGTCCACATCTGAGTTACAGTATGCTATTACTATTACTAAACAGGGTTATTGTGGGAATTAAGTGACTGTTAAATAAATGTTCATTCTCAAAAAAAAAAAAAATGTTCATTCTCTTATCCTGTGTCCTTGTCCTTTAAATATTTGGGACACAGCAGGAATTCAGAGGAGAGACCCAAAGTGGACCTACAGTTTTCTGGGTTATTCATTAGGTTAGAAGTTATAAACCACAAGAGTGGATTTATTCTCAAGGAGAAAGGGAAAAGAAAGGGACTGATAACAACATTCAAAAGAATACCCACAAATAAGGGGGGTGGAGAGATCATGAGCTAAGGAAAAGACTGAAGAAAGAAGATACTGTTGTGTTGTGAAAGCAGAGAAGCAATTCAAGAACAGAAGGATGAAATCTGTGGAATGTGGTGACAAAATCCAAGAAAACAAAGACTACTCTAAACCCATGAGTATTTTGGTTTTTGGGTCTTAAGTTTGGGTCATTATTTAAAGCTTCTTCTAGTTGGGTGATTATAAAAATTCTCAATGCATTTTCAGCAAACTCTCTACCCAAAATGGAAGACAGGCTTTGTAGAGGAAAAGGGAACTTACGAATCCATCCTTCTTAAAATGTGGTACTCAAAACCACACACTGTTCTTTCCGGGGAAGATGGGATCAAAACAGGCAACAATAGTGGTAGGACTTTCGTAGCTTGTTCCGGACACTCTGCTGCTGTTATTACATCCTCCAGTTGCATTCATGTTTGTAGCAACCACATTATGCTCCTTGCTCATGCTGAGCCTGTGGTTGACTAAAACATTACTTTTCATAAACATAAACTAAATCAAAAGTTGTTTAATGGCATACTTACCTAATTAATTATTTTGAGCCTAAGTTGAGGTTAAATTTGGACTTAATTGGCTCCTCTGTGAAAACTTTGTTGAAGTATTAATTCAAGCATTCAATGTTTTAGTTAGCCCTCTCAGATTTTTGTCACCTAAAAATCTGATTGTCATGCCTTCCGCACCTTCATATCACTGATTTTTTTTAAGGTTGAATAGCACTTCGCTAGAAGTACAACTCCAGTTAACTGTTTGTTAACCCACCCACCTTATGTATTTTTGTTTAACTTCTTGGTATTAATCTAAATAAAAATCCACTAAATTGAGAGCCCTTTGAGTGTGAGAATTGTCCCTGTTCATCTTTATATTCCTATCATCCAGCCTAGTGTCTGGTCAAACAGATGTATCCAATCCACATTTCTCTTCCATGTTCTTCAAGAAGTCCTGTCCAACTCTCTGAAATCGAGACCTCATGTGTCTGCAACTTCCCATGATCTCTAACTGGGCAACCAGGCTTTCGTCTGCCATGTTCATCTTAGCTCAGACAGGTGCCACTTTCTTTTCTTAGTCTTCATAAGACATCTGCTTGGTATTCATTCTAGAATCCTGCCAAATTTATAAGTAACCTAACACCCCTAGTGGTACAAACAGTTCACCTGCTCAGCTGCTAACCGAAAGGTTCAAAGTTCAAGTCCACCCAGATGTACTCAGAAGAACGGTCTGGTGATTCATTTCTGAAACATCAGCCACTAAAAACCCCATGGAATACAGCTGTACTCTGACATATGTGGGGTCACCATGGGTTGGAACTGACTCCACGGCAACTGGTGGTTTAGCACCCGTAGACATAGAACTAGCCTTGTTTTAAGGGTTTACACAATAAAGGCCAAGTTTTAGGGGGATTCCTTGACTTTACATACTTCTTCCAACATCACTTAAAGAAATGGGCCTAATCACTTCATTTCTCACATTTACCTGCTCCTCCTGGGTTTACCCCTGTGTCCGAACAGAAGGTGACAAGGCATGGACGGTTAGAACAGACATATGGAGGGAAAATATTCCACCGCACTTTAGTCAGTCCCTCTTTCCCCTCCCCTGAGTTAGACAGATGTGTACATGAGTAGGGGTGGTCGTTTCATAAATCCCACTTTGATTCTGCTCCCCCTCAGACCCATTAGCTCCACATGGACACACAGAGCTTCAAACTCCAAGCAGAGCTCACAAAGAAAGGAGCAGCAATGGGCCCCTGTCAGACCTCTTTAGGTGGTGCCTTGGTTATCTAGTGCTGCTATAACAGAAACACCAGAAGTGGGTGGTTTTAATGAACAGACATTTATTTTCTCACAGTTTGGGAGGCTAGAAATCTGAATTCAGGGTACCAGCTCTAGGGGAAGGCTCTCACTGTCCACTCTGGGGGAAGGTCCTTGTCTCTTTTTAGCTTCTATTCATTGGCTCCTTGGTGATCTTCATGTGGCATGGCATTTATCTCTCCCCATCTCTCCTTTTATATCTCAAAAGAGATTGACTTAAGACACATCCTACACTAGAACTGCCTCATTAACATAGCAATGAAAACTCATTCCCAAGTGGTATAACCACAGATATAAGAAGAAGAAAAAAAAAAACCATTGCTGTCAAGTCGATTCCAACTTATAATGACCCCACAGGTATAGGGGTTAGGATTTATAACACACATTTTGGGGCGACACAATTCAGTCTATAACAGGCAGTGAAAGGTTCTTGAGGCTGAACTTAGAATTTCAGTCCTATCCTGGAGGCCTACTTGACATAGGTAAGAACTGACTTTTTCAGATCACAGCCTTGTTTTTTTTCTTTTGGAAGTAGAAAGAAGCACGCTGTGGCTATGCATCAGGTAACTAACATTTATACAGGACTGCAGTTCATAACTTACTTTTCCCACATAACCCAGATAAACTCTCTCAATAATTTAACTCCCATTTGACAGATGCAGAAACTGTTGCACTATAATGTTAATTGACCCAACTAGAAATCACCCAACTCCTAAGTGGCCAGGTGAAAGACTGTTTGACTCCTGATGCCTCACTCTTCCCATCACACTGCATGTATTATTATTCATTCAACAAGTATTTATTAGACCCTGCTGATGCCAGGCCCTAGGCTAAGTACCAGTGAACAAGTTACGGAGCTTTCAGTTGAACAGGAAAGACATAGTATAGACAAATACTTGTAAATGTCACATATGCTAAAAAGAACAATTACAGCATAGTGGTTAAAAGTTCAGGCTTTGAACCAGGTGTCTGTGTTTGAATCCATATTAGCTGTGTGATCTTGGGGAAATTAACTTTTCTATGCCTTGATTTCTTCATCATAAAAAGGGGACAATAATAGTACTATCTATCACATAGGTTATAAGAACTACACGCATTAGTACACATTGTTGTTAGTTACTGTAGAGTCAATTCCAACTCATGGCAACCCTACGTGTGCAGAGTAGAACTACTCCATAGGGTTTTCAAGGCTGTGATCTTCTGGAAGCAGATTGTCAAGGATGACTTCCGAGGTGGGTTCAAAATGTCAACTTTTTGCCTAGTAGTTGAGAGCCCTTAACCATTTGTGCCTCCCAGGGACTCCCACTAATACATGTTAAGTGCTTGCGATTGGTTTCCACTAAATGTTAGCCATGATTACAAGGAGCTCTGAGAGAAACAGGTCTTAACCTACCGGAGCGGGGGTAGTTATGAAGGGGTAGAGTGAGAGTTGCTTGTTGGACGGGGATTAAGAAAGGTTCCTGAAATAAAAGGAATTTAATGTGAGCCTGAAGGATGAGTGCATGAGAGAGAGACGTTGGGGGTGGGGGGCAGGTGCAAGAGGAGGGGAGAGCAGACAGAGGGAACACATGTGCGTAGGATCCATCAGACTGCAAACTGAACCACAGTTGCCACATCTCACAGCTGGCCCCATTCCCAGACCTTACTAAAACACTTGCCAGGGCAAAGGTGGGGAGTTTACCAGGGAGAGACAATTTAAGGCTTTTAACCCCTGTCCAAGTTCTCTATCTCTGTCTCTCTCTCTCCCTCCTTCCTCCCACCCTTCCTCTCACCTTCTCTCCTTCTTTCTCTTTCCGCCCCAACCCTCATTTTCTCCCTCCCTCCTCCTTCCCCCTAGATGATGCTCTGGCTGAACTTCCTACAACCCGTGACCCTGGACAAGATACTTCATCTCTCTGGACAATAGGTTTCTTCTCTGTAAAAAAGTGGCAAGAACAGGTCTTACCTCAAGTGCTATAAATTTCCATTAATAAAGTGTAAACATTGCAGTGAACCTACTAGGGCTGAATTCCCAGATTTGCTATTGTGTGACCTAGAGTTAGCTACTTAACCTCTGTGAATCTCAGTTTTCTCATCTGTAAAATGGCAGTGGTAAAAAACAATAAGGTCTCATAGGGTCTTTCTCCCCTCTTCTTATTCTGAAAAATAAATCTATAAAAAAGTTTAAAGAATACCTTTATAACCTTCATATAAATTCACTAGCTGTTAACATCTTGTCATATATTTGCTTGCTCTGTGTACGTGTGTGTGTGTGTGTGTGGATATGAATTGCAGATATGATGACCTTCCACCCCTAAATATTTCAGCATACAATCTCCTAAGAACAAGTACGTTCTTCCATATATCAACTTTATCATTGTCATACTCAAGACATTTTACTTTGATTTTAAAATGCTGTATAAGTAGTTCATACCCAAAATGACTTTCATGGCTTTTTTAAAAAAAAAAAAAACAGAATCTATTCAAGGTGTATACGCTGTATTTGCTATCATATCTCTTTAATCTAGAACACCCTCTGCCTTTTTTTTTCCTTTTTGGGGGGGGGAGGGTGGGGGTGGGAGGGAGCTTTCATGACACTGACATTTTAAAGCATCCAGGCTAGTTGTCTTGTAGAATGTATCACACTCTGTATTAGTCTGATTATTTCCTCATGATTAGATCCAGGTTAAACGTTTTGGACAAAATACTGCATAGGTATGTTGTGTACTTTTCTTTGCACCATACCAGAGGGCACATGATGCCAGTTTGCCCTGTTAATGGTGACTCATTGTTTGTTTATCTTGTATTTGGAATTAAATGAGCTAATGCAAGTAAAAGACAGTGCAGTGGCAGAAAAACTCATAGTGATAAGAGAAGGCCAGACTTTTTTGAAAAGCCTTCCCTGGGGGAAGCTCCTCTACCTCCTACCTTCCAGGACTATAGTGCAGGCTCCTCAGGGTAACTGGCAATAATCTTGTGGCTGTATCTGTCAAAGACCATCATTTTTAGCTCATGCATCCCCATATGGAGGCTCTGAATCATTCTGGAAACAAGAAAACATGTTCCTGGAATAAGGACCTCTGAGCTATCTTTGGAGCTAGTCTGACCACTTCCCTATGGGAATAATTCATCAGGCACATGCCCTCGGTTATCTGGATGCTGAGTGACTTTTTACAGGAAGAAGTCTTTCTTAGCCATCTAAATTTAGAATCAAAGGCTTCATCAAGGACTGGCATGGGCAACTCCTTCATTCCTTCAATCAGTAAACACATATCAAAAACTGACCAGGCACTGGCACTAACAAGACACAGTTCCTACCCTCAGGAGCTTGCAGTCTAGTGAGAGAGACAGGCTTCTAATCCATCCCTCTACGTTGCACGTACAGAAAAAATATCATCACCTTTCTGCTTCAATCCAGATTTCCTTGTGGTGCTGAAATTTTGCTTTATCAAATTTTGCTTGGAAAAAAAAAGTATGCACCAGAACCTGGATACCTGTTAGCTATTGATTGTTTTGGTAATGAGATTTGACCAAGAAAGCACAGCTTAGTATGAATAGAGTGGGTGCAGGGCATAGAAGACAGCAGAAGGGCTTGTCACTAGTCAACAAGCCTTGGCCACCCCTCCTGAGATAGGGACTGTGCTCATATTTGTCCTTATGTGACTTCTTTCTATCCCCTATTTAAGTGACAAAAAAAAAAAAAAAACCCAAACTTCTTGCCATCGAGTCAATTCTGACACATAGCGACCCTACAGGACAGAGTAGAACTGCCCCATACAGTTTCCAAGGAGCACCTGATGGATTCGAACTGCCAACCCTTTGGTTAGCAGCTATAGCACTTAACCAGTATGCCACCAGGGTTTCCTATTAAAGTGAAGAGACTTAAATAGGAAGCAGACTAAAATAAACAAGATACTGTTAACTAGAAGTTCACAGAGGTCAAGGGGTCAAATGATGTAGGTGCCACGAAAAAGTGGCAGGAGAGGCTGAGAGGAAGAGCACTGACCCTGGAATCAGACAGAACTCTCTGGCTTTGCTGCTCACTTAACTTTTCTATGCTTCAGTTTCCTCATCTATAAAATGAAATGATAACAGTACCCCGTCATAGTGTTATTAGCAGGTTACACAATGTACTATGATACAATATGTACCTCTAGGAAGCGTGAGCACTAGCAAAGCTAATTGCTATTTTTATTACTTGGGTCTAGGCATGGTCTTTATCTGAATTATAAATAATTTAAAATAGTAAAGCTCTAGCCTCCTATGGAGGCATCTGCAGAATTTCTTCTGCTAAAGGGCAGAGGTGCTAATGCCTGGGTAGAACCCATGCTGCCTCCCTCCCCACTGGCAGACTGAAATCTTTTCATCGGTGATTCTTAGATGATTTCAGGCTTATTTGCCGGCCTTCATTATTACCTATGGCTGATGACAAAGGTGCTCTCCTCACACCCTGTAGGACCTGTAGTGGCTTTGTTCTCCTTAGGTTGCCCTAGAAGAGCCTTGGTGGTACAACAGTTAAATGCTTGGCTGTCGATCAAGAGGTTGGCAGTTTGAACCCACCCAGAGATGCCATGGGAGAAAGACCTGGTGATCTGGCTCCCATAAAGATCACATCCTAGAAAACCCTACGGGGCAGTTCTACCCTGTCACATACAGTAACTATGAGTCAAAATTGACTCAACAGCAACTAACAACAATAAACTGCACTTACAGAAATATCAGCACCACATCTTTCTGCTTTAGTCCAGATTTCCTTGTGGTTCTGAAAATTTTGCTTTAACAAATTTTGCTTGAAATAACTAGACATTCACCAGAACCTGGATAAATTTCAGCTATGTGATAGTTTTGGTAATGAGATTTGACCAGAGAAAGACTTGTTAGATCACTCTTAAAAACCAGATAATATATCTAAGAAGCCACTTAAAATTATATCAAGTCTATCTCATTGCCTAATAGTGCTCTAATCTTTTAAAAATATTATCAGAAAAATGGATAAATTGACCTTCATAAAAATTAAGAATTTTTGCTCTTCAAAAGACACTGATAAGAGAATGAAAAGACAAGACACAGACTGAGAGAAAATATTTTTACAGAATATATTTGATAAAGGAGTTGTATCCAGAGTATATAAAGAACATTCAAAACTCAATAATAAGAAAATGAGCAACCAGATTAAAAGATGGGCAAAAGATTTGAGCAGACATTTCACTGAAAAGACACACCAATCGCAAATGAGCACAGAAAAAGATGCTCATCATCATTAGTCATTAGGAAAATGTAAATCATAACTGTAATGTGATACCACCACACATCTGTTAAAATGTCCAAAACTAAAAAGACTGACCACAGCAATGATTGGTGAGGATGTGGAGGAACTGGAACTTCGACGCTTGTGAGAATATAAAATGGCACAGCCCCTGTGGAAAGCAGTTTGGCAATTTCTTTAAAAATTAACACACTCCTGAACTACGTATATGAGATCAAAGTGACAAGAGCAACTCAAAAGATTAGCTAGGAACCTTAGGGGGCAGTGAATTTATGTTAATGAGGGAGGAACAACTCATAAAAGGAGGATGAGAATGGCTGCAGAACTCAAAGAACATAATCAATGTCAATAAATGGTACATGTAGAAACAGTTCAATTAGTGTATGTTGTGCTGTGTACATTCTCAAGAACAACAACAACAAAAAAAAAGATTAGCCAATGGTTGATCTTACATATTTCTCCCTCCTCTTTTAATATGCTCCATTGTACCTAACTTCTTTGAGCCATTTGCTTTTTCTGTAATCAAAATGGCCTCCTATATACATACAGAATAACTGCTCAGAATAAACCTGATGTTCAAATTTAAAAAAAAAAAAGTTAACATACCCCAACCATATGATCCAACAATTTCACTCCTAGTTATTTATTCAAGAAAAATGAAAATATATATTCATACAATGACATAAACACAAATGTTCATAGTAGCTTTGTTTATAATAACCAAAAACTGGAAACAATCCAAATGTCTATCAACAGATGAACAGACAAATTGTAGTATAGCCACAAATGGAATACTACTCAGTTATAAAAATAAATGGTTCACTGATACACACAAGAACATGGATAAATCTCAGAATAATTAAGCTGAAGGAAAGAAGCCAGAAAAACAAGAGTAATACTGCATGATTCCATTTATACAAAACTCTAGAAAATCTATACTAATCTTTAGTGACAGAAAGTAGATCAGTGATTGCCTGGGGAGTGGGAAAAAGGAGTGTGGGAAGGACTGGCCATGGAGAGGAGGGGTTACAAAGAGACAAGAGGAAACTCACTGGAGTGATGGATATGTGCATTGTATTCAATGTGGTGATGGATTTTTCACAGGTGGTGTTTTTCTGGGTAGTGGTTAAGAGTTATAGCTGCTAACTAAGAGGTCAGTAGTTCGTATCCACCAGGCGTTCCTTGGAAACCCTATGGGGCAGTTCTACTCTGTCCTTTAGAGTCACTATGAATCAGAATCAACTTGACAGCAAAGGGTTTGGTTTTGGTTTTGGGTTTTATATACATATGTCAAAACTTATCAAACTGTACACCTTAAACATGTGAAGTGTCTTGTAATCAGTTATACCTCAATGAAGACTTTTTAAAACAAGAAAAATAATCATATAGAGGGTATACACTATTTCTATAGGAAAATGGGCTTTACTATATTTTCCTACTCTATATTTCCTGGACTGTATGAAGAAGAACATGGCATCAGAATTGGAGGAAGACTCATTAACAACTTGTGATATGCAGATAACAAAACTTTGTTTGCTGAAAGCGAAGAGGCCTTGAAGCACTTACTGATAAAGATGGAAGACCACAGCCTTCAGTATGGATTACATATCAACATGAAGAAAACAAAAATCCTCACAACTAGACCAATAAGCAACACCTCGATAAGAGAAGAAAATTTTGAAATCGTCAAAGATTTCATTTTACTTGGATCCACAATCAACACCCATAGAAGCAGCAGTCAAGAAATCAAACGACGTACTGCATTGAGCAAATCTGCTGCAAAAGACCTCTTTAAAGTATTGAAAAGCAAAGATGTCACTTTGAGGTCTAAGGTGCACTTGGCCCAAGGCACGGTATTTTCAATCACCTCGTATGCATGCCAAAGCTGGACAATGAATACGGAAGACCAAAGAAGAATTGATTCCTTTGAATTATGGTGTTGGTGAAGGATATTGAATTTACCATGGATTGCCAGAAGAGCAAACAAATCTGTCTTGGAAGAAGTACAGCCAGAATGTTCCTTAGAAGCAAGGATGACAAAGTTTTGTCTCATGTACTCTGGACATGTTATGAGAAGGGACCAGTCCCTGGAGAAGGACATCATGCTTGGTAAAATTGCGAGTCAGTGAAAAATAAGAAGACCCTCAACAAGATGTATTGACACAATGGCTACAAAAATGAGCTTAAACATAGCAACGATTATGAGGATGGCACAGGACAGGGTAGTGTTTGCTTCTGTTGTACTGATTCATGAAATAATACTGGAGTCATTATTCCCTGGCCTTGAGCATAGAGAACGTGACCCACTTGGAGCTGGGCTCACAAAGACTCAGAAGGACGCATCAACCAGGCCCTGAGATATAAAACAATAGCTAGGAAAATACCTTTTAGGGAAACTTTCACATAAACCATTTAAACAGAACACGAAAGACTTTCCACTCCTACCTTTTTCTATGAGGATTTAGTGAATAGAAAATTGTTAGGTCAATGAAGACCCTCCTGACTGTCATTACTGAAACCTATACCAATGACTGTTAAGAAAGACAATTCAAAATGTAGGATCATAGTTTCTAGCCAATCTGTGAAAAAGTGAAGTTTCAGTGGTTTTGCCCATTTTGTCATGTTACTATATACCGATGATTTGGTATTTCCTCGGCAGCAGGCAGATGCGGCTTGAGCAGCACACTTGTCCGTTTTCCCACTTCTGCTTATTCTGTAATATTCTCTGGACTCAGGCAGATGCGGCTGTAGCAGCATGCTTATCAGTTTTCCATTCTTGCCTATTCTGTAATATTTCCTTGGACTTGGACAGACACAGTTGTGGCAGCATTCTTGTTCAGTTTTCCTACTTTTGCCTCTTTGAACATATGCTGAATAAAACTTTCTTTTTGCTTTACTGAACTTTGTGATATTTTTTCCCTACAACATTACCTAGGGTCACTATGAGTTGGAAGCAACTAGAGAGCACCTAACAACAACAACAACAAATTTTCCTTAAATACTCCACCTGTTTTGTCTAATATCTGATTTACTATGCACCGCAAGTAGAAATCAACCCACTGTATTTTTTGTCTTCTTATATTCCTGCTATTGCCCTCAGCAGTTAGAAACAAAAGTCCTAGAGACCTTTTTCCCAGAATATATCTCAACAGCTGCCAGTGGGTGGAGACAATCCAAGCCCACCAACAACTGCTCAAACAGGTAAGGGAAGTTTTGGGGAAGGAGGTGGGATACTGTGAGAGTCAGGGTGGGGAAAGTGGCACACAACTGCTGCAGGATGCCTAGCTGAAACTCAGTCCCCACTTGGGGTCAGACAGGGTTGGCTTATACACCATAATGAGGAGGCAGAAAACTCATCTTAGATGGCATTTCAGCTCCTTTGCCCTCCTGTCCTTTTGACCTCTTTGACTTTATAACCTTTCTTGGAGTCCGTTGTGTTTACTTGTCTGCCATTTTCTGAGACTTGCTCACAGACAAGGGCTGGTTAGCAAGTCTGTCCTTTGTTCCTAAGAGCAAGAGAAAGAAGATCTTTGACCTCTGTTTCTAAGCACGGTAAACAAAGGCCTTCTTGGCTGCCAGTAAGCTCAAAGTGCTCATTAAGCAAGAAGTTTTCTGGCCAGTGGTTGAAATGACATCATGTTTTCTCCTGGAATCAAACTAGAGATAAAAATCAGGTCATTCGATTTGTGGAGACAGAATGCTCCCTTCTATTACCAGCATTCAGGGGTTGCTGGCTTTCAAAGAGGTCAAAGAAGAGAAAAGCCTATTTGAGTTCAGGCTTTGAGAATGTTTCTTAAACTAGATCCACTTAAATCCTGGTAATATGCAAAGGAATTCCACTCCAGATCGCCTGGTGTCAGAGAGCAGGGTGTCCTCCTTGCTTATCTTTTCTGAGTTTTCAAGTTGAGTGTTTAACCAGACACCTCAGTGGGCAAAAAAAAATGGGCAGGTAGGTCTTATTAGCTGATAATGGGGCAGCCCTTCAGGACTCTGTAACAAAGTACAGTGGAAGGAAGAAATTGATTATCTTCATGTTTGGCATCATTGAACACAATTTGACCTGGAGAAGAAAAATATACTGCGGTCTAAAAGATGATCATTCAGATCCTTTAAGATAAAACTAAAGAAATGCAATTTTCAGAGTTGATGGTGACCCGTGTCCTGTGTTCATTTTTTTTTTTTTAAGACTGCTATAGGGCTTTTTTTATAGGGCAGAGTTCTGGTAGTGCAATAGTTAAGAGCTCAGCTGTTAACCAAAAGGCTGGCAGTTCGAATCCACCAGCTGCTCCTTGGAAACTCTATGGGGTGGTTCTACTCTGTCCCATAGGGTCGCTATGAGTTGGAATTAACTCAACAGCAATGGATACTATAGTGCTACTTAGAACAACCAATAACCAGCATTTCAAAAAAAATCCAAATCTATAGCAATTGATGTTTTTCTAAAGATCCTTTACCTGTAAGAAAAATCTAGAAACAATTCATCTGTAACCAGTTTCTAGATCTATAGTTTCCAGATAATTTCATTAAAATATGAAACATGCTAGATAAATATTTATATATTTTGGAGTCCTGTCGTTGGGTACATAAATATTTGTTATGGTTATGTCCTCCTGGTATACTGACCCCTTTAATCATTATATAGTGTCCTTCCTTATCCTTTGTGGCGGATTTTACTTTAAAGTCTATTTTGTCAGAAATTAATATTGCCACCCCTGCTCTTTTTTGATTGTTGTTCACTTGATATATTTTTTCCATCTATTGTCTTTAAGTCTAAGTTGTGTCTCTTGTGGGCAGCATATAGATGGATCATGTTTTTTATCCATTCTGCCACTCTCTGTCTCTTTATTGGTGCATTTAGTCCCTCTACATTCAGCATAATTATTGATAGGTATGAGTTTAGTGCTGTCATTTTGATGTCTTTTTCTGTGTGTTGATGACCGTTTTTTTTGTTCCACTTAATTTTCTGTGCTGAGTCATTTTTTTTATATATATTTTCTTTTCCACTTTTTCATTGTTGTTGATTTTGTGTTTGCCGAGTCTTTATGTTTTTCGTGCTTTATATTTTGATCTGTAGGATTGTTAGTTTCCTCTGTGGTTACCTTAATATTAGATTAACATTAAAACAGGGAATAAAGTCCCCTACATGATAGGGAAAGTTTGTTTTTGATAGTCTACATTACATTTTAAATTTTATATTAAATTGCACAGCATTTCTCGTTTTTAAAAATTTCTTCAAAATGCATATTTTGGCTCCAAACAATGAGATTAATATTCTAAAATACATACACACACACACTTCACAATTAACTAATCTACTACTAAAAATGTTGCTTTCATTAGTTCATAGACTCCTTATATACAACTTTAAAATTCTCTTTGTTGTTCAGAAAATGATGCCAAGTTTGGAAATAAGTAAAAAAGATAATTGGGTGAGATTTTGGTCATGCTAGAGCATTTTCTAATCACCGCATCCAATAGGGGTAGAGTGTAACATTATTTGATTTACTTTTAATTAATCAGAGGCCCAGACCTTTTATAAGCCTATAAATTTCTACCCTTGTAGAAAACTGATAAGGTTCGATGATTTTTTTTTTGTCTGAGTGATAATACAACTCCAGAGGTTATGATTTTATTACTATATAGGACATTAACCAGTTTTACACCTAACTTAGCAATCTTGCTTTAGCATTCCTTTTTCTACTTACTATATAAATTTAATAACTTTGTTATTCTGCCAATTTCCTCAGAAATAAATAAAACTTTGACATATGCTATCTTCTTATATGATAATGATGTTTTTAACAGTTTGAAAATTGTGCCTTGACACTCTACCAGTATTTGACACAGAATGTGAAATAGCAGAATGATCCCATTTTTAACAAATGGGCCTATCTTAGTTCGAGTTTCCCAAAAACAGATCCGGAGAAGAGCATCTGAGTACCAGTTACTCAAGGGAGGTACAGAAAATACTAGTGGGTGACTAGAACTCAATCTCACAGAAGCAGTATAAAACACACCTGTTGTAACTAACCCACACAAAGAGAGTGGAGCTAGGGTATTTATATACCAATTCATCATTCATTTGTTGAGGTTTGCTCTTGCAAAGTACTGATTTTTCAGCACTTCTTGCCTGGTAAATAGCAGCATCTTTCAGTTATGAAGAAAGTTCTCAGGTATGAACTTCCAAACACAGGAATTTGGAAAGCTTGGAGTTTACTGAAATGGTAGAATCTAAGTCATGTGGACAGGACACTCAAGACCCTTTGTTAACATCTAAGTCAACTGGCATAATAAAATCTATTAAGAAAACATTCTGCATCTCACTTTGAAGAGAGGCGTCTGGGGTCTTAAATGCTAGCAACCGGCCATTTAAGATGCATCAATTGGTCTCAGCCCACCTGGATCAAAGGAGAATGAAGAACACCAAGGACACAAGGTAATTACAAGCCCAGGAGACAGAAAGGGCCACATAAACCAGAGACTACATCATCCTGAGACCAGAAGAGCTAGATGGTGCCCAGCTACAACCAATGACTACCCTGACAGGGAACACCTGAGGGAGCAGGAGAGCAGTGGGATGCAGAACCCAAATTCTCATACAAAGACCAGACTTAATGGTCTGACTGTGAATAGAAGGATCCCAGTGGTCATGGCCCCCAGACCTTCTGTACCCCAGTGGTCATGGCCCCCAGACCTTCTGTACCCCAGTGGTCATGGCCCCCAGACCTTCTGTTGGCCAAGGACAGGAATCATTCCCAAAGGCAACTCTTCAGACAGGGATTGGACTGGACCATGGGTTGGAGAGGGATGTTGGTGAGGAGTGAGCTCCTCGGATCAGGTGGACACTTGAGACTGTGTTGGCATCTCCTCTCTGGAGGGCAGATGAGAGGGTAGAGGGTGTCAGAAGCTGGCAAAATGGACACAGAAAGAGAGTGGAGGGCTGTCTCATCAGGGGGAGAGCAATTGGGAGTATGTAGCAAGGTGTATGTAAGTTTTTGTGTGAGATACTGACTTGATTTGTAAACTTTCACTTAGCACAATAAAAATTAAAAAAAAAAAAAAAAGACCCTTGGTAAAAAAAAAAAATTTCTGCTTATCAAGAAACTGTCATCCTCACGGTAATAGAACGTTAGTTCAATGTGCCAACTTTCTCATAAAATGAGGGAGCTCTTTTTCCCTATGATAAAATATGCAGATTTGAATCTTTTTATCAAAGAAATTTTCCTCAAGATTAGTTAAATTCAAAGCACTCAGAGCATAATAGAGTTGGTTTTCTTTAAAAAAAAAAAAAGAAGTTCTATTTCGAGACAGTTGAGGGTTCTTGGACAGTACATTTGCCGTCAGAAATATGTTTATTCACTAAGTAAGATGGTAGATGATCTCTTTGCAACTTGAATGGAAATTTCAGATAAAAAATTTCAATATCAATTTTTTTATCAAGTGTATTTAGAAATTTTTCATATTAAACAAAGGCCTTTACAAAGCATTACCCTAAATTATTTTTTTTAATTGTTGATTTAGTGTGGCTTTTTTAAAAAACAAAACTAATAAATATTATTTGCCTTAAAAGAGGACTTTGAAATACTAAAATAGAAGGAAGACTATGGATCACACCACCAGACTTAGAAGGAAAATATTCTAGGTTCCTGGCTGGTAGAAAACACCATTGTAAGCTTGGGGGAACTTTACCAGTGGTGGACTTCAGCTGTGCTGCTCTGAGGTATTTGGAAGATTCACAATGAGGCCATGTCAGCATGGTGGTATGTCCTGGGAACTCAGAGAATGAGTAAAAATACCTGTTAATTACCACTAGTCTGTAAAATCTCAAATGACATGGACACAAAATAATAAATACTTAAAAATATTTGCCCACATACAAGAACTAGATGGTGCCCGGCTACAACCAATGACTGCCCTGACAGGGAACACAACAGAGAACCCCTGAGGGAGCAGGAGAGCAGTGGGATGCAGACCCAAATTCTCATAACACCAGATTAATGGTCTGACTGATAATAGAAGGACCCCGGTGGTCATGGCCCCCAGACCTGCTGTTGACCCAGGACAGGAACCATTCCTGAAGCCAACTCTTTAGGCATGGATTGGACTGGACAATGGGCTGGAGAAGGATGCTGGTGAGGAGTGAGCTTCTTGGATCAGGTAGACACTTGAGACTACGTTGGCATCTCCTGCCTGGAAGGGAGATGAGAGGGTGGAGGGTGTTAGAAGCTGGCGAAATGGACACGAAAAGAGAGAGTGGAGGGAGAGAGCGGACTGTCTCACTAGGGGGAGAGTAATTGGGAGTGTGTAGCAAGGTGTATATGGGTTTTTGTGAGAGAGACTGACTTGATTTATAAACTTTCACTTAGAGCACAATAAAAATTATAAAAAAAAACTTTATACAGAGCAGGAGAAAATGTAGAACAGAATTCAAATTCACATATAATGACCAGACTTAATGTCCTGACAGAGAATGGAGGAACCCCTGAAAGTATGGCCTCTGGACACTCTGTTAACCTAGAACTGAAACCATTCCTGAAGCCCACTCTTCAGACAAAGATTAGATTTGACTGTGAGGCAAGGAATGATACACATGAGGAATGTGCTTCTTGGTTCAGTCGGATGTATGAGACCAAATGGGTGGCTCCTGTCTGGAGGCAGGATGAGTAGGCAGCAAGGAACAGAAACTGATAGAATGGACACAGGGAACCCAGGGTGGGAAGGAGGAGCATGCTGTCACATTGTGGAGACTGCAACCAATGTCACAAAACAATATGTGTATACATTTTTGAATGAGAAATTAACTTGAATTATTAACTTTCACCTAAAGCACAATTTAAAAAAAGAGAAAAGAACTTAAATAAAAAAAAAAATTTTGCCCACAACACACAATACAGGGGAGGACAGCACAACTGCACTAAACCAAAAGCAAAGAAGTTTCCTGAATAAACTGAATGCTTCGAAGGCCACTGTAGCAGGGGCAGGGGTTTGGGGACCATGGTTCCAGGAGACATGTAAGTCAATTGGCATAATAAAATCTATTAAGAAAACATTCTGCATCCCACTTTGAAGAGTGATGTCTGGGGTCTTAAACGCTAGCAAGCGGCCACCTAAGATGCATCAATGAGTCTCAACCCACCTGGATCAAAGGAGAATGAAGAACATCAAGGACACAAGGTAATTATGAGCCCAAGAGACAGAAAGGGCCACATGAACCAGAGAAGACATCATCCTGAGGCCAGAAGAGATAGATGGTGCCCAGCTACAACCGATGACTGCCCTGACAGGGAACACAACAGAGAACCTCTGAGGGAGCAGGAGAGCAGTGGGATGCAGACACCAAATTCTCATAAAAAGACCAGACTTAATGGTCTGACTGAGAATAGAAGGACCCCGGTGGTCATGGCCCCCAGACCTTCTGTTGGCCCAGGACAGGAACCATTCCCAAAGCCAACTCTTCAGGCTTGGATTGGACTGGACAATGGGCTGGAGAGGGATGCTGGTGAGAAGTGAGTTTCTTGGATCAGGTGGACACTTGAGACTATGTTGGCATCTCCTCCCTGGAGGGGAGATGAGAAGGTAGAGGGAGTTAGAAGCTGGTGAAATGCACACGAAAAGAGAGTGGAGGGAGGGAGTGGGTTGTCTCATTAGGGGGAGAGTAATTAGGAGTATTTTTTAGCAAGGTGTATATAAGTTTTTGTGCGAGAGACTGACTTGATTTGTAAACTTTCACTTAAAGCACAACAAAAATTATAAATATATATATATATATATATATATATATATATTTGCCCATTATGTTCCTTGACACGGTGTAGTGTCCCATTCAAAGACCATTCAAAGTGTCTCATTCAAAAGCCAGGCCTCCCGTCTGGCCTGAAACTATAAAATGAGGTTTCTTTACAATTTTGGCACTGGGTTTTTTGGGTTTTTTACAATTTTGCCTAAATATACTAGGGCATGGCCTCCCCCCTGCCTCCCTGACCTGCCCCCCTTCAGCGCGCACGCGCGCGCGTACACACACACGTTGAAGCGGAAACTCAGCCCTTCCCCTTAAATCCCCTCTTCCTGTCCACAATTATTTCTGAAAAGGAATTCCATATGGGCCCAGAAAACACTCTCTCAGCTGCAATCATCCATAGCACCCACCATATTCTTCTTTTCCTGCTTGGCTCCCACACCATCTCCTGTGAACAGCTGTGAGCTTCTGGTCCTCATCCCCACCTCCCACCACTAAGCTGCACAAAGACTCACTACCTCTCTTATGATGCCTCTACCAAGACAGTGGATAGCCTCCTCTTCCTAAAGGCAGGCATGGTGCTCAGCCCTGCCAGGTCCTGAAAAGAGTGTGCAGGACTCCCATCACTCAGGGCTTCATGCTCTGGCTCAGGGTGGTCTCTTCAGGGGTGCTGTGCTTTATGAACTTTCTCAAGGGTGACTTTCCCATCACTAGAGAAGAGTTCTCGTCCTCAGATGTGCTCCACCCAGGAATCTGCACCTCCAGCTCCATCCTGCCCAAGGTGGGCACCTGCAGCTTCTCTACAACGAAAAACTAAAAAAACCATACCCACTGCCATCGGGTTGATTCTGACTCATAGCGACCCTATAGGACATAGTAGAACTGCCCTATAGGGTTTCCAAAGTGTAATCTTCATGCAGAGGCTGGTGGGTTCAAATTGTCAACCCTTAGGTTATCAGCCAAGCGGTTAACTACTGCACCACAAGGGATCCTTTCTCTGTAACTATAGCCATGGAAAAGTTCATGG
The DNA here is from genome assembly GCF_030014295.1 of Loxodonta africana. Classification (NCBI taxonomy): domain Eukaryota; kingdom Metazoa; phylum Chordata; class Mammalia; order Proboscidea; family Elephantidae; genus Loxodonta; species Loxodonta africana. The sequence goes on from NC_087344.1 coordinate 131,365,675, forward strand.
GAGGGGAAACAGTCCTGAGGAGCAAATTGAGGACCCAACTGAGCTTTTGAACCTAGGCAATATGTGTTTACACTCATGCCCTCTGCAAATACCTCCTGAAGCCACAAATGGATTTCTTAGATCACTCTTTATAACAACTAAACATTTCTGTTTGTTCCAGGACACCAACAAAAGAGAGAGCTGTGGTCCAATCTTCCCTTTCCTCCAGAGAGCAAAAATGTGATTTAGAGAAGAAAAATGCCCACAAATATGCTTCTGAAACCTCAACACTTGGCAGTCCTGACATGCTTTAGCAGAGATATCAACAATCTCATTCAGGGCCTTATGACCCACGGCAGAAAGAAACAACCCTCGTTGCCTCCTACAAAAGCTGGGCCCAGAGCAGGTGGGAGTGGGCAGGAGAAACAGAAGGAAGCTCATTCTGTTGGGGGCTCCCAGTATTCCCAGCACTAGGGCTTCCTTAGGGGCCTCCGGACAAAATCAGCAGGTGGTAAAGAAACTTACCACCCTGCCACTTGGAGCAGCTGAAGGAATGACCTAAACCAAACCCACTGCTGTTGAGTTGATTCCAACACACAGCAACCCTATAGGTCAGGTTAGAACTGCCCCATGGAGTTTCCAAGGCTGCAAATCTTTACAGAAGCAGGCTGCCACATCTTTCCCCCACAGAGCAGCTGGTGGGTTTCAACTGCTGACCTTTTGGTTAGCAGCCAAGTGCTTTAACCACTGCACCACAAGGGCCCTGTTTTCAAATGTAAAAAGAGTGCTTAAGGAGATGAGAAATTAGGTTTGTTCTAAGTGAACTTGGACCAGGGGATGGAATCTACCACCAGGGTCTAGGTTCAGATATATGTATTCTAAAAGGATAAACTGTCCAAAGAAAAGGACCATCTTAAGAAGTAGAGGAGCCCTGGTGACACACTGGTTAAGTGTTTGACTGCTAACCAAATGGCCAATGGTTTGAATCTACCAGCCTCTCCTTGGAAACCCTATAGGGCAGTTCTACTCTGTCCTACAGAGTCGCTATGAGTGGGAATCGACTTGGCAGCAATGGTGCAGGGGCGGGGGGTGGGTGGTAAGAGGTAGAGCATCATAAGAGAGGTTGTGGTGAGGGGAAGCTTAAACAACTTGTCAAGGTCACTCAGGACTCAGACATAGGCTGTCCAGCTCGAGCCTACAAACCTCCTTCCTGGCATTTGTCCCAAGAATATTCTCTAACCTGAAAAAAAGAGCATCCCTTAAAGCCCTGCATTCCCTGTAGGGGAGGTGAGGTTCCAGGAACAAGCCTCCTCTCTTAAGAAACAAGCTGCCCCCTTGGCACGAATCTTTGGAATATAGGAGTCCATGTGTTGACTCTTTTCAGCTTTGAGACCTCAGCAGAAATGCTGAGATGACAGGAAAGGCCCATTACATAAATAGTAGGAATTTTCCTTTTTTAAAGGAAGCCTAACCTCTTGGCTGGATCTCTTAGCTGCTGCTTCCATTTCGAGCTGCTCTGAAACCTGAAGAGGGTTGCTAAATATGCTTAGAACAGTCCTGGATTTCTGGAGGTTTCATTCAGAGTGGCTCTCCTACCCCTTCTTGGCCTCTTCCCCAGCACAGGCCTTTGGGATAGCGATGCCCCTCACTATCATCAGGGTCTCCTAACCCCTCATTGTTATGCAGATAGTGAACTGTCTGTGAGGCCCAATTTTGACTGTCTGAAACAGTCTTTATCTTCTAGTTGAAGAAAATGCCTCTTTTGCACAGGCTTTAGGATTAAACAAAAGGACAGGTGCACCAACTACCTCACACTGTTAGGAGCACACCTGTTGAAAGAAGCCCCTCTGTTTGGGGTGGAGGAGATTCATGGGACATGCTGGGTGGGAGGAGCTGGGCTGGCCTGACTCCCCTCCAGCCTGTATGGCCCACACTCTTTAGGGAAACCTCAGGCCTAATGGTGTGTGCTCTCTAAGCCAGGCCCCAAACTGGCTGAATGAACAGTCACCACCTGCTTGCTTTGTACCACTGAAACTATGTAACCCCACCACAGAGGGGAATTTTTTCTGCAATCCCCATACCCTAACCCATTGCTGTCAAGTCAATTCTGACTCATAGCAATCCTAAAGGACAGAGTAGAACTGCCCCATAGGATTTCCAAGGCTATAAATCTTTATGGAAGCAGACTGCCACATCTTTCTCTCACAGAGTGGCTGGTGGGTTCAGGCTCCTAACCTTTTGGTTAGTAGCAGAGCACTTAACCACCGCGCCACCAGGGCTCCTTTCACCATACCCTAACAATGTGCTATTCTCTTTAACATACTGCTCTTCAATCTTTGTCTACAGAAGACTCGCTCAGTTGCATCAGGGATGAAGTTGTTTTTGTTGTTGTTGTTGTTGTTAGATGCCATTGAGTGGATTCTGACTCATGGCAACCTCATCTGTGCAAACCAAATTGAGCTCCATAGAGTTTTCAAGGTCGTGACCTTTCAGAAGCTGATCACCAGGCCTGTCTTCTGAAGTGCCTCTGGATGGGTTCGAACCACCAGCCTTTTGGCTAGTTGTTGAGCAGTTAACTATTTGCACCAGCTAGGCATAAAGTAGGGATAGGTATGTAAGTATATAGAAAACTTTTCTTTTTTCTTGTCTACACCTATGAGTAACAGTCAGAAAGTTCCCTTGACTGCCTGCCTCCTGTGTTCCTGGATCCTGTGTCGGTCTATTCTCACATTTTGATAGGTCTCATCTTTAGTCCTAGGGACACAAACGGTTAAGTGTTTGACTACTAGCCAAAAGGTTGATGGTTCACACCCACCCAGAGGCACCTCAGAAGAAAGGCCTGGCTACCTGCTTCTGAAAGGTCATAGCTGTGAAAACCCTATAGAGCTGTTCTACTCTGCACAAATGGGCTGCCATGACTTGATGGCAACTGGCAACAATATAGAGAAGGGGATAGACACTAGTTAAGTGCAGTGCACAGAAAGCAGCAGATTACCAGGAGAGAGGACAGCTATCTATGTTCTGTGTCTCAGGGCCACTGGGATTTGCTAGTGAGATTCCAGTGCTGGATGCTGAACTTGTTTGGGTTCCAAAGGAGGCAAGAAGAGAGGAGAATGAGGATTTATCAGACTAAAGAAGACAGCAGAGGTTTATTTTTTTTGAACCATCTTCACTCCTTTGCTTTTTAAAAACTACTCTAATGAATCAATTTGGCGTTTCCTTAAAAAGCTAGAAACAGAACTACCATACAATCCAGCAATCCCACTCCTCAGCATATAATCTAGAAAAATAAGAGCCTTTACATGAACACATATGTGCACACCCATGTTCATTGCAGCAGTGTTTACAATAGCAAAAAGATGGAAGCAACCCAGGTGCCCATCGATGGAGGAATGGATAAATAAATTATGGTATATCCACACAATGGAATACTACGCATCAATAAAGAACAGTGAGAAATCTGTGGAACATTTCGTATAACATGGAGGAACCTGGAAGGCATTATGCTGAGTGAAATTAGTCAGTTGCAAAAGGACAAATGTTGTATAAGACCACTATTATAAGAACTTGAGAAATAGTTTAAACTGAGAAGAAAACATTCTTTTGTGGTTACGAGAGGGGGAGGGAGGGACAGTGGGAGAGGGAGATTCACTAATTAGATAGTAGATAAGAACTACTTTAGATGAAGGGAAAGACAACACACAATACAGGGGAGGTCAGCACAACTGGACTAAACCAAAAGCAAAGAAGTTTCCTGAATAAACTGAATGCTTCGAAGGCCACTGTAGCAGGGGCAGGGGTTTGGGGACCATGGTTTCAGGGGACATCTAAGTCAATTGGCCTAATAAAATCTATTAAGAAAACATTCTGCATCCCACTTTGAAGAGTGATGTCTGGGGTCTTAAACGCTAGCAAGCGGCCACCTAAGATGCATCAATGAGTCTCAACCCACCTGGATCAAAGGAGAATGAAGAACATCAAGGACACAAGGTAATTATGAGCCCAAGAGACAGAAAGGGCCACATGAACCAGAGAAGACATCATCCTGAGGTCAGAAGAGATAGATGGTGCCCAGCTACAACCGATGACTGCCCTGACAGGGAACACAACAGAGAACCTCTGAGGGAGCAGGAGAGCAGTGGGATGCAGACACCAAATTCTCATAAAAAGACCAGGCTTAATGGTCTGACTGAGAATAGAAGGGCCTCGGTGGTCATGGCCCCCAGACCTTCTGTTGGCCCAGGACAGGAACCATTCCCGAAGCCAACTCTTCAGACATGGATTGGACTGGACAATGGGTTGGAGAGGGATGCTGGTGAGGAGTGAGCTTCTTGGATCAGGTGGACGCTTGAGACTATGTTGGCATCTCCTCCCTGGAGGGAAGATGAGAAGGTAGAAAGGGTTAGAAGCTGGTGAAATGGACACCAAAAGAGAAAGTGGAGGGAGGGAGTGGGCAGTCTCATTAGGGGGAGAGTAATTGGGAGTGTGCAGCAAGGTGTACGTAAGTTTTGTGTGAGAGACTGACTTGATTTGTAAACTTTCACTTAAGCACAAAAGAATTACAAGAAAAAAAAATAAACTCTGAAAAAAAAAAACTGCTCTAATTGTTGATCACAAGAATGAGGTCCTACTTTCAAAATCAGGCAATGGCAGGCAGGGTGTCTCCATTTTTCAAGATCTGGAAAGACCTGGAATGGAGGCTTCCTTCTTGGTCCTGAGCATTGTCTGCTTACACTGGCCTTTTGAAGAGGAAACTAAAGAATGTCAACTTGCCACTTTGGGGGTTCATAAGCTGAAAGGCTATCATTCTATCTTGAAGCCAAAAAATGAGAGGGCTCTGGACTGAGGGCATGCTCATCATGAAATACTAGTGCCCAAATGTGGGCCCCTCCTTCTCTGACGAGTAGAAAATTGGATGGATTCCTGGGTTTATCAGTGATACCTTTCTCACCAGAACCACTTTGCCTTTTTAAGACCCTCCTACAGGAGCCTTCACTCACCATCCTAGACACGCTCACTTCTCTCTCATGATGATATTTGTCTTCCCAGCATCTGAATTCTCTTTTCTAATTTCTTTCTCTGAAGGGAAAGGACTAATATTTATTGAGTGCTCTATGGACCAGGCATCGTGCTGAGTACTTTTCCATTCACTGTCTCTTTCATAACACCTCTGTGAAGTATTTACTCTTATTGCTACTTCACTGATGAGGAAAGGGGGGTCCCTACAGTTAAAGTTGTTTGTTAAACATACCAGGGCAAATGGGTATAGAGCCGGAATATTTACCCTTACTCTAGGGCCTCTCTCTCTACTACATCATATTTTTTATCTTCTCATCAGTATGTGTTAGGTACGAAATAATAATAATTGTTCATTAACCATGCATTTATCACACCTACTTGGAGTCTCGGATTCTTAGTCAACAGTGAGTGTTTATAAATGGAAGAGGATGAGAAAGAACCTTCACAACATTTAATGATATCCTGTAACTCATTCCACGATATTTACTTATCTAGTTTCCATTCAATGCCCATTTCTACCTACCTACTCTATTTCTGATGTAGCTGAAGATAAATATTGATGATTTCCATCCTGTCTGTCTTTTCTTAAGCTTTTCTTTCTGTTGGTCCTGTGAATTCTGAAAGTGTAATAGAAATGGCTTTCAAATCATCCTTCCCTGGAAATGAAGAACAAACAGTAACCTGGCCACTATGTCAGCAGAAGATAAGTGTGTATGTGTGTGTCTACAATATATAAAGCAGTTATTATGGGCTAGGCAACATGCTAGGGTATTTAACTTTACCTTTGCCTGAAATAAGGACTACCATTGCTCCATTTGATAAGTACTACCATTGCTCCATTGGGTCACCATGAGTCGGAATTGACTCGACGGCACTGGGACCATTGCTCCATTTGATAAGTACTACCATTGCTCCATTTGACAGTTGTAGAACTGGAAGCTCAGAGAGGTTTTATCTTGCTCAAGGCACATAGCTAGGAAGAGGTTATGCTGAGACTCAATCTCAGGCCTCTCTCTAATTCCAAAGCCATTCTCTTAACCATACCATTTCCATCAGCCTTATTTCCCTCAGGCAAGTGATCACCAGCCCCTTCAGATGAAAGATACGAAAAAGGGTCAAAGATAAAGCAAAGCACAACAAATAGAAAAGGTTGACGGACATCACATCTTAGATTGGGGGAACGTAGGAAGACATTTCCCACGTGTAAAAACGTAAAATTACTTTCTGAATAGTAAGCCTTGTACAAATAGTTCTGTGACACCAGTGGCTAATAGAAAACACATTAACATGGAGAACAGACAGCAAGGTAATAATCTGAATTTTAAAGAAGTTTTCTTTTCTGACAGCTCAGAATTGTTTTATAAATTTTTAAGAAATGTTAATAGGTGTCTGCCGTGAACGATTAAAGGAGAACTATTTAGCACTGCAAAATGAATTAAAGCTTTAAGATATCTCCACGCAACTGTGGGTAGAAGCAACTGCTAAAATTGGAATGATAGATTGGGAAATTGCTACTTCATAAAAGAAAAAGACCTGAGAGCTACCCCTCCACAAATAAAATGCTCTTAACTGGATTGGGCCTGGAAGGTAGGGGATCTAAACCCTAACATGAAGTACTGATAGGAAAATGCAGCCTGAGGCTCATAACAAGCATTTTGACTTGTGCAGGGGAAAGAAACAGCATCTTAACCAGCTACCATGGCCTCCTCTTCCTTTCTCCTCCCTTTCTCTTCCCTTTCTCTTCCCTCTAGAGGTACAGTTTCTGTTGAGTACATCTGCTGCTTCTCATAGCCATGATGACTCCTTCATCATAAATTTAATACTCTTTTCCAAAATTACTTCCTCTTAAATGTAGCGCTTTTGAAATGATAGCTCTCCATTGAAAAGCACTGATGATGGTACATACTTGAAAATAACCTCACCCTTCAGAGAACATATAATCAAGTGAGCTTGGGAAAATGGTTATAACACAAGAAGTCCATTTTCTTCTTCTGTAACTAACCCTATCGGTACCAGTTGCCGTTGAGTTGCCTCCAACTCTCAGTGATCTCATGTCTTTCAGAGTAGAACTGCCCTCCATATGTTTTCATGGTTCTGACCTTTCAGAAACAGGTTGCCAGGGTTTTTTTCAAAGGCACCTCTGGGTGAGTTCGAACTGCCAATCTTTCAGTTAGTAGCTGGCGCTTTAACCACTTGCATTACCCAGGGACTCCATACAGTGCAGAAATACCACCAAGAACTTCATTCCATAATTTAGAATGACACACACACAAAAAAAAACCTCCCAACTATCCGTGTTTCTTAGGAAAATATCTTAGAGTAGTTTACTCTCTATTTTGGAAAGAGCAGAGGGGAATGTCTGTGGTTCTGAACTCACTGGAAAACGCAGAAAAAACCCAGAAGGGGAGCGAAAAGGGCAGATATTCATTAAATATCATTATTTTTCTTTCCTCAGGTGGTTATTCTTCATGGAGGTAAATTTAACCAAACTTCTGATGGAGAAGGAAACAGGTGTAATAGAACAGACAGTCTGACTGAAACTTGAAGAGTTTTAAATTTAATTTTAGTAAAAGAAAGGCCATAGTGATTGATTGGAAGAATGTTTGAAACTCCAACAAACAGATTATCTCTTATTGTCCTCTCCTAGATGTATCTTTGAAGGCAAGGGTGGTTCAATTTTGCGAGAATGATCTCACAAATTGTGACCTCTTTGTCGATGGCACTGGGTTGTATACTATGAAGCCATTAAAAATGAAGATGCAGATAAGCAGTTTTCATAGGTTTTTGTTTTTTTTTTTTAACCCCACTCAAAATTTTTTATGAAACCCCAAACCATGGAGGAAATCAAAGGGTGTTGTCCCAGTGTAATCCCAGTTGGGAATATGGAACACTGTCCACTTGTTCTCTTTGGTGCTCTGGGACATATTCTAAGGCATTCTCTGGAGAACAGTTTGAAAATCATATTGTATATCAAAATGCTCTTAGTGGTTATCTATGGATGGCAAGATTTTTCTTTCTTTCATTTGTACTTTTTTAAGTTTCCACAAAAAAAGTATTTTTTAATAAAAAGAAAAAAAAACACTAACAATTGATTTTATGAAAGACACAAATGTAAGGAAACTGAAAAAGTACAGAACTCAGGTCCCGGACTCCTATCAGAGGACAAGAAAGTGACAAAATAAAGGACTCGTTTTGATCACTTTGGGACCATTTGAAAACACAGGATTGCCAGAGAGGGACATTTGGTCTTTCTGAGTTTGAAGGCTCATGCCTTCTTTTCCTTCACGCAGAGATGTCAGCAGTAAATTTACACTGTTTACTTTAGCTTCCAGCCTAGATGTTCCTCAGTGGCTCCCAGCAGATACAGTGGTCAAGTCTGCTCTCCTGCTGCTTAAAATCTGAGAACATGTCTGACTTCACTCTGAGAGCTCCCGGGCTCTGGTTACTTACTTAGCCTTATGAGTACTGAGGGTGGTTACTTTCAGGCAGTATGATGGGAGCGACCTGCAGCTTTTTCCACCTGAAGCCTGTTCTGTCCTTACCTTTGCTAGGCGGCCACCTATGCCTTTTTAACTCTCGCTCTTTGCCGACACCTTTGTTCAAACACAGCTGAATCATCCGTGAGTACTGTTTCCTGGGTTAGTTTTCCCCTTAGCCTGGTTTCCCTGCTAGTCACAGCCAGACCACAGTGATCATTTCATGGGGTCTAAGCTGACAGTGAGCTCAAAGAGTCAGCAGTGTGATGGAGCCGTCCTAACGGCAAGTCACCTAGAAGTTAGAAAAGTTTCAGTTTCGGAGTCAAGCAGACAAAACATGCCGCTCGGCCATTTGCTTGCAGTATGACTGCTATCAGATTACTTAATCTGAGACTTGGATTTCTTTTTTTTTTTTTTAATCAAAATAAGAGATTCATTGAAAGCAAAAAGGCAGCTCAGGTGGTGGACACGTTAGATCTCACGCAGTAAAAATCAACACTGCCTCAGGTTTCTTTTTTAATGAGCATAATGAATAAAGGAGTCCCTGGGTGGTACAAATGGTTAAACGCTCCACTACTAACCAAAAGGTTGGCAATTTGAACCCACCCAGAGAAGCCTCAGAAGAAAGGTCTGGAGAACTGTTTCTGAAAGGTCACAACCTTGAAAACCCTAAGGAGAAGTTTTACTCTGCAACACATGAGGTCACCATGATGTTAGGTTGAGGAAGTGGGCATCCCAGATGAGCCTTGGAATATGGACTCTGCTTCTAAAAATGAGCTGAAATTCAGCTTCAAAAGGCAAGCTTCAAATTGCAAGCCAGGTCCAACAGAGATGTCATCCTGAAGAAGCTGGGCAGAGCGTCAGAAACCTGGGAAAAGGGAAAAGGGACGTTTTCAGGGAACTGGACTGATGATGAAGTTTGGAATGGAGATGTGAGGCAGCGGGGACTTTCTGAGATGCTAAAATGCACTCTTCGGGGCTCTTCTAGGGCCCCTGTGGTTCAGCCATGGGATGGAGTGAGATTCGTCTGCTCATTCATTGATTCATTCATTCAATAAATAGGCATTAACTAACCTGCCTGTGAGGAGCCCTGGTGATGCAGTGGTTAAGTGCTGAGCTGCTAACCAAATGTCAGAGGTTCAAACCCACCAGTGGCTCCGTGGGAGAAAGATGTGGCAGTCTGCTTCCATAAAGATTTACAGCCTTGGAAACCCTATGGGGCAGTTCTATTCTGTCCTACAGGGTTACTGTGATTCAGAATCAACTCAATGGCAATGGGTTTGGTTTGGGTTTTTTGGTTTGTCTGTGTTTAAGAATTGGCTGCTAACCAAAACTTCAGCAGTTTGAATCCATCAGCTGCTCCTTGGAAACCCTATGGGGTAGTTCTACTCTGTCCTATAGGGTCACTATGAGTCAGAATCAACTTGACAGCAACGAGTTTGGTTTGATTTTGTCTGTGTTAGGCCAAGTGGGTGGTGCTACAGACAGAACGAGTGAGACACAAACCCTGCCCTGAAGGAGTTCAAGACCTGTGGGGGAGGCCCACAGGTCAACAGCCAGTCACAACACAGTGCATATGATAAGTGGTCTTGAGGGATCACAGAAAAGGAGGGTGAATTAACCAGTAAGCAAGGTATAACCAAACCAATCCAAACCCAGTGCCGTCAAGTCGATTCTGACTCATAGCAACCCTATAGGCCAGAGTAGAACTGCCCCATAGAGTTTCCAAGGAGCGCCTGGCGGATTTGAATTACCCTTTAGTTAGCAGCTGTAGCACTTCACCACTATGCCACCAGGGTAAAGTAAGCACAGGCAAACCCGTATGTACCTTGCTTATTGGGTAACCCGTCCCTGCGATGACCCCTAAGATGAGTGGGTAGGGAAGGCTTCCTTCACCACTATGCCACCAGGGTAAAGTAAGCACAGGCAAACCCGTATGTACCTTGCTTATTGGGTAACCCGTCCCTGCGATGACCCCTAAGATGAGTGGGTAGGGAAGGCTTCCTGGTGAGATGGTATCTAGGCTGAACTTGAAGCTGCATTAGCCAGAAAGAGCAGGAGGAGAAGGGCAAGTAAGGACAGCCAGAGGAAACTCTCGTATATTTAGGGACTGCTAGTATTTCAGCAGGAGCCCTGGTGGCAAAGTGATTAAGAGCTCAGGCTGCTAACCAAAAGTCGGCAGTTCCAATCCACCAGCTGCTCCTTGGAAATCCTATGGGGCAATTCTACTCTGCCTGATAGGGTCACTATGAGTCGGAATCAGCTCTATGGCACACAACAACAACAGTATTTCAGTGTGCATAAGCGGATAGTAATAGAGATGAGGCTGGAGGGGGTTGGGGTCAGCAGAGGCAGATTCTAAAAGGGTATTATTTGTCAGGGCAAAGTCTGGACTCTACTAAAGACAATGAGCAGCCAAAGAAGAGCCTGTAGGTGTGACATGATCAGATTGAATTTCAGAAAGATCATTCTGGTTTCAGTGTAGAGAGCAGATCAGAGGAGGGCGTACATGAGGGACAGGGAAACCAGTAAGGAAGGTGTTTGAGCAATCTGAGGGAGAAGAGACCATGTGGTCTTAACCCACTAGTGGCAGTGGGCATGAGTGGGTAGATCCCATCCCATAAGATTGGAAAACAGTAAATTCAATGGAGCTAAAATGTAGCTAAGGAGCCCTGGTGGCACAATGGCTAAGTGCGCAGCTGCTAACCAAAAGTTTGCTGATTTGAATCCTTCCCAGCCACTCTGCGGGAGAAAGACTTGATGATCTCCTTCGACAAAGTTTACAGCCCAGAAAACCCTATGGGGCAGTTCTACTCTGTCACACTGGGTTGCTATGAGTTGAGAATTAACTTGACAGCACCCAACAACAACAAACTATGGCTTGCATGTTGCTGTGATGTTTCAGAGGAGCTTCCAGACTAACACAAACTAGGAAGAAAGGCCTGGTGACGTACTTCTGAAAATCAGCCAGTGAAAACCCTATGGATCACAATGATTTGACCCACAAATGACCATGGGGATGGCAAAGGACCAGGCAGCATTTTGTTCCATTGCGCATGGGGTTACCATGAGTCAGGGGCTGAGAGCAGTGACTGTTTTTGTTACCTCAGAACTTCTCAAAGCCCTTAATAGCCTAGGGCCCTTGATGCTGTCAATTGGGATATAATTTGCTGTGTTTATCAAATCTGTTTGATCCCTTTCCTCCTTCCCTCCCATTCACACACAACTACCGATATTTCCTGTAAAGGTGTTTTCTCAGAATAGTGTTACTCAAAGAGTGGCCCACAGACCAGCAGTGATATGCAAACTACAACGAGGTAAGTAGGAATCGAGACTTAAATTTTTAAGGAGCCCTGGTTCAGTTAGCAACCAAACACTCAATGGTTAGGCATTTGGTTGCTAACTGAAATGTCAGTAGTTCGAACCCCCCAGTAATTCTGTGTGAGAAAACACCTGGCAATCTGCTCCCATAAAGATTCAAAAAACCAAACCCATTGTCATAGTGACTCATAGTGACCCTACAGGACAGAGCTGAACTGCCCACAGGGTTTCCAAGCCTGTAAATCTTTATGGAAGCAGACTGCCACATGTTTCTCCCGAAGAGCAGCTGGTAGGTTTGAGTCACTGACCTTTTGGTTAGCAGCCAACCGCTTAACCATTGCCACCAGGATTCCTATTCCCGGACACAACAGCAAGAAACTTTTAAAAGCAATATGATACAGTAATTTTGTGTCTTTGAATCTAATAATAAAAATATCTAGGCTTGTATTTTGTATGTCTTTTTTCTTTATTTCACTTTTATAGTAATACATTTTTATTGTGTGTTTCATAAAAACATCAGTCATCAAAGGATTAAAAGTACAGTAAATAAATAATAATAAAAGCTGGTCCTTACCACAGGCAGTTTGAGAAGCACCATCTCAGAAGGCACCGTGGGCAACATGCTGGATCAGTGGCTCTCAACCTTGGCTGTCATTTTGATCTACTGAGGAGCTTTAAAAATACAGATCCTGGGTCCCACCCTCAAAGATTATGATGTAATTGGTCTGGGGAGCATCCTGGACACTGGGATTTTTAAAAGATCCCTCTGATATTTTAATGTGTGCTAACGTGGAGCCGTGGTGGCACAGTGGTTAAGAGCTCAGCTACTAACCAAAAGTTCAGCAGTTTGAATCCACCAGGATACCCTATCGGGCAGTTCTACTCTGTGCTTTAGGGTCTCTATGAGTCGGAATTGACTTAAGGGCAACACATTTGGTTTTGGTTTTAAAGTGGAGAACCACTGTGCTGGAGGAAAACCTTAGACCCCTTGGCGTTCTAGGTTTCACCTTCATATACCTGGTAAGGATAAAAGGTGAAGACAGTGGTTCTCAGCCCCGCCTGCTTAGATGAATCACCAGAACAATTTTAAAAGAACTCATACCTGGGCCCCACCCAAACCAATTAAATCAGAATCTTTGGTGGTGGGTTGTGGGCACTGGTCCTTTAATAAAATGATTCTAGGGAAAAAAACAAACCAGTTGCGGTCAAGTCGATTCCAATTAGGTCATTCCAATAGGCAGCCAGGGTTGAGAAGCACTGCGTTAGGAAGTCTGGTTGCAGATGGGACAATTGAAAGTGGGAAGGCCAGTCATTACTTTCCGCAAGACCCTCGGGGTTTCACATCTTCTACCTTTGCTGGGTCTACACAGCCAGGCAGCCAGGGGCTACAGCTGGGAGAGTTGGGGTGTGTGTGTGTCTGTGTCTGCGTCTCTGTGTCTCTGTGTCTGTGTGTGTGTGTGTGTGTGTGTGTGTAGGGTGCTCTGAGCCTCACCACAGAGACTAGTGACAAGCTGAGAGGCCCTGGCTTCAAAAGCAGCTTTGAATTCTTGTGTTCAGCCCTCTTCTCACTCCTGGCTGATGCTGTACCATCTGGGAGGCTGCACCACTTGTGCTTATTTTCCACTGAACCAAAGTGACCCCTGAGGGCCAGATTTTCTGAGCGAGGGGGAAAAAAGCATGGCTCTTTATGCCTGAAGTTTTAGCCTTTGCTGCTGAGCAGACACTTTCAGCCCCTCAGCAGCTGCGTTTCGGCATGTTCCATCACTTCCTAATGTGTCCTCTGAAAGAGTCCAGCTGTTTATTTCCATCAGTCTCTGAAGAGGGTGCCTTTTACTTGGGGAAAGCACAAATGCATTAGGACTTCTTATCTGGGAGGAAGAAAGAGAGGGGAGAGGAGAGACACATGGGCTTTGACATTTTCTGGTAAAAGTTGGGGGCAAATAATTGTAGTTTTTTTTTTTTTTTTAATGTATTTGTAGGAGAGTGATGGGATAGGCCTGACAGCAACTGAATATGCCTGTTCTGTTTGGCACACTGTCAGGTGTAATAACGGTTGTTTTTCACAAATAACTGGGACTCTCCATTGTCTTGCCGCATGGCTGTCATCAATTCTACCAAATGCTACAGGACAGTGGTGTTTGAAATATTTTTAAGTACAATTTTCTGTTGAAATTCTCGGTTTAAAAATCTGTTTTAGGAGACTTCCAGCCAACATGGCACCTTAAACAGAAGCACTATGCTGTCCCTCTACAGCAAAGACCCAAAAAACTAAGTAAAACACAGACAGATGCCATTCCTGGAACCTGAAGTGTCAAATGAAGAGATAAAGAACTCAGCTAAGCACCAAATGGAATAAGAAACTGACAGAGGACGGAGAGTGAGGAGAGATACCTGCGAAGGGCCCCATTGCTAACGCAGCAAGGATCCGCCATCTTGGACTCCTGTCCGGGATCGGTAGACAGGCAGCAGCTTTGCAGAACTCCCAGCAGGAGACACAGCACCCTGTAACCAGCAATACACGCTTTACCACCCCCCGTTCTCTGCCCTCTGCTTTACCTCCAAGCTTCCTGGCTGGCTGCGGTGGCTCTGCCAGCCGGGAAGTGCAGTTTCTTTGCCCCTTGGATTTGCCCCACCCACAAAGGAGATCAGCAGACAGGGCGTCTAAGAGAAAGCAGCTTCATGAAGTTCCTGGCAGGAGACAGAGTAAGACAGGGAGCTAAGCCCTGAGATCAGAGGGTGCCTGTTTGAGAAATAGCGAAGAGACTACTGTGGTTAGAGGAGAAACAAGTAAAAGAGAAATAGATTGTACTATCAAGGAGGTAATACGGGGTTGAGTGTGGAACCTAGAGACTTGGTAAAACAGAGAACAGAGGGGCCCCCAAATCTGCAATCAAAATAACAAGAAAAAGGCCAGGGTGCAGAAACAAAGCCATCCCCCAGAACAATGGGGCAGGGTATCTAAAAATAGTCCACTAACTTCTTTAAAGTTGCCTTTCAGAAGCAGCTGGGGAAAACCAGCCCCAGGGACATGTGCAGATCATCCACCTGTGACCACTGTGTGACCTTCTAACAGGGAGTGAAGGGCAGCCCCAGCCGGGGATCGAACCCAGGGAGCAAGAGACTGTGCAGGTGTGACACCCCATAACAAGTCCTGCTAGGAACCCCAGAGGCCTCCAGGACAGGAGCTATCTTGGAAAGCTGCTGCAAGGGCACCTTAGTTAACATATCACCGCCTATGCCTATGAATAAACATGAATCTTTTCCCACCCAAGAACTTTTAAAAACTCGGCCTGTCTTTTGTTCTGTGAGATGAAGGTATGTGTTGCTCTAGGCCCTTTTCGTCTCCGCTTGCAAGCCTCTTCAATAAAGCTTTGCTCATGTGTAAAACTACGTGCCTTACCTGCTCATTCTTGACCAGTTAGAGGCAAGAATCTTATTCCAGTAACAAGAGCACCCAGTAAGGAAGAATATATGCTTTCCCAACCCCCCCTATTCTTCCCCCCTTTGGCCTCCTCTGCTTCCTGCCAGCAGCAATCTCTTGGTGGGGAGGCAACTGCTTTGGCCTCAGGCTTCTTGGATTCCCCCTGCCCACACTGGCGGGGCTCCTGAACTGGTGTTAGTTCTTTCTGTTTATTTTGGTTTCTTCTGTGCCTCCTACCACCTCACCCTCCTTTCTCTGGAACACCTAGCTCCGTGTGCCATCTTTGCTTCCTTTTGAAAGGCTCACCATGCTAAACTGTGGAACCACTCCCCCAGCCCACAACACCATGCTGGTGGGATCCCTGGGGCATTTTTTTTTTGTTTTGTCTTGTTTTTGCTTTGTTCTGTTTTGTTTTGTTTATTTGTTTTCTTTTTCTTTTCGAAGCTTGGGAGCCCCTTCTAGCTAGGCTGCACTGCATGACTTAGGAGCCACTTCCCTAGGCTGCCCAGATGCGTAGGTGGGACCCTGGGAACATTTCTTTTTTTCTTTCTATCTTTTTTTTCTTTTCCCTCTCTTTTTCCCTTTCTGTCTTTCTTCATTCCTCAGTTTTCATCTCTCTACACTTATCTTCTTTTTCGGTCTCCTGAATACCTGGTGCTGTGTGACATCTTTACTCCCTCTAGCCAGGCTATACTGTGCAGCCTGAGAGCCGCTTCCCTGGTCTTAGCAGCCCCACCAGTGGGACTCTGGGACTCCTGAGGGCTTTTCTTTAACTCTTTTCCTAATTTTTATCTAGTTTTTTTTTCTCTTTTCCTTTTTTTCTTTTTGTTTTTCTCCATTTCTCAGTTTCTTTTCTCTCCACTCCAATGGCAAGCTCCCTTAACACTCTTTTTTTTCTTTCATTCTTTGCTTGTTTGTTTTTAGCTCCTGTTTCTCTCTCCTCTTTCCCATACCCTATTAACTCCACACATCAAAACCTCCCCCCTCTTTCCTGCCTACATGCACTGTGCACTGAACATCACATCCTGGAGCAGCACAGGCACAGCCTACCGGAACCTGCCCAGCACTGATTCCTGGCCTGCTGTGTTGGCCCTAGTATATGCCACAAACAACCCATCCCAGCCCATCCCCTTCAGATGGACCTGCCCTGCTGATTGACTGGCCCTGCCCTTTGGGCAAGTAGGTGAAAAGTATTGTGACTGCAGATGAGCAAACAACAAAGAACGCACAGCCAGCCTGCCCAGACATAACCAAATAAAACAAAAAAGCAGGATGGAACAAAAAAATCTACAATGAAGAAAATAACTACTGAATGTCCCAAAGACAGCGGGCAATATCAAAACATATTTAAAAAAAAAAAAGGACAGGATCGGTTCAGTAGGCATAGAAAATAAAACACCAGATGACTTTCCAGTAGAAGAAAAGGTACTAGAACTACCTGACAGGAAATTCAAACCTCTAATATTCAGAGCAATCCAAAAGTTGAAACAAAAAGCAGGCAAAAATGAGGAAAAAATAGACAAATTTATGGAAAAGGCAGACAAATTCATGGAAAATACAGACAAAAAATGGAAAAATTCAGGAAAGTAATACAGGAACAAAATGCCAAAATAAATTCACAACTAGAAATCATAAAAAAAAACAAAAAACAAAAAAACAAGATTTCAGAAATGGACAGTGTCAGAAAATCTGAGGAACAGTTTTGAAATAGTTGAAGACAGGATCAGGGAAATTGAAGACAAATACTTGGATATCACTTTGAAGAAAAGTCAGAAAAAAGAATGAAGAAAAATTAAGAAACCCTGAGAATGATGTGGGATAAAATCAAAAGCAAAAATTTGCTAGTGATGGGAGTTCCAGAACAGGGGGAGAAAATGGAAAACACAGAGAATATCATTGAAGAATTGCTGACAGAAAACTTCCCTAATATCATGAATGATGAAAAGCTGAACATCCAGGAAGCTCAGCGAACACCATATAGGATAGACCTCAAAAGAAAAATGCAAAGGCATGTCATAATCACACTCACTAAAACCAAAGACAAAGAAAAAATCCTGCGAGCAGCTCGAGAAAAAGAAAAAGTCACATACAGAGGAGAAACAATAAGACTAAGCTCTGATTATTCAGCAGAAGCCAAGCAGACAAGAAGGCAATGGGATGATATATATAAAAACTTGAAAGAAAAAAATTGGCAACCAAGAATAATATATCCTGCAAAACATTCAGTCAAATATGGTGGTGAAATTAGGACATTTCCAGATAAACAGAAATTAAGGGAATACATAAGAACCAAATCAAACTTAAAGAATTATTAAGTGGAGTCCTTCGATCTGAGGACAAACAATATCAGACCATAGCCTGAATCTAGGAGGCAAGATTGCACCAGCCAGATACCAACCTAGGAAATGAACTCTCAAGAACTATCCAAATCCAAAACAATTGCAACAAGGAACCAGAGAGGTTAATCTGTAAATGACACCAATATCAGAACAATAAAAGAGGGAGTAAACGGTGTAGGTATAGAACTTTCTAATGGAGAAGAAGGCAAAGCAATACCAAGTAATAATAGACTGGTTCAAACCTAGGAAGATAAGGGTAAATTTCAAGGTAACCACAAAGAAAGTTAACAAACCTCCTCATCAAAATAAAGAAGAAAAACATTAAGTCTCAATAAAAACAAAAATAAAAGAAATGCACAAACAAAAGAAACTCAGCATAGGAGAGTAAGAGGAACAAAGAAAGTGTTAGCATCACAAAAAAAGAAACTGCAAAGTGCAGCAATAAACACACCTATCAATAATTACACTGAATGTAGATGGCCTAAATGCACCCATAAAGAGATGCAGAGTGACGGAATGGATTAGAAAAAAAGGACCCATCAATATGCTATCTACAAGAGACACACACCTTAGAAACAAAAACATAAATTTATTAAAAATCAAAGGATGGAAAAATATATAGCAAGCAAATAACTACCAAAAAGAGCAGGAGTGGCGATACTAATCTCAAATAAGATAGACTTTAAAACAAAATCCACCATAGAAGATAAAGAAGGGCACTATATAACGATTAAAGGGACGATCCATCATGAAGACTTAACCATAATAAACATCTATGCACCTAATGACAAGGCTCCAAAATACACAAACTCTAACAGCATTGAAAACAGAAATTGATGGTTCCAAAATAATAGTAGGAGACTTCAACACACCACTCTCAGTAACAGACAGAATATCTAGAAAGAAACTCAACAAAGATACAGAAGACCTAAAGAGCACAATCAGCCAACTTGACCTCATAGACATATATAAAACATTCCACCCAACAGCTGCAAAGTACACATTCTTTTCCAATGCACATGGACAGTTCTCCAGAATAGACCACGTCTTAGGCCACAGAGCAAGCCTCAACAAAATCCAAAGCGTTAAAGTAATGCAAAGTATCTTCTCTGACCACAGTGCCATCAAAGAAGAAATTAACAACAGGAAGAACAAGGAAAAAAAATCAATTACATGGGAACTGAATAACACTCAGCTTAAAAACCACTAGGTAATAGAAGAAATCAAAGATGGAATCAAAAAATTCCCAGAATCAAATGAGAATGAAAACACATCATACCAAAACCTTTGAAACACAGCAAGGGCAGTCCTCAGAGGTCAATTTATAGCACTGGATACACACATCAAAAAAGAAGAAAGAAACATAATCAAAACATTAGTTACACAACTTGAACAAAGAGAAAGAGAACAGCAAAAGAAGCCCACAGCCACCAGAAGAAAGGAAATAATAAAGATCAGAGTAAAAATAAATAGAGAAAAGAAAAACAATATAAAGGATCAACAAAACCAAAAGTTGGTTCTTTGAAAGGATCAACAAAATCGACAAACCACTGGCCAAACTGACAAAAGAAAAACAAGAGAGAATGCAAATAACCCAAATAAGAAATGAAATGGGGGACATTACAACAGACCCAACTGAAATAAAAAGGATCATAACAGAGTATTATGAAAACCTATACTCCAACAAATTCAAAAAACTAGAAGAAATAGACAAATTTCTAGAGACACACTACCTACCCAAACAAACATAAAATGACTTTGAAAATCTGAACAGACCCATAACAAGAGAAGAGATTGCCAGGCTTTACTGGAGAATTCTACCAAACATTCAGAAAAAAGCTTATGCCGGTACTACTCAAAGTATTTCAGAACATAGAAAATGAACCAATACTCCCGAATTCATTCTATGAAGACAGCATAACCCTGATACCAAAAGCAGGAAAAAACACCACAAAAAAAAAAAATTACAAACCAATATCTTTCATGAATGTAGACGCAAAAATTCTCAACAAAATTCTAGCCAATAGAATTCAGCATCATATCAAAAAAATAATACACAATGACCAAGTAGAAAACATACCAGGTATGCAAGCATGGTTCAACATTAGAAAATCAATCAATGTAATCCACCACATAAATAAAAGGAAAGAAAAGAATCACATAATCACCTCAATCGACACAGAAAAGACATTTGACAAAGTCCAACACCCATTCCTGGTAAAACTCTCAATAAAATAGGTATAAAAAAAACAAAAAATAGGTGTAGAAGGGAAATTTCTCAACATAATAAAGAGCATCTTTGCAAAACCAATGGCCAACATCATTCTCAATGGAGAGAGGCTGAAAACATTCCCCTTGAAAACAGGAACAAGACAAAGATGTCCTTTATCAACACTCCTATTTAACATTGTGTTCCAAGTCTTATCTAGAGCAATAAGGCAAGAAACAGAAATAATTCAGGCCTGTTTCAGAAGAGGACTGGAACCAGGGGTATTATTGCTGATGTCAGATGGACCCTGGCTGAAAGCAGAGAATACCAGAAGGATGTTTACCTGTGTTTTATTGACTATGCAAAGGCACTCGACTGTGTGGTTCATAGCAAATTATGGATAATATTGAGAAGAATGGGAATTCAAGAACACTTATTTGTGCTCATAAGGAACCTTTACATAAATCAAGAGGCAGTTGTTCGAACATAACAAGGGGATACTGATTGGTTTAAAGTCAGGAAAGGTGTGCGTTGGAGTTGTATCCTTTCACCTTACCTATTCAATCTGTACGCTGAGCAAATAATCCAAGAAGCTAGACTATATGAAGGGCATCAGGATTGGAGGAAGACTCATTAACAACCTGCATTATGCGGATGACACAGCCTTCAGTATGGATAAAGAAAACAAAAATCCTCACAATTGGACCAATGAGTAACATCATGATAAATAGAGAAAAGATTGAAGTTGTCAAGGATTTCATTTTACTTGGATCCACAATCAACACCCACGGAAGTAGCAGTTAAGAAATCAAACAACACATTGCATTGGGTAAATCTGCTGCAAAGGACCTCTTTAAAGTGTTGAAAAGTAAAGATGTCACCTTGAAGACTAAGGTGTGCCCGACCCAAGCCATGGTATTTTCAATCGCATCATACCCATGTGAAAGCTGAATAATGAATAGGGAAGACCGAAGAAGAATTGACACCTTTGAATTATGGTGTTGGCAAAGAAGACTGAATATACCAGGGACTGCCAAAAGAATGAACAAATCTGTCTTAGAAGAAGTACAACCAGAATGCTCCTTAGAAGCAAGGATGGAGAGACTGCATCTTACATATTTTGGACATGTTTTCAGGAGGGATCAGTCCTTGGAGAAGAACATCATGCTTGGCAAAGTACAGGGTCAGTGGAAAAGAGGAAGACCCTCAACTAGGCGGATTGACACAGTGGCTGTGACAATGAGCTCAAGCATAACAAAGATTGTAAGGATGGCGCAGGACCGGGCAGTATTTCGTTCTGTTGTGCATGGGTCGCTATGAGTTGGAACAGGCTCGACGGCACCTAACAACAACAACAAACTGGTAATGAAGAAGTTAAACTCTCCCTGTTTGCAGATGATATGATACTATACTTACAAAATCCAAAAGACTCCACCAGAAAACTACTGGAACTAACAGAAAGATTCAGCAGAGTAGCAGGATACAAGATCAACACACAAAAATCAGTTGGATTCCTATACACCAATAAAGAGAACGATGAAAAGGAAATAAGAAAAACAATACCATTTATAATAGCCCCTAATAAAAATAAAATATTTGGAAACAAATCTAACCAGGGATGTAAAAGACCTATACAAAGAAAACTACAAAACACTACTGCAAGAAACCAAAAGAGATCGACATAAACAGAAAAACATACCATGTTCATGCAGAGGTAGACTCAACATTGTGAAAATGACAATTCCACCCAAAGCAATTTACAAATACAATGCAATCCCAATCCAAATACCAACAACATTCTTTAAAGAGATGGAAAAACTTACCACTAATTTTATATGGAAAGGGAAGGGGACCTGGATAAGTAAAGCTCTACTGAAGAAGAAGAATAAAGTAGGAGGACTCGCACTACCTGACCTTAGAGCCTACTATACAGCTACAGTAGTCAAAACAGCCAGGTACTGATACAACGACAGATACATTGACCAATGGAAGAGAATTGTGAATCCGATGTAAACCCAGTCGCCTATGGTCACCTGATCTTCGACAAGAGCCCAAAGTCCGTCAAATGGGGAAAAGACAACCTTCTTAACAAATGGTGCTGGCAAAACTGGATGTCCATCTGCAAAAAAATGAAGCAGGACCCATACATCACACCTATACAAAAATAACTCAAAATGGGTCAAACACCTAAATATAAAGCCAAAAACTATGAAGTTCATAGAAGAAAAAATAGGATAAATGCTGGAGGCCCTAATACACAGCATTAACAGGATACAAATCACAACCAACAACACACAAGCTCCAGAGATAAGCTAGATAACTGGGATCTTCTAAAAATTAAACACTTATGCTCATCAAAAGACTTCACCAAAAAAGTACAAAGAGGACCTGCAGACTGGGAAAAAATTTTTGGCTATTACAAATCAGACAAAGATCTAATCTCTAAAACCTACAAGAAAAGCCAACAGCTCCACAACAAAAAGACAAATAATCCAATTAAAAAATGGGCAGAGGATATGAACAGACACTTACCAAAGAAGACATTCAAGCAGCCAACAGACACATGAGGAAATGCTCACGATCTCTAGCCATCAGAGAAATGCAAATCAAAATCACAATGAGATACCATCTCACCCCAGCTTTACCGGCAGGAATCAATAAAACAGAAAATAACAAACTTTGGAGAGGCTGTGGAGAGATTGGAACTCTTATGCACTGCTGGTGGGAATGCAAAATGATACAACCATTTTGGAAAATTATATAGCAATTCTTTAGAAAGCTAGAAATAGAAATACCATATGATCCAGCAATCCCACTCCTAGGAATGTATCATAGAGAAATAAGAGTCATCACACGAATAGATATATGTACACGCATGTTCATTGGAGCATTGTTCACAACAGCAAAAAGATGGAAACAACATATATGCCCATCAACAGGTGAATGGATAAACAAACTGTGGTGTATACACACAATGGAGTATTATTCAACGCTAAAGAACAATGATGAATCTGTGAAGCATCACATAACATGGGTGCATCTGGAGGACATTATGCTGAGTGAAATAAGGCAATCACAAAAGGACAAATATTGTATGAGGCCAATACTATAAAAACTCATGAAAATGTTTACATACAAAAAGAAATAATCTTTGATGGTTATGAGGGTGGGGATGGGTGGAGATGGAAAAGCACTTAACAGAAAATAGATAAGTGGTAACTTTGGTGAAGGGTAAGACAGTACACAATTCTGGGGAAGCCAGCACAGCTTGTACAAGGCAGGGCCTTGGTAGCTCCATAGACACACCCAAACTCCCTGTGGGCCTGCATTGCTAGGCTGAGAGCTGTGGGGACCATGGTCTCAGCAAACATCTAGCTCAATTGGAATAAGAGTTTATAAATAAAATCTTCTACATTCTACTTTGGTGAGTAGCATCTGGGGTCTTAAAAGCCTGTAAGTGGTCATCTAGGACACTCCACTGGTCTCACCCCTTCGAGAGCAAGGAAGAACAAAGAAAACTAAAGACAGAAGGGAAAGATTAGTCCAAAGGACTAACGGAGCACATCTACCACAGCTTCCACCAGACTGAGTCCAGTACAACTCCATGGTGCCTGGATACCACCACTGACTGCTCTGACAGGGATCACAATAGAGGGTCCCGGACAGAGGTGGAGAAAAACGTAAAACAAAATTCTAACTCAAAAAGAAAGACCAGATTTGCTGGCCTGACAGACTGGAGAAACACTGAGAGTATGGATTCTGGACACTTTCTCAGCTCAGTAATGAGGCCACTCCGAAGGTTCACCCTTCAGCTAAAGATTGAACAGACCTGTGGAACAAAACAAGACTAAAGGGGTGCACCAGCTCTGGGGCGGGGACTGAAAAGTAGAAGAGAACAGGAAAGCTGGTAATAGGGAACCCAGGGTTGAGAAGGGAAAGTGTTGACATGCCGTGGGATTGTTAACCAATGTCATACAACAATGTGCGTACTAACTGATGAGAAACTAGTTTGTTCTGTAAACCTTCATCTAAAGTTCAATTTATTAAAAAATGTGTTTTAAATAATATCAGACTTCAAAACCAAAGAAATGTTTAAAAATGACAACAGTTCAGTAAGAAACACTCTGGACCCCCAGGGCACTCAGCCTTAGAGAAAAAAAAAATGCAATTAAGCTTATTTAAAGTGTCAGAATTTCGTTTCTGGTTGAAAAAGTTTGCATTTGCTATATGAAAGTGGAAATTATTTGGGGGATGAATTTTTGGTGGTGTTTTCAACTGTTCAGTAGTTATAGTTTTGTTATTGTGGCTTTTACACAACTTAATTGTTCATTCAAATATATTTATTGAGTACCCAAACATTGTGCTAGGCTCTGAAAGTTGAATCCATAATGAGAAAGGCAGGCGTCACCGTCTTCATGGAGCTTACATTTTGGTGAAGAAAATAACCATTAGTTAAATAATTCATTATCATAGTGAAGTGGTCCATTAAAATTTACGTAATTGTCTCTTCCTCGTCCCTTTCCCTCCCTTAAAAAAACAGAACTATTGCCTTCCTTCTTTCTTTTTTCCTTTCTTAAAAAGCCATTAAGTAGGTGCCAACAAGGCAAGCAGCCCATATGGTGGAGGTAGGCCTGAGCAGGGATTGCTGCCTGCAGGAGATGGGGACAGTAGCCCAGAAGCCAGAGACTGGCTACATAAAGTGGGGCTGAACAAATAAATAAAGATATTGAAGGTAGATCTGAGCCATCCTCTCACCGTCAGAAAAGGGAGACACGAATACACAAAGAAGTAAAGCTACAACAAACCCTGTGATTTTCAATTGCAGTTGGAGGTATCGTTAACAATATATACAATACACAGAGGAACAGATGTAAATATCTGTGTATAAATACGTGCATATATTTTCTAGCTCTGTCAATGAAAGGAACTGGGAGCAGTGATACCCTAGCAGCAATAAGCACATCTACTGCCCAGGTCTTGGTTTCTAAACACCTCTCTCCACTAAAAGGAAACAGGGCTCCATATAGAAGTGGCTGATTCCAGGATTGGGACAGGGAAATGATAAAATCAACCTGGACTATCTTTTCAGGCCAGAAAGAAAGAAAGTACTAAAAGAATGATGAAGACTGTTAAAAGAACATGAAGAGCAGCTTGAAGGGGCTCCCACAAGCCAAATCTGGGAAATTCAACCATCAAAATAAATACCAGTAGTAAAGCATCATAATTTAATGAATGAAATAGGAACCCATAAGTCCACAATGACACAAATAAATGAATAAATAAATGGAGAGAAGAGATAGCTCCTCCTTATGTTAAAAGCCAACTAATAAATGTAGAACGAATGATAGGATTAGAAAATTATCACTTGGCATCAGTAATAATTCAGGCAAGAAACATCAATGGATGCTGAAGCTCGTGGGTGAATGTAGAGATGAGTTACAGGAGTTTCCATAGTCTCAAAGTGCCTCTCCACAGAATATTTACTAATTACCATGGCAGACCAAATAACAGTCCCTGAAAGACGTCCACATCCTAATCCCCAGAATCTATGAACATGTTACCTTACATAGCAAAGGGATTTTGCAGATATGATCAAGGGCATTTATCTTGTTGTTGTTGTTAGGTGCCATCTGACTCATAGTGACCCTATATACTACAGAACTGAACACTGCCCAGTCATGTTCACAATTGTTGTTATGCTTGAGCCCATTGTCACAGCCACTGAGGGGTATTTATCTTAAGATAGCGATAATTTTCTTGAGGTGGGGATATTATCTAAATGGGCCCAATGTAATAATAGCAGTCTTAAAAGTGAAAAAGGAAGGTAGTAGAGTTAGGGAAGGAGATGTGAAGCAGGGATCCGAAGCAAGAAAGATTTGAAGATGCTACACTGCTGGCTTTGAAGATGGAAGAAAGTGGCCGAAAACTAAGGGATGTAGATGGCCTATAGAAGTTGGAAAAACAAGGAAACAGATTCTCCCCTAGAGGCTCCAGAAGGAGCACAGCCTTACTGACTGACACTTTTATTTCAGCCCAGGGAGATCCGTATCAGACTTCTCATCTCCCGAAATGTAAGATAAAATAAATTTGCGTTGTTTTAAGTCACTAGCTTTGTGGTGATTTGTTACAGCAACAGTAGGCAACTTACACAGCTACAAAAGGAAAAAAAGTAACTTCACAGTACAGAAACCTCAGTAACACCATCTTAATGAAAGTGATCAGAATTAATGCCATCAGAAACAGACAAATAGACATGGTGTACCACTGGATAGGATGCAATGAAAAGACACAGCATTTCTTATATTTCAGCCAAAAATGTATAAACTGGGTTTAATCATGAGCCATCATCAGACAAACCTCAACTGAGAGACATTCTGCTACCTGGCCTGTAATTTTCGAAAAGTGTCAAGGTTGTAAACTTCAGGGAAAGGCCGAGAAATATTCCAGATTGAAAGATACTAGAGAAACATGACAACATGATGTACGTCATGGGATCCTGAATTGAGTCCTTTTCTATAAAGGAGCTACTAAGGCAATTGGTAAAATGTGAATGGGGTTTCCCGGAGAGGGATATAGGGGAATTCTTTGTACTACTTTTGTGACTTTTCTGTGTGAAATGGGTTTCCAAACAAAATCTAAGTGGTCGATTGTCATGGATCTGAGTTTTGTGCAAGCCCTTAGTGCTGGTGAAAAGACCTCAGGGTATCGAAAGGGAGATTGGGGACGGGGGAGGTGCGGCTGTGAAACTTGAGGCTCAGGGTAAGATGGCACATTTGTGGGGTGGGAAGGGGATTGATTTAGGGATAGTGGTTTGAGAAGTCCCATCATTTCACCAATGAGGGCCTTGTTCCTGAATGAAAATTAGACATCAGCCATGTGTGGCTAAACTTCCCTTTGCTTTGAAATGTGGCCTGTGGACTTCCTAGATTATTCTGTGTGCTAACATTGCCCCAAGGCAGACCCAAAAGATGCCTCAGGAAAGTGCTGAGAAACAGCTGGAGCGTCTCTTAAAAAAATCTTAGGCTCCTAAAAAAAAAAAAAGGGAACATCAATGTGATGATTATTTTAACTTAATTTGGCCAGCAGATGGCACCAGGAAATTCAGAGAAAGAATTAGAGACAGCCCCGGTGGGGAGGCCGGCGGCTGCTGGTTCTTCAGTGTCTCGGAGCCAGGAGGGGACAGAGGCCTGGCTGGCTCATGAAGCTGGCAGTCTTTGAATCGAAGGGCTCCTGCCAGACTACAAAACCTCAGGCAGTCCAACCTCACTCGCTGGGAATAAAGGCAGAAGGAGGAAAACTGAGAGAAAAGTCTTCATTGTGTTTCTAAAGAAAGAAACGTTTATTTCTTCTTAATACTGTAATGTAAACCAGAAAAAAAGAAGCCATCATTTAACATAGGCTGAATTAGATCCTTCAGAGTCCCAAACTTTCAAAAAAAGAGAAAGAGTTGGACAAACACTTGACCTAAAGTGGCATCAACAATTTGTGGCAATAATCATAAACACAGGGTCCTGGTTTCTTTATTCGTAAAACGGGACCAGGGAGGTTTTGCAAATTAGATGAGTCAGAATATGTAGTGTTTTAAAACAGTGACTAGCACATGGAAAGCACTCAATAAAAATTAGCTGCAATTATTATTATTTACTGAGCACTTGCTATGGGCCAGGTGTTGGGCTGAGTGTTTGGTACATATGTTGGGCTATTTACTCCTTACAATAGTCTTGTACTATGTATTTTATTATCTCAATTTAAAAAAAAAAAGGCTCAATTTTAAATTTTAAGTCATTTGCTTAAATTCATTCAAGCATTTACTAAGTACCTAGTAGGGCACTGTGGATACAGCAGGGATCAGGACAGATGTGTACTCTGGTACTTAGACAGTCCTGAACCCAGGTCTAAAGTCTTGCTTTTACTGCCTTCCACAATAAAAAGAGCCAACTTTTACTGGATTTCTGTTATGTGCCAGGAATTTTACATATATTTAATTTTCACATCCACTCAATGGGGTGAGAATTATTGTCATTACAATTTGTGTTAGTTATCTAGTGCTGCTATAACAGAAATACCACAAGTGGACGGCTTTAACAAAGAGAAATTTATTCTCTCACAGTTTAGGATGCTAGAAGTCCAAATTCAGAATGCCAGCTCCAGGGAAAGACTTTCTCTCTCTGTCAGCTCTGGGAGAAGGTCCTTGTCGTCAACCTTCCCCTTGTCTCGGAGCTTCTCAACACAGGGACCCAAGGCCCAAAGGATGTGCTTGCTCCCGGCTCTTCTTTCTTGATGGTAGGAGGTCGCCCTGTGTCTCTGCTCACTTCTCTCCTTCATATCTCAAAAGAAATTGACTCAAGATACAAACTAATCTTGTAGATTGAGTCCTGACTCATTAATATAACTGCCTCTAATTCTGCTTCATTAACGTCATAGAGGTAGGATTTACAACAGATAGGAAAATCACATCAGATGACAAAATGGTGGACACTCACACAATACTGGGAATTCTGGCCTAGACAAATTGATACACATTTTTGGGGGACACAACTCAATCCATAACACTGTTTTACAAACTAGGCGGTATTAAGTAACTTGTCCAAAGGCTATGCGATAGCAAGTAGTCAAGCTTACATATTTGAAGACCGTGCCCTTTCCATGTCAACAAGAGGTCTTCACAAGCACCACCCTCATCCTGTCCAAAAGCTGCATCAATTCGAACACAGACAGGCCATGAAAACAGGAAGGTATCTTGGTATTAAAGGATCTTCTGAGCTCTTCAGATTCTTTCAGCATGTCAATGAGGCAGCTCTAGTATTAGCATTATAGATTTAAGATCAAAAGATCCAAGACTAAGACAAACCTCAACTGAGAGACATTCTGCAACCTGGCCTGTAATTTTCAAAAAATGTCAAGGTTGTAAACTTCAGGGAAGTTTGCTCTTTTTCTTATGAGCTACATAACTTTAAGCAAGTTACTGGCCTTTCTGGGACTCCATTTCCTTGTTTGCAAATCGTGGATAACGTATACTACATTGGTTAACTGTGGAAACCCTGGTGGTATAGTGGTTAAGTGCTACAGATGCTAACCAAGAGGTTGGCAGTTCAAATCTGGCAGGGGCTCTTTGGAAACTTTATGGGGCAGTTTTACTCTGTCTTATAGGGTCACTATGAGTCGGAATCGGCTCGACAGCAGTGGGTTTTTTGGTTAACTGTGAAGAGTCAAAGAGACAATTTATGTGAAACTGCTTTGGACACTTTAAAGGGAAATATAAGAATTATGTGGATTGCCTGCTAAAAACCTTGCTATTGAATCTAGTCCAAAGCCTGCATGAAAGGCCTTCTATTCTCTGGTTTCAAACTCTCTCTCCAGTCTTACCTCTTTCTTTTCTTCTACATGCTTTTAAGTAGACATTATAGAAATCCCAGTCAAAACTGGCTTAAGAAATAAAGGAAATGTATTGGTTAATGTAATAAATGGTTTGATTGGTGAATGGAATACTGAAGGAATACTTCAGCTTTGGGAGTGGCTTGATCAGAACACAATTTTTCTCTCTCCATTTTTTGGCTGTCCTTTCCCCATGCTAGCTCCATTCTTAGGCTTTCTGCTCATGTCACAAGCTGACTGCAGCAGCTCCTACCTCTACATCCTCTTAGCTTCAAATGCAATGGAAAGAGAGCTCTGGCAGATGAATTCTAACTAGATCCAGAGGTTCAAACAAAATATTCAAACAAAAGTCATGGTTCTGATTTCTATTGGTCTAAATTGGGTCACATTCCTACCATTCAACCAATCACCTTTTCAGGGGTCTAGAATACACTGATTGGCTATGACCAATAAGGTCCACCCTTAGAGCTGAAGGTTGTCAACCTCATGCCTTATGAGATGTCAGAGGGGAGGGATTATTCCCCAAGTACAATTTGGGGTATTATTTCTACGAGAAGAAAGATGAATGGTTGTTGAGTAGCAAACACAACAGATGACTTCCACACCTACATTCTAGTTGAATTGAAACTGTTTGTGGTGTCTGAAGCACATTTCGTGCTTCTGGCAGGCCTGTGGTCATACTCATCTCTTGATCTGTAATTTTGCTCTGCCTCTTCCAAGCTCTCCCTGCCAATTCACCTTGTTCCTCATAATTCAAATACTATCCTCTTACTGCCCTTGGATATAATTCATTTATTCTCTGAGCAGCAACACTTCTCGTAGTTAATGCTGTAGAATATCTCAATGCCTGAAAGTGAATCATTCTGGGGATGGTTGAGTGAGTATGTTAGGTAGATTGCTCATTTACTTGTCTTACTTTCATGGGTCTGTGAATTCCTTGGCACCTGTGCTGGGTCTGTATCTCCAGGGCTGAGCCCAGTGCCTAGAACATAATAGGCACTCCATAAATGTTTGGTAAATGATGATGTGAAGGAATAAAACAGTAAGATTGGGAAAAATATGTGCTTACTAATTTAGATGTTTTGAAAGAAATTTCCAGATGTCAGTTTACTTTGCTGGTTTTTTGCCTACTTCTGCATAAAAGAAGAAGCACTAAAATAATTTCTGATGAAGAGTTTTGAGTCACAGGCTCAAAGAATATTAGAGCTAAAGAACTCTCCACTGTTAACTGTGCCTGGCATTTAGCAGACATTCAAGTGGCATGGGAATGGATATGAAAGTGGGATAGGTGAACCAAAGTTCATGAGACTTAAAATCATAGTTGCTAAAACTGTATCAGACTGTATAGTTAGGGTTTTGGCAAAGAATAGATGACCCATTCAAAATGGGTAATTGAGAATTAGGGCTAGCAATGGCAGTGAGCCATTACCACCCCTAGACCGGAGAGGGCCAGAGATTGGAGTAGCTACCCAGCCCAGAGAGAGGTGAAGGAGAAGGCCACCCAACAGAAGCTGTGGCCTTTGATAAAAGAACTCAGCCACTGAGCCAGACAAATTAATGAGCCAACAACCTCTTTCTCCTCCCATCCTCTCCTATTAGCCAAACCCAACAGAAAGCTGATCCATACAGATCAGCCTTCCAGGATGGAGTAATGTGGAGAAGCATGGAGAAAGATAAACAGGGGATTTTCAAGAGCAAGCAGAGAATATTGACAGAGACCTTGGTGATCTTCTAGTCCCATGGTTAAAATTATTTTTGGCACCAGGAGCCTTTATTCTTTATATATTCGAGTTAAGAAGAAGCCAAACAGAAAGCAATGGAGATGTGATGGAATGAGTGGGTGGGGGGGGGGTTGGGGAGGAGAGCAGATACTTGTTCAGTGTCCCATTGCTCCCTATGGTAGATCCTAGGCACTGCCACAGAAGACCCTGTGCTTTGTGGAACATAGTTTGAAAGTCACTGGTAGTTTAATCTATTCATATAGATGAGAAAACTGAGATTCTAAAAACTGAGTAAGAAGCTTGCTAAAAGTTTTCCACTGTTAGTGGCAGAGCTGTCACTAGAACTCAGGCCTCCTGGTTCCCAGTTCAGTGTTCACACATCATTCAGGCACTAACGGTGTGGTAGGGAATTCCCAGAAAGTTGAGGCTATACTAGGCTGGGAGGCAGGACAGCACAGTTGAAGTCTGGAGTCAGGCCAATCCAAGTTTGAATCCTGGCTCTGGGACTTTTAGGGCAGTTGGAGTCCCTGGGTGGTGCAAACCATTAAGGTGCTCAGCTGCTAGTCAAAAGATTGTAGGCTCAAGTCCACCCAGAGTCACCTCAGAAGAAAAGCCTGGTAATCTTCTGAGAAGTCAGCCCATGAAAACCCTACGGAGCACAGTCCTACTCTGAAATGCATGGGGTCGCCACAAGTAGAAACCAGTTTGACAGCACTGGTTTTCATCTTCAGTTGCCTCATGAGCAAAGCAGAAATAAGAATGTCTAGCTCATAGACCTGTTCGGAGCATAAACAAAATAATGCTTATAAAGTGCTTAGAACAATGTCTGGCACTAAACCTCATCAATAACTGGTCATTGTTATCAATAGTAACTGCCTTGAGGGTCTCTGAAATCACACGCTAGCCTCATTGACTTGTCTTGAGAAATATCCAAGACCAGAATGTGACCAAGCTTGAAGAGGAGGGAGAGATTTTATAAGGGACATTTGTTGTCTTTGCCTTCCTAGCACCCATACCCCATTATTCTGGTAACAGAACCTTGATTTGGAGAGCCTTTCCTTCATTCTCAGCCCATGTCGCTTGAGTATTGTCAGCCCCAACCCCAACACCAGGGCTTTTGGTGTGACTCAATCCTGAGCCAGTCAGTGTAAATCCATCCTCCTAGGTGTCAATTTAGAATAATCCTAGGACTTTTGCAAGATTTTACTGGAAAAGAAGTGCTATTTTCAATTGGGATTCTTAGCAGAAAGGAATGATATCACCACAGAGTTGCTGGGAACTCATGTGGAACCAGAGTAAGGACTCCTTTTCAGAAAAAAAAATCAAAGCCAAGAAATAGAATGAGAATCCTGATAACATCATCTGAGCCCTTAGGCCAGGGGTTGGCCAAAGTTTTCTAGAAAGGGCTAGGTAGTAAATGTTTTAGGTTTGTGGGCCGTAAGGTCTCTCTTGCAACTAACTATGCAACTCTGCCTTTGTAGGTCAAAAGCAGCCATAGAAAATACATAAAAGGATGGAGGTGGCTGTGTGACAATAAGATTTTATTTACAGAAACATACAGTAGGCTATAGTTTGCTGATTTCTGCCCTAGGCCATGCATATAGCTGAACAACCTTTGGATTTTTCAGTTAGATTTTCCACTAAATTCCCTTTTTCTTAGGCTAGTCTGAGTCAGAGTTATATCACTATAATGGAAAGAGTACATTTAATAAACTAGTATGTCACAGATTGACTAATGGTAGAGAAATCAGCCATTTCTGTCATCACATGGAAACTTTTGGGGGTAAAAATCCCCTTTCTTTCTAAGTCCATTCTGCAGTTACTAGTTGTTTGGGGTCGTGTGTTGCTGTCGCAGAGATTGCATTTTAATTGGAGTTTATCTCCTTCTTATCATGAAGGAGAAACAAGTACCATCATGAGTCTTTGCCTTCGGGCAAGCAGTCCTACAAGAGACTAAAATATTCTCTTGAATTATTGCAAGACAAAATTATTCCAGAGGATGCCATCTCAAATATTTAAGAACCATGTAGAAGGGTTCTTATTCAGGTCACATAAAAATGGGAGCATGGGCCTACAGGCCCATCACATTCATAAAAAAAGACCAGGCTTACTGTCTGACAAGAGACTGGAAGAACCCCTGAGACTATGGCCCCCTGACACTCTGCTAACTCAGAACTAAAGCCACTCCCAAAGTTCACCCTTCAGCCAAAGATTAGACAGGTCTATAAAACAAACAATAACATACATGAGGAACATGTAGATGAGACAAAATGGGCAACATCTGCCCAAAGCAATGATGAGAAGGCAGGAAGGGACGGGAAAAAAATGGATGGACAGAAATGGGGAACCCGGGGTAGGGAAAGGGAGAGTATTGACATATCAAGGAGATTGTAATCAATGTCACAAAACAATTTGTGTATAAATTGTTGAATGAGAAAGTAATTTGTTCTGTAAACTTTCACCTAAAGCACAATTTAAAAACAAAAAAGCCAGGAATGTGGGTGTGTGGCGTGGAAGAGAAGGATGGGATCTTTAGAAAGGAGATTCAAATATTCCTGTCAAGGAAATTTATTGCCCTTCTTAGGAAATGACATTGCTATATGGAGAATCTCATGTTCTTGGATCGGTGCTGGCTGTTTTATTTTTTCTAATTCCTTACGGTTACGCAGATTTTCTTCAAGTTGACTTATTTGAAAGCTGAACACTGCATTCTTGATCCTCAAAACGTAAGAGGAGCTCCTGCTGGCAAGCTGTAGATATTATATTGCAAGCGTCTACGTAAAGGAGTTTCAGTGTTCACTGAGCAAGCAAATGAGCTAGGAGCAGCAAAGGACTTAATAATCAACATGTCCTTACCTGAAGATTGAAGGAATATCACCAGTGTGAAATATAATCCAATGCTCAGTTGTGCATAACCAACTTGAAATGCTATTCCTAAGAATGGAATCCCTGGGTGATGCAAATTTTTAACGTGCTTGGCTGCTAACCGAAAGGTTGGAGGTTCAAGTCCACTCAGAGGCACCTTGGAAGAAAGCCCTGGTGATCTAATTCTGAAAAGTCAACCATTAAGAACTCCATGGAGTACAGTTCTACTCTGACATGCCTGGGCCATCATGAGTCAGAACCAATTCCAAGGCAACTGGTTGATTATTAGAAGAATGAGATTAATATCAGCTAAAGGATATGGGCAAGGGCTCATGGAAGGATGAAGAGTGAGGACACTCCAGGTGGGGAGAATTAGACCCAGCACTGTGAGTGAACCAGTCCATTCAGTTTAGCACATATTTATGGGACACCTCCTTTGTGCCAGACACGGGCCTCAGCCCCATGAATACAATGGTAATAAAAGGAACAGGGTCTCTGCCCTTTGGCCTTACAGTCTAGTGAGGTATGCAGGGAACATCTGTCTGAGCAGACAAAATTTATCTGTATAGATTGTTGAGACAAAGTTGGAGAGAAAGGGGAGGCCAGATGAGATGTAGGAGCATGGAAATGATGTGACTGCTCCAAGGGAGGGCTTGATGAAAATGCAGGGTATTTTAATCCATGCTATGAAGAGAGCATTAAGGAGGGAAAGGGGACATGGAGGTCAGCGTGAGTGTGGGAGGCTGGTGGGAAGGCCTGAACTCCATCCTTGTACTTGTCCGGTGTTTTTGTTTGATACTGGGTCCTCTTTTATTCCTAGCTTTTTTAATGGAAGGGCCTGGTTTACATGTTTGTTGTTGTGTGCCATTGAGTTGATTTGTACTCATAGCGACTCTATAAGACAGAGTAGAACTGCCCCATGGGGTTTCCTAGGCTGTAATCTTTATGGGATCAGATTGCCAGGTCTTTTCTCCCACCAGAGCCACTGGTGGATTCAAACTGCTGGCCTTTCTGTTAACAACCAAGCTCTTAACGATTGAGCCACTATGGCTCCTTGTTTTGCATGTTTAGCACCCAGCAAAATGAAGGTGTTTAGAAAGCATTAAGTTTCTTTTTATGGTGATGGAAAATTTGGCAATGGATATTGGTGATGGTTGCACAACATGATCAATGCAATTGATCTGACTAAATGTACCTGTGAAAAATGTTAAATTAACAAATGTTGAGATATACATACACACATATGTGTGTATGTACGTATATATATATAACCCAATGCCGTCGAATCAATTCCAACTTATAGTGACCCTATAGGACAGAGTAAAACTGCCCCATAGGGTTTCCAAGGAGGAGTTGGTGGATTCAAATTGTTGATCTTTTGGTTGGCAGGTGAGCTCTTAACCACTGCGCCACCAGGGTGCTATATATATATAAAGGTTGGGTGATTTACCAAGGCACCTGGACACAAAGGCAGGAGTGATTATTGTTTTATTAGGCAGGGGTTGAGTGATAAACAGAATACCTGATAAATAGGTCCTATCTAGAGTCCTGAACAGGAAGACTCAGGTTCTGGGAGCATCTCTGTAAAGCCCAGTCCAGGAAATGATATTTGGCTAGGACAGTGTTTAAAAAACTTTGAGTTGTGGGTACCTTTACACAGAGTGTGCATTTCTCTTTGCCAGAGATCCCACTACTCCCTGCTAGTTATGTCTGACCTTGGTCTTACCTGCCTGGCCTTTGTGTTACCAAATACCCCTGCTGCCATTTAGCTTCTGATACTTGACAGGAGGAGGGGCAATGAGGCAGCCCTGGGGCAACTGCAATATTAATTGCAATATTTGTGGGTAGGCAGAGGAAGAGTAACCAGTTAATGAGACAGAAGAGAACTAGGAAAAAGCAGTATGCTGGAAACAATTGTTTCAAGGAGGGAGGTGAAATTGATACAGAAAGTTCCAATAGAGGGAGAACAAGAGAGAGCAATTAGGGGATCACTGGTAGTGAAGAAAACTCTCAGTGGTATGGCTGAGGCAGAAACCAGCTTGTAGCTGGGTTGGCAATGCAAGGAATTGAAATAGGACTAACAGCTTGTGTAGGTTTGGCTGTAAAACCATGCTTCGGACATGGAATCTAACCTTCCCAGTGATGTGTAGCAATCACCACCAAGTGTATATTTCCAGAAAAAATAAACTTTCAATGATGAATCTTAGTTGCATTGCCATTATTGAATCTGTGGCTGAGGGAAGGACTTTAACTGAGGTCATTGGGGAATATGAAAGAGATGCCAAGCAGAAAACAGGTTTAATTTCTTGGCAGAAGAAAGCCTGAGGTCTTCTAGAAGCCACTAATGCATTTTACATGATTGCTTAATTTCAGGAAATCCTGACTCACTGCCCCTATAGGGTAAGAAGCAAAAGGCTGGTGTCAATTTACAACCTGGCAAACCTGTTTTGAGTACAGCAGAGACTATTCCTGGCAGAAATACGTCTGTTCAGTGCCTATTTTAATTTTAAAATGCTTTGGTATGTGTATATTTTGTCTTATTTTTTTGAGAAAAATCAGACTGCGTTTGGAATGTTCTGCAAATAATTAAGACTGAATGGGCAAAGCAACACCTGGCTTAACTTTTGAATGAGAAATGGGAGTGCCGTCACCAGAGCTATACAATCAGAGAGAGGAGCCTTTGATAAATGGCCCAGATGAAGCTTAGAGGAAGAAGAATGAGAAGGAGGTTTGAACTAGTTTGCTAAGTAAGGGTACCAGAGTTGGCTAAAGCAAAAGGCAGAATGCTACCAACAATATTGCTGAAAATTGTATTGTATTTTAACCCATTCCTTCTCTCCTTCACTTTTACTTCTCTACTGACATCTTCCTCTCAATCTATAAACATGCTCAAATTTCTCTCTGGCTACAAAATTCCTTCTTTGACCCTCAAATGCAATTTAGTTTTTTTCTGTCTTATTCATGTTTCTTTAAAGAGATGGCTCTTCTTCCCACCTCCCAATCTCTCTTCCACTCACTTCTCTCCTTACCTCCCTGGAATCTGGTTTCTAGCAGTTTGCAAAGGTTCCCGCTAAGGTCACCAATGACCTTCCAATTAAAAAATCTAATAGACTTTTTTTTAGTCTATATTTTACTGGATTTTTCTTGTGCATGCTGATATGATAGATGAATACCTTGGTCTCTATGATACTCTCTTGGGCCCCTTCATATGTTGCTATTGTTTCCTTTCTTTTTCATTGGCTTCTCTCTCTTTGCTTTCCTTCTTAAACACTGACAGTCTCCTGGATTTGGTGCTCACACTACTGCTGCTCTTCTCATTACGTTCTTTTCCAGGATGATCTCATCCTCTCTCATAGTTTTCGTACAGTGGACTCAGATATTAGGTGGGAGCCAAGTTCTAAAGGGAGTTCTTGGGTGGTGCAAATGGTTAAGCACTCGACTAGTAGCCAAAAGTTTGGCGGTTTGAACCCACCCAGATGCTCCCCAGAAAATAGGCCGGGTGATCAGCTTCTCAAAGGGCACAGCCTTGAAAACCCTATGGAGCAGTTCTACTCTACACACATGGGGTTCACATGAGTCAGAAGAGCAACTAACAACAACTGAAGTTCTAAAGTCTGTGTGTGTGTAAGGCAAAAATACTGTGTATAGTGAAATTTCCTCTTGAAAATTCCTTAGGAAAGCACTTAGAATTAGACATAGTACAGCCAAGGTGCTCACCTACGAGAGATAAGAAAACTGAGACAAAATGAAGAGACTCACACTTCCTTCTCAAATTCACTTAGGTGTGTATGTTGAGTGGAGAAATCGCTCTATTTAAATTGTTACTTTTCTCCCTATTTTTATTTTGCCAAATGTGTTTGACTGAATTTGTACAGATTAAATGCACAGATGATGAATTCCGTTGTACCAGTGTACTTGACTAATAACTCCCAAACCTCTATGTCCCTCTCAAATCTCTCTTCTGAGCTTCAGACACATATAGCAACTTCCATTTGAACATCTCCCCTTGGAAATCTCACAGACACCTTAAGTTCAAACCTAAGACAGAATCTATTTTCTGGAGTCTCTTGAAAAAGCTAGAATATTTAGCAAGATTGGCCCCATACTCCTCCTGCCCAGCAAAGATCAGCTGGAACGGAGAAGCGGCTGTCTGGTTTCAATGGGTGAGGGACTCTAAATCTGTCACTATTTATAGTCTTTCCTCAAGCTTCTGCACTGATTTTTTACTAGCCTGGCTACCATAGGCATTTTATTTGGGATTCTTAATATATTTTCATATTTAAAAAAATGTATTTTTTCGTATCTGTCTTTTTCTTTCATTCTTTACTAATGCCCTCTGTCGTGAATTGAATTGTGTCCCTGTCATAGATTGAATTGTGTCCCCCCAAAATGTGTGTATCAGCTTGGGTAGGCCATGTGTGGTTGTCCTCCATTTTGTGATTGTAATTTTATGGTGAGGGGATTAGGCTGGGATTGTAACACCGCCCTTACTCAGGCCACTTCCCTGAGCCAAGGTAAAGGGAGTTTCCCTGGGGTGTGGCCTGCATCACCTTTTATCTTTCAAGAGATAAAAGGAAAGGGAAGCAAGCAGAGAGTTGGGGACCTCATACCACCAAGAAAGAAGCACCAGGAGCAGAGCGCATCCTTTGGACATGGGGTCTTTGTGCCTGAGAAACTCCTCGACCAGGTGAAGATTGACGAGAAAGACCTTCTTCCAGAGCCTCCAAAGACAGAAAGCCTTCCCCTGGAGCCGATGCCTTGAATTTGGACTTTTAGCCTACTTTACAGTGAGGAAGTAAATTTTTCTTTGTTAAAGCCACCCACTTGTGGTATTTCTGTTATGGCAGCACTAGATGACTAAGACAGTCTCCCAAAAATATCTGTCAACTTGGCTAGGTTACAGTTCCTAGTATTGTAAGATTGTCTATCATTTTGTCATCTGATGTGATTTTCCCTGTGTTGTAAATCCGATCACTATGATGTAATGAGATGGATTAGTGGCAGTTATATTGACGAGGGAAACCCTGGTGGCATAGTGGTTAAGTGCTACGGCTGCTAACCAAAAGGTCAGCAGTTCCAATCCACCAGGCACTCCTTGGAAACTCTAATGGGCAGTTCTACTCTGTCCTATAGGGTCGCTATGAGTTGGAATCGACTCGACGGCAGTGGGTTTTGTGGGATATTGATGAGATCTGCACGACTACATTGTGTCTTAAGCCAATGTCTTTTGAGGTATAAAAGAGAGAAGTGAGCAGAAGGACATGGGACCTCATACCACCCAGGAAGCAGTGCTGGGAGCAGAGCACGTCTTTGGACCTGAAGTTCCTGTACTGAGATGCTCCTAGACCAAGGGAAGACTGATGACAAGGACTTTCCTCCAGAGCCAACAGAGAGAGAAAGCCTTCCCTTGGAGCCAGGGCCCTGAATTTGGACTTGTAGCCTATTAGACTGTGAGAGAATAAACTTCTGTTAAAGCCATCCATTTGTGGTTTTTCTGTTATAGCATCACTAGATGACTATGACACCCTTCCTTCCCTACTTCCCTTAACACCCAAGTCATTGCTTTCTTGAGCTACTGCAATAGCCTTCAAACTGACCTTTCCTCCAATTCATCTGCAGCAAAACCTATTGTAAATACGTCTGACCATGCCAAAATGCCAAATGCTAATTTAATACCCTTCCATAGTTCCCTTCCTATAACTGTGTTTTTCAAAATGTGGTCTGAGGACTTCCTATATCGTAATTACCACAAAAAATAGATTACTATGTTCCACCCTAGACCTATTGAGCTACTAAACCAAAACTCTGGGGCCTCAGGCTTTGCACTTTTAACTACTTTCACAGGGAATTCTTATGTACTCTAAATTCCGAGAGCCACTGATACATAAGGGTAAAGCCTAAGCTTCTTAACATGCATTGATGGGTTCCTGACAAGTTGCTTCTTAAATTGAACTTTCGTAAATTAAGCCATTATTCAAATACATTAGGGCAGTTTCATCACATAAAGATGTGATAGATCACTCAATAAAGAATCACTTGGAAATGTAATTTCTTTCTAATTTATATGTTTAGAAAGTATGAGTAGTGTGACCTTAATGTGGGACAGACTTCTAATTCAACAGCTTGATGATTCATGGTAGTGGAATAAGGGAGGGAGCATTGAAAAGGATGAAATCCAAATCTCCCAATTCAAACTAGTAGAAATCTTAGAGGGCATTCCCTGGATGAGAGCACAGAGGAGACAAAGCTCCGATGTACCCAGCAATCATGAGGAAAAATAATCAGTGATGTCAAATATTAAAAAGAAGGCAGAAGGACTACCTTTATAGAAGATTGGCACCAGGGAGCGTGAGAGGTAGACCCATTGCCATTGAATTGATTTCGACTCATAGTGACCCTATAGAACAGAGTAGAACTGCCCCATAGCGTTTCCAAGGAATGGCCGGTAGATTCGAGGCTGACCCTTTGGTTAGCAGCTGAGCTCTGAACCACTGTGCCACCAGGGCTCCAGAGAGTTAGAAGTACATTTATAGTCTATTCCAGGAGAAATTACGAGACAGGAAACAATAACAGTTAAAAGCCAATTGAAAATCCAGCAGTGAGAGGATTCCTATTTATTGGTACTCTTTTTTCCCCTCTTGGCTACTCGCAGCCAAGTACCATGATTCTAGCAACAGTAATGTCATATTGGAAAGATGAAAATGCCACTTGCTTTGCTCTATGTTGTTACTGATCTATTGAAAATAAGTTGGACTAATCCTCCACCATTCTCTAATGAACCCACTTAAGACTGAGGTAATGTATCATATTTTTATAGTTTACAAATACCTATACAATGCCAGACAGGATAAAATACAGGGCTATGCTGGAGACAGATTACATCCATCACATTCCCCTCTTCTCTGTTGAAAAAGAATACATTAATTTGACAAGAGGTTATTTCTTCCAGAGCTATGCTAATTTATTACCCAGTAACTTTTTCACTTGTTTGCAAACCAATTACAAAAATTGGTTCAGAAACTTCTGAACCAATTGACATAGTTTGTACTCAAAATATGACTTTCTTTTACATTCTTTGTTAAGTCTTTTCTTGTAAACAGTGTTAAATGACTTTGAAGGTATATATTGTGGACCGTTAAACACAAACACAATCCCATATGTTACTGCTAATGAGGAAAACATCGCCACCTTGGCAAAAGCGTTTCCAGGTGGCTATGAGGAGAGGTCTGTTAAAATTCTGTCATAACTCAAGTACTATTGACAATATTGGAATATAGATTGTATATACTTTGCAAATCTTTATAAGTGAAAGTTAATCATTAATGCATAGAAATTTCCAAGACTGTCAAATTCTTTAAAACCAATCATTGTACTCATGAATGTTGTGTATCTTTATACCGAAATGAAGACAACCTGAAGTACTTACTGATGAAGATCAAAGACTAAAGCCTTCAGCAAGGATTACACTTGAGCATAAAGAAAATAAAAATCCTCCCAACTGGACCAATAAACAATATCATGATAAATGGAGAAAAAATTTAAGCTGTCAACAATTTTATTCTACTTGGATCAACAATTAATGCACATGGAAGCAGCAGTCAAGAAATCCCAAGTATTAGTTTGGGGAAATCTGCAAAACACCTCTTTAAAGTTTTAAAAAGCAAAGATATCATTTTGATGACTAAGGTGCACCTGATTCAAGCCATGGTCTTTTCAATTGTATCAAATGCATACAAAAGCTGGAAAATGAAAAAGGAAGGCAGAAGAATTCAAACTGTGGTGTTGGTGAAGAGTATTGAATATACGGTTGACTACCTGGAGAATAGGAAACCCTGCTGGTGCAGTGGTTAAGAACTACGGCTGTTAACCAAAACGTTGGCAGTTTGAATCCACCAGGTGCTCCTCGGGAACTCTACGGGGCTGTTCTGCTCTGTCCTATAGGGTCACTATGACTTGGAATTGACTCCACGGCAGTGGGTTTGTTTGTTTGTTTGTTTTTAACCAGAAGAACAAAACAAATCGGTCTTAGAAGAAATATAATCAGAATGCTCCTTAGAAGTGAGGATGGAGAGACTTTGGCTGGCTTACTTTGGGCACGCCAACATGAAAGACCAATCATTAGAAAAGGACATCATGTTTGGTAGAGGGTTAGCGAAATGAGGGAAACCCTTATTGAGATGGATTGACACAATACACACGATGGACTCAAACGTATCAGTGGTCACGGAGATGGCACAGGACCAGGCAACATTTTGTTTTGTTACACTTGATGGCAACTAACAACAACAAATAAGGTAATCAGATCTACAGAATTATTGACTTATGCTATGTGGGCAGGTGTTCTGCTCTAAGATTGGAAAGGTCTTGTGTGAAGACTTAAGAGATGTTCGAATTGTTTTGAAAATCATCTTAGCAGTGTTAATCACTTTTAGGTGAAAAATCTAGGTACAGCGGTTGCTGTCGAGTCACCTCTGACTCATAGTAATCCTACAGGACAGAGTAGAACTGTTCCAGAGTTTCCAAGGAGAGGCTGGTGGATTCAAACCTCTGATCTTTTGGTTACATAGCCAAGCTCTTAACCATTGCGCCACCAGGGCTCTCTGCAGTAAGAATCCTGGCACCAATTACATTAGGGGTGGGTGGGACTACCCTAGTTATTGAGTCAAACAACCAAGTTTGGTGCTCCGTGATCTTTGATTGGAGCCAAAATTGAGATTAATGCTCAGCTCAAGGAGTGCCTGAGTGAAGGGACAAGCCCTTCCTATTAGTTTACAAAATTAGTGACCATTCCAAGAATTCTTTGAGTATGTACAGATGAACAGC
The DNA here is from genome assembly GCF_030014295.1 of Loxodonta africana. Lineage (NCBI taxonomy): Eukaryota > Metazoa > Chordata > Mammalia > Proboscidea > Elephantidae > Loxodonta > Loxodonta africana. The sequence continues at coordinate 131,408,223 of NC_087344.1, forward strand.
GGAATCTCATAAAATTCTAACATTTATGCTTTTTGTTCTTAATGTTGATGAATAGTTAAAAAAAGGAAACTGTATACTAGAAGCTTCTAAAAAGGTTATCATTCATTAGTGAAACCACTAGATAACGCACTTAAGTGTGTACCTAGGCATAACTGAATACTTGCTGATTGTACATGAACTTTAGAGATGATCTTTTAAAAACAAACTGGATTTTGCCATTCCCCTTCTTCAGGTTTTTTCCTTTTCTGGTTTTATTCCAAAAGTAACCTACAGTAAAATAAAATTCTTAAATGGTGTATACTGGACTCTTCTTGCCTACCTTCCCAATCTCATTTCCTACTACCCTTCCCCCTAGCTCATAGGCTCCAGATAGATTGAACTTCATTCTGTATGCAAAGCCAGGACCTTTGCACATGCTTTTCCAACTAGAAGGCATTCCCAGCACTCTTTGCATGGATAGCTTTTGTTCAACTTTTAGGCCTCAGTTTATACGCCTCATCCTTAGAGATCCTTGAACTCCCAAACTCACTTACGCCTTCTCTGTATCTCTCCTAGTAATTTTTTTTTCCACTGCTTTTTCTATACCAAAAAAAAAAAAAAAAAAACCAAACCCAGTGCCGTGGAGTTGATTCCGACTCATAGCGACCCTATAGGACAGAGTAGAACTGCCCCATAGTTTCCAAGGAGCGCCTGGTGGATTAGAGCTGCCGATCCTTTGGTTAGCAGCCGTAGCTCTTAACCTCTACACCACCAGGGTTTCCGGCTTTTACCATAGTTGTAATTATATATTTGTGTTTTTGCTTAATGGTTGCTTCCCACACTAGAATGTGATCTCCAATAGATCTGGGATCATTGTGTTTTTTTTCAAGACTGAAGCTGGGGATTGAGGAAAACAAATTAAATAAAATCTAGTAAAGCAACATAAGAGATTTACATGCCAAAAATAATTAAAAAAGAAAATCACAGTTTAAAGGTCATTTAGTGGAAGAGCAATGTGCCTAACACATCCCAATAGCTCCTGATAAAACTTGTTGCTGTAGAGTCGATTCTGATGCATGGTGACCATGTAGGACAGAGAACTGCCCCATAGGGTTTCCAAGGCTGTTAATCTTTAAGGAAGCAGATTGCGACATATTTCTTTCAAACTGTCACATTTTTCTCCTGTGGAGCTTCTGGTGGGTTCGTACCACTAACCATTCTGTTAGCAGCTGAGTGCCTAACCACTGTATCACCAGGGCTCCTTTCATAAGGAAAGGAAGCCTATGGGGCAGTTCTACTCTGTGTTACAGGGTCGCTGTGAGTTGGAATTGACTAGACTGCAAGGGTTTGAGATATCAAGAAACTGTAAGCTGTACAAAAATTAGAGCTCTCACTCATTGGTGGTGGGATGTAAAATGGAACAGCCACTTTAGAAAAGTTTGGAAACATCCCATACAATTTAAAAATAGAGTTACCATGTGACTCAGCAATTCCACTGCTAGGTATACATCTAAATAAAAACAGTGCCACACAAAAATTTGTATATAAATGCATATAGCAGCATTATTCATAATAGCCAAAAGGTAGAAACAACCCAAGTGTTCATCAATGGATAAGCAAAATGTGGTAATACAATGGACTATCACTCAGCTATAAAGAATGAAATACTGATACATGCTACAACATGAGCCTCAAAAACATTATGCTAAGCGAAAAAGCCAGTCACAAAAGATCACATTGTATGATTTCATTTATAGAAAATGTTCAGAATAGGCAAATCTACAGAAAGTAGATTAGTGGCTGGCTAGGGCTGGAAACGGAGTATAGGGAGTGATCCCGTAATGGGTACAGGGGATTCTTTTTGGGGTGATAAAAATGTTCTAAGCTTAGATTGTGGGGATGGTCGCACAATTCTGTGACTACTAAAAACCTTTAAATTGTATATTCTAAATGAGTGAATTTTATATGAGTATCGCAGTTAAGATGTTAAATTTTTTACCATTTTTTTTTAAGTTTTGAATTTAAAGGTCTAACTTCAGTCTTCACAATGCTGGATAAATAGAAAATTACTGTACTTAGCATATATGTTTCAGGAAGATAACAGCAAAAGACTAATTTTAGAAGCTTCAAATAATTATCCTTAGTTCTATTGGTTTGATATTTCTGAAAAGCGTTTCATACTAATGGCTCCTGGGCCAAGGGCCAGTTCAAAGGTAAAATGTTTACATTTAATAAGCAAAGCCTATTTTGAATTTTTGATTACAAAAGCTCACCTCGGCACCCCAAAAAAGTCCAGTCACCATAGGATATAATTGAGATATTTTCAAATAAAACTTATGTAAATGTGCTCATAACTGGAATCTGTAATCCTACCTTCCATGCATTTGCTGATGTTTTCACCTACTAACTGCTGTCAATTTTAACTTAGTTTTACAGTATTTGCTTTCAAAAGTATTTTCTACATTGATTTTCAGAATAGCTTTCAAGCCTCTGAGCCTCTTAAAACAGGAAATATCAGTCTTTGTCATAGTCTCTTAAAAATTTGTTTTTATGGTGGTGGAACATGTCAGAAAACACTTCAATCATTTTTATGTGTACAATTCAGTGACATTAACTACTCATAGCTCCTTGTAAGAGGCTTTTGTTAAAAACAGGAATTGAGATACATTAACTTGCTTTGGGTTATAATTGACATATAGTTTTGGCAGTGGGAAGTAAATTTGTAAATATCAGATGACTATTTTTTTTTTTATTACATTTCTACATTTGTGAATTTGAATAAGCTTAATCAAAATGTCAGAATTTGGCTACAAAATGGTCCTTTTTGGATCAGTACCTCTACCTCTTTCTTGTTTATCAGTACTTTTGTTTCTTGAACAAGCTCTTAGCTGTTCTTTGATTGGAATTGGTGAAAAGCAGCTGGCATTAACTCCAACCTCCCAATTAAAATAGTGGGGCTTGGTAGATAACACTTCTATTCATCAACTTGAGAACTTTAAGCTCAAAGATGCTGAGGGGTTCTTCAGTCTCTTTTGATCTCTCATAGTAACTTGAATATAATAGACTTCTTAGGCCTCTCTTTACCTTTTTTTTTCCAATCCCAATGCCAGATAATCATTTAACTGGCTCTTCCTGGCCAGAGACCAGTCTAAATACTTTTCTATGCTGAACCCAGTTCTGAAGTTTCACCTCCTTTCCCATCATTGTGTATGTAGTGGAGACTCCCCTCTTACTGTTTTTTTTTTTTTCCCCCCAGTGTCCATGACTGACTTCATTTCCCTCTTGTCCTGAAGTAATAACAACAACCATTAGGGATCAGTGGCACATTAGCCAGTGCCTTATACTCTCAAACTGATAACCCTCTCCACTAGTATCGATGATCAAAAGTAGACCACAGTTTGTTCGCCAGGATTTCTCATTATCCTTTGATTAGCCCAATTGCTCAAGATTTTTTCCTGTTCTTGCTGGCCTTAAAAAACACTTCTTAATTTAAATATTACATAACACAAACTGCTAGTACAGACAAATAAGTGATCTCTATTAAAAATAAGTATATTACAAACATTCTCTGGTAGAGTTGTCTTTAAGGCTTTCCAAATATTTGTTATTAAGGTGATTTAATTCAAAATGAACATTTAGGGAAGTTTTCAGATTTTAAGAGAAACCCTGGTGGCATAGTGGTTAAGTGCTGTGACTGTTAACCAAGAAGTTGGCAGTTCAGATTGTATGAATTTATCCTAAGTCAATGGGGTAGGATATTATCCCACTTAGATAAGTTAGTAAGGAGTTTTAATGACCTAGAAGACATCTGGATGCATGTTGGTCCTAGCAAGCCACCTCTTATCAAGGAGTCACTTTGACAAGAGAGATAACAAAGCAGAAAAATCATCATTTTTAACAGCTCATAAAAATTCTATTATTAAAAAAAGCATCCCTTTTGTAAAACATTAATACAAATGTCATCATAAATGAAAGCACTTAGAAATATTCAAAGCACTATTACCAACAATGCTAAGTTATTTTAAGTTTAAATTGTGTAGCCATTTAGACATTTTGGCTAAAATGATAATAATGCCCTGAGGAAACTGTCATTCTTAAAAACACAAAAGGACAAACAGGAAAAAATTTCAAATTCAGATAGATTTTTGCAACTTTATTTACATTTTGGTCTTAAGACAGATTCTTTTTAAATTCATTTTTTAGAATGTAAAACACAAAAACTTGCCAAATATCAGATCCACACAAATCCTTACAAAGGTTTTCTGTGCAGTCTTCATTAATGCAAATCTTTGTGAATGTTTCACTCTTACTATAGATCCTGAATCTGTTTCACAATCATGAGGTTACAAAGCTTTCATGCATGGCATTCATTATAAACTATAAATAAGATTTCTATTAATTTTTTATTAAAGGGAAAGCTGGGTAATACAAAATATGAGAGGCTGAGTAGCAGACAATCCGCTGAGGCTCAGTATATCTCACTTGCTCTGTAGCTTTCTGTCATTACTTTCAAAGAGCACACAGCACATGAGGAATAGTAATCATCTCCCTTATTAACCTCCCTAATTTAAAAATCTGTTGTTTGTAAAACTGGACCAATTATCACAAACTACCATTTGCATAATTAACCACAAGTCTGTTACAAAGGATTTAGTTAGTGGTATCAACAAATGAAAGAGGATGGAAATTTATAAAAAATGGGTTTTTCTAATAAGCATGCCAACTCATTAGGTATCATGGGCTGTGCTGCTACTTCAACTTCTAATTAGATGTTCAATGCCTCACAGTCAAAGATTGATCAATAGAAGGAAGCAAAAACTAAATTATTTTCTAGGGACTGTAATATTTCATTTGATAACAAAAGGATAGGACAAAATCTACGCAAGATTTATATGCGTTCCAACTTTTCACTCAAGAATTCTTCTACACTATCTGTGTTCCATTTGAGGATGCTCAGTTCTTCAGCAATGTTCCCATTGTCGTCCAAAAGCTTCAGTACAGGGTCTGAACCGCGAACATACTACAAAAAAGAGAAATGCCATTGTTATTTTCTGTTCATAAAAAACCTTCTCAGCTTCAAACAAGGTCCAAAACAATTTAATCCAGCTTCATTAAATTTAATAGTAATAAAAAACACTTTCAAATATAATATCAGAAATCAATGTGTCTTAAAGGAAGTCTTTTAAGAAAAAGTTTAAAGGGATTTTTGCAAATTAAAAAAAAAAAAAACCACGCACTGTACTTCTAAAGAGAAAAACACCTGTTGGTATCAAACTATTTAAGATTTAAGCTTATTACTGAATGTAACAAATATTTATTAAAAACACAAAACCTATTGCCATTAAGTTGATTCAGATTCATAGCGATCCTACAGGACAGAGTAGAACTGCCCCATAGGGTTTCCAAAGAGTGGCTGGTGGATTCAAACTGCTAACCTTTTGGTTAGCAGCTGAATGCTTAACCACTGTGCCACCAGGGCTCCATTATATGCATAGCACTCTGAAACTTTCAAATGAACTTAAAATCTCATGGAGGAAACAGACCAGTTCAAAGTTAATTGATGAGAGAGAATGATGGTATAATGAACAGTGTTGAAGTTTTATAAAAATAAATGATCAGACTCAGGATTCCTCTCGGGGTATTAAGCCTTACCTTAGTTTAAGAAATCTACTGATTTTGCTGTAATCAATCTAGAATTCGGCTGGATTCTTGAAACTTTAGACACACTAACTGGGTTCAGTATTTATCAGATAGCTCTGAGAAATTCCAACTCTGGGTAAATGTGACAACGAACATGGTTCCATTTTTAAGAGACTAAACCTTCAATTTTAAATTAAGTAGAACTGGATAACTAGATATACAGATCTCTGACAACTTCTTTCAGAAATTATGCTTCAGTTTTTCTAGGTCTTCTGGGGTTGTGAACTCTAGAAACGGAGGCAAGCTCTGATATACTATTAGCACTTGGTATATTCCCATCTCCATTTGTGGAGTTTTAGAAATGTAAGCTGAGGGCTGCGTATGTCTTGCCTCAGAGACATCTTACTACTGACACTGGGGTTTCAGACACCTGGAATGATAATTACCAATGTTACCTTTGAAGTTAATGTAAGGAAACATTTAACCCTGAGGCCCAATTCAAAAAGTCAGTTGATGATTTTTTGCTACCTATGCTAGACACACAAATACTTGATTATTAACATTAAGATATGGGACTTGGTCATTTTATCTATTAAATTACAAGTTCTAAAATTCGCAGTTAACTAAAATAATATCATGCTCATTGATCAGAGAAATAACCTGAGTTTAAAGAAAAACTGCCCCTAAGCTATAGGCCCTGTGAGCTAATAAATCAGTAATTACATTAATACTTAAACATTTCTGATCAGGCTACCTACAAAAACTCTTTTTAAACACTTATTTATTTAAATATTCATTTATTTTAATTTAAAAAAAAAAAAGAAATTAAAATTAGAACAAAGATATTCCATTAAAATCAACCATACCTTGATTTGTAGTCCTCGGAAGAGTTTGGGTTTATCACTCCTGACAAAAGCTTAAAAAAAAAAAAGATAGGTAATTGTTTACTTTCATGCCCAAACTGGCTACAAAACCAAAATAAGAAGTAGAAATAAACTGAACAAATGAAATACTCCAGCCCTAAATGGAAAAACTAAGGAAAACAAACACAAATGGAAAGACATACCATGTTCTTGGATGGCAAGACTATGTATTTTAACACACTGTCTCAAATTAACCAAAATACCAAACTCCAAAGGGGTTTCTAGGGCTACTGAGATAGCAAAGCTCATCTGTAAGAGTCAATGTGTAAGAATAGTGAAATCAGTTAAAGAAAAAAGTAAGTAAAATATGGAGGAATATCTGAGCAATTGAGACTCAGACACTAACCAAAAAGAGATCCTAAAGACACTGGAAAAACAAGGTAATTCTTAATATTGGTCCTATGTTATCATTTGCATGAATTTCTACTTAAATTTTATAGACATGCATATGCTTTTGAGAACTTTTTTTTTAACTTAGAATTGAATTACTTAGCAATAGCACTATAGACGTACTTCATTATGAAGGTCTTAACATACTTGCATTTAGGATAAAAAAAAGATTAGTAAAAGTTTTTTTTTTCTTTTTTTAAAGTTTTGAAGACTTATTGAAAGAGACACAGAAATTCCATCTAATCTTACAAAATGTGGCTCAAGATAAAATTGACTATGTTATTCTGGCTTATTAGAATATAGTCTCTATTAACTTCATTCTTTCAGATTTGTTCAAATGCCACTTCTCTGCAGATTTATGAATCCTCAACCAAAAATGATCTTATGATATCCTATTACATTTTATACCTCCCCTTTGGCAAATGCTATATGTACACCTGTGTAAAACAACAGAAAACACACAGTACCTGTGTCTATTTACTATTTTCCCTACTACAAAGAAACTTCTCTGGGAAAGGACTATTCTTATACTTCTTTGTTTCCATAACAAAGTCTAGCACATTTAATAATTTTCATTCATTCAACAGATTTTTAACAGGCTGGAACGAGTGATAGGAAGATGAGTCACTAATGACTATTTTCATCAGTTCTTTTCTCTCTGCTAAAGATAGATCTGTAAACCTCCTAATTTTGAATGCGGGGGCTATCTGTTAAACACCCTGTAGTAAGAAATGACATTTTGCATACAGTAAATGAATCTTTTAACAAATATTTGAGTAGTTATATCTACACAGCAGCAGGATAGGCTTATAAGGAAATTAAGTTCTTTAACTTCAAGAAACCTACAGTCTGCTTAATTAAACAGGCCTGCAATAAATAAAAAGATAAAACGTGGTCATAAAAATGATGTTGTCAATTCACCAACAATAGATAATAAGTACTCTGAGTTCAGAGAAGGACATTTTACTAGCTGGACTGATAAAGAAATAGGCAAAAAACAAACAAAAAAAAGATGCAACATTTGATGAGAACCAAATTACATGCATGTATGCACTTGAATATAAAACAATGCCCTGCCTTCAACATGGTTCAAAAGGATTAAAAATTTATCTTTTACTATTTTAAATAGTTTATTCATAAAATCTGACATTTCATAATAGTCAAAATAAACTTAACATCAACTATTTTGCCAGAGAAAGTAAATTGAAGTATGGTAAAAATGTATTCCAAGAAAAGGCAACATAATAGTACCTGTCGATCTTCAGCCAGTCAGGAAAAAACTACAGTTCCTGAAGTCCAACGCTTGTGTCCCACTTTTACTACTGACTGTAGCATTGTATTTAACCTCTCTATGTAAACATACAGAAACCCTGGTGGCTTAGTGGTTAAGTACTATGGCTGCTAACCAAGAGGTCGGCAGTTCAAATCCACCAGGTGCTCCTTGGAAACTCTACGGGGCAGTTCTACTCTGTCCTATAGGGTTGCTATGAGTCGGAATCGACTCGACGGCAGTGGGTTTGGTTTTGGTTTTTTTACGTAAACATACAGCTTGGCTCAGTTATGGTTGAGGGAAAATTTTCATGTTTCACAAATTATAATCAAAATCATGACAGCAAATTTTTAAAAACTTTATAAAAAAACCAATTTTGAATATGTAGTGTTGTTATTTGTATTATTCTTCTGATTTCATGATCTCATATTCACACTGTAATCAAATTTCATGTGCTCCATAGCTGCATGAGTCATCAAATACGCAAACAGTAAATGATGAAGTCCAGGAACACAAATGATGGGGTTTATGGCACCCCTTCAAGAGCCATTTTTTTCTTTTAAAAGATTCTGGAAGAGGAGAGCCTAAAACATACTAATGTTTAGTACACCAGGAAACAGTCGTCATCACTTACCATCTGGGTCCAGTAGACTCTTTTTATTTTTAAATGACTTTATGAATGAATAAAGGGAAAGTGAAAACAACAACATTATTACAAATTGTAACAAGAATGTAAATACAGTAAACTCAAATATTTATGCCGCATTTTCCTGGTTTTGAAATATATATAACGAATATGGGCAATGTGCTTTCAGTGCGGCTAACGGCTTATCAGTTCTCGTGCATGAACTTGGAACATATCCATCTTGTGAGTAAATACTGTTTCTAGATTTCAAATGCATCTTTCATAGGTTCTAATTTATAACTAGGCTGGTTATTCTCACATTTATATCATCTGGAAAACCTTGTTAGCCTAGAAGATAGTCATCTTATTTGCTTTATATCTGTAAAACTTTTTTTTTTTTTTATTTTTAGATGTGTAAACACCAATGAATCAAGTTAATGAATTTTTTTCATTTCTATACCATTTATTTTCTTCCAGTTGCCTCTGTAAGACGTACCTGCCTTCAGCACTTGCCCACTTAAAAACTGTATCAAATAAATTTTGATGTATAAACATCATAAAATTTGAAAGAATAACGTTACATGATTAGCAAACTGGGATGATTCAGATTCTCGTTGCAAACTATTTTATGAGAAAGTCCATCCTATCCAGTGACTGACTAGAATATGGAATTTCCTTTCTGTGCTTGGAAATATACTGTTCACTTATTGATTCTTGATGCTGAGAAAAATCACCCAGGATATCATCAAATGGGGTTTCACAGTCGGGAGATTTTGCGTATATGATCAACTTTACCATCACCATTAGTGTCTACAGTAGCACTGTCCAAAAGAGATTGTGGATTGTGGTTACTGCACATTTGAAATGTGGCTAGTGTGACTGAGGAACTAAATTTAAAGCTTTATTTAATTTAATTAATTTAAATCTAGTAGAAGTCTAGAGTGCTGCTATTTGTCTCTTTTCATTTATCTTCTGATCCATTAATCAGTATGAAATCTTTCTGTCAATCTTCTCTTTGTTTGCCATTATGGACAAAAAATCTGAATTCTCAAATGTGTTTAATGAAAGATAACAACAACAACAAGCCATAAAGACGGTGTCTTCAAGACTTCTTTTAAACTTTCTTGAAAGATATAAAACTCTGGGCAACACGAGATAATTGAACAATGATGTAATAATGATGATTTATTTCACTATTACATCATTATTCTTATAATTTGAATCTTTTTTAGCATAGCTGGGAACAACTGATGATTAACGACACCATAATATATCTTAAATATATAAAAGGATTCAATGGACTCATACAGTAATTAATTGCAAGATAGAATTTTATTCTATTAAAAAAGAAGTACATTTTTCTCTTTGTTCTTTGGAAGGCCTCTAAGAAGGAATAAGTCATAAAATAATAATCCTTACAACTAGTAAGGACAGCCCCCAAAAGAAACTCAAAAACAAAAATTGGGTCCAGTGGATCCTGATCATATAGGACAGGTTTAACAAAGTTAACAAATGTGCACAAATACCTCATAAAGGTAACTTATTTTCTAGTTTACTACCAGCTGTTTTAAAAATAGCTCAATGACATTAGTATGGAGATTGCTAAGGAAATCAACCGTATCTATTTCTAGAAAATGTTTTTATATTATTTGTCAATTATAAAGGCAGTTCTGTAAATAATACTTCAAAGTGATCAAATATACAGAAATGATTTTAAAAAACACAAACCAGGTGAAATGTTTCAGTTTCCCCCTTGGGATTCTTAGCAGCACGCCATTTGTGCGGCTCCCTAGAAGTGTAACTAAGTTTTGTTCCGCACACAGCTTAGAAAGTCGTGGGACTCTTCTCAGTGAAACCTTATAGTTCAGAGGCTCTTCAGAGCTAATTATAAAGAATATTAAAAAAACAAAAAAAACCCATCCTTCTATCCTCCTCCTTGTTCCACAAATGGAGTAAAAGCGGGAGTAGAAGGGAGAGAATAAGGAGGTATAGGCCTTGAAGTTAAAGGAAAATGTTTAAAGCATAGTTGACTAGATCTAATGATGTAACCTTTGACCACACTGACCACATTAGAAGTAGCTATACAAGTACTGTACTGGTTTTAAGATTTAATTTAATTACAGGAGCTTAAGACTTATGAACTCTCACATGAAATTACATGGATGGAAAATGAGATGTCTTCCTATTGATGACTTTACCCTGACACAACAAGACAAAGCAAACAGCAGTAGTGACAACAACAAAACTCAATTCTCAACTATGTTCAATAAACACTATAAAAAAAAAAAAACACTATAGGATATCCAAAAAAGGGTACTTCTAAAATATTAAAATTTACTACTGTATAAAAACTACCTGGAGTACAAAATTATGAGTCATTTAGATCATCACAACAAGACAATTTAAAAGCACTTAAAAATCCAGAAAAGGGCAACTTAAATAATTAAAAGAATTTAGGGGGATACGAGGTATAATAATGAAGAGAAGACAAAGAAAAAGGACTGACCCTCAATTCAGAAAAATAAAGCCAGAGAAGGAATGTTTGAAGCCTATTAATTCATCAAGGCTATGTAACCATTCATTTAACAAACATTTGAATTCCTCTTAATACCAGGTGCTGTGCTGGCAATTCTAGGTATATGAATGATAAAAAATTAAACAATTTAATTTTGGTCTTTAAGGAGCTCCCAGTTTAGTAGAGGAAAAAGGTAAGCCAAATACATTACAATGCTCTGCGAGAACTGCTATAGAACATAAAGGGGAAGAATAAAAAATTCTGTCTGGCAGACTATCCAAAGTCCAGGCAAAAATAATACTTTAATTAAATTCTGAATGATTAAGAGTTTCCCAAAAGAATTAGGAAGGGGCACGTGTCAGGCAGAACATACGATGTGCGCAAAGACATAGAGGTCAGAGTCCAGAGAACTGCACATAGTTCTGCACAGCTGCTTTGGGGGAAAGAGATATAAACCTAGAAAAGAGAAGCCATATTGTGGTGGGTCTTACATTTGATACAATTGAGTTTGATATTTATTCTGTATGTGATGGGGAGCTATAAAGGATTTTAAGCAAGAGAGCCACATCATCAATATGTCTGTGGAAAAGGTCTTTTTGGTAGTTGTGCGGAAGGGGCAATTAAAGTATGAAAAAGGAACAAGACAGGTAGGTCAGACAACAAGTGACTGTAACCTTCTGGATAAAGGTTTGCTAGAGGCTTGAATTAAAGGCACAGCGAAGGAGAAGGGAGTAAGGTTTGAAGGTTATTAAGAAGGGAATCAGGAGTTCCTGGGTGGCAAAAATGGTTAAACACAGGACTACTACCCAAAAGTATGGTGGTTCAAACCCACACAGAGGAGCCTCTGAAGTAAGGCCTGTTGATTTGCTTCCAAAAGGTCACAGCCTTGAAAACCCTATGGAGTAATCTACTCTGCACACATGGGGTCGTCATAAGTAGGAATCAACTCAATGGCAAATAACAACCACCACCACAAGAAGGGAAGAGAGATACTACTTGGGTAAAACATGGGAAAGAATGAGTAATTATGATTCTTGGGTTTCATACTTTTGCCTGATGATACAGCCATTTGTGGAAATAGGGAAGAAGATGGTATACTTTTATAAATGAAGAGGATTAATTCAGTTTTTCAACATCCTGGGTTTAAGGCCTTTTACTAAAAGCTTGGTTCAGTCTGCAGGACTATTAGAAATGCAAAATCTCAGGACCCACCTATACCAAATCTACTGAACTAGAACGTGCATTTTTACAATATGATTTATATGTATGTTAAAGTCTGAGAAGCAGTCAGAAATTTAAGTTTGTAGCTTAGGAAAAGTTTCGGTCTAAAAGTACAGATTTGGAAATCAGTAGGTAAGTACCTGAAACTGAGGAAGTGAGGTATCATTCAGGAGGAGAAGAAGAAAAAATCTGAAGCTAGACCTTGGCTAATACTACCATTTGAAGTACATGTGGTAGATGAGATGCCAGGAAAGTGAATGGAAAGACCTGTCAGAAGTAGGAGGAAATTAGGAGATAATGAATTCCCACATGTGAAAGGAATAGAGTTTCAAATGCTAAAAAAGTCAAGTAAGATTTAGTGGCCACAATGTAATAAGGGTAGAAACAGAAGCCAGATTGTAGTAGGTTGGGGAATGACTATAGGTGAATATATAGAATTTTGTATATGTTGATGACACAGGCTGCAGCTACAATAATATTGAGGGTTTTTTTTTCCTTCAAGCGGACAATAAATGAGTATGTTTAAATGTTTAATGTAACCAATACTATCTGAACGGTGTAAGATACAGTAGTAACAATAACCTATTTCCCTTGAGTAGATTCTGATTCATAGTGACCCTACAGGATAGAACAGAACTATCTCATAGGGTTTCCCAAGGCTGCAATCTTCTCCCATGGAGTGGCTGGTGAGTTTGAACCACTGACCTTTTGGTTAACAGCCAAGCACTTAAACACTGCATCACTAAGGTTCCTCAGTAATAACAATACCTACTATTTAATATCCTTCGTGCTGGAAGAGTGCTTGACATATAGTAAGCACTCAGTAGATACTTATAAAATGAATAAATGATTTAATCTGTATTTGCTGGTATCAGACATGTACTATATGATTTACATGTAATATAATTTAACCGTGAGTTGGAATCGACTTGGTAACAGTGAGTTTTAGTGGGTAGGTATAATTTAACACTCAAAATAGCCCTATATGGTAGGCTTTAACCTATTTTACCCCATCTGTAACCCATTTTATAAATAAGGAAATTGACGAAGATAATGCTAAAAGATCAGTACTCTTTCGAGTAAAACTCTAAAGTTGCATCATACTCCTAGGCATCACTACCCATCACAGTTGGTATGAAAAGTGAAAATTTTTATTTGCTACCTCATTGTTGTAGCTGCTGTCGAGTTGGTTCCCAACTCATGGCAACCGCATACACAAGAAATGAAATGCTGCCCTGTTTTATGGTATCTCCACGATCAGTTGTGGATCAGACCATTGTGATCCACAGGGTTTCATTGGCTGATTTTTGGAAGTAAACAGCGAGGCCTTTCCATCTTAGTCTGGAAGCTGCTCAAATCTGTTCGGCATCATAGCAACATGAAAGCCTCCACTGACAGACAGGCAGTGGCTGTGCATGAGGTGAACTGGCCAGGAATCAAATCCAGGTCTCCTGCATGGAAGGTGAGAATCCTACCACTGAGCCACCAATACCCTTGTGTTTGCTATCTTAACCAGTTGCCGTCAAGTCGATTCTGACTCATGTGTCAGAGTAGAATGGTGCTCCATAGGGTTTTCAAGGATTGATTTTTTGGAAGTAGATTGCTAGGCCTTTCTTCCATGGTGCCCTTGGATACTACATTATTTCAAAGTCCTTATCCTATGGGCCACATCTAGCCAGCTTGTTTTTGTAAGTTTTAATGGCTAAAGCCTATTCATTTGCATATTGTCTGTGGTTGCTTTTACATCAAAATAGGAGAGCTAAATAGTTGCAACAGAGCCAGTGTGGCCTGCAAAGCTAAACATATTTGTATTTGCTATGTTGCACTGGGCTTTTTTAATATGTTGCCCTTTACAGAAAAAGTTAGCCAAGCCCTATTCTAATACAAATTATGAGCAATTCACATTTTTTGAGGGACAGTCACATCTTTAACATGGTAAGACACATGCTAAAAAACCAAACCCAAACCCGTTGCCATCGAGTCGATTCTGACTCATAGTGACCCTATAGACACATGCTAGGCAAAAAAAAAAAAAAAAATGCTTACCCACATTATTTCTTTTGATATCACCAAAAGTAATAGTATACTAGGTCCAATCTATGATGAGAAATTATTATACCTAGTACTCTCCCTACTTAAACAACGTGAGAAAAAAGTATTTTAGGAAGCATATTTTTTTTTAAGGAATATGACCTGCCTGGGGTTCTTTTAAAGGAGGCCTGGTGGTATAGTGGTTAAAGCAGTTGATGGCTAACCGAAATGTCAGTGGTTTGAAAACACCAGTTGCTGCATGGGAGAAAGATGTGGTAGTCTGCTTTTGTAGAGATTTACAGCCTTGGAAACCCTATGTGTTCGTTATGAGTCGGAATTGACTTGATGGCAGTGGGTTTAGGGGATTCTTTTGCACAATCACTGAGTGGTTTAATGTGGATAAAACATACCAAATTTAAATCCTTCTCTCTTCTGTAACAGTTTAACATTAATTTAGTCTTCTGTTTCATGACACAGCTAATTTAAATTAAGTAATCTTAAAAAGTTACAATGCAATATAAGCTAAACTGTGATGAAGGTTATCATGATAATCCCATTAGCTACCCAATGTTGAAGACACAGAATATGAAGCAATGATGACATGAAAATTAGTTCAGTATTTGTAAGACTAACACATCATCTGTTTATACAGTCTTTAAAAAAGCAGTTAATCTAATTACAGTAAAAATGAACAATTCCCCTTTAGTACTTTTCCAGAATATAGCTTAGATAGCAATTTTGAAAGTGGGAATATACTTGTTGTATCAAAAATATATCTTTTCACAGGCTCACAATATACTGGTATTATATATAACTATATAAGTATGGATACACACTGTAGAATTAAACAATTATTTACATTTTCAAGAAAGCTTGTACTTATTAATCCAATTATTTTCAAAAGGAAAAGACTATGACTACATGTACCCAACCAAACCAAAAAACCCATTGCCACTGAGTCGATTCCAACTCATAGCGACCCGATACGGCAGGGTAGAACTGCCCCATAAGAGTTTCCAAGGAGCGCCTAGTGGATTTGATCTGCCGACTTTTAGGGTAGCAGCTGTAGCACTTAGCCACTATACCACCAAGGTTTCCCATGTACCCAAAGGTTTGATACTTTAACTATAGATAAGAAACATATGTCCTTACTACGATTGGTAGCCTACACCCAAGCTTTGGAAGACTGAATGCAACTATCAACTGTAAGGAATATTAGTGTAAACATAATAAAATCTGGTATCATAAACAGAAGGGTTAGTTGCTATATCAAAGCTCCTCTTTATTCTCATGAAAATGTAAGTCACAAGAGAAAACAAGCTAGTAAACATAAATAATCAGTAAAATTAAAAAACAAGGTATTCTATTTGCCAAAACTTTCTAGGATTAAGAATGATCGAAGTACCATTTAGGGAACTGATACTAAAAAAACTATAACTGTGGTACAATTCTGACTTGAAGTGTTTGAGACAAAAAAATCATACTAAGTAAGGATTTTCTTTCCCCAAGCAGAAGCAGATGTTATTTTCTGTGTTATATCAGAGTATGTGCTTATTCTAAAAAAGAATGCATTTCATTAGCTGTGTATCTGCTTATATGGGCCTCATATGAGATGTCACTACATTAAATTATTATATTTCTCTACCAAAATGAGCAATATTTTATAATAAACAATTCTAGGTCAGCAATGAAAGACATGCTAAATCGGGCAATTTTACAAAAAAACTAAACTAAAAAAGTCTCTTGCCATTAGGTAAATAAGGAAATAAATCATGGGAAAGTCAGCAGAAACTAAAACAGAACGAAAGGCATAGAAAAAGAGCACTTATGTATTTCAGTAAAAAACAAAAACAAAAACTTCATTACCTTCAAACAAGTTCAGTTTCATAAAACTGACTTTTAAATGACACATAAGGACAGAACAGAAAAACCTTAGTCCAACCTTTTTGGAGAGGCGAAGTTCCCTTACTATTTGATGTTAACCAAAAGAATACACTTTCACAATCACGCTTTCACGTACTTATCCTTAAAATGCCCAGTGAAGATGGACATGTACGGTTTTACTTCTATTCTTTTGTATCCCAAATCCTGTGGTAATTAACTCTCTTCTTGATGATTTGTCATTTTGGGCAGGTCTATTCTCACCTATTACAACTGCTCCTTAGGAGTTTCATATGTATCAATTCACCTTTAAGCATACTATAACGGTGTGTTATTTAAAGCAATGACATTTACATACGATAAAGGAAAGATTGGCTTTGTTGTATTTTAAATCTAAATGTCATATATTGGTTTTGCTCAACGTAACTTATCAAACAAAAAAACAAACTTGTTGCCATTGCATTGATTCCGACTCATCGAAAAAAAAAAAAAAAAAAAACCAAACCCTGTGCCATCGAGTCGATTCCGACTCATAGAGACCCTATAGAACAGAGTAAAACTGCCCCATAGAGTTTCCTAGGCTGTAAATCTTTTATAGAAGTAGACTGCCACATCTTTGTTCCACAGAGTGGCTGGTGGGTTAGAACCACCAACCCTTCAGTGAGTAGTCAAGTGCTTTAACCTCTGCACCACTAGGGCTCCTAAAGTAACTTAAACAAAAAACAGAACCCACTGCCTTCTGTTCGATTCTGACTCATAGCGACCCCACAGGGTTTCCAAAAGCTTGTAAATCTTTATGGAAGCAGACTGCCACATCTTTCTCTTGCAGAGTAGCTGGTGGGTTTGAACCGCTGACCCTTTTGGAAAGCAGCTGAGTGCTTTAACCACTGTAACTCCAGGGCTCCTAAAGTAATTTGTTGTTGTTAGGTGCTGTCAAGTCAGTTCCGACTCATAGCGATCCCGTGTACAACAGAATGAAACATTGCCTGGTCCTGCATCAGTCTCAAAATCGTTGTTACGCTTGAGCCCATTGTTGCAGCTACGGTTATCAGTTCATCTCGTTCAGGGTCTTCCTCTTTTTCACTGACCCTCTAGTAAAGTAACTTAGCATTCACTATTCAAAAAATTCCACTTCCATAAAAACAAATGTGGAAAAAAAAAATCACACGCTGTTGTGAAAGCTTAATCCTAAAAGTACTTATTGCTGGGAGTATTTACTGAAACTTTTCTTGTGAAATGTTGATTTTAAATTATTAAATTAAAAATTTACTAAGTTAAATTTACATACCTTGGACTTGAGGGAACCTCCCCAATTTTCATCCACAGACCTCAAGAATAGCTCCTGCGTATAACTACAAAAAGGAAAAACAGGAATTAATACAAATTTTAAAATTTTTAAAATTCTACAGCACAAACATTACAGTTAAGCAGATGTATAGATCAAAGATGCTAGATAAGACCACTGAGTTTCAGTCTAACTGAAAAGGAAACAGAACCAAGAATAAAAGTGGCTTCTCTAGGTACGGGAGCTTAAGCCCTACTTGGAGTACTCCTAAACCTAGCTGAAGGAGATATGGAGATTTGACAACAAACTCCAATAGGTAAGATGTTCTAGGAAGCTATTTACAAAGTCTTACAAAGGTTTCCTACAGTTTTTTTTCAGATAGTAAATTGAACATAGGTATATATCCATCTACCCTAGATACTTAATGTAAATTCTTTCTGGTTGCTTTTATTATAAGTGATCAATGTTTTAAAATTAGATAAAACAAAAACCCAATACTGTTTAAAAGTAATTATTATAGTAAGTACTGTGTAAAGATATTATAGGAAAACCAGTAAAACTTCACCATGGAGAACTCAAATGCAGATATCTTAATGAAGCTGAATTGGATTCAGTAGTAAATATTGCATTTCCTGCTATAGAGCCTGCACATTCCCTTTATAGTAAAAGCTCATTATAGAAAACTCAAATGCAAATATCTAATGGCAATGAATTCAGCTGAAATGGTTTCAATGGCAAAAATCACTTTTTTTTTGTAGCTGCAGAGCCTGTCCATTCTTTTTATGAAGACTTGGGAATACTGTGACCCAAAGAGAAGGCCTGCAATTGTTAAGAACATGCTGTTATCCATTCCATTTCTTCTTAGCCGTTAACATTTTTTTTATTTTTATTGAAGGCTCAAGAGCTAAAGATGAAATTTCACTTTTTTAAAAAAAATAATTTTTACTGTGCTTTAAGTTAAAGTTTACAAATCAAGTCAGTCCCTCACACAAAAACCCATACACACCTTGCTACATACTCCCAATTACTCTTCCCCTAATGAGACAGCCCACTCTCTCTTTTCCTGTCCATTTCGCCAGCTTCTAATCCCCTCCATCCTCTCATCTCCCCTCCAGGCAGGAGATGTCAACGTAGTCTCCAGTGTCCACCTGATCCAAGAAGCTCACTCCTCACCAGCATCCCTCTCCAACCCATTGTCCAGTCCAATCCGTGTCTGAAGAGTTGGCTTCGGGAATGGTTCCTGTCCTGGGCCAACAGAAGGTCTGGGGGCCATGACCACCGGGGTCCTTCTAGTCTCAGTCAGACCATTAAGTCTGCTCTTATGAGAATCTGGGGTCTGCATCCCACTGCTCTCCTGCTCCCTCAGGGGTTCTCTGTTGTGTTCCCTGTCAGGGGAGTCATTGGTTGTAGCTGGGCACCATCTAGTTCTTCTGATCTCAGGATGATGTAGTCTCTGGTTCATGTGGCCCTTTCTGTCTCTTGGGCTTGTAACCGCCCTGTGTCCTTGGTGTTCTTCATTTTCCTTTGATCCAGGTGGGTTGAGACCAACTGATGCATCTTAGATGGCTGCTTGCTAGCCTTTCAGACCCCAGACGCCACTCTTCAAAGTGGGATGCAGAATGTTTTCTTAATAGATTTTATTATGCCAACTGACTTAGATGTCCCCTGAAACCATGGTCCCCAGACCCCTGCCACGCCGGCCTTCAAAGCATTCAGTTTATTCAGGAAACTTCCTTGCTTTTGGTTTAGTCCAATCGTGCTGACCTCCCCTGTATTGTGTGCTGTCTCTCCCTTCACCTAAAGTAGTTCTTATCTACTATCTAATTAGTGAATGCCCCTGTCCCACCTTCCCTCCCTCCCCCCTCTCATAACCACGAAAGAATGTTTTCTTCTTAGTTTAAACTATTTCTCAAGTTCTTATAATAGTGGTCTTATACAATATTTGTCCTTTTGCAGCTGACTAATTTCACTCAGCATAATGCCTTCCAGGTTCCTTCATGTTATGAAATGTTTCACAGATTCCTCACTGTTCTTTATCGATGCGCAGTATTCCATTGTGTGAATATACCATAATTTATTTATCCATTCCTCCGTTGATGGGCACCTTGGTTGCTTCCATCTTTTTGCTATTGTAAACAGTGCTGCAATGAACATGGGTGTGCATATATCTGTTCCTGTAAAGGCTCTTGTTTCTCTAGGATATATTCCAAGGAGTGAGATTGCTGGATTGTATGGTAGTTCTATTTCTAGCTTTTCAAGGAAGCGCCAAATCAATTTCCAAAGTGGTTGTACCATTTGACATTCCCACCAGCAGTGTATAAGTGTTCCAATCTCTCCACAGCCTAACATTTATTATTTTGTGTTTTTTGGATTAATGCCAGCCTTGTTGGAGTGAGATGAAATCATATTGTAGTTTTGATCTGCATTTCTCTAATGGCTAATGATCGTGAACATTTCCTCATATATCTGTTAGCTATCTGAATGTCTTCTTTAGTGAAGTGTCTATTCATATCTTTTGCCCATTTTTTAATGGGGTTATTTGTCTTTTTGCAGTTGAGTTTTTGCAGTATGAAATTTTACTATTTAACTCCTAAAGTAGCATTTATTTAACTAAAAAATTACATGCACTACACATTTATTTTCCAAACTTTGGAAAATATAGAAAAGCACTAAGTAGAAATTAAAAATCACCTTAATTCTACCTACCCAAAAGATAATGACTTAACATTTTGGTGATTCTGGGCCAGATCCATAGTTCCTAAGTTTTTAAGGGTCAGAGACCCTTTTGAGAATGTGACAGAATTTTGCCTTAATTCAGGCTGTTCATGGACTTTCTGAAATCATTGATGGATTTCAGATTAAGAACTCTGAAAATCTTTCTAAGGTTCTTTCCAGCCCCCCTCAAAAAGAAAAGAAAAAAAAAACAAACCAGTTGACCTAATTGAGCTAATTCTAAACAATAAGTTGCTTTTAAATAAGATCTGGGTTAATAATAATAGATGACCAACAGAAAAAAAATCTTAAAAAATATAAGGCCATATAAAAATGTGGCTATTACATTTATCTTTTATTTACAAGTTTGTGATCCCTTGGAAACTCTTGGTGGAGATTCCATTCCATTACATAATGGCATTTCTCTACACCACTGCTTCCAATATTATTCATATCATGGGTGTACTTGGTTGAATAGTGTCCCTACAAAATTCGTGTCCATCTGGAACCTCAGAATGTGGCTTTATTTGGGAATAGTGTCTTTGCAGATGTAATTACTGGTAGTTCCCGACTTACGACGGGGTTGAAAGTCAGTTCTGATGCAAATTGAATACCTCTTGTTTTTTTAATTTTCATTACTATTGCACTTTATTATCAATATCTTTATAAATCTCATCTTTGAACATCTGTGAGTGGCCAGGTGAGACTGACAACATCAGCAAATTACATGCTGCAACACTGTATGTAGTATATATTACAATAAGATGTACCGGAAAAAAAAAAAAAAAAGGTCTGTAAGTCGTAACTAGAATATGTCATAAGTTGGGGGCTACTACTGGTTAGGTTAAAATGAAGTCATACTGGGTTAGAGTGGACCACTAACTGGTGCCCTTGGAGAAAACAAAGCCACACAAACACAGAGACACACAAGGAGAACGACACTTGACAATGAAGACTGGAGTGATGCGGCTGCAAACCAAGGACTGCTGGCATCCACCAGAAGCTAGGAGAAAGGCACGGAACAGATTCTCCCTTAGGGCCTCCGGAAGGAAACAACCCTGCCAATATCTTGATTTTGGACTCATAGCCTCCAGAACTGTGAGAAAATAAATTTCTGTTGTTCTAACGCTCCTAGCTTCTGGTACTTTGTTATGGCAACTCTAGGAAATGACTGCAGTGGTACAGTGGAAAAGGGTAGTAACTGTACGGGGGCTGTATGTAACTATTCACCCCACGCCCCCACCTGGCTGTCCCAAGGGCTGAAGGACTCAGCATCCTAGCATACCCGTAACCCATTTATAAAAGGGACTTCTCTGTACCACAAAATATCAACTTATTACGTAATTCAAAATATTAGAAACATATTCTTCAATACATTCAGATGTGACCTTCTCCAGGAAATTTTTTGATTTCCTAGTCTCAGGGACTTTCCTAGTAAACATCTATAGAACTCTGCTTTTATAATATACCTAAAATAATCTATAACTTGACTGTGGGCTGGAAATGTCTTATTTATCTTAATTTCCTATGGAACTGGACATAAAGCTGCTCAATATATGTGCACTGAATGGAAAGAATTATTCCTTTAACAGAAATAAATGCCTATTCTTTTCATCACATAAATTTAAAAATATTTCAAGTTTCTTTGGTATACTTTGGAGAGTAGATTGTACTTAGCTCCATTCTAAGGTACATTAAAAAAAAAAAGTAACTCAGGTTGCATTGACATTACTAAGTGAAATTCTAAAAGCATTAATTTGTGATGTCAGTTGGCATTTTACTCATGAATTTGTAGTGTTCATAGGAAAACATTTGTTTTTTACGGCAAATAAATAACATAAATTAACTACAGACTGTGGTAAATTTTAAATGCCTCAGAAAGTGGTCACAAACATTAGTGACATGGATGAACCTTGAAGACATGATAAGTAAAATAAGTCAGACACTATAAAGGACACACACTGTATGGCCCCACTTACATGAAATACTTAGAATAGGCAAATGCGTAGATAAAAGTTTATCAGTGGTTACCAGGGGCTGGGAGAAGGGGAAAGGAGGGAGTCATTACTTAAGGAGCAGCACCCTGGGTGGTGCAGTTAGTGCACTCGGCTGCTAACCAAAAGGTTGGAGGTTCAAGTATACCCAGAGGTGCCTTGGAAGAAAGACCCACTGGCCTACTTCTGAAAAATCAGCCACTGAAAACTCAGTGGAGCAGCTCTAGTCTGATACTCTGACATTTCACGGAGTTAACGTGACTGCAACTCATTTATTTGAAATGGATAGTGGTGGTAGTTGCACAACACGATGAATGTAATTAATGTCACTGAACTGTACACTTAAAAATGGTTAAAATAGCCAGTGTTTTGTTACACATATTTTACCACAATAAAAACAAACACCCAAAGACACGTGTACGTGGTCCAATTCTGGCTCTGTCACTTATAAGTAGCATGTCCCCATAAGTAAGTCAATCTCTCTGAGCCTCAGTTTACTGTTTGAGCAAAGAGATATTATCGACCTTCCAGGGTTGTTATGAGAAGTGAAAAAAAATTACATATATACAAAATATCTGGATATTTTAGATGCTCAATAAGTGAAAATAAGCTATTTAATGCTTTCTTTTACACTACTGAATAAGTTCAAGTTGTGTAGTTGAAACTCATTTCCATGCATGGTTAATGGAGTTTTCCGTTCAGGGACTAATGAAGGTTATCATTGATTGTTCCTCTGTAATTAGAATGGCCACTTCAACATTTCTCAAGCTCTCAAAATACAAAATTAGCCTAGACCAGTGGTTCGCAACACTGGCTGTACACTAGAATCATGTTGGGAAGTTTAAAAATTTAATCTACTACACTATTAAAGTGCTATTTCTTTCCATATCTTTAGTTTCTGTTTTGAGACTGAGAAGAAAAGTTACAAAACAAGCAAGGTAACATCTTCCTTAATTTAAATTAGGCACTAAAGAAGGTAATGAACTGGGGAAAATCTTTCCACAAAGATACAATGTTCCATTAAAAAATTCAATGAAAATGTACAAAAATAAAATAAACTGGAAGTGTTTCTTTGACATCGAATTCTAGATCAGATCATTTGAATTATGAAATCTAAGAAAAAGAACCAGGTTTCCTTCAGTACTATGATGTGGAACAGAAGCTGTATACGTATCTACTGTAAACCCAAAAAACCAAGCCCTTTGCCACTGAGTTGATTACAACTCATAGAGACCAACAAAGATTATTTCATCAACAAGGGAGCAAGACTGTAATAATGAGACTTTCATCTGGAAACAAACACACACAGAGACAGACACACCCATACATGCTTCAGCTACAAGTATGAATGATCCACAGTCATCACTTGCAAACACTGCATTTAATTCTAATGCTATTCAGGAAACAGAACGTATTGAAAGGATATAACATAAGAGGACTTAACGTGGTCACTGTATTTCCTGAGATCAAAATACTCAAAGGATTGGTAAAAATGACCCTAAGCCTGAATATCTCTATACTAAAGTTTTCAAATAAAACGATCAGCTCCTCAGTAATAAGTAAATATAAAAATATTTTAGAAAATGGCAAATCATTTAGTACTTAGAACTCAATACGAAAAAAATACTATGTCTTTTTTCTCTTACATGTTTGAAAAATACAACTTATTTTCCTGTTAATTTGAAAAAATTGAGATCCAGTCAAAAACGATTCAAAATTCAAACGTTCAACTGCCAGCCTTCAGAAACTGAACATGAAGGTGCTACATATGTGGCAGCAAAAGCTGCTTTTCCAAAAGAGAAATTAATTTTTTGTGTTAACGTTGATATTAGACAAACTTTCTTTGCCACAAAATGGGGCAATTATGAAAATCTTTTAAGAATGGTTACAAAATATATCTGAAAAAAGTACTGGCACAAGTTATAGTATTTCCCTACTAAAACTAAAGAAAGCAATTGCCATCTAAATCGAAAATTTTAACACTCATTTCTTCAAAAAGAAAACTGAAAGGCACTTTGTAGCTGCTAAAAGCCATCCCTTGTTGCTGCCTCTTTTCCCATCCACCATCATTGCCTTAATGAGCCACCTTGTAACTAAAGTGCGTTGTAGCCTTCTTGTACTGGGGTTACCAGTTCCTCAAATCAGAGCTCTGGGAAGCATCCTCACTCATTCTTTCTCCCCCCATCCCCAATCCAGTCAGTCAGTGAATCCTATAGATTTTACTGTCTAAATCACTTTCAAATCTGTCCCTTCATTTTCACTGTCAATGTGCTGGCTCAAGCCCTTGTAACTTTCCTCTGGAAAATGGCAATATAAGTTATTTTCCTGTCAATATTATTCCTTTCTGCCCTATCAACTATCATTCATACCACTAACAAATGTTATTAAAACACTAGTCTGACACCATTCACTGTCTACAGTTGTTTTCATTTGGTCCACTGCCTCAAGTCCTGACTTGTAATGAAGGCACACAAGGCCCTACATCATCTGGTACTTGTATATCTAACCATTACCGTCTCTTATCATAACCAAGCTATCTGATTTATCTTAGATGGTTATATTCTCTCATAACTCTGTGCCTTTTTATTAACTTTTCCTTCAGCCAGGGATCCCCTTCAGCTATTCATTTTCCAACTTACCATTAGGCATCAGCTCCTGTATAAGCAAGTGATGTTTTACCTGATTTGCTAAATGGTTAAGCCCTTCCTTCTGTGTGCTTATCATAGCACATGTGTATATTTTGTTTACAGCACATCTCACTGAGTTCTTTAATCAATAAAACTAGAATAAAAAGAAATAGTACAGAAGGGTATAAAATAAGAAGCAAAAATCTTCCTTGCCTGCATCTGCCCCTCTACTCAACAACTTTTAAACTGCTTGTTTTAGTTCTTCTGTCACACCATAATGATTATTATGGCTATATCCACAGTTCTTGATATACCAACTTTAAGGGATCTTTGATTCCTTCCTTCAAATTTTTATTTATTTTTAATTCTTTTAGTGTTTACCTTCAAAACATTAGATACTACGTTTTAGTCTAACAATCAAATATTCTCCTGTCAACTAAATTCTAGTAGTCCAGCTCATATGTCTGTTTTCCTACTCTTTGAGGCAGTGTCTTTTGTTTTATTTTAGCATTCTTAGAGCGTATACCAAGAAGAAATATTTATTACATAAATGTAAAGTTTACGACGACTTTGAAGTAGGTGCACCTAGGAAATGTAAGGTAGCCTGGAGATAGATCATGAATAATGTGAAGGGCTACTTCCTTTTTAAATATTACAATCTGCAAATATAACAGAATGTTTTAATATATTTAAATAGAAGATGACGCTAATTTTCAATACCTAAAAAGCTGACTATTTTTCATATTTAAGGCAGATAAAATATCACACTTAGAAATTATAAAAAATAAACTTAAATAATATTTTCAGCTCAATAACTCCATAAAAAAAGCTTTAAAACTCTGTTACACAAAAACGATACACATACTTATAGCTACTTATTAGATGTGCGATCTTGGGCAATTAAGATCTCCATGCCTCGGACTCAACTATAAAACGTGGATAATAACAGTACTTACCTCATAGAGTTGTAGAAATTGTATAAATTAATTCATGCGAAGTACTTGGAACAGTGCCTCCATATATTAAGAACTTAATGAATGTTAGAGGCTATTAAATATTTGTGTCAGTATTTAGCACTGTTCCTACTCAGGAGTTTTAGTGATACTTAAATTGAAATTGAACTCTTGCCAAACAGTCGTAGCTTAAAAAAAGCTTCTTTGTGAATAATGTTTTCGCATTATAATTAGAATAATCTGTTACAGACATTTATTTACGTTTTTGTTTCCTTTGAAGAAATCAGTTCGTATATTGATACTGCAGACACTCTATGAAAGTGAAACTATTTTAAGCAACTGTGAAATTTCTTTAGCAACTACAATTTCATGCACAGTTAGCTTAACCTCCATTTCATCCTATGTTTTACACACCAATAGAATTCTGTTTCCGACAGGCTAAAGCTTAAAATTTGCCACTGTCTTGAATAATGCTATTTAAGCTGCCTTCTGAATTACTCTGAAATTGGCAATAGAATTTCCATGTCAATTGAAAATAACTAAATGTTTTGATGCTGTTTTACCAGATTTAAGAAAAATTGTGTGACCTACATAAAACGCTGTTTGATTGGGTCTTAAAGCCAAATCTAGTAATAATGTATGTTTTTAAATAACAGCAAGTAATAGGAACCATTAAAGTTTATGGTAAACTGAGGAATAAAGATCTGATAACTTTAAATAAAAATAAGCAATGAAATTGTGTTATTAAAACTTGACTATAAATGCAAAAGGACTTGCAGATACCGAGTCCAGGTGCGTCTTCCTGCAGTAACCCTGTGAAGTATATATTACGGTAACATTTACAAGTTGAGAGGCAAAAGAGTATAGTAGTTTAAAAACTTGTGGTTCTGGAGTAAAAAAAACCTGAGATGAAACCACGTTGGCACCTACTTGGTAGGTAGCTTTGGGCAGATTACTTAACTTCCCTGAACCCCAGCTTCATCTTTTTTAAAAAGGGATCGAAAAAAAAAACTCCAGTGCTGTTGAGTCGATTCTGACTCGTAGCGACCCTACAGGACAGAGTAGAACTGCCCTACAGAGTTTCCAAGGAGCACCTGCCGGACTTGAACTGCCAACCCTTTGGTTAGCAACCGTAGCACTTAACCACTATACCACCAGGGTTTCCTTAAACAGGGATAAGAGTATTTAAATCATAGGGTTGCTGGGAGGATTAAACAGATAATATAAGAATACTTAGCCAATGTAATTTTTAAGTCAAAATTCAGGATCCAGGAGTTATCTGCATGCTCAAATTCACAAAGCCAGTAAGCAATGAAGCTGAGAAGAAACTCAACTTTGTCTCTCAAAAACTCTTGTAAAAAAGAGAAGAGGATGAACTTCTAATGAACTATACACATATGACTATTACCTCTGTACTGTTACCAGCCTGCTTGCAGTGCATGTGAACATAAAGGCAGAGTATGAAAATGCTACCATATACAGTGGGTAAATACAAATTGGTATAACTCCAACTAGGTAATGGAGTGGGAAGTGGAGGGGATCCAATTATATTTGTGAATTTATTTTATGCACTAGTTAGGTCTGTTTATTCAAATCTAGGGCAATAAGACCATTACTCAAGATAAATATTTTATTCATTCTATTATCTGAAAAGTAGATTTTCAGTAAGTGAAATAGTAGCCCTTTATCAAATTCCTGAACTTCTGAGCTATTTTCCAGAGCCAATAGTTATAAAATTCTGAGGATCAGGTATTCTCTGAATTAGACCAATATGTTTCAAAACTTAAGTAAATCTCTTCTCACTCTGTAGATTTCTAAAAAATGATTTTTAAGTTTCTCTCCAAATTTTTCTTAAACCTTTGAAAACTGTTACCATTGTCTTCTAGCAAGTGTGAGATTAAAAACATAAATAAGTAGCAGAGGAATGTTAGTGGGAAAACGAAAAATAAGTGTGATTAATTTGATAGCCTGCTTTTTTCACAAGTGATTATTTTTACATTGCAAACATGTAATCTACTTTCTGCTACAGTACTTCTCATTTCAAAGAATATCATAGCTTCCATGTGCTCTGTCATCTGAAAAAGTCTGAAAACCAAGAACACGTTTTATTCTAAAATGGCTTTAAAATATGGCTATCCTTCAGTTTTCAGACTAGGTTTGTTCCAATAATACTGAGCTCTACTTTACCAATGGTTTTTAATAGCAAAGCCCTTTTCTACCCAAATACAATCTTTTATATATTTTACAATGCTCAAATGGTGTACATTTTAAAAGTTCAAATTTGCAGTATTTCCTTATTAAAATGCCAATGAGCAGTACTCAAAAAACTGAAATCTGCAATTGTATTTGCCATAATCAGTTCATTTCTGTATTTTGTTTCATGTAGACACGTAGCCGCAAATAGTAAAAGTTTTCATAATACTCATTCTGTTATAAGACACTGCCCCTGAGTAACAGAAAATTTTATTCAAAATTTTTATTGTTGGCAAATGTAATAGTGTGTTGTATCTCTTAACTATTTTCTCTTAATCTTAACTTTACCAATAGCAATTGCTATCATGCTACTCTGAGTTCTTCAAATTCTTTTTCTTTCTTTCTTACTGAGTCTCATCAGCAAACCAGGTATTACTACTACTGTCATTACCACTGGCGGCAAACATTTATCTCGTACTTACTATATGCCGGATACCACTCTAAGCAGTGTACATATATTAACGGAATATTCACAACCAATAGTATCTATGAAATAGTACTATTATTATATCCACTTTATAGATGAGGTGGCAGAGAGTGATCAATTAATTTGTCCAAGATCATCAGCTTAGTGGCAGAGACAGGATTTGTATCTAGGAAGGAGTCCCTGGGTGGCGCAAATGGTTAAGCAATGCACTACTAGCCAAGAGGCTGGCAGTTTGAACCCATCCAGAGATGCCTCAGAAGATAGGCCTGGTGATCTGCTTCTAAAAGATCACAGCCTTGAAAACCCTATGGAGCAGTACGACTGTGCACACATGGTGTCACTGTGAGTCAGAATCAACTCTGTGGCAACTAACAACAACAGTAGGGTTCCAGAGCCTGTGCCCTTAACCACTACTCTAAACTATCTCCTGATACAATGAAGACTGAATGAACAGCAAATTAAGTTGAAATGGATTGCTTATTGATTTATATGTATGTGCAATTTAGCTAAGGGGACTCTTATCCCTAAGAAGGTGCACTGGCTTGATAACTAGCTTGGCCTTCAGAATAGTAGTTCAGAAATAAGACAGATGTAAATGCAAAAAAACTAGGACGTGCTAAAAAGCAATTAAATTACAAC
This sequence comes from Loxodonta africana, assembly GCF_030014295.1. NCBI lineage: Eukaryota > Metazoa > Chordata > Mammalia > Proboscidea > Elephantidae > Loxodonta > Loxodonta africana. The sequence continues at coordinate 131,437,588 of NC_087344.1, forward strand.
TATTTCCAAGAAAAAAGAGAAACCAGTATGACTACAAGATCTTGGTAAATCAAAATCTAAAAAAGAACATGTACAAGATATAGAAATAGAGGCAAATAATTAAAGACAAACACAAAAATTCTAAAATAACACTGTTTGGAAGAAGTTGAAATCACTGTTATTAAGATATGAAAACCTGAAATGAATGAAGAAACAGAAAAAGCACCCAGCTACCATAAGAAAGTTCAAGTTCACAGAACTGGAAAGATTACAAAAAGGTGAGAAAAATACCCCACCCCCATAGTAATACTACCTTTAATCTAATAAATTTTAGAAAACTGAAGTTCAAAAATTCTTAACAGAAAAAAACATTGGTATTTCAATCCAATGGTCCTGTATACTTTGAAAAAAATATTAATGTTATTGGTCAGATTAGAATCATTTAAAAATTGTGCTAAATAATTAACTTACATTTTATTTTAAAGATAGACACGGGATGTTTATGATATCCTTATAACAAAAATGTAAAAACGAGAGATCTCTACTGTAGTTGGATGAGCAATTATACCCAAAGAGCATTACTAATGGATAAATGCCAACATGGAGACAAGTATTCTTATTCTCTAAATTCAGGGTATGTAAGTGAAATACATGAAAGGCATCCACTAAGTTCATTTTCAACATAATTTTTAATAACATTACCTTTTCAACTTGTACTTAATAAGAACAGTTTATTCAAAGACAAAAAAATTATGAAGTATGTAGGGTACACTGAAGGTTGGGGATTCAGAAACAAAATACCGTCCTAGGCTTTAAAGAGCATGATTTATTAGGAGAGAAAGCAAAGCGAAATAAGTTATGATATAATGGAAAAACCAAAAAAACAAACTCAAACCTATTGCCACTGAGTTACGTCCAACCCATAGCAACCTTATGGGTCACAGTAGAACCCCCCATAGGATTTCCAAGGCTGTAATCTTTTGGGAGCAGACTGCTCCATCTTTCTCTGGCAGAGCGGCTGATGGGTTCGAACTGCTGACCTTTTGGTTAGCAGCTAAGTGCTTAACCACTGTACCACCAGGGGTCCTTATGATGTACTGTAGTGGAGTCAATGCAAATGGAGGCATCTCCAAGTGCTCTGGGTATACAGAAGTGTAGCTAATATAATTTGGGGGTGGTAATGGTGTAAATAGTGTAAATATTATAGCCTTGGAAACCCTAAGGGGCAGTTCTACTCTGTCCTATAGAATAGGGTCGCTATGAGTCAGAACACAGGGTCTACTCTGTCCTATAGTATAGGGTTACTATGAGTCAGAGTCGACTCAGCAGTAACGGGTTTTTTGGTATGGGTTAGGGGCTAGGAGAAAAGGAAAAAAAAACCCACCGGTTTTAGCACAGAAGGTATTTTAGGAGAGCTCACTTATTTAGATACAATAATCATTCCAGCTTGTAATTAGTTTGGCATATTATTAACTGGCAGACTACTTGTCTACTGTTATTGCTGAACTGTAACTGCTGAAAGGTGTTAAGATACCACACATAGCTCAATTAATGATGAAAACTGGACAGGAATATAATTAATTTTAGAAGTGTGTGTTTCAAGTTTCGCTCCACTGAAACTATCACAAAACTGGGATATTATGAAGAGCCACTGAGAAAAGGCAATAAGTAAAAATAGCTTTTACATGTACTTGGTTTAGTTTAGACACATTTGATATTAATCAAAGGGTAATGTTATTAACTGTCATGGAGTTGGCCTGACTCATGGCGACCCCATGTGTATCAGAGTACAATTGTGCTGCGCAGAGTTTCAATAGCTAAGTTTTCAGAAGTATACTGCTGTATCTTTCTTTCTGATGTGCTTCTGGGGGGACTCCAAATGCCAACTTTTTGGTTAGTAGCCTAGTGCTTAACTGTGCCACCCAAGGACTCCAATCAAAGGTAGAACTTTTCAAATTACTCTTAATCACAAGGGGAAAGGGTGATAAAGATTGCTTATTATAAAACACTCACTATTATTCAATCCTTACATAAACTTAGTGTACAAATGATAGTCACTGGTGGTTGTACAGTAGCATAATTCATAGAATAGCAGCTTAAAGATAGAGGATGACTTATACAGATTCCTTCAGCAATTTGTCCCATGTAAACATATCTCAAAAAACAAAACAAGAAGGGTTATAATAAACTAATTAAGTCTTATGCCTTAATTTAAAACCAAACTTTTAAAACTTGCTCTCTGGATTTTACTCATATGCAGTAAAGACTGACCTGTGTGTACAGAGATCTTACTGGCATATGAACCAAAAAAGTGAAAAATATGGAAGACTTTGCATGGCTTTTTTAAAGCCCTGGGAATATCTGCTTCACAATACTGAGAAATCAAGTACTATATTTTAGTGATTAAATACTACCACTTCTGAAGCTTGTCTGATTTTTTTCTTTTAGAAATATAAAACTGTATTTAGTGCTAGGAATAAACCTATAGGATGGCTATGAGTCAGAATCGAATTGATGGCAATGGGTTTGATTTGTTTATCTAACAATAAGGTATAGTTACTACTTGAAAGCTTTACAAACCATAAAAAACAAAAAATCAAACCCGCTGCCACTGAGTCAATTCTGACTCATAGCGACCCTATAGGACAGAGTAGAGCTGCCCCATAGGGTTTCCAAGGAGTGTCTGGTGGACTTAAAATGCAACTTTTTGGGTAGCAGCCAAACTCTTAACCACTGCACCAGCAGGGCTCTGTATTACAAACCATAACACCCGGAATAGAATTCAGCATATACAAATGAAAGAGAATATGAAAAGGAAAAAAAGAACAAAGAGATGCTAAAATTTTCTCATGCCAAACACAGGGACCTTACGAAGTCAGTTATCTGATTAACATCAATTATCTTTTTGGGCCATTTTATAATTCAAAGAAATCTAAGGGTTTTAATGAGAAGATTGAAAAACTGAACAAGTTCACTATTAATTTCCGTTTGAACAGAGGGTTCAAAACACGGCAGATTTTACTTGGATAATTAGAACTATAAACCTTGGCTCAATTTTCAAAAGTTAAAGGTGAAGTGTCTTGGAATATTAGCAACAGGCGTGTAAATTAACAGACCATATACTTTTTAAAAAAACCAGATCCAAAGTTATAATTTATTGTCTACCAGTTACATGCCAGGTATTGTTGTTTTCAGTTGCTGTTGAGTTGATTCCAACTCACGGTGATCACATGTGCCAGGTACTAGATGCTTTATTTTAATCTCAAATTTCACCATAATACTGTGTGGTTCTTACTACAAATGAATAAAAGCGCCTATTATTCTTGGGCTTCATCTGGCCAGAAATTAGGAAGATTGGAGAGTTAGTATCTAAGTGTGCTACAGTTGTTCTATGACCTCTTTGCTAGACAACCATGGTGGAATGAGATCCTGATATACCTTTTTTTCTTCCTATTTGGTTTGATTGATCTCATGGGCTAGGCAAGAAAACAGCTGAGTTTCTAAAACTAAAAACTAAAAGCTAGAGAAGTTGATTAAGCAATTTATGCTATTTTACCTCATCTCAATCAAACCATCCAATGGAAGAGATATATTAGAAAACAATACCTTTTTTGTTTCAAATTGTGCTTCTTCCTGACAGCATCCTCTGCAATCATGATCCAGCTGAAGCAGGCTGAACTGTCCAAGGAGATCACAAGAGCTGCAGAGCAAGTTGCTGGAAAAGCCTAACTCTCTGCATGCCTCAGATGAAAACTCTGCCCCAAATGCAGATACCTGAGAATAAAGAATGAGAAATAAAACATAATTCTACGTTTGCATTATAAAGCTCCAAAAAAGTGCAAGCTGGGGCTGTCAACATCTAACATGCTGAAAATGAATTACTGAAATGTTTCATTTGGAGACAAAGTCTCAATTATTTTGAACTGTAAAATCTTACACAAGAGTCTTCTTTCGTTCTTCTCAACACCCCTCCGCATCCCAAAAACCGAACCAAACCCATTGCCGTAGAGTCAATTCCAACTCATAGCGACTCTACAGAACAGAGTAGAACTGCTCCACTGGGGTTCCAAGGAGTGCCTGGTAGATTTGAACTGCCAACCTTTTGGCTAGCAGCCGTAGCTCTTAACCACTATGCCACCAGGGTTTCCCCCCACATCCCACACAAGCTTTTTTCACTTAAAAAATCTGTTATTTTTCAGTTTAGTAACAATACAGGTTAATAAAGACATGTCATTTCATTATAATATGTACTCTATTACATATGATGTATTTATTAAACATTAATCATTTTGCCTTTTTTAAGAATTATTTTAGAAGAAAAAATAATTCCATTTCATTTCAAGAACTTAGCACCTGTTCATATGGGTCTACAGAGTAGTATGAACTTCTAGGTCTCTACAACACCCTACAAACTTATTTGTATTCACATCTTGCAGGGGAACAGTGGGAAGGGGATACAGTGGGAGAAGGCAGGAGCACAGCAAAACAAAACTTGGGTTCAGGTGCTAGCTCCACCACTTACAAGATGTGTGACCCTAGACAAGCTAACTTCCCTAAGCCTTAATTTCTTCACTGGTAAAGCAGGGAGCAATGCATTCTACGTAAGACAAATTGTTGTAAAGATTAAATGGGAAGACTTATATAAAATAATGAATCAAACTGACTGGTAAAACAAGCTTTCAAAAAATATTAGTTCTCTTCCTTCACGTGTTCTTCTGTCATATCTCAGTGAATTCCTTTGGATCCTCTCCTCTAGGATTTCATTTCATTAATCCTTCAGCGTATTCATGCCCTCTAGTTCTAACTGCTCTCTCCACTTTGTCATTTCTGAGTTGAACTCTAGCCTGTTTCTGAACCTACCACTCCACTGAATTTGCCAAAGTCACCAAATGCAAAGACGTTCAAAACCGACGATCCTCTCTTGAAACTATCTCCTCCCTTGGTTTCTGTGATAACCACTCTCAACTAGATTTCTTCAAACATCTCTTGCTGCTCCAGCTGCTCCTTCAAAAAGCTTGTCCTTCCTCCTCTTTCATCTTCTACACATCTCTTAAATGCTGTTGTTGCCCTAGAGTTGTTTTCAGCCCTCTATTTGCTCTACATACTTTCTATGGATGACCTCATCTTTATTCACAGCTTTGAACATCTATTTATTGAAAATTCCCAATTCTTCTTGGGTGTCAAACTTCCAGAGTGAACAGCTCACTGGATGTCTCATTTAGATGTTGTATATGCACTGCAAAAGTTACAACCTCCAACAGTGAAACTTATCTTCTCAATTTAAATCTGTACTTTCTCATGCATTCAGTATCTGTGTAAAATGGCACCATTTTTCCTCATTACCTAGTTGCTGCCCAGGTCAGTCATCCTAGACTCCTCATTCTTCTTCATCATTCTCACAAACATTCACTTAAGAAGTTTTGACAAATCTATCTCTTAAAGCAATCTCAAATCTTTTCTTGCCTCAATATCTTAAATGGTCACTGCTAGCCCTGTCTCTCATCACTTCCCCAATCCCATTTTCTTTCCAGCTATAATGAATTACTCTAGTATCTCAAAGAATAAAACTCTTAATTCAACATACCTTTGCCCACACTTCTCCCTGTGTTTATGGCTCTTTTCCATTTTTTCTCACTTAGTTAATTCCTTCTTATTTTCAAAAGTATCAACCTTCTAAAAAGCCTTCTCTGAAAAAATTAGATCCGAATTTTTAGCCATAGTACTTTTCTTCTGAGAAATAATTTTGTACATAGCTGTAAAATAGCGCCACTCATGACACTGTACCATATATAAATCTAGGACTGACTGACTCCCCAAACAATACTATGATCTCTTTTGAGGGCATGTATTGTTTCTCTGTATTTATAGCACTTGTGCTAGTTCTTACATATTTAGCAAATGAATTAGATAAAGCCACAGCCTCAAGTAGGGGAATTTCAGTCTGACTGCCAAGGGTCTGTAAACTTTTCATGCAAAGGGTCAGATAGTAAATATTTTGGGCTTTGCTGGCCTGATTCGGCTGAATCTACTCAACTCTCCTATTGTAGCACAAAAGCAGCCATAGACAATATATATAGGAATGGGTGTGTTTGTGTGCCAATAAAACTTTCTTAACAAAAATAGGCAGCTGGCTGGATTTGGTCCACTGGCAACAGTTTGCAGATCTTCTAGACTGAACCAGGTAGATCAAAAACTAGTGGCATTTTCCAATGTAAAAAATTAAGTATAGCTGACATATCCCCGCCCCCATGTCGACCATCCCATTGGCTTTATGTTAGTTCATACCCTAACTTGATACACCTTATATATTTTGTATTTTTTCCCTTTAGGAATGTGGAATGCATATAATCTTCACAATAGATACAGTAAAAAGAAACCTGATCAAGTATTCCAGCCTAAAAGTTTATGGGTTAATTTTTGTATTTTATCTCTCTAGTTTAGCTATAAGAACTTACTTTGGTAATTGTTCCATCAGTAAAGTGATCTGTCTGATCTATTTCACAGGTTAATTTGAAAGTCAAGTATAACAATGTGTTCAATTATATTTCCCAAAGATGGTTGGATCAATATATACACACCACCCTAAATGTTCTTCCTGCAATGTGACTGGCATTCCTCCACTGAAAGGTAGGGTCTATGTTCCCTTCCCTTGAATCTGGGCAGGGGCTTGCAACTATTCTGATCAACAGATAGTGGAAGTGATACTATTCAATTTCTGAGAGTAGGTCATAAAAAAGTAACAGCCTCTGCTGGCTAGTGTGTTCTCTCTCTCTCACTCACCTTTGAAACTTAGCCACCATGCTATAAAGAAGTCCAAACTACAGAGACCACATGAAGAGGCCCATGTGGAGAGCAACTGAGGCCCCCTAGCGACAACTAGCATCAACTACTAGACATGTGAGTAAAGAGCCTTCAGATGATTTCAGACCCCAGACTTCAAGTCTTTCAGCTGAGGCCTAAGAAACCACGGAACAGACAGGCCACCCCTGCTGTGCCCTGTCTGAATTCCTGACCCACAGAATCTGTGAGCAAAAAACAAAACAAAAACCCAATTGTTTTAAATTACCAAATTTTAATTTGCCATGCAGCCACAGTAACTGAAAACCCAAACCAAACCTGTTGCCGTCGAGTCGATTCCAACCCACAGTGACCCTAACCCTGGTGGCATAGTGGTTAAGAGCTAGGGCTGCTAACCAAAAGGTCAGCAGTTTGAACCCACCAAGCGCTCCCTGGAAACCATATGGGGGCAGTTCTACTCTGTCCTATAGGGTTGCTACAGTAATTGAAAGAGGCAATAAAAGTGAAATCATTATAAAAACTGAAATGCTTAATAATGTCAGAATTGTTAATTAAGTGTGTTTTATAAAATAAGGATGTCAAATGAACAATCATGCATTTGCACTACACAATTTTATTCTAGCATTTACCAATCACCTACTGAAGAGGTGACATGTATTTGAGCCTGAAGACAACATTATTGAAATACCAGCATGGAGCAACTTTACTTCTGAACTTCAGAATAGGGGTAACTGTCACTTATCACGCTGAGTTTTGAGGATTAAATGAGAAAATGTACGGACAGCATTTAGTATCCTGCCTGGTATATAACCCACCAAACCATATCCAGTGCTGTCAAGTTGATTCCAACTCATAGCATCCTACAGGGCAGAGTAGAACCGCCCCATAAGGTTTCCAAAGCTGTAAATCTTTACAGAAGCAGACTATCACATCTTCCTCCCACAGAGCAGCTGGTGGATTCAAACCATCGACCTCTTGGTTAGCAGCCAATCGCATGACCACTGTTCCACCAGGGCTCCATTGCCTGGTATACCAAAATCATTGCTGTCAAGTCAATTTTGACTCATATCAACCCTACAGGACAGGGTAGAACTGCCCCACAGGTTTCCAAGGAGCACCTGATGGATTCGAAGTGCCGACATTCTGGTTAGCAGCCAAACTCTTAACCACTATGTCACCAGGGTTATGGGTACTTTATTTAAGTACCAGAAATGGGGCAGGGATCAAGGGTAGGAGAAATATATCTAGAGTTTGTTCTATCATTGGTTTTGCACATTCAAGGCTTTGCATCTAAGGGCATTAGTAGATATTTGTAAGCACTTCACAGATAAACACCCAATGCTACATAGTGTTTACAGAAGAGATCAAAATTATACCTATCTTTTTATTAACAAAAAATAAATGAATAGCATTTAAATTTGCACATTAAGGTCAAACATTAAATTTTAAAATAATCAGTCATACTTGTAAGAAAGACAGATTCTAAGCACATGATCATGACTGGGATAGCCATGCAACAGTTTAACTTTCCCCATTTCCAAGTAGGTTAAGAGATGCTATCCCCCTCCAACCATTACTAATTGACTTATTCTCTCTTTTTTTTTTTTTCTTCTAGTAATAATGAGCTCTTATGGAAGTGGATTGGCAGTAAACTGGATTAACAATTTGTAACTTTACCTGTTTAGACAAACGTCTGGTATAGTCATGGGTTTTACTACATTTATATGTTTATACATTTACTTGCCTCTTAACTGGTCTTTGCTCTCAGAAAACTGATAGGTTTCTAATGTAATTTTGAAAAGATTTCTAACCTGAGACAAACCATATAGGTGGTTTTACAAAATGAATCCCATGAAAATGAATACCAGAAACACGTCCATTACAGGGAGCTCAAAACAGACACTTTGTTAAGCACTTCAAGTTATTATCCTATTTAATCTTAATTACCTTGCATTTCACTACTATCCCCATTTTACAGTGAAAGAAACTGAGGCTAGGATACTTAAGGTAATTTGCTTAAATCTACACAACAAAAAATTGGTGGCAGCCTAATCCTGGCCTGCCCTCAAAACTCTTCACAGAATCCTTGATAAACCATTTTATTTTATAAAACACACTTAATTAACAATTCTGACATTATTAAGCATTTCAGTTTTTATAATGATTTCACTTTTATTGCCACTAAGAATAACAACAAAAATGTTAACAACTCTAACTGTGTGATCCATTGATTGTAACCTCATGCTGAACATTAACCTTTGAAAAAAAGGGAGTATCAGAATCAATGATAAAGAGTATCATACCGCACTGCTTCTCAGCACAGCGCCTTTCTGAAGAAATACTATGTATCAGCTGAATGAAGGACAGAATACCTCCTAGTCCTGGTAAACAGCTCCCTTGGGCTGCACCAAAATACCACTTTTCTAACGTTTAAGCATACTCAAAATGTACTTTCACTATACCCTCCCAGTTGTGACCTCACTGAATTGTTGATAGCTATCCATTGCTATTAACTTGAAATTACAGCTATTCAGAGGTGCAGACACAGTGATAAAAACCAAACTCCTCTAGTCTAAGGACTCAGAGGTGTGAATTAACAAAGCATGAACTAAGTCCTGACCATAGTTTCATCCTCTATTCACAGCAGTAGCTTACCTTCAAGTGTCAAGGAATCTTTGCCTCCTTCCTTTTCTAAAAATTAATCTTAATTTGTTTTTGTGATTTCCCTATTTGAGTTGATATCAGGATGTTCTGTTCTGTGACCTTGTGTTGTGCTGGTACCTGATACTGGTTTTCTGACCAATTTCCTTTAGTATCTCTTGTAGCTTTGGTTTGGTTTTTGCAAATTCTCTAAGCTTGTGTTTATCTGTAAATGTTCTAATTTCGCCTTCGTATTTGAGAGAGAGTTTTGCTGGATACATGATCCTTGGCTGGCAGTTTTTCTCCTTCAGTGCTCTCTATATGTCATCCCATTGCCTTCTTGACTGCATGGTTTCTGCTGAGTAGTCTGAACTTATTCTTATTGATTCTCCTTTGTAGGAGACCTTTCTTTTATCCCTGGCTGCTTTTAAAACTTTCTCTTTATCTTTGGTTTTGGCAAGTTTGATGATAATATGTCTTGGTGATTTTCTTTTTGGATCAATCTTAAATGGGGTTCGATGAGCATCTTGGATAGATATCCTTTCGTCTTTCATGATGTCAGGGAAGTTTTCTGCCAAGAGATCTTCAACTATTCTCTCTGTGTTTTCTGATATCCCTCCCTGTTCTGGGACTCCAATCACACGCAAGTTATTCTTCTTGATAGAGTCCCACATGATTCTTAGGGTTTCTTCATTTTTTAAAATTCTTTTATCTGATTTTTTTCCCACTATATTGGTGTCAATTCCCTGGTCCTCCAGATTTCCCACTCTGCACTCCAACTGCTTGAGTCTGCTCCTCTGACTTGCTATTGCATTGTCTAATTCTGTAATTTTATTGTTAATCTTTTGGATTTCTGAATGCTGTCTCTCTATGGATTCTTGCAGCTTATTAATTTTTCCACTATGTTCTTGAATAATCTTTTTGAGTTCTTCAACTGCTTTACCAGTGTGTTCCTTGGCTTTTTCTGTAGATTGCCTTATTTCATTTCTGAGGTCATCCCTGATGTCTTGAAGCATTCTGTAAATTAGTTTTTTATATTCTGTATCTGGCAATTCCAGGATTGTATCTTCATTTGGGAAAGATTTTGATTCTTTAATTTGGGGAGTTGTAGAAGCAATCATGGTCTGCTTCTTTACGTAGTTTGATATCGACTGCTGTCTCTGAGCCATCTCAAAGATATTGTAGTGATTTATTCTTTATTTGCTCACTGAATCTTATCTTGTTTTGTTTTCTTTCAATATACGTAGATGGGCTACTAGATTGCGCTGTCTTGATTGTTGTAGCCCTTGAATCACTTATGTCCTATTACCAGCTGTTTGGGCTGTTACCAGATATATAAGCCTAAGAGTCTGTTCACTATTCTTGAGTAGAATCTGATTTTGGGTCATCAAGTGTGTGGTGCAGACTGTCACCTATCCACCTAGAGGAGTAGTGGTGATAGTTGTGTGCACCAGATTCTAGTAGCAGCAGGGTTTCACACTCCAGGGGGAGCAGGATGCTGACAGGCTTCCCCCAAGTGCCAGTGAGGTAGCTGTGTCTCTATTCCTAAAGCACTTTGGTGGGTGGGCTCTGCAGCTGTACCTTAGGCCCCCAATGCAAGTACCTCTACAGATTGGTAGGTGTCACCCTCCTTAGACCCCTAAGGCTGGAGGCTAGGTGGTCTGGGGGGAGCTTCAGCCCTCAGTTCCCTGTTGTGGGTGAGGGCTCTGTTGAATACACAGAGATATCAGACCTGGGAAACTTGTCTTTCCAGTAATCCGCTAAAACAAGTATAGTCAGATCCCTATCAGAAATGCCTTTGCATTGTAATAGCCATCTTGTTCCCTGTAGGGATGAAAGCCCGAGATTGTGGATCACACATGCTTGGCTGGAGCTGGTTCTGTGTTTTTAGTCCAATCAGGGAAGGATTTTTGGTCCCTGGGTTTTTTGTAGCTCCTTCTCTCAGGACAGGAGAATGGGTTAGGAAAAGACCAAAAGAAAAGAAAGAAACACCGCAGGGCAGTTTGCTGCCTGGCTCAGGAAATTCCAATGTTAATGAAGCCACCTGGGAAGGGGAGCGGAGGGTTCAGATAAATAGGGGAGAGTAGTACCCCAGAATATAGCCAAAGGTACTTATCTTGCTTGGGATGACTGTTTTATCTGAGATTCCTGAGGGGCACGTCCACTGTGTGCGCTGGCTGTGTAGAGATTGCCCCCGAGAGTCAGGCCGCGTCCCGTGCTCGCGCTGTCTCAGAAGCCGCGGTTAGTTCCTCCGCTCCCAGTCCAAAGCCCAGCGCCAAGGTTCCCCGGCTGGGACGCCGCACTCCCGGCTCCAAAACCAGTCGCTGCCTCCCGGTGACTTCTCCTCCTGTCAGCCACGTCGCTGTGCTGCCTGCGTGCACTGGCTGGGGTTCCCCTGAGGTCAATTCTGGGGGGTAGGGCTGCACTCCGTGTTTGCGCTGTCTCAGGATGCTCTGCTCAGCTTCCCTGCGCCCAGTCCAAAGTCCGGCGCCAATGTTTCCTGACTGGGACGCTGGCTCCAGGCTCTGAAAACAGTCGCTGCTTCCCCATGGTTGTTCGTTCTCGGTCTCTGTCACTCAGGTCAAGAGTCTTTAGATCTGCGTTTATGGTCAGGGTTTGTAGATTGTCATATATGTGATCGATTCACTTGTTTTTCCAAGTCTTTGTTGCAAAAGGGATCCAAGGTAGCTTCTACCTAGTCAGCCATCTTGGCCCCCTCCCTCCTTTTTTTTAAACTTATCTGTCAGGTCCCAAGGAAACCCTGGTGGTATAGTGGTTTTTAAGTGCTACGGCGGCTCACCAAAAGGTCAGCAGTGCAAATCCACCAGTCGCTCCTTGGAAACTCTATGGGGAAGTTCTACTCTGTCCTATAGGATCGCTATGAGTTGGAATAGACTCGATGGCAGTGGGTTTGGGTGAGGCCCCAAAGATTTGGCTAACCTTTACTATTACCAACTATTTAACTCTACATGGCTTTCTTATACCCTTGAGCAAACTGAGAAATAGAAGTTTTTCTAACTTTTACTGCTTTTCAAACAAGCTTTCATATTCCACTTCATTTTCAAGGCTTTTGTCGGTTTCTTAAAAAAAAAAGCTAATCATTATAGAAGAGACAGGATTTACATATACTGGTATAACCCTGGAAACCCTGGTGGCCTAGTAGTTAAGAACTACAGCTGTTAACCAAAAGGTCAGCAGTTCGAATCCACCAGGTGCTCCCTGGATACCCTATGTGGAAGTTCTACTCTCTACAGACTTGCTATGAGTCGACATCGATTCTACAGCAACAGATTTGGTTTGGTATAAGCCTTGTTGTTATCTGCTGTCCAGCTGGCCATGACTCATGGTGACCCCATGCACAACAGGACAAAATGCTGCCCAGTCCTGTGCCATTCCCATGACTGGTTGCAGATCATTGTGATCCTTAGGGCTTCCATTGGCTGATTTTTGGAAGTAGATCAGCAGGCTTTTATTCCTACTCTGTCTTAGCCTGGAAGCTCTGCTGAAACCAGTTCAGCAGCACAGCAACACACAACCCACAAGGTGTTGATGGGTGATGGCTGCATACGAGGTACACTTGTTGGAATCAACCTTGATTTTCCCACATGAAAGGCAAGTATCTTGGTATAAACCTTCCACAAAAAAGAAAAACCAAACCTGTTGCAGTGGATTCCAACTCACAGTGATCCTACAGGACAGAGTAGAACTGCCCCACGCGGTTTCCAAGGAGTGGCTGGTGGATTCACATTGCCCACCTTTTGGTCAACAGCTAAGCTCTTAACCACTACACCACCAAAACAGATTGACAAGGGTGAATTTTGCTGGTTCTCACTTCCAGGACCCCCTTTCTTTTCCTGGAGTCATTTTTGTATGTTTGGGAGTGGGTAGGGTTCATCACTGCTCTACATAAGCTGCAGATATCCTGGTGGCCGTTGGTATGGAACACCACAAATTAACCAGAGTCCATTTACATCTCAGAGAGATTCAAATGAACAAATACATTTGGCGCACAATGAAAAACAAATAGAAAAATGGTCCCTGTATTCCCTTTAAGGAGCCCTGGTGGCACAGTGGTTAAGCATTCAGCTGCTAACTGGAAGGTCTGCAGTTCAAACCCACCAGCTGCTCTGTGGCAGAAAAATGTGGCATTCTGCTTCCGTAAAAATTAAACCAAAGAAAAAAAAAAAAACAAAAAAACAACCAAACCAGTTGCTGTTGAGTTGATTCCAACTCATAGCAACCCTACAGCGACCCTAGCCTTGGAAACCCTACGGGGCAGTTCTACTCTGTCTTACAGGGTCGCTGTGAGTCGGAAACCGCTGGATAGCAATGAGTTAGTATTCCCTTCGGCTACATTCTAATTGGCTGGGGAAGAGGTGTGTAGGGACACACACAACTATGTGGTTAAGACTGTGGATAGTACAATACAGTACAAAGTATAATGGCATAATATGTAAAGGAGGGAACCCTGATTAAGAGTTCAGGCAGCTAACCAAAAGGTCAGCAGTTCATCCTTGGAAACCCTATGGAGCAGTTCTACTGTCCTCTAGGGTCGCTATGAGTTGGAATCGACTGGACAGTAACAGGTTTGGTTTTTTTTGGATGTAAGGGACAGAGTATATGTTACTTTGAGTTGATTCTAGCATTTTATCTAATGACCTTACTTTACAGAAAAGGAACTAAGGAAACTAAGGCCATGAGTAAATTAATGTCTTAGCTTACAGTGAGTTCTAGCAGTTAAAACTAAAACATAGATTTTCATAAAGTTTAGTGTTTCCACTAAGTTATACTTCCTCATGAGTATGAACTCAATACGGAGAATTTACAGAGAACGCTTTAAGAGAGAGGATGCATGCAGAACGCCTATCTCTGGTAATATTCAAGTGGAATAATGTGGTGTGGTTGATAATCCAGCAGTTTTATTTGATGGCTTACTGTGTAAAATTAGGGTGTCATGCCCTCACAAAATCATGGATAAGTTGATTCCTGTCCTCAAAAGGTTTCTGTCTAGGGTATATTTACAACTAGAGTTGTAGAGCTTTCAGGAGATTCAAGGCAGAGCTCAAGTATTTCTATGTTAGCCCTCCTACCCCCCTAAGATATTGATATACACCTCCAGTTGGGACCACTGAAGCTAACTGGAATATATAGTTGATAATGACAAGCACCCCTTCAAAACAGTTTCCAATCAAGCAGGTCTCATACTTCTATATTTTCAGATCTTTGCTCATGGATTGAAAACCCTGGTGGTGTAGTGGTGAAGAGTTATGGCTGCTAACCAAAAGGTCAGCAGTTTGAATCCACCAGGTACTCCTTGGAAACAGTATGTGGCAGTTCTACCCTGTCCTACAGGGTTGTTATGCATCAGAATCGACTTGACAGCAACCAGTTTGGTTTTTTGGCTCACGGATTATCTGATTCATTCATCAAATACCTCATTTAGATATCAGGTATTATACCACTGGATATGTACCCTAAAGCGAAGAGGAAAGTCAAGGTCCCTCTCTAGAGGGCTCCAGTCAAGTCTGTGGGAGAATACCAATACAAAAAAATTACAAAAGAACACTCTTAATTATTTGTGCTGCTATAACAGAAATATCACAAGCAGATGGATATAACAAACAGAAATTTATTTTCTCACACTGTAGGAGGCTAGAAGCCCAAATTCAGGGAGCTTGCTCTAAAGGAACGCTTTCTCTGTTGGCTCTGGGGGAAGGTCCTTGTCTCCTTTCAGCTTGTTCCTGGGTCCCCTGGCAATCTTCATGTGTCCTGGCATCTATCTTCTCCCATCTCTGCTTACTTGTTTGCTTAATTTGCCTTTTTATACCACAAAAGAGACTGATTTAAGACACACTCTACACTAATATTGCCTCATTAACATAACAAAAAAACTCATTCCCAAATGGGACTATAACCACAGGTATAACCCAAACCAAACGCATCGCTGTCAAGTCAATTCTGACTCATAGTGATCCTATAGAACAGAGTAGAACTGCCCTATATGGTTTCCAAGGAGTGACCAGTGGATTCGAACTGTCGACCTTTTGGTTAGCAGGCGAGCTGTTAACCACTGTGCAACCAGGGCTCCAAACCACAGGTACAGGGGTTAGGATTTATGACACATATTTGTGGGGGACACAATTCAATCCATAACAAATACCATGAAAACTGCCTGAGAGAAAAAAGTATTAATCACCATTTGCACACATAGGAGAGACACCTAGACTTGGGGTATATGAAGCTTTCCTGGGGAAGTGACTTCTCCGTTGAGACCTGAAGGGTTAGAGAATAAGTAGATAGCCATATTTCTGTTGTGAGCAGGGGAGAGGATGGGAAGCTGGAAAGCTGGGAAGCTGCTCCTACGCAGAGGCAACATCAAGTTCAAAGACCTGGCATGAAGGACAACATGGTATGTGAGATATACTAAAACAAGTGGCCCCAGCTGCCACCCCTACCTGTTCCTCCCTCTCCCCAAAAAACCTGTTGCCATCAAGGGGATTCTGACTCATAGCGACCCTACAGGTCAAAGTAGAAATGTCCCATAGGGTATTCAAAGCTTTAATCTTTATGGAAGCAGACTGCCACATCTTTCTCCTGTGCAGTGGCTGGTGGGTTTGAACTGTCAACCTTTCGGTTCGCAGCCGAGTGCTTAGGCAGTGCACCACAGGAAATGTTGGAAAATAACCCTGGATAGACTAGTCATGTGAAGGAGGACAGACTTCACCTTAAAAGCAAGACAACCACAGAAGAGTTTCAAGCATTCAGTTTTAAATTTTAGCAAGATCACTTTGGATGTACTGTAGAGACTGGATTGGAAAGGGAGAAAAGAGATGGAGAGACTAGTTAGGAAGTGGTTTTAGTAATTCAAGGCAAACCAAACTACACCAAACCCAGTGCCATCAAGTTGATTTCGACTTACAGTGATCCTATAGGACAGAGTAGAACTGCCCCATAGAGTTTCCAAGGCTGTAAATCTTTATGGAAGCAGACTGCCACATCTTTCTCCGGTGAAGCAACTGGAGGGTTTGAACCACTGACCTTTGGGTTAGCAGCCAAGTGCTTTAACCACTATGATACCAAGGCTCCAATTCAAGGCAAACAAAGCCTAAATTTGCCTGTGGAAACAGAATTGTGGGTTGGCTCAGAGATTTTTAAGGACTTAACGAGTAATTGTGAGGGCAGTGGTGGTCCAGTGGTAGAATTCTCACTTTCCATGTGGGTCTGAGACCTGGGTTTGATCCCCAGCCAATGTTACCTCATGTGCAGCCACCACCTGTCTGCAGTGGAGGCTTGTGTGTTGCTATGACGCTTAACAGATTTTAGCAGAGCTTCCAGACTACTCTTAGTCTGGGAAAAAAAAAAAGAATTTTTCTTTTTTTTTTCCAGACTAAGAGTAGGAAGAAAGGTCTGGTGATCTACTTCTAGAAATCAGACAATGAAAACCCTATGGATCACTATGGTCTGATCTGTAACCAATCATGGGGATGGAGCAGGACTGGGCAGCATTTCTATTGTGCGTGGGGTCGCCATGAGTAGATTCAAAGGCAGCTCACAACAACAATAAGCAACAACGTATTTTATTTGGAGAATGAAAGGAAAGAGATGAATTTAAAATGACTCATTTCTGGCTTGGGCAACTGGGAACCTTGCAAAGCAATCATTTAGAATCTGAATACAGGCGGAGATAATTCAAAGGGTGAGTTGTTATTTCTCAGGATGAAGATGAAGATGTGGCATGAACTAGGGGTTAACAATATGTAGATAGGTTTGAGAAATACTTAGGGAATAAAATGAACAGGACTTGGTAATTGCCTGAATATGTAAGGAAAGGAAAGAGTCAAAGATGACACCCAACTTTCTGGCTTGCATTCTGCGGATGGTTACTGCAGTAGGCTGTCTAACGCCATTAAATCCTTCCTATTCTGGTATGGACACTGCAATGAGACTCTGTCATTCCTGACTCTTTCACTTCTCCCATGCTGAGACAGAGTCTATTTCCCCATCCTGGAAATTGGACTGGCCTTGTAACTTGTTTTATCAAATACTGTGTGGTGGAAGTGATGTATGTGACTTTGAAGGCTTGGCCTCAGGAGGTAGTGTAGTTTTCACCCTTTTGGAGTGCAGCCCTGAGACTGCCATTTAAAGAAGTTGGTCCAGCCTCCTGGAGGATGAGAGGACACATGCAGGAGAACCGAGTCCATGTAAATGACAATATGAACTATGAATAAGGCCATCTTGGATCTTGCAGTCCAGCTGACCCGCTAGTTCAACACAGTCGAATAAATGAGGCCAGAGAAAGTCAGCAGAGGAACTGCCCAGCCAACTCACAAAATTATGATACCATTGTTTTAAGCCATTAAGTTTTGGAACGGTTACATAGCTATAGATAACTGAAATAATCAGACAGGGAAATCAGAAGGCAGCCTGAAATGTCATTCCTTTTTACCTTTGCCTAGGAGTAAAAAAAAAAAAAAACTTAAAGAAATTACTACACTTTGGCAAACAATCTTAAAAAGTAGAAAATTTGGGGACAGGTCTTTAAGGAATTTCTAAGGTACCAGATATGAGTAATAATGATGATGGGGGTACTGGGATATTAATTAAAGAGAGAAAGAATTCACCCCTTGGGCAAGGAAGGAAAAGTAAAACAGAAAGATGCTTCGAATTCCTTCAATAACAAAAAGCAGACGTGTTTAGAGACCTAGGGTATAGTCTCCCAAAACCCACTGCCATCAAGTCGATTCTGACTCATAGTGGCCCTACAGGACAGAGCAGAACTGACCCATAGGGTTTCCAAGGAGCAGTTGGTGGATCTGAACTGCTGGCCTTTTGGTTACCAACCTCAGCTCTTAATCACTGTGCCACCAGGGCTCCAGGGTATAGTCTCCAGTTCCCCTTAAATGCTGGACAAATCAAATAAACCAGGTCTTCTGGGAGAAAAATTTTCAGTAGGCCCTGTAAAGAGACTATCTGAAGAAAGAGTTAAGCTTAAATAAGATAAAAGCTAACACCGGTAAAAAAAAAAAAAACCGTTGCCACCTAGTCGATTCTGACTCATAAAAAAAAAATAGCGACCCTATAAAACAGAAAAGAACTGTCCCATAGGGTTTCCTAGAAGCGGCTGGTGGATTCGAACCGCCGACATTTTGGTTAGCAGTCACAACGCTTAACTACTGCACCACCAGGGCTCACTCCAAAAACTAACAAAGGGGCTATAAAAAGTTTTATTATCCAGGTAGCAAAGTATGAATTGGAAACCTCACAGTTGTTTCGTAAATGAATAGGAAAATAAGTCAAAAGATTCAGTAATTATAGAACGCATCTATTCCACTAATTGGGAAAAACGAACACAAAACAAAAGAACAATAAACCTTGACTACACAGCGTAATTTTAAAAGATTAAGACCATCGTTTTAAAAAGTCCACTTTAAAAAGTATACATACTTTCGTATAAAGAAGCTCTTGTTAGTGCAGTAACATTGTTTAAAACCACAAACCGTACTGAAGTACACACAGTGGTACGTGAATGCCAGTGAACCGAGGTAAAAGGCTGCGTAACACTGAAGTAGAGAGAACACTAACAAGAGAGAAAAGCAAACTGGAATTGTAAGCCTGGACAAAGAACTGAGGGCTTTCCTCTAAGGTTTGGGAGTCTCGTCATAAATAACGGTAATCTATTGCGTTTCTGTCCGTTTAGAAAACGTTCACTCCTTTCCAAGTTTATTGCTTTCTTTTCTCACCGTGTGATTTACAGATTTTTTTTTTTAACTGGAGCGCTGTAAGTTAAGATAAATACTCAAGACCTCAAGACCCAGTCTGAAGTCTGGAGAAGAGCGCCGCAAGAAACCCGGGGCGGGAAAGAATAAGGAACGGAAGAACGGAGCCACGTCGCATTCCGAAGGCAGTAATCCCTAAGTAAGTGTGGCTCCCAAACGGGGCCAAATCTTCTGTCTTCCTAGGTGCAATCCCTCCCGTTTGCCTTGAGGAAGCTGCGGAGCTGATCTCCACTCACCGCTTGAAGCACAGTCATCAACAGCAGCCGCAGCCCAAACGCCGGCCGAAGCCACTCTCCTGCTCCAGCCGCCATGGCCAACTTCTTCCGTAGGTCTCTGGGGGGACAGAGGACCCCTCAGCTAGGGGCGTCCACTCCAGAGCCTGATCCAAAACAGACTGCTGAGGGCCGTTGCCATCAAATATCTCATTCCGCAGAGACGGGTAATTACCTAAGGGCATATAAAACCTTAAAGATCATAGGATAGAAATACAGTCACTAGGTCCTTTCTTTAGTCCAAATCAGGCACTTTCCTAAACTCCCCAATCTGTGCATCTCCGGCTTCTTCCTTTCATTCACGACATTTTGTCAAGCAGCCAAGAAGCACCGCCTTCACCAGTTTCAGCCTGCCTCCTTCTCCAAATTTATCCAATCGAATGCTTCCTCAGTTGAGACCTTTGGAGAGGAAACCAACCTTAACGCGAAACGGTAGCGATGTGCCGCGGTCCTTCGGGCCAATAAGCACAACCGAACGGGATGAAGGGTGGAGCCTCTGGTTGCCGAGCAGCGTACGTGGATGCGTGCGCGTGGCGGCAGAGGGGGATGGGGAGGGGGCGGGGCCGAGGGCGGCGCAGCCGCAGCCGCAGCGCTGGTGGCGGGGCGCGCGGCCGCGAGCAAAGGAGGGAGGGAAGGAAGGAAGAGAAGGAGGCGGGCAGGCTGGCTCGGGGGTCCGGGACTGAGGCAGTAGAGGGAGGCGAGAGCTCGGCAGCCGCTTCGCGCTGTTTGCTGCGCGGGCTTTTGGAGGAGGTGGCCGTTGAGTCCGCTGAGGAAAAGCGGGTATCGGCGGCGTGGGTACTGGCGTCTGGGGGCGGGGGACCGGGGAGGCAAGAAGGGGGGTCGCTGCGGTGGTTCTCTCGCAGTCGCTCTCTCCGGCTCGGTGGGCTCCTCCCGGCGTCTCCCTCGCCTCCGGGGCCCCACTCCCCGCCCCCCGCGGTATGTCTTGATCCCGAGCAGCGGGTTTCATGGGGCTCCTCAGGATTATGATGCCGCCCAAGTTGCAGCTGCTGGCGGTGGTGGCCTTCGCGGTGGCGATGCTCTTCTTGGAGAACCAGATCCAGAAACTGGAGGAGTCCCGGTCGAAGCTAGGTGAGGAGCCGAGCCGCTCCGGACTGAGTGGTGTGAGGGGCCGGGTCGGGGAGGTATTGCAACCGGAGCGAATGGCGTTCGTCTCACCTGGGGTCTGGCTCGGGGAGCTGGGACTGGGGGACATCGAGAGGACAAGCTCCAAGAATGGGGTGAATTAAGCTGAGTGGCGTGCTGGGCTCGCGAGGTCACGGGGCAGAGGCTGCAAGGTTGGACTTCCCGGAGCCAAAAGGTTGCTCCGAAGTAGGGATTCCATGAAGAGCGCGCATGAGAAGACCGAACTCAGTAGGGAGCGGGTGCTGCTGGAGGAGATAGAAACGTTCAGCCTCGCGTGTGCTCTTAAAAGTCGTTTAGAAAGCCCCGGCAGTGTCAGGCGAGAATTTATTGTATTTTGAGATGTGGACAACCTGTATACGGAATCTTTTGGGGCGAGGATTCGCGAAGGAATAAATAGATGCGCAGAAATGGAAGGAGATGCGGGGAGCGATGGTGAATAAAAGAAATACACTGTAGTGAGTTGCACTCCAGTGCTGGGGGCAGCAAGGGACCGCACAACTGACGGGAGAGGTAGGCTGCCCAGGTAGGACAAGAAAGCACATAAAAAGCTTCCACGGAGTACCGAAACTAGGAATCCGGGGCTTTAAAGTATTTTGTAGTAGCGCTAAACTGATGAAAGTTTGGGCTTAAGAAAGGGGAGTATAAATTGCGTTCGCGGCAGTGTAGATGGAGTAAATTTAGGAGAGGAGGTAACGCCGAAGAGGAGTTATAGCGAGGTTTACATTTATGAAAGGGAAAGTAAGATTAGGCGGAAGGTTAACCGTATGGTTAAGTACTGTAAGGAGTTAACGGTGCTTGCTTTAAGACGTGAAGGGGTCTCAAGTACAAAACTTGGAATGTGAAGTGGTGAAAGACCAGAAAAATGCGCAGATAATAGGCACTTTAAGATTAACAGGCAGCCTTGGCATTTGGAAGAGCTCAGGATGGGGAGCAAGTGTTAAAAGAATGTCAGCGATAAAATTTGATTTGAAAATGTACACCCAGAAAAGCCCAGTGCTGTCGATTGATTCCGACTCATAGCGACCCTATAGGACAGAGTAGAACTGCCCCATAGAGTTTCCAAGGAGTGCCTGGCATATTTGAACTGCCTGCGCTTTGGTTAGCAGCTGTAGCACTTAACCACTATGCCACCAGGGTTTCCAAAAACCAACTGAAAGACTGGAATTTGTGCGTGGAAAAGTAACGTGAAGTGTTTTTATGCGTACACTTTCACCTCAGCATCAGTTAAAATACCTTTGGAAATCAAGCAATAAAATACTTTCAGCAGTATAATTTAGACCAAGATGTAACTCTAAGGAACAGCTAGATGCTGCTGTGGATTATGATTAATTTTTAGGGAAAATATCCCAAGAAGTAATATTACATATGGTAGCCAACTATTTACAGTTTTGGTAGACTTTGTGAAAGCCGTGGAGACATTTTAAAGAGGACTGTATTAAAGAGCATCAAGTAAGGCTGATCGAAGTGCAACTGAAGTTGAAGAGATGACGATAATCCCAGTCCTCAACACTAGAGTAAAAATTGCCGGGTGCGATTCTGAAGCAATACCAAATTTATTTACCATGATTTTATTAACATGTGTCTTGTATAAGTAGATTCACCAATACCCTTTTTCTTTTTGCTTAAGATACTTTCAGCAGCATTCAGGGTCATATTCTCACCTCATTAATGACCCAGCATTACAGACAAAAATGATTCCTTTTAGAGGAAGTTGAAAGTTGTGTGAAAATTAAAATTTATATTCTTTGTTGTGTTGGTATTTGGAATTCTCTGGAGTTGATTTCTTAGACACGTAACAGTGGGATGGAATGAATAACTTCAACTTTTGCTTTTCTTTCCTTAACATTTTTTTTCACAATACTTAGAGTGATTTCCATAGAGACAGCATGGCTGATTTAAAAAAAAAGTTATCTAAAGTTGTAGAAAGCCACAGGTAAGAAATAATATGTTTCTCATAATTTTTTTTAAAAGAAAAAAACCTTATTCTATCAGAAATAGTAAATATGGGTCACAATAAGTAATTCTCAAAAATGATCCAAGAAGAAACCAACCTGCTGCTGTGGAGTCGATTCCAACTCATTGCGACCGTATAAAAGGAGCTTCAAAAACAAAACAGTTGAAGGATGTAATGATTCCCTAGAGATGCAAAAACATGGCAAAAAATGTATAACTTTATGTTTGCATCAGCAGTCTTGATTTTTTTTGTAAAGTCTTATAAAAGTCAATATTAAAAGAGATGTTGCCAGTTAGTAATTTGGCCCCTTGGGAAAAGAAGGCAGAAGGCACATTGACCATCAGACTGTATAAGCACCTTTTATCTGTGATATTCTTACTTAATCTTCTAAGAATGCCGTAAAAAACCCAGTGCCGTCAAGTCGATTCCGACTCATAGTGACCCTATGGGATGGAGTTGAACTGCCCCATAGAGTTTCCAAGGAGCACCTGGTGGATTCAAACTGCCGACCCTTTGGTTAGCAGCCGTAGCACTTAACGGATGCCATAGAAAACCATATTTACGGATGTTGGAAAAGGCTCAGAGGTTATATAACTTGCCCAAGATCACATAGCTTGTAAGTTGCAGAGCTTGATCAGAACCCAGGTAAATCTGATTCCAAATCAAGTGTTCCTTTAATTATACTATGCTATTTGAGACTTTATATTGGCATTACACTAAGATTTAGCTGTTTGAATATAATTTTGAAACTGCAATACCAATTTCTAATTGCATTTATTGCTAGGAATGAATATCATCTTGAGAAAATCCAGTTTCTGACACAAAGGGATTGCCTTACTATAATGCCTGCCCCTTGTTTATATCTGTATAATGAACATAATTATTTCACCCAATGAAACGACTGAAATAGATAGCTTTTTTCTGGTACAGGGAAAAAAAAAAAATTGTGGTTGCTTTCTATAAATGTAAAATCATAACATTAAAAACTGTTTTAATTTTGGCATCAGAAGAACTATCAAACATTTTGCCTTTAAAAGTAGTTTTTAGTGTTTATTATCTTTTCTGTTGTAGAAGGTTCATGGTATTGTCTCATAATGCCTTGTATGCACCTTGGTTTGAGAGTACAGTGTTTTGATGGTGAAATATCTGATAGATCAATAGATATATTTAAAATTAAAGGTGTATTCATTGACCACTTTGGACAATTAAATATATGAATAGGACTTGCTTAAAAATGAGGTACAGTTTTTAATTTTTTCTTTTTTTTTAAACAAGTATGGGGTCATGGTATACCTGTCATTCTAAAACTTGTTTTTTCCCCCCATGTGATAGAGACATCTTTCCAGATCAATGTATATAAACTTGACTTATTCTAATAGTTGTATAATATTCCACAGTATATAATCCACAGTATATATATCTTATAAATTATTAAGCCATTATGCCAGTAATGGACGTTCAGGTAGTGCCCTGCCCCCCCTTTTTAACCATTTTTTCTCTCATTATTACAAACAGTGCTACAAGAAGCACGCTTTTATGTCCAGTTATCTCCTCATGTGTTGATGTGAGTAGACTAGGTTCTCTTATATGTGGGATTGCTAGGACAAAGGTTATAGGTGTTTTGTAATTTAACAGATTTTAAAATTACTTTCCAAAAAATTATTTTCTAAAAGTTTACAGTAATTTACAGTGCCCCCACATGCTTACGAGCACTGGATACTATCAGCTTTTAATTTTCGCTAGTCTGAGGCTGTGAAATGATGTTTTTGCTTTAATTTATGTTCCCCCAACTTTGAGTTAGGTTGGACATCTTTACATATGCTTACTTCCCTTTTACCTGCTGGTTCATTTTCATCTATTTTTCTACTAGCTAGTTTCTCTTACAAATTATTAAGTTTTTCTTAACATTAGAATTAGTAACTCTTTTTCTGTCATACGTCTCGCATCTGTTTTTCTCCAAGTCTGTCATTTGTAAAACCTTGCCTTTGTTTATGATGTGTCTTTCTTATACAGAATTTAAAATATTTTTTACACAGTCAAATCTATCAATTTAGACAAGTAGTTTTCCTGTGATACTTAAGCAGATTCTTCCCAAGATGGTACACATTCTATTTTATCACAGTATTTTATAGTTTTTACAGTTAGCTCTTTAAACAGTTCATATATTTATATTTATTGTAATGTCAGTGAATAGTTACTTATGCTAAATATTTTAGTAAGTAATGCATTTTTTCCCGTAGTAACTGTGTGTTAGAATCCTTTTAATCATATTTTAAGCTTTCAAATGTTCTTGGATCATTTTTGGACTCTGTTCTTTTCCACCAATCAGCGATTCTTTAAGACTTAGAGTCTTATGTATGCTTCAAGGCATCCATAAATTCCCTGAAATACAAGCCTAGCTTTCATCAGATTTGCAAAGGAATATGGGATCCCTTTAATAGTAAGAATCACTGACTTACTGTAGATGTTTCATATTTGATGGAGTGTGTTTTTTGTTTGTGTTTAGTGTTAACATATTACAACATGCAGCTTGTGAATTAGATTTTGGAGACAAGCATATCAGTTATGAAAAAAAATTCTGTGGGAAGATTAGTATGTTATGTTGAAAAGACTTCATTTTATTAAAATATATATAATTTTTCTAATAGGGATAGAAAACAACAGGAAGTCAAAATGAAACTAGCTATGGCTTAGAACTGTACATAAGTCAATTTGTTGTTCCTAAAAAGTAGTTCTTTCTGTTGTCAATACTGACAGACTGAACAGTGTAATGAAACCTTCCTTTGTTTCATAAATGTTAGAATTATGTGTTGAATAATTTTATTTTTTGTAGGACCTAAGTATTTTAAATAATTTTTGTTGATCATTTTTCTAACACTACCATGTAAGGTTATGAATTTGTAATCTTTTAAATGAGGACGTTAATTCAGAATGGATTATGAGCCATCTCTACTTTTGAGAATTATGCTACTCTGTTCTTGTTGTTGTGTGTTGTAGAGTCTATTCTGATTCATAGTGACCCTGTATGACAGAGTAGAACTACCCCATAGGGTTTCTTAGGCTATGATCTTTACTAGAGCAGATTGCCAGATCTTTTCTCTCATGGAGCTGCTGCTGGGTTCGAACTGCCGACCTTAACCATTGTGCCATCAGGGCTCCTTACTTTGTACAGTGATACCTGTAAGATGTTCCTGAGAATCATAGATTCTAATCATTTGCAAACCTCTCATAATAGCTGCTGCTTAAGAGACTTTGGGTTAATAGGAAGTACAGTTATTCTAGAATTGCAGATTGGTGCTTCACTTTTGAGTCCTGGACCTCTAGTGTGCTGTGGAGTAGTCACCTGAAACAGTTAATCTCAATTAAGGTAATTCCAGGATGTCTGTTAAGCCTTCTAATAGCTTTTTGGTACTTAGTGAAATTGAAATAATAGTGAATATTCAAATACCGCTCTTCAGAAAGACCACTTCTGAGAGATGTACTTATAGATGGACTTCATAATCACGGCTCACTATACCCTAATTATTTACACCTATCTAAAAAAAAAAAAATTTTTTTTTTTTTTTTTATCCACCTACCAGTAATTGTACTCTTCTGCCTGTTAACTATAGATTGTTAGTTCTTCTTTTGGACCACTTGTGCATCTCATCCTGTCTTCCCACCTACTTAAGGACATTGCTTCAGTTCTCCTTCACTTTCCTAAAACTGTCATTTTCCCTTTCTAAGTAAAAAAAAAAAAATTTTTTTTTTTTTTACTGTATCGTTATGAACATGCTAGTGTTTCTCCCAACTCCAAAACAAAACAATACTTTGTCTTGGCCACCCATCTCCAGCCACCCTTTCTCCCACATTTCTGTTCCCCATTGCAGAATACTCTAAAAAATGTCTGTTCTGTCTGTCTTCAATTACCAAAATCATCAGTTGTTATGAGTTGCTGTTGAATTGGCTGACTTATGGTGACCTTACATATAACAGTGAAATATTGCCCAGGACCGTACCATCTTCATGATCATTAGTACGTTTGAATCCATCATTGTGGCTATTGTGTTAGTCCATCTTATTGAAGATTTCCTTCATTTTCACTGACCCTTTACTTTACCAACCACGATGTCCCTTTTTAGCAATTGGTCTTTTCTGATGATGTGTCCAAAGTAATCAAGCTAAAGTCTCGCCATCCTGAAGTCTTAAGGTGCATTCTAATTGTATTTCTTCTAAGACTGATTTGTTCCTTCTTCTGGTAGTCCACTGTATAATTCAGTATTCTTTGCCAACACTACCATTTGAATACGTCAGTTCCTCTGTCTTCCTTTTTCGTTATCCAACTTTCACATGCATATGAGGCGACTGACAAGACCATGGTTTGATAACCTCCTTAAATACAGTGGTAAATTTTTTGGTTCTTATCTAACTTATCAGCAGAATTTGACAAAATTTGTCACTTTCTCTTTCTTGATAAAATTTCTTTAACTGGCTTTCGCATTCTTGGTTTTTTTTCCTACCTCACTGGCCACTTCTCTGTCTCCTGTGTTGGATTCTTCCTTTCTCCTCAGCCTGACATAAGAATGCCTCGCAGCCCAGTTGTTGGAACTCTCCTTTTCTCTATAGACTCTCCCTTAGTTGATGATTTACATGCTGACAACTTTCAAATACATATTTCTAGTTTAGACCTGTTTCCTATTAATTCATACAACCAGCTTCCCACTCAAAAATTTTATTTGCATAGTTAATAGACCTCTCAATCTCAGTATGTTCAAAATGAATCTTCTGATCTATTTCCCACCTCGTCTTATCCAATCCCAGCTTGTTTAATTTCTGTCCTTCCCTTCCTCAGTTGATGGCAGCTCCAACCTTCCAGTTGCTAGGATTTTCCTTGACTTTTTTTTTTTCCTCACACTCTATGTCTAATCTGTCAGGAAAATCCTACTGGTTTTAACTTCAAAACACTTCTAGAACATGAGTACTTCTTGGCACTGTTATCACCCTAATGCAAGTTACCACCATCTCTTCCAGGATTATTGCCATATCTTAACTATGACTTGCCTTCCTATGACTATTCTTAATGTAGCAGTTAGAGTGATTCTGTAAAACATAAATCAAACTATGTCACTCCTCTGCATAAAATTCTTTAGAAGTTCCCTGAATTAGAGCGATTCCAGCTGCTTTTAAAATAAAGCCTACAATTTTATTGGCTAAACACAGTAAAAGTCCCCCCGGCCCCACTTATGTATTAGGTATTTTGGTGGGTGGTTTTCCTCTATGTGGTGATTCAGGGTCTTGGATACCTTCTGTCTTGTGGTACTACTATCACCTCAGACTTGGAGTTCTCTGCTGTTAGCCGGAGAAAGGGGCAAGAGAATTTTAGTGTAAGAGCTGTCATTCCTTTTAACTGTCCTTTTTCTTTTGTCCTAGATTTAAATTCTTGTGACTAATTAACCCCGTGACTAGAATTTAGTGCTCCTCATGACCACTCTGGCTTTCCTCTCGTCTCTTTTGTTTGTTTTGAATTTCTTCCTTCTTTACCATTGGATCCATGTTTCTTAAATGGTTTTATACTTTTCCTACTAATGGCAAGCCATCGTGACCTCTGAACCTTCATGTGTACCAACAACAATAACAAATGTCAAATGCTTATTACCTACTAGGCATATTCTAAGTGTTTTACATGTATTTATTTAATATAAAGGTTGATTGCCCTGCCCTCAGAGTTGCTGTGACGATCAGATGATCTACAAATGATACAATGAATGTGAAAATGTTTATAAACTATGAAAACAGTACAGTTAAGTAAGTTGTTATTAACAGTGATAGAATCAAACATACCAACAACCGTGAAGATGGCACAGGACTGGGCATTGTTTCATTTGGTTATACATAAGATCTCCATGAGTTGGAACTGGCTAGACAGCAACTAAACAGCAGTAATAGTGATAATAATATATAACTACTTTCTTTTTTCTATTGTTATTATGGTTTAATGTAGTCTAGAGTCTACGTTCTTTGTTGGTGTAGACTTTCCCAGTGCCCCATTACATGGGATAACCAGTTGCCTTGGAGTCGACTTCAGCTCATGTTGTGTGTCGGAGTAGAACTCTGCTCCCTAGGATTTTCAATAGCTGATTTTTCAGAAGTAGATTACCAAGCCTTTCTTCCAAGGTACCTCTGAGTGGACTCAATCACCAACCTTTTGGTTAACAGCTGAGCACGTTAACCACTTGTCTGATAAGTGTTCAGATAAATGATGATGTTACATGAGTTATAGATTTGACATTCAGATCAGCTATTTCTTTCCTTCTTCACTTAGGAAGGTGTAAAAATCACTGCGATTCATATGTTTTGCCCTTGAAGAAATCTATTAGCTTTTGTATAAATTAAGGAAAAGCCCTGACTTTTTAGTGTTACAGAACTGTTTTCACTCTTTCCTACTAAGCCTTTGCCAGTTTGGCAGCTTAAGGATAGATTTTTATAAAATGCAGTTAAAATTTGAACTATGATAGGGGAATTTCTCTCTCTCTGTGTTTATATACAAAATATTCTCCTAGAATGATAGCCAAATTAGTGAAGTAAGACAGAATCTAAGCTTACTTCTCCACTTTGGAAAAAATTTCTTGTGATATCTTTTACTACATTGTCAGCTTTCCCATGGTGATTCATTGTCATGACCCCAATGGAGGAAAAAATGCCATGAACGTGTTCTGTATTTCTTATTTTAATTTAGGAAGTTTAGTTTCTCTTAGTTTCTTCACTCGAATATAGAGAAGAATAAGTTGTACTTCTATATTTATTGCTAGGATTACAAGAATAACTAAAAAAACAAAAACAAAAACAGAATTCTTGAATTCAAAGGCTGTTAACTCAGGTGAACAATCATTTGCCATCTCCAATTAGAAATTTTGGTAGATCAGAAAGATAAAGAGACTATGAGTTAAACAGTGTGGTCACCTCTTTCATCATATATTATCATTGCTTCTTTTTCCCGACATTATAGTGTTATTTTTAAGTATAAGTCACCCTCACTGAAGGTTTAACATAATAGTTGCTATACACAGCTTTATGAGTTGAGCAGTGATTTAATTTGCAAACTATGATAACTTTTTATGTTTTGGGGTACCTTTTTGATTTTCCTAATTGGAGCCCTGGTTTTGAAGTGGTTACGAGTGTTTAGATACGGCTGCTAACCAAAAAGTTGGCAGTTCGATCTACCAGCCGTTCCTTGGAAACCTTATGGAGCGGTTTTAATTAGCTGGAAAAAAATCTTAAGAGATGCTGGATTTGTTTTTCTAGTAAAACATTGGGCATTTTATTTACTTGTATTTTAGCTGTACCTTTAAAATTATTCTTAATTCATTACTTAGTGGGTCTGCCAACCCAGAATTGAGAATGACAGAATTGAAAAACTCCGTGAATCTTTAAGCACAGTTCACCTAATCCTCTTCCATCCCTACATAAGGTTTACCGTGGATGGAAACTGTTATCTTAATTTTCATATGTTAATATGGGCTTTGAGGAATTATCTTCTAGAACAAAATTATCGAGGGACCCTATTATTTTCTAAGGATTTAATCCTAAGTTTATACTCACATTGGCAGAATTGACTTTTCCTTTTGTTTTTGTCTTAGGGCACACCTCCTCATCTCCCCCTGAATTGCCAGTTTCATTTGAAAACTGCCTAACCAAGTATGTAAGGTTTTATGTGTTCTTATGTGGAGTAAGATTCTTCTAAACATCAAAACACTGCTTACCTTACTATAAAAAATGGTGAGGTGGCGGTGTAGTCTGACCTCCTCCTCTAACTTCACAAACCAAAGCCAAACCAAACCTTTTGTCGTCGAGTCAATTCTGACTTAAAGCAACCCTACAGGACAGAGTAGAACTGCCCCATAGGGCTTCCAAGGAGCGTATGGTGAGTTTAAACTGCTGACCTTTTGGTTAGGAGCTGTAGCTCTTAACTGCTATGCCACCAGAGTTACCCTAACTTCACAAGGGAGAATCGTTATCATTATCAACAGCCCAAGGCTGATGCCTGTGAGGCAGCAGTCAGACATACCGCCACCCTCCACCCTTTTTACAAATTCTGACACCAGCTGTCCCTCCCCTGGCATTCTCTGCTTCTCTGCTGGATTCAATACTTCGTTGCAGTGGCCACACAGAACTCACAGGCAATACTCAATGATTACAAGGTTTATTAGGGAAGCAGAAGGTTGCAATTCAGGATCAGAAGCGACTCAGGATACAGCTCTTTGATCAGGACAGCTTCATCTCAGCTGTGCCAGCAGGCAGGCCTCTCTTTGGCCCTTGACCTCTCGGCCCCTTGGCCTTGCCTCTGCCCTGCTAGAGCAAGTGTTACAAAGCTCTTTAACTCTACCTGTAAGTGCCCAGAGGTACTTTACTCAATTAATAGGCCTCCATCCGAAGTTGCTCAGCTTTCTAGCTCTGTGGTTCAGCAAGCTTAAATCTGTTGAAAAGTGCCTGGATGCACCCCACTCTGCCAGCAAGCCTCCTTGCACAAAGGTGCTTATCTTTCTTGCCCCATTGGCTGGGAAGCCCAGTGTGCCATCTCCAGGCTCTGCTGGCTGCTTCTTGGTGTCTCTGATGTTATAGGTCTCTCTTTGTCTCCTGGGTCTAGGTGGTTCTCACTGCAGTCATCCTGGATCCAAAGGACACGCTGCATTCTAGCTATCCTTTCTTGGTAATGGTGACGTTCCTCCCTTTCTGCCTCTAGGATGGCTCATTTTAAGCCTAGTAGGATGGCAAAACTGATTAAACCCCTTGTTTGGGTTCTGTACACCTTATTTACATGATACTACCCTCACAAGGAGCTATGCACCTTATTTGTGTCATTAGCAAGCTGTGGGCCACAAACAACTTATCTGCATAGTCCCACCCAAACTTTTGGTGGATTTACAAGCCATGGCTAAAAAGGCCATATAAAGGCGATGCATCCCAACGCAATTACCCATTTAGCGTGTTGTCCACTTTTTCTATTAGAGCCCTTAGAATATTAATCAAAAAACCAGATTCATTGCTGTCAAGTCAGTTCTGACTCATGGTGACACCATGTATTACAGAGTAGAACTCCATAGGGTTTTCTTGGCTGTAATCTTAACAGAAGCAGATTGTTAGCCCATTTTTCTACACCGCTGGTAGATGGGTTCGAACTGCCAACTTTCAGGCTAGCAGTTGAACACAAAGTGTTTGTATCACCTAGTGATCTATATTAATCATAGTTATTTAAATCCCTGGTCTGATAATTCCAAAATCTCTGCCAGATCTGAGACAGGTTCTGATACTTGCTTTGTCTCTCAGGCTTTTTTTTTTTTTTGTCTTTTAGTGTGCCGTGTAATTTTTTGTTGAAGCTGGATGTGATGTTTTGGCTAAAATGAACTGAGGTAATACAGCCATTGCTGTTGCTGTGGTGACAGAGGCTAAAATTTCCTCTGGTATCATTTTTCTCTCACCTGTTGTCTTTGAGTTTTCCTGGAGACTCCTTCTTTTGTAGGATTTGAGACTTGAAGTTCTTTCAGTTGTAATGCCCAGTTATTATAAAAGAGCCCTATCGCTTAGCAGTTAAGAGCATGGCTGCTATTCAAGAAGTCAGCAGTTTGAATCTACCAGCTGCTTCTTGGAAACCCTACGGGACAGATCTGCTCTGTCTGATAGGATCACTGTAAATCAGAATTGACTTGATGGCAATGGGTTTGGTTTGATTTTTTGGTATTGATAGGCTAAGGAGACCCGGTGGCACAGTGATTAAGTGTTTGGCTGCTAACTGAAAGTTTGGTGCCTTGAACTTGCTCAGTAGCTCTGCAGGAGAAGTACCTGGTGATCTGCTTCTATTGGGATTACAGCCAACAAAACCCTATGGGGCACTTCTGCTTTGTCACATGGGCTTGCTGTGAGCCTGGAATCCACTTGGTGGTATGAGGTCCCCATGTTTCTCTGCTCTCACTTTTATCTTTTATATTTCAAAAGAGATTGACTTAAGACACAGTCTAATTTTGTCGATTGAACCGTGCATCGTTAGCATAACTGCCTGTAATCCTGCCTCATTATGACATCGTAGAATTAGGATTTACAACACACATCAGATGACAAAATGATGGACAGTTACACAATACTGGGAACCATGGTGTAGTCAAGTTGACATGTATTTTGGGGGGATTCAATTCAATCTATGACAGTATCCAGGTTTTACTGTGACTTAGAGTGAATGAATCATAAAATAATATATAATTTTATTTAGCTTCCTTTACATTGTAGGAATCCCTCCCTTTCTTACATTTCTTAGAATGTTTTTTGGGGGAGGGGTTATTATTCTTAGCTTTAGTCTATGACATTTTCTTAAAATTTTATGTTACTTTTCTATTTGATTTTGTCAGATTTCCTTTGCATCTGTCCTATGTATGTATCCCTTTCAAATCTCAGTAAATTGGGATTTTTGTGTAGCTATATTGGTTTCTTTAGGCACCTTTATTTTCTTCATTGACATTAATTGTCATTTTATTACCAGTTTTTAGTACCTTCTCTTCCACATGTTGTAAGACGTGTAGTAAGTTAATCTTATTTTAGTAATCTAATTAAGTGAAATCTGTAAAACCGCACATGTGCCCATAGATCTTTCTAAAATATACTCTAAAATGTATCATTGAGTCATTGACCTTTTTTACATGTGTACTCAGATGACTAGGAGTCAGAATCGACTCGACAGCACTGGGTTTGGTTGGGTTCGGTTACTCAGATGATAATCATTGTCTAAGATCTAACTAGACCATTTGATAAATTTTTTTAGCTTGTATGCCTAGCACTGAGCCATTACTTTAACACTGATACTCTGAAATCCTCTGGAAGGAAAAAGGTAAGATTATGTATATCTTCTGGCCAGAGGAAAGGCACATTGATAGAACATGGTACATAAACCTTTTGCTTCTGTTTTGTGTTTAACAATGGACCACATCCAGAGGCATCTTTTTTTTGAAAGTTTTGTTCTTAGTTAATGAGAAAGTTAAATGAACTTACTTTCTTGCAGAGGCAAACAGCTTGATATTTTGAAATTGAAGTATGCATAGGTTTTTCTGTATGGGAATGGGGGAGTGTTCTAGACTTGATTAAAGCACTGTTCAATTTTTTAGTGAGAATCTTCTTTCCTAACACTTAAAATGATGAATCATTTTTAATTAAGTTGCTGTGGAGTAATTCCTCCTGTACGTTTTTTGTCAGCTTATTCATTCTCTTCCCAGCTGAGTTCTTAATTCTTGATCTCTTTTGACAGCATTTTTTTTGAAACCAGTGTCGCTGTACATAGCTTTTGTGATAGACCAGTTATGAGAAACCAGTGGAGTAAATGTTCACATATTATAACTCCCTTTTTTTTTGGCTGGAGTGGGGTAGATTAGTTAAGATGAAAAAAAAGTGAATGTTGGCAAGTGTTCAGATATTTCTTCTTTTGTCTCATTTACCTTGGCACAGTTCAATAACTGCTTATGAGCAAGTTTTTCACATAGTCTCAGAGAATAAGGAGTTGAGAATAATGTGTGGGTAACTGATTAGTATATGTCTCACAGAGGTTGGATTGATTAATTGATTCTTTGAGACCCTAGGAAATATCACAAACACTATAAATGCACACTGCTATTATGACGAAGTAAAAGCTGCTTTGAAAAAAAGAATTCAGCTGGTAGAGGAAACTTCCTTTAAGGGAAAGACTTGAGTTTCTGCATCGTCGTTATTCTGAATACTAATTAGTACTTGCACATATGTAAAACTTAAAGTGTTTTTTTTTTTTTTTTTTAAATGTGAAGTGTTTATGCAAATAGATGCAGTTTAAATTTCTTGCCATATAAAATGTAGAGAAGGGCTTCTTGAGATTTGCTTTCAAATTTGGTATTTTCTCATTGGTAGGGCTAAACCATTTCCATCATTACCATTTGGACTTTTATTTTTGTTTCGGACAAAAGTTAAATGTATGTTCTTAGGAAAAATGTTTCATCTCACACTTATTTTGGGGTAAAGACTAGGTGGAGCAGTGTACAATAATGACTTGTAAAAAGCTGTATACATTCTTCCCAGGTTTTTGTGGCTTAATTCTCATCTCATCGATTTTCTGTGAATTTGTTTTTGCGGTGGGCAAATTAATTTGTTTGAGCTGAAGTGTGTCAGGATTGCTTAGAAAAAATGTTACTGTTATGTTGTCCCACCAAAAAAGCAGAGTCTGCTTACCTTTTTTACTCCACATTATGTGTGTGAGTGTTTTTGGTTAGTGGAACATTTAGTCAGGTTTGTACTGTTAGAATCTTAGAGTAGTGGTTCTCGACCTTGGTTACATGGTGAAATCACTTGGGGAGCTTTAAAAAATGCTGGTGCCTGGGTCCCGCCCTCCAGAGATTGATCTGATTGTAGGGTGTGGCCTGAGCCTTAGTTCCCTAGATGATTCTCATGTGCAGCTAAGGTTGAGAGCCTCTGTTTTAGAGACTCATACTGAAACTTCTCACTTTTCATGCACAATTTTTTTTGTTTTTGTTTAATCTCCTAAAAATTCTTGTCAGAGTTACAAGACTAACATTATGAATATTTTAAATTATGTTTTTGAGTTTACCACGGGCACCTTAAAATGAGCATTGTTAATGCTACATATATTTCCAAAGCCCTTTACCAGATTTGTCCAAAAGACCAAAAGCTAAACAATTACAGCCTTTGATAGTGAGCTGTCATTGTGTTCAAAATATAAGAAGTAACTGGTAGGGAGAGAAATAATGTTTTCTTTGTTAGTTCAAAAACATATATTTTAGGAGAATGAATAAAATCACAGACAGTCCATTTCCTGCTAGCAGTATTTTTTCATAAGGTGTGTTATAAATCCTTTACACCATGTACCAGCCCTTCTCTTGTTCTCAAAACTGGAACAGATTTTTGAAGTTGTACATAAAAACATTATTCAAATAGATTTTTAGTTTTAATACTTATTACTGTTTACCAAAACTTCATGTTTCAGAATTTCTGTAGGTGATTCCACATGTTATTTTCAAATTCAGTAGGCTATGGTAGGAACTATGCAGTAGTCCATTGTTCTGTTCGAATGACTGCCTCTTGATTCGTGTACAGGCTCTGCATGAGCACAATTAAGTGTTCTGGAATTCCCGTTTTTCTCAATGTTATCCATAATTTGTTATGATCCACACAGTCAAATACCTTTACATGGAAGCTAAAACACAGGTAAACATCTCTCTGATATTCTCTGCTTTCGGTCGAGATTCATCTGACATCAGCAATATTATCTCTCATTCCGCACCCTTTTCTGAATCTGATTTAAACTGCTGGCAGTTCCCTGTCAATGTATGGCTGCAAGTGTTTTTGAATTATCTTCAAAATTTTGCTAACATGTTATATTAATGATATTGCTTGATAATTTGAGCGTTCTGTTTGATTGCCTTTCTTTGGAATGGATGTGGATATGGATCTCTTCCAGTCCATTGGCCAAGTAGCTGTCTTCCAGATTTCTTGACACAGATGAGTAAGTGCTTCCAGTGTGGCATCTGTTTGTTGAAATATCTCATTTGGTGTTCCATCAATGCCTGGAGCCTTGTTTTTTGCCAGTACCTTCAATGCAGCTTGTACTTCTTCCTTTGGTACCAGTGGTTCTTGATCATGTGCTACCTCCTGAAATGTTTGAATGTCGACCAATTCTTTTTTGGTGCAGTGGCTCTGTATTTCTTTTATCTTCTTCTTATGGTTTCTGCATTATGCTATTTTTTGCCCATAGAATCCTTCAACATTGCAACTTGAGGCTTGGTTTAAAATTGGAAAAGTTTTGTGTCAGAGTTGTATCCATTTGCCATACTTATTCAATCTGTATGCCGATCCAGTAATCCAAGAAGCTGGACTATATGAAGAAGGACACAGTATATGGAGGAAGACTCATTACAACTTGAAATATGCAGATAATACTATCTTGCTTGCCAAAAGTGAAGATGACTGAAGCACTTACTTATGAAGGTAAAAGACTACAGCCTTAAGTATGGATTACTTCTGAACATCAAGACAATGAAAATCCTCACAACTGGACCAATAAACAATATAATGATGAGTGGCAAAGAAATTGAAGTTGTCAAGGATTTCACTCACCTTGGATCAACAGCCAGTGCCCATGGAAGCAGCAGTCAAAAAATGATATATTGCATCAGAAAAATCTGTGGCAAAAGACCTCTTTAAAGTGTTCAGAAGCAAAGATCACTTTGGTGACTATGGTATACCTGATCTGAGCCATGGTATTTTCAATTGCCTCATATGTATGTGAAAGCTGAAAAATTAAGAAACAAGATTGAAGAAGAATTGATGCATTTGAATTGTGGTGTTGACTAAGAATATTGAACCACCAGAGGAATGAACAAATCTGTCTCCGAGAAAGTACAGCCAGAATGCTCTTAGAAGCAAGGATGAGACTTTGTCCTACTTGTTTTGGATATGTCATCAGGAGAGACCAGTTGCTGGAGAAGGACATCATGCTTTCTAAGCAGAGGGTCAGAGGAAAAGAGGGAGATTGTCATTGAGATGTATTGACACAGTGGCTGCAGTAATGTGCTAAAACGTAGCAACGATTGTGAGGATGTTACAGGATTGGGCTGTGTTTCTTTTTGTTATGCGTAAGGATATTACAGGATTGGGCTATGTTTCTTTTTGTTATGCGTAAGGTCACTGTGAGTCGGAGTTGACTTGATGGCACCTGTCATGGGTTGAATTGTGTCCCCAAAAATATGCGTAATAATTTGGCTAGGCTATGATTCCCAGCATCGTGTGATTTCTACTGTTTTGTCATTTGATGTGATTTTCGTATGTGTCATAAATCCTATCACTATGATGTTAATGAGATAGATTATCAGCAGTTATATTGATGAGATCTACAATATTAGATTGTCTTAAGGCAATCTCTTTTTAAAATTTTTTTTTATTGTGCTTTAAGTGAAAGTTTACAATTCAAGTCAGTTTCTAATACAAAAACTTGTATACACATTGTTATGTGACCCTAATTGCTCTCCCTCTGATGTGACAGCACACTCTTTCTCTCCACCCTGTATTTTCCATGTCCATTCATCCAGCTCCTGTCCCCCTCTGCCTTCTTGTCTTGCCCCCAGACAGGAGCTGCCTACATAGTCTTATGTGTCTACTTGAGCTAAGTACACTCCTCATCAGTGTTGTTTTATGTCGTATAGTCCAGTCTAATCTTTGTCTGAAGAGTTGGCTTTGGGAATGGTTTTAGTTGTGGGCAGAGAGTCTGGGGGCCATGACCTCTGGATTCTATCCAGTCTCAGTTACATCATTAGTCTGGTCTTTTTACTAGAATTTGAGTTCTGCACCCCTTTTTTCTCCTGCTCCGTCAGGGATTCTCTGTTGTGTTCGTTGTCAGGGTTGTCATTGGTGGTAGCTGGGCACCATCTAGTTTTTCCCGTCTCAGGCTGATGGATTCTCTGGTTTATGTGGCCTTTTCTTTCTCTCAGGGTCATATTTTCCTTGTGTCTTTGGTGTTCCTTAGTCTCCTTTGCTCCAGGTGGGTTGAGACCAATTGAAGCATCCTGCATGGCTGCTTGCTAGCCTTTAAGACTCCAGATGCCACTCATCGAAGTGGAATGCAGAACATTTTCTTAATACACTTTGTTAAGGGTAATCTCTTTTGAGATATAAAAGAGAGAAGGAAGCTGAGAGACCTGGGGGACC
Source organism: Loxodonta africana (assembly GCF_030014295.1). Classification (NCBI taxonomy): domain Eukaryota; kingdom Metazoa; phylum Chordata; class Mammalia; order Proboscidea; family Elephantidae; genus Loxodonta; species Loxodonta africana. The sequence continues at coordinate 131,475,852 of NC_087344.1, forward strand.
TCGTACAACCAAGAAAGCAGTACTGGGAGCAGCGTGCACACTTTGGACCCAGGGTCCCTGTGCCTGAGAAGCTCCTCGGCCCAGGAAAGATTGATGACAAGGACCTTCCTCCAGAACCCACAGAGAGAGAAAGCCTTCCCCTGGAGATGACACCCTGAATTTGGACTTGTGGCCTACTAGACTGTGAGAGAATAAATTTCTCTTTGTTGAAGCCATCCACTTGTGACATTTCTTTTATAGCAGGAAAGAAAAAGAAAAAAAAATTTTTTCTTTTCTTTTTCTTTCCACATGACTAAGACAGCACCTAACAAAAACAACATGGTAGGAAGCCCATTTGGGTTCAAACTGATATTTAATGTTCTACTCTTAGAGTAATTAATGTGAGTTGGGGAGAGACTGGTGGCTGCCTTCTTATTTCAGCATATTTGGGCATAGGAAAATTAATTAAACCAAAATTGTCATGATTTGGAAAATAAGAGTATTAAAAACACATTGAAAGGTAGAAAAGCTTGTTCATTAGAGAATCAAAGGCATGTAGCTTAAACATCTGTAATCTTTTGTAGAACTGGAAAAAGTGATACTAAGGAAAATTTTTAGAAGCATCTTCATGGATAGTTACCGATCTGGGCTGATTCTTGGCAGAGTTATTTCATAGTTTGTAATTGGTGCCTTGCTGTTTTCTGAAGTCCCAACTATTATGTCACCAGTGCTATGGCACTGGCCCTCTCATTCACCTTCTATAAACTAGCTGTGTTACAATATTTCCAGACTGTTTCTTCTCCCCCTCGACCAAATTTTCTTAGTCTTAGAGTTTTTATTCTAGCGGGGGGTAAGTTGAGAGACAAACAAAGCAATTTATACCATTTTCCTACCTACAGTATAACCTTTATATCTACCACTTGGCTTTATTAAATATTAACATATTTCCACATTTATAATGCAACGTAACTAATATATCGAAGGCCCTGGCACTTCTTCCCGAACTCATTTCTCTCCCTTTCTCTGCTCAGCTAACCACTGTGTGTGGTTTATCTTTTTCAAAGATATTTTCATAAACCAAGTGAATCCCTTAAGTAATAAAGTGAGTGACATTTGGGAAGGAGATATTTATTAGTAGAAGCTGATACTTCTCTTAAGAGGTTATAAATAGTTGTTAAAACCAGCTCTGCGTCTGGATTTTTTTCATCCTTCTGTATTCGAATGTTTAGTACTAATTGTTTAAAGGCTTTTTAAAAAATGAAAAAGCTTGTGAACTTAGTCTGTAAGAGGACACAAAGGATTAAATCTACTTTGATAAAACCTACTAGTAGGTGTCAAAATGTGGTTATAGCTTGTTGACAAGGAACTGTTGTATGAACAGAATTCAGTGTTTATGGGACTAAATTTTTGGCAGGCACAATTAACACCATCAGCATCAGTCAAAACCAGCCAACTCTTATCTTTTGTAACTATTCTGTCAAATAAGGGATCAATGCCTTTTAAATTTTAGTTAATAAATAGAATTCATTTGGATTTTAATGTGTATTGCCAAGTAAAGATAGGTTACCATTGATTAGATTATCTTGGTTTTTTGTATGGTTCTATTTGGTTTAGATGAAAAGGGCTGAAGTAATGCCAAAGGAGGCAGCACAAAGAGAGCATGAACATTTTTAGAGTTAAAAAATTTAAGTAAAGTTATTTCAGAGATAATGAAAATATTTTGTACTGTTTCTAAGAGATCAGTATCTTAGGTTGTTCCTCTGTGGTATTGAGTTGATTCCAACTCATAGCGACAGAGTAGAACTGCCCCACTGGGTTTCCAAGGTTGTAATCTTTATGGAAGCAGACTGCCACATCTTCCGTGGAGTGCTTGGTGGTTTTGTGCTGCACACTTTTCAGTTAGTAGCTGAGCGCTTAACCACTGTGCCGCCAGGGCTCCTAATGTCTGAGGAGGACTATATAATACCATTGTTTATTCATTTGTGGCAAGTGAAGAAGGATCCACGTATTGGGGAGTAGAGACAGAGAGGTTTTCTACTTCAAGCTGAGACAATGAGCAGTACCCACCCTCTGCCCTACCACTTCCATCTCTGTAATAAGACATAAGCTTCTTTTTATTGATAAGGTAAGTTTTTCCATTTGGATTGGAGAAAAACTCATTAACAGCCTGTGGTATGCAGATGATACAGCCGTGCTTGCTGACAGTCAGAAGAACTTGAAGCACTTACTGATGAAAATCAAAGGCTTAAGCCTTCAGTGTGGACTGCACCTCAACATAAAGAAAAAAATCCTCACAACTGAACCAATAAGCAGCATCACAATAAATGGAGAAAAGATTAAAGTTGTCCAGGATTTCATTTTACTTGAATCCACAATCAAAGCCCATGGAAGCAGCAGTCAAGAAATCAAAAAAATGTGTTGCATTGGGCAAATCTGCAAAAGACCTCTTTAAAGTGTTAAAAAGCAAAGATGTCACTTTGAGGACTAGGGTGCCTCTGACTGAAGCCATGGTATTTTCAATTGCCTCATATGCGTGTGAAAGCTGGACAGTGAATAAGGAAGACTGAAGAAGAATTGAGGCCTTTGAATTATGGTGTTGGTGAAGAATATTGAATATACCACGGGCTACCAGAAGAATGAACAAGTTTGTCTTGGAACAAGTACAGCCAGAATGCTCCTTAGAAGCAAGGATGGTAATACTTCTCCTCTTGTACTTTGGACATGTTATCAGGAGGGACCAGTCCCTGGAGAAGAACATCATGCTTGGTAAAGTAGAAGGTCAGCGAAAAAGAGGAAGAGCCTCAAGGAGATAGATTGACACCGTATGGCACAGGACTGGGCAGCATTTTGTTCTGTCATATAGGGTTGCTATGAGTTGGAACTGACTCTACGGCACCTAACAACAACAGCAGCAAGTGCTTCATAATCAGTTTTTTCCTCCCCCAAATTAGCTTCCTTTCTGAACTCTCATTTTGATCAATGATTTCTTCATTTTTCCATATCTCCTAGGCTTGAAAACCAGAAGTCATACTTGCTTTCTTTTCCCCCTTTATATACAGTTAGCCACCAAGCTTTCTGGATTTTTTCTTTTTGTCTCTTCTAGGCTTACTTTAGTAACAATTAAAAAGCTTTACTTTTTTTATTAATTGTGCTTTAGGTGAAAGTTTACAGTTCAGGGTAATTTCTCATAGAAACATTTATACACATAGTGTTTTGTGACATTAGTTGCAATCCCTAAAATGTGACAGCACACTCCCCCTTTACACCCTGGGTTCCCTGTGTCCATTCAACCAGTTCCGGTCTCTTCCTGCCTTCTGTTCCTGCCTCCAGACAGGAGCCACCCGTTTGGTTTCGTGTATCTGATTGAACTAAGAAGCAGACTCCTCACATGTGTAATTTTTTGTTTTATGAGTCCTGTGTAATCTTTGAAGAGTGGGCATCGGGAATGATTTCAGTTCTGGGTTAACAGATGGTCCGGGCGCTGTAATTTCGGGGATTCCTCCAGTCTCTGTCAGATCATTGTCTGGCCTTTTTATGTGAATTTGAGTTCTGTTCCACACTTAAAAACTTTACATTTTATAATAAGCATGAGATGTTAGAGGTTTCCTCCCGCTTTAAAATGCTATGATGACCTTTACGATCTAAAATTAATTGTTAGACTGGAGAATTAAATGCTTGTTGAAGGGATATTATTAATAAATTTTGGGGAAAAAAGTACCGATTTTAGATTATAGTACCCTAACTAAAAGGATCCTAAAAATTCAGAGTGAGATTTAGAACTTCGTACTTAATATGAATTCATAGTGTTAATATTACATATGAATCATTTAATATTAATGATTTAAATGCCTAATACTGAGTTTTGCTTTTAGTTTTTCTGAAGGAAAAATTTTGAATTCTTCTTGAAGAAAGAACAAAGAATTTACAGTAATATCTTATCAACCAGGATCTGGGCAAATAGGACCCTCCGGCTACTGACAAAGGGAGAACTTGTGCCCAAAGATATAAAAATTTTTATTCAAAATTTGCATTTCTGAAGCCTTACAAAGAATTTCAAAGTCACTTTGAAAGATTTAATGTCTGATATTCATTTTCTTTGGGAATGATAAATTATGAAAAGAAAATATAGTATATAGTTTCATTTATCCAATATTATAAAATTAAGAAAAAATTTCTTTGGTAGTGGAAAGGAATTACTGGGAGAGTAGATAAAAGCATAAACTGAATTCTGAGAGTATGCCTATTTAGGTACAGTGGAAAGTAAATTGGAGTAGGTAAGTCTTGATATTTAGGATTTTTAAAAAAAATGTTAGAAAGCATATTGGCTTAAAGGCTGTAAAGACTATGGTGAGCCGTTTAGTATAGCTATCCCATTTACTAATATGCATAAAACCATGATAAGTTATTTTTAATGACCCAGCCTTTTTTGCTTATGTTTATATATTGGATGCTGTTTATTCAACTGTGTTAGGACTCTATGAAATATTTTCATTGAATTTTTATAAACAGCAGTCTTGGATGGCAGGCATTATCTTCTGAAGAAACTAGGGGTAAATAGGTTGATGAGACACAGGTGGCCAGTAAGTTGGATTTGAATCCAGACCTCTTTTCTTTTAAAATGTGCTACCATCATAGGCCCCTCCATTTAATTAAGTCTGGTTTGTAATGACCTCTAGATTTTTATACAAGAGGAAATTTGCAATGATCCTGAACTTGTCCTCATAGACTAGGTGGTTACTGTCATTTTGGACTAAGTGAAGAGCCATGCTTATTAGTATGTTAGGCTTCAGAAGAACTTCAAATATAAACCCAGCATTATAGGAATATGAACAGACAGCCTGAAAAAGAAGACTATACTACCTCCAGGGTTTATAAGAGGTTGAGGAGCCTCGGTGGTGCGACGATTAAGTGCTCAGCTGCTAACTGAAAGGTTGGTGGTTTGAACCCACTAAGCCTCTGTAGAAAGACCTGGTTATCTCTTTTTGTAAAGATTACGGACTAGAAAACCCTGTGGGGCAGTTCAGTTACATGGGGTCACTACGAGTTGGAAATGACTCTATGACACCTAACAACAATAGACCAGCGTAACAATATGTTGATCTTTTACTGGTTACAAGTCTGCACGGCCTAAAGCAGTGGTCTTAGCTGGGTGAGGTATAAACCAGAAAACCAAACCCACTGCCGTTGAGTCGATTCCGACTCGTAGCAACCCCTATAGGACAGAGTAGAACTACCTCATAGGGTTTTCAAGACTGTAATCTGTATGGAAGCAGACTGCCAGCACATCTTTCTCCCATGGAAAGGCTGGTGGGTTCGAACTGCTGGGCTTTTGGTTAGGAGCCAGGTGCTTTAACCACAGTGCCACCAGGGCTCCTTGGGTGAGATATAGGTGGTTATATATTCAAGGATCTTTCGCAGCATAAAAATACCAACCCCTCTTTGAAAACTACTTGGCCAAAGTGTACATCACATCAAGAGCGTCTTTAATCAGTGAGCGTAGGCCCTGTGGCTAGAACACATGGATAATATTTTTGTGTTTTGGAAACAGGTATCGGGAAAATGTATAGCTCAATAAACTTATTTAACGATAACATTGCACGTGGATACCATAAAGTTATCCTTTACAGTGTTCACTAACAAAAGACATTTGATAGGGTTGACATATCTGTTTGGAAAAACTATGAGTAAAAAAGACTGTGAGATTTGTTTTTTTTTTTTTAAACAATCTTTTTATGGATATACAAATTCTCATTGTCAAGAGCTGTGAAGGTTCTGAGATTTTATTGCAAGCTAACAAATTAAAAACAAACAAACAAACAAAAATCCATTGCCGTCAAGTTGATTCCGATTGATAGTGACACTATAGGACAGGGTAGAACCGCCCCAAAGGATTTCCAAGGCTATAAATCTTTATGGAAGCAGGCTGCCACATCTTTCTCCCACACATCGGTTGGTGGGTTTAAACTGCTGACCTTTTGATTAGCAGCCAAGTACTTGAAGCCCTTTGCCACCAGGGCTTCTTAAAACAAAACAAACCCTTTACCGTCAAGTCAGTTCCAACTCATAGCGACCCTATGGGATCGAGCAGAACTGCCCCATAGGATTTCCAAGGAGCGGCAGGTGGATTCAAACTGCCAACCTTTTTAATTAGCAACTGTAGCTCTTAGCCTGCCACAGTTTCATGATTGCTGGTAGGAGAAGAGTATTAGCCTTTTTTCACCAGTTTCCTGAGCTCTGGCTACCAGCAAGTGACACAAAGTGGGCTGGATGACACCTGTACATACAGTGGGGTACATTACTAGAGAGAAACCCTGAGTTTAGGGAGCCCAGGTTTTTGCTCCAGGGAGAGACAGTATCTCTGTATTCCAAAGCTATTGCTATACAACCACCCTAGAAAAGATGGTCTGAACAAAGACCAGTCAGTGTCTCTGCCCAGTGAGCGTGCAGATACGTGAGAAAGCAATGGAGAATTGTGTCCCAACAAATATCATGCTGTATTAGACAAAATTGTTGTTTATTCTCAATTTAAATACCCAAAACCAAACCCATTGCCTTTGAAACCATTCTGACTCATAGTGACCCTAGAGGACAGAGTAGAACTGCTCCATAGGGTTTCCAAGGCTGTAATCTTTACAGAAGCCAACTGCCACATCTTTCTCCCGTGAAGTGCTGGTGGGTTCTAACCACTGACCTTTCTGTTAGCAGCCAAGTGCTTAACCACTGTGCCATGAGGGCTCCTTTTCAATCTAAATATGTTAAAAAAAAATCTTAAACACAGAGTCTGGAGTGTGACCTCTGTGAACTTTGTTTTTAATTCCAGAAAAAATTCTGTTGTTTGCATATTATTCCAAAAGTATGGTAACATGAAAGTTGACTTTCTTAGCTTTGATGAAAGGTGTTCTGGGTAACTGGATTTTCTTTTTTTAGTTTTTATTGTGTTTTAAGTGAAAGTTTACAAACCAAGTCAGTATCTCATACAAAAACTTATATAAACCACCCAACCCAGTGCCGTCGAGTCGATACACCTTGCTATATACTCCTAGTTGCTCTCCCTCTAATGAGACAGCATATTCCTTCTCTCCACTCTATATTTTCATGTCCATTCGGCCAGCTTCTGACCCCCTCTGCCCTCTCATCTCTTCTGTAGGCAGGAGCTGCCCACATAGTCTCATGTGTCTACTTGATCCAAGAAGCTCACTCTTCCTTAGTATCATTTTCTATCCCATAAACTAGTCTAATCCCTGTCTGAAGAGTTGGCCTTGGGAATGGTTCCTGTCTTGGGTTAACAGAAGGTCTGGGGATCATGACCTCTGGGGTCCTTCTATTCTCAGTCTGACCGTTAAGTCTGGTCTTTTTACAAGAACTTGGGGTCTGCATCCCACTGCTCTCCTGCTTCCTCAGGGGTTCTCTGTCAGGGCAGTCATCAGTTGTAGCCTGGAATCATCTAGTTCTGGTCTCAGGCTGATGTAGTCTCTGGTTTATATGGCCCTTTCTGTCTCTGGGAAACCCTGGTGGTGTAGTGGTTAAGTGCTACAGCTGTTAATCAAGAGGTTGGCAGTTCAGATCCACCAGGTGCTCCTTGGAAACTCAATGGGCAGTTCTTCTCTGTCCTATAGGGTCGCTATGAGTTAAATCAACTTGACGGCAGTGGGTGGGTTCCGTTGTGTGAATATACCATAATGTATTTATCCATTCATCTGTTGATGGGCACCTTGGTTGCCTCCATCTTTTTGCTATTGTAAATAGTGCTGCAGTGAACATGGGTGTGCATATATCTGTTCATGTAAAGGCACTTATGTCTCTAGGATATATTCCAAGGAGTAGGATTGCTGGATCGTATGGTAGTTCTATTTCTAGCTTTTTAAGGAAGCACCAAATCGATTTCCAGAGTGGTTGTACCATTTGACATTCCCACCAGCAGTGTGTAAGTGTTCCAGTCTCTCCACAGCCTCTCCAACGTTTATTTTGTGTTTTTGGATTAATGTTGGAGTGAGATGGAATCTCATTGTAGTTTTGATTTGCATTTCTCTAATGGCTAATGATCGTGAGCATTTCCTCGTGTATCTGTTAGCTACCTGAATGTCTTCTTTAGTGAAGTGTCTATTCATGTCCTTTGCCCATTTTTTAATTGGGTTATTTGTCTTTTTGTAGTTGAGTTTTTGCAGTATCATGTAGATTTTAGAGATCAGAGGCTGATCAGAAATGTCATAACTAAAAACTTTTTCCCAGTCTGGAGGTAATCTTTTTCCTCTTTGGTGAAGTCTTTGGATGAGCATAGGTGTTTGATTTTTAGGAGCTCCCAGTTATCTAGTTTTTCTTCTGCATTGTTAGTAATGTTTTGTATACTTTTTATGCCATGTTTTAGGCTCCTAGCATTGTCCCTATTTTTTCTTCCATGATCTTTATCGTTTTAGATTTTATATTTAGGTCTTTGATCCATTTTGAGTTCACTTTAGTGCATGGAGTGAGGTATGGGTCTTGTTTCATTTTTTTGCAGATGGATATCCAGTTATGCCAGCACCCATTTGTTAAAGAGACTGTCTTTTCCCCCATTTAACTGACTTTGGGCCTTTGTCAAATATCAGTTGCTCATATGTAGATGGATTTATGTCTGGATTCTCAATTCTGTTCCATTGGCCTATGTATCTGTTGTTGTACCAGTACCAGGCTGTTTTGACTACTGTGGTGGTATAATAGGTTCTAAAATCAGGTAGAGTGAGGCCTACTACTTTGTTCTTCTTTTTCAGTAATGCTTTACTTACCCGGGGCCTCTTTCCCTTCCAAATGAAGTTGGTGATTTGTTTTTCTATCTCATTAAAAAATGTCATTGGTGGATTTTCTTTATAAAAATTTAAGTTCTTTTATGCCAGTAGGACACACATTATTCTCCTATCGCCTATCTCCCTTTTGAACACAAAACATTTTCGCTTCTTTTTTTTATTTCAGCAAACCTTAAGAGCGCACCTGTCATGAACCAGATACTGTATGGTAGCTAGGGATATAGATAGATATGGAAGGTTGTACTGGTATGCCTTTTATTAAGAATTATGAGATAGGCGGAAACCCTGGTAGCATAGTGGTTAAGACCTATGGCTGCTAACCAAAAAAAGGTCAGCAATTTGAATCCACTAGGTGCTCCTTGGAAACTCTATGGGGCAGCTCTGCTTTGTCTTATGGGGTTGCTTTGAATTGGAATCAACCCAACGGCAACAGGTTTGGTTTTGGTTTTTGATTATGAAGTAGGCACTTTTATTTTTCTTTTAATTCTTACTCCAACCCTTTGCTGCTGGAGGAGAGGAGATGAGGTGGGCTAAAGGTTAGAAGGGTGTTCCCGAAAGAGTGAATAACATGTGCAGAAGGTTTGGAGAAGAGGGAGAGATATGGAGAAAAGAGCATTCCAAGAAGAAGAGTAGTATATGTGACGGTTCAGAGGAGAGAAAGCATGTGAGATTGTGAACACTTCATCATATTGACACTGACCTCTTTTTAAAGTTTAAAATTTAATCTGTTGAGGTTTTTGCAAATTGTACTCCACAAGGGAATGAAGTTCTGATTCTAAAGATCTCACTCAATATACGTGAAGCTTCCTTGCAGGTCTCTTGTATCTTTCTTTTTGAGGGAATGGAAATGAGAGAAACATTTCACTATATATCTTTTAGTGTTAAATGCTATAGTATAAAAGATAGCAGTTTTCTGAGGTGTCTATGAGTTTGCTGTTTAAAGCTTAGTTTTCATTCCTATAATGTTATGAAATTTTCAAAATGGTTTTACTTAACCAGATCTCTTTATTTGCCTATCGACCAAAACTGTGGTTTCTTTTAAACTTGAAAAGCTTACACTTGTTCCAGGCATAGTATAGTCGATATTCATGTGCTGTTATGCTATGATGACATTAGAAATTAAATAAAGTTTTCTATGTGCCATGTATTTTTAATCTGAAGATTAAAGGTGTTGATATGTTTTTTTAAGTCTTCAACTAGAGGTTTTTATTAGCTATTCATTCCCTCCTACTAATGCTTTTAGTCTGGTATTAAAAATTTCCGTACATTAAAATGCAGATAACAATTTAAGTGGCCTAGGTTTTCTGAATGTATTTTGTTCTGGAGAGCTTTGCTGTAATTACAAAGATAATTTCATTATGAAATATTTCTCAAAAATTTTTATTAGAGGGCCATAAAAAAAAAAAAGAGAGCCATAGTAAAGATTAAATGAGAGTATGTAACACAGAACCCTGGTGATGCAGTGGTTGAGAGCTTGAGTACTAACCAAAAGGTTGGCATTTCAAGTCCACCAGCCACTCCTTGGGAACCCTATGGGGCCAGTTCTACTCTGTCCTGTAGTGTCTCTGTGAATCAGAATTGACGATGGCAACGGGGTTTTGGATATATGTATAGCACTTAATATAAAACTTGGCATCCAGAAAGTTCCCAGTGATAGCTACTGTTCCTTTTAGCATATTGTTATTTTTAAAAGCTGAATTAATTTGTGTTTCATATATTTGTACTTACATAGCAAACTGTCCTCCAAAATGGTAAAATTTTTCCATGGCAGTTCTCTAAGCCTAACAGTCTAATACAGTAGTTTACTAGCCACATGTGGTTATTTAAATGCTGTTCCTTGGTCCTACTAACCATGTTTAAAGTGCTCAGTAGTGGCACATGTTTAGTGGAAAGTAGTAGACAGTGAAGACACAGAACATTTTCATCAGTGCAGAAAATTCTGCTAGTGCTGTTATAAAGCTAATCGTTTTCAAACTTTTTTTCCCCAATTAGTGGAATGCTTTAATCATAAAATTTCAGCAGAATTCCATATGAAAAGTAATGAGATGCAGAGATACTCTTTAAAAAAAAAAAAAAAACAAACCCAGTAGGAGACCCGTAATCCACTGCACTTGAGCATCCCTTGGCACTCACAACACGGGGTTTTAGGACCAGATTTGCAAAGTGACCAATTGCTTTTTTTTTCTTTAACCAATTAATAAATGTAGAAACAGTAATAGAAGTAGAAGAATCCATAAGTTAAAAAAAAAAGAAAGAAACCAAACTAGTTGCCATGGAGTTGATTCTGACTCATAGCGACACTATAGCACAGAGTAGAACTGCCCCATAAGGTTTCCAGGGAGCAGCTGGTGGATTCGGACTGCCAGCTTTTTGATTAGCAGCCAAGTGCTTAAGCACTGTGCCACCAGGGCTCCAAATAGTATAAGGACCATAGAAATGTTTGATTGAAACAAAACTTTTTGGAGGATGCTGAAACCATTGACACAAGATTGTTGGGATAAGGTATGGAGAAGTCCAGCCGTTCAACCAAATGATCAAACTTAACATCAACATTGTGGGACAAACTAAAATCATGTTTCTTGATATGGTGTACTGAGAAGAACACAAGTTCACCTACTTCTGCCAATTTTTTTTTTACCAGAATTTAGTAAGGGAACCGATGGTTCTTGATCATATGCTACCCCCTGAAATGGTTGAATGTCAGCAATTCTTTTTGGTACAGTGACTCTGTGTATTCCTTCCATCCTCTTTTGATGCCTCCTGTGGCATTTAATATTTTCCCTGTAGAACCCTTCAGATTGCAACTTGAGCCTTGAATTTCTTCTTCTGTTCGTTCAGCTTGAGAAATGCTGAGTGTGTTCTTTTGGTTCTCTAACTCCAGGTGTTTGCACATTTCAATACTTTGCCTTCTTGAGTGGCCCTTTGAAATCTTCTGTCTCTTATTTCATCATTTCTTCTGTTTGTTTTGACTGCTCTGCCCTCAAGAGCATGTTTCAGAGTCTCTTCTGATACCCCTATTGGTCTTTTCTTTCTTGTCTTTTTAATGACCTTTTGCTTTTTTTATGTATATTGTCCTTGATGTCATCCCACAACTCTTCTGACCTTCCATCAATAGTACTCAGCGCATCAGATCTATTCCTGAGATGATCTTTAAATTCAGGCGGGATGTATTCAAGGTTTTTGCCCATTCCAAAGAAGGGCACTCAAACAGAATGTGGAAATTATTGAACAATATCATTAATACCACATGGTAGCAAAATTTTGCTGAAGATAATTCAGAACAGCTGTAGCTGTACATTGACAGGGAATTGCTAGAAGTTCAAGCCAGATTCAGAAGAGGACATGGAGCAAGAGATACCATTGCTGATGTGAGATGGATCTTAGCTGAAAGCAGAGACTACCAGAGAGATGTTCACCTGTGTTTTATCGACTACGCAAAGGCATTTGTGTGGATCATAACAAATTATGGAGTACATTGCTGAGAATGGCAATTCCAGAACAGTTAATTGTGTTCATGAGGAGCCTGTATGTGAATCAATAGGCAGTCGTTTGAATGGAACAAGGGGACACTGCGTGGTTTATAATTGGAAAAGGTCTTCATAAGCCTTACTCATTCAATCTATATGCTTAACAAATAAAGAAGCTGGGTTATATGAAGAAGAACACGTCATTAGGATTGGAGGAAGACTCATTAACAACCTGAGTTATGCAGATGACACAACCTTGCTTGCCAAAAGGGAAGACTACTTGAAGCATTTACAACCTTTGGTATGGAATACATCTGAACATGAAGAAATTACACGTCCTTACAACTGAACCAATAAACAGCATCATGAAAAGTGGCAAAGAAATTAAAGTTGTCAAGGATTTCATTCTTCTTGGATCAACAATTTCTGCCCAACAATTTATATGAAAAAGAATGCAGCGTCAGGATTGGAGGAAGACTCATTAACAATCTGCGATACGCAGATGACACATCCTTACTTGCTGAAAGTGAAGAGGACTTGAAGCACTTACTGATGAAGACTAAAGACTGCAGCCTTAAGTATGGATTACACCCAAACATAAAGAATACAAAAATGCTCACAACTGGTCCAATAAGCAGCATCATGATAAACTGAGAAAGGGTTGAAGTTGTCCAGGGTTTCATTTTACTTGAATCCACAATCAATACTCACAGAAGCAGCAGTCAAGTAATCAAACAACACATTGCATTGGGCAAATCTGCTGCAAAAAACTCCTTAAAGTGTTGAAAAGCAAAGATGTCACCTTGAAGACTAAGGTACGCCTGACCCAAGCCATGGTGTTTTCAGTTGCCTCATATGCATGCCAAAGCTGAACAGTGAATAAGGAAGACCAAAGAAAAATTGATGCCTTTGAGTTACGGTGTTGGTAAAGTATATTGAATATACCACGGACTGCCAAAAGAACAAACAAATCTGTCTTGGAGGAAGTACAGCCAGAAGGCTCCTTAGAAGCAAGGATGGCGAGACTACATCTCACATACTTTGGACATGTTACCAGGAGGGACCAGTTCCTGGAGAAGGACATCATGCTTAGTAAAATAGAGGGTTAGCAAAAAAGAGGAGGACCCTCAACGAGATAGACTGACACAGTGGGTGTAGTAATGGGTTCAAACATAACAATAGTTGTGAGGATGGTACTGGACAAGGTAGTGTGTCATTCCATCACATATGGGGTCACTGAGTTGGAGCTGCTCATTGGCACAACAACAATGAAGAAGAACAATCAGTGAAATCGAAATAGGAAATCTTCAAAACAACTGTCGTAGACCTTCAAAAATGTTAGTGTCATGCAAAACCAAGAAATAGGTAGATAGGTAAGTTAATGGACGTGGCGGTTAACTGCGCTGTGTGATGAATCCTTGATTAGGTCTTAGATTGGAAGGTAAAACGTTACGGATATTATCGGGATGACTGGAGAAATTTGAGAATGGAGGTATACTAGTAATAATATGAGTATAATAATATTAAATTTCTAAGTGTAATAATTGTGTGTAAATGGAAAAATTTTCTTGCTCTTTGGGGGGATACATGTTGATATATTCAGAAGTGAAACGTTGTGATGCTTCAGTTAACTTTTAAATGGTTCAAACAAACAAACAAAAAGTGTGTATGTATTTATGTGTATGTACAGGGTGGCCATAAATACTCTGGAAACACAAGTAATATTTTATCATATATTGTAATATAATTTCAGTAAAGCATCTATTAAGTATTTACCTGTGTTTCAAGACCTGAGAGCAACCCTGTGTATGTGTGTGTGTATAAAGACAGAAAGCAAATTGGCAGAATGTTAACAATTTGACCAATCTAGGTTTCTCACCTTTTTGTAATATTTAAAATTTTTCCATCCCCCACAAAGAACCAAGCTTTGCTTATTTGGAGGTCATATTGCCCACAGTGAGATACATGATCTAGATGAAGGATGTAAAGGTGCTCATCTTTTTTTAGGTTTGAAATTTTTCAAAATAAGTTAAGGGGAAAGAAGTGGCCCTACCTTAGCAGACAATGCCAGGAATTGCCCCTCCCTTATTTCGTGCTGTATGATTGCAGTGGAATGGACATGTCATGTTTCTGCAACCCTTTCAAGAGAAGGTAGTATTGTGCTAAACTTCAGATAAGGAGTTGTAAGTTGGTTTAACCAGCTATTAGGAAGGATGGGTTTCAGGCAAGGGAACAATGTAAATAAAAGCATTTGAGTAGTTTGTTTCCGTCTTTGTTTCGGCCACAGTTTATTAGCAGTAGATTGTTCAGATTCGTTTTTTCCTTTTATGGCAACTCGAAATACATAGGAGAATCATTCGCACATCAATTCCCTAACGACACTTTCCCCTGACACACATGCTTTCAGTGTCTTGAAAGATAGACAATTACTTGTAGACTCACAGATTTCCTTTTCTGCCTTCTTAATATTCTGGTGACCACCTAGATTCAGACATTAGGCTTATTAAATTGTTTAACATTATTCAACTAATAATTTCAAATAATATCTTGTATGCTATAAGTAACTAGTGTGATTTTCTTTGACCACTAATTTCCTTTCTCTAGGAAACTGTTGATAATAATTCACTGGTCAGGATTGGCTATGTCAAAGCCCTAGTCTGGTTTGTTCTGTTTTCTTCTCATGTGTAGTGCAGGACAATTTCAGGTTTCCTGTTGTGATTATGTCAATGGAAATAAAATAGATGAAAACAGAATTGTGTTTTAGGCTCAGGGTAAAACAGAAACTAAAAGTCAAAGTACAGGAACAGTTAGAACACAGAGTCCTAAACTGTTCACTATAGTTGATTTCAAAGTTAAAATTTTGGGGGGGGCGGTTATAACTTATTTCTTGTAAAATGTACAGATCTTAAGGGTACATTGCAGCTTGATGAATGTGAGTTGGAAATTTGGCTCTGAATTTCCTTCTGCCTGAAGCAAAAAAGAAAACATACTAGTTCGTTGGAGCAGACAAAACATTTCCTAGTGCTGATTTCTGGAAGAAATTTCTTGTATGGGGCCTCATATAGGAAGCATTGAATGATGTAGCGAGTATTGCCCTCACTGTATCTCCTCAGCAAATTTAGAATGAGATTTCACACAGCTGTTTCTTATAATGTCCCTAATTGAAAAGCTGAGGTCATGACACTGAGGTGTGCAGTCTTAATGGTGGTGAAGGATGGGGAGCTAAATAATCTTTATCTGAAATAAAACTTAGAGCATATAAAGAAACAGCTGATTTACATAACTGACAAAGTCGTTCTCATTCTCTACACACACCGACACAGACACACAGGGGAATGTGTGTATATGTGTGTGTATATATATATAAATTATTTGACTCTGTTGGTAAGGATTGGACTAGAAAAGCACAGCACTTATTTTGGGTTTTTGATTAGGTGAAACCATTGCTTTAAGGAATAAATAAGCAAATGATAATATTGCCATTCTTTTGTGAACATTCAGGATTTTAAGAAGATTTCCTTTTGAATCCAAGGTTGCCCCATATTCAGAGGAAAATAGGCCAATAGAGAACCTGCAGGTAAAACCAGAATTTTTCTGAAGAAACAATTCTGTGTCTCATTTAGCTCTTGAAAATGAATCAGTCAAAAGTCCGTTGGAGTATATAGCATGGCCTGGATACTTTCCCCTGCCTTAGATACTTTTAGCTGGAAGATAGTGTCAAAGCAGATGTTACCAGTTGGCCACCATTGCTGTACAAAAATATCACTAATACTTCCATGAAAATTTCCTTCTAAGCAATGTGAGCAAATGTTAACAATTGACCAATCTAGTTTCTCACCCTTTTGTTAACATTCTGCCACTTTGCAATGTAAGCAGTTCCCTGCCCAGAGGGAACTGGTGGTAAAAGGTGGTACTTTTTTCCCCTTCAAATCCTCTTCTTGTGTTTCTTTTACTCCCAGTCACCTTCTTTTTTTGTGGTCTTTCTTTTTGCTTTGCTGCCCTGATTTTTGATGTTTTTAAGGAAAGCCTTTAGTTAGCAAGGACTGGCTTTTTTATAGGGTACCACCAAGAAGAATGACACCTTGCTCTGGTGAGTGATGCAGCTTCATTATAAATTATCTTGAATTTGAAGGGATTGATACTGGCATATGGTTTTTTCTCTTTACATTTCAAGTAACATGTTTTTGTTAGTTACACATAGATCCTTGCTAGTTGAATTTAAGGAATTAGGGAATATATTTAGAATCTGCAAAATAGAACTTCTCTCCTCATCCCTGAATCTTTGGACAGTAAAATTGCATTGAATTTAACATTGAAATCATTCACGATTTTGTCGTTTTAAATTCCAGATGGTAACGCTGTGAAAATATCTGCCACATTTTGCTCCTTATGTTATGAAGGGGGCTATATTAATCTGAATTGGCAAGTGAGTTGTGGACTACAAATTGTCAGTATGTGCGAAGTGAATTTTTAGATAATGAGTAACTACTGAACATTCAGAGTCTTAAGTTACTAGAATAAATGTTATTTTAAAGAGCAATAATGGCAGTTCTACCCAGTCCTATAGGGTTGCTATGAGTCGGAATCGACTCGAGAGCACTGGTTTTTTTTAATGGCAAATTATTTTTAAAAATCCTTTAAATTCTTTACATGGATTAGATTTTTTCATTTGATAATTGAATCCTTATCAAAACCCTGCAAGGGTTGTTGTTGTTAGGTGCCGTCGAGTCGGTTCCGACTGATAGCGACCCCATGCACAACAGAACGAAACGCTGCCTGGTCGTGAGCCATCCTCACAATTGTTATGCTTGAGCTCATTCTTGCAGCCACTGTGGCAATCCGCCTCCTTGAGGGTTTTCCTCTTTTCTCCTGACCTTGTACCCTGTACCCTGCCAAGCATGATGTCCTTCTCCAGGGACTAATCCCTCCTGACAACCTGCAAGGGTAAGTAGTATTAATTAATTGTTCCATTTTATAGAGAAGGAAACGTGGTTCCAATAAGATAAACGGCCCACAGTTACACATCTCACAGGTGATGGAAACAAGATTTAAACCTGGGCAGTCTTTTTCTTAAACACTATGCTATGCTTCTTCTCAAGATGTGTAGGTTAAGTACTACTGCAGCATGTTACTTCCCATCGCTCGTTTTAAGGCCAAATTGCCATGGTGTCTGTTTTTTCATTCATTTTATTTCCCCTTTCACTTTTTAATCTCCAGCTTTCTCATGCTTTAATAATAATAAAGTACAGAGAAAGCCGGAAGTTTTAGAGTTAAATGTACTTGGGGTAAAAGACTGAATGTTCTATTTGTACTAGCTGTATGACCACAAGCAAGTTAATTTATTTGGGCTCACTTACTTTATTTGTAGTAAGGGATTAATAAGGGGGTTAGTAATAACTCATAGGTTTGTTGAAAAGATTATGAAGAGAATATTTTTAAAGTATTAGAACCATTGCCTGGCAGATATTAGGGGTTTAAAAATAGGAAACTGCTATTACTTTGTATCCACATTTCTACTTGAAAAGTTAAATTTTTTTTTTTTTAAAACATTCCTAGACTATACAAGCAATGAAAATGATTTATAGGTACATACAACAACATGAATGAATCTTACAAGTATAATTTGGATGAAAGAAAACAGGACAAAAGATTTCATACTACATGTGATGAAATTTTACTATATCATTTAAGGGTGGTTTTTTTTTTATGTAGCTAGTAAAACTACCAGAAAAGCTAGGAAATGATTATTAATAACCAGAATGGTTTTTATCTTTATGGAGAAGGGAATACTAGGAAGGAACATTCGACAGGCTTCTGGAGTACTGGAATAGTTCTGTTTTCCAATATGGTGGTGGGTTGCACAGGTGTTCATTTTATAAGTCTAAGTTTAAATTGTACATACAGTCTTTAAATTTTTTTTTAATTGAGATGAAATTTACATAACATACAACTGACCATTTAAAGTGTATAATTTAGTGGTAATTAGTATAGTAACAAGGTTGTACAGTCACCAGCCTACTCTAGTTTCAAAACTTGTTCATCATCGCACAAAAACACTATGCATTCCTCCTCCTACTTCCCAGCCTTAGTAACCTCTAGTCTGCGTTCTGTCTCTATGGATTTACTTATTCTGGATACATCATGTAAAAGGAATCATACACTAACGTGACCTTTTATATCTGGCTTCTTTCACTTAACATAATGTTTTCAAGTTTCATCAGATATCAGCAGGATCACCCATGGTGGACAGGTTTCACTTGAGGTTCCAGACTAAGACAGACTAGGAAGAAGGACCTAGCAGTCTACTTCTGAAAAGATTTAGCCAGTGAAAACCTTATGAATATCAACAAAACATTGTTTAATAATAGTGCTGGAAGATGAGCCACTGAGGTTGGAACGCACTCAAAAGACGACTGGGGAAGAGCTGCCATTTCAAAATAGAGTCCACCTTAATGATGTGGATGGAGTCAAGCTTTTGGGACCTTCATTTAGTGATGTGGCATGAATCAAAATGAGAAGAAAAAGTTGCAGACATTCATTAATAATCAGAACATGGAATGTATGAGGTATGAATCTAGGAAAATTGGAAGTAGTCAGAAATGAAATGGAACACATAGACATTGATATCCTAGGCATTGGTAACCTGAAATGGACTGGTATTGGTCATTTTGAATTGGACAATCATATAGGCTATTATGCTGGGAATGACAAATCGAAGTACAACGCTGTCAGTGGTAGGATAGTATCCACAAGTCTACAAGGAAGACCACTTAATATGACTATTATTCAAATTTACACACCAAGCACTAAGGCCAAAGAGGAAGAAATTGAAGATTTTTACCAACTTCTGCATTCTAAAATTGATCAAACATGCAATCAGGTTGCTTAGATAATTACTGAAGATTGGAATGCAAAAGTTGGAAACAAAGAAGAAGGATTGGTAATTGGAAAATATGGCCTTGGTGATAGAAACAATGCTGGAGATCACATTATAGAATTTTGCAAGACCGATGATGTCTTTATTGTAAATACCTTTTTTTCACCAACATAACGGCGACTGTACACATGGACCTTGCTAGATGGAATGCCCAGGAATCAAATCGACTACATCTGTGGAAAGAGATGATGGAAAAGCTCAATATCACCAGTCAAAACAGGGCCAGGGGCCAATTGTGAAACAGACCATCAGTTGCTCATATGCAAGTTCAAGTGGAAACT
This sequence comes from Loxodonta africana, assembly GCF_030014295.1. Lineage (NCBI taxonomy): Eukaryota > Metazoa > Chordata > Mammalia > Proboscidea > Elephantidae > Loxodonta > Loxodonta africana. The sequence goes on from NC_087344.1 coordinate 131,495,296, forward strand.
GAAGAAAATTAGACCAAGTCCACGAGAGCCAAAGTATGACCTTGAGTATATCCTACCTGAATTTAGAGATCATCTCAAGAATAGATTTGCTCTGTTGAACACTAATGACCAAAGACCAGATGAGTTGTGGAATGAAATCAAGGACGTCATACATGAAGAAAGCAAGAGGTCATTAAAAAGACAGAAAAGACCAAAATGAATGTCAGAAGAGACTCTGAAACTTGTTCTTGAATGTCTAGTAGCTAAAATGAAAGGAAGAAATGATGCAGTAAAAGAGTCGAAGAGAATATTTCAAACGGAAGCTTGAGAAGACAAAGTAAAATATTATAATGACATATGCAAAGACCTGGAGATGGAAAATCAAAAGGGAAGAACACACTCCGCATTTCTCAAGCTGAAAGAACTGAAGAAAAAATTCAAGCCTCGAATTGCAATATTGCAAGATTCTGTGGGGGAAATATTAAACGACTCAGGAAGCACCAAAAGAAGATGGAAGGAATACACAGAGTCAGGATACCAAAAAGAATTTGTCGACATTCAGCCATTTCAGGAGGTATCATATGAGCAAAAGGTACCATGGTACTGAAGGAAGAAGCCTAAGCTACACAGAAGGCATTGGCGAAAAACAAGCTCCATGAATTGACAGGATACCAACTGAGATGTTTCAGCAAACACATGCAATACTGGAAGTGCTTACTCGTCTATGCCAAGAAATTTGGAAGACAGAGCTACTTGGCCCACTGACTGAAAGAGATCTGTATTTATGCCGATTCCCAAGAAAGGTGATCCCATCGAATGTGGAAATTATCACAGTATCATTAACATCACACGCAAGTAGAATTTTGCTGAAGATCATTGAAAAGTATCTGCAGCAATATATCAGTGAACTGCCAGAAATTCAAGCTGGCTTCAGAAGAGGACTTGGAACCAGGGATATCATTGCTGATGTTGGATGGACCCTGGCTTAAAGCAGAAAATAGCAAAAAGATGTCTACCTGTGTTTTATTGACTACGCAAAGGCATTCGACTGTGTGGAGCATAACAAATTACGGATAACATTGCGAGGAATGGGAATTCCAGAACACTTAATTGTGCTTATGAGTAACCTGTATGTAGATCAAGAGGCAGTCATTTGAACAGAACGAGGGGATACTGATTGGTTTAAAGTCAGGAAAGGTGTACGTCAGGGTGGTATCCTTTCACCATACTTATTCAATCTGTAAACTGAGCAAATAATCTGAGAAACTGGACTATATGAAGAAGAACAGGGCATCAGGATTGGAGGAAGACTTACTAACAACCTGCGATATGCAGATGATACAGCTTTGCTTGCTGAAAGTGAAGAGGACTTGAAGCACTTACTGATGAAGATCAAAGACTACATACAGCCTTAAGTATGGATTAGACCTCAACATAAAGAAAACAAAAATCCCCAATACTGGACCAATAAGCAACATCATGATAAATGGGGAAAAGATTGAAGTTGTCAAGGATTTCATTTTACTTGGATCCACAATCAACACCCATGGAAACTGCAGTCAAGAAATCAAACGACTCATTGCATTGGGCAAATCTGCTGCAAAAGACCTCTTAAAAGTGTTGAAAAGCAAAGTTGTCACCTTGAAGACTAAGGTGTGCCTGACCCAAGTCATGATGTTTTCAGTTACCTCTTACGCAAGTGAAAGCTGGACAATGAATAAAGAATACCGAAGAATTGATGCCTTTGAATTGTGGTGTCGGAGAGGAATATGGAATATACCATGGACTGCCAAAAGAACAAATCTGTCTTGGAAGAAGTACAACCAGGATGCTCCTTAGAAGCAAGAATGGCAAGACTGTCTCATATACTTTGGACATGTTGTCAGGAGGTATCTGTCCCTGGAGTAGGACATCATGCTTGGTAAAGTAGAGGGTTAGGGAAAAAGAGAAAGACCTTTAATGAGATGGATTGACACAGTAGCTGCAATGGTGGGCTTAAGCATAGCAACGATTGTGTGGATGGCGCAGGAACGGGCAGTGTTTTGTTCTGTTGTACATAGGGTCGCTATGAGTAGGAACTGACTCGATGGCACCTGACAGCAACAACAGGATGTGGAATTACAAAAGTAGTAGACTAACAGTGCACATTATAAAAAGAACTACAGAATTGTGGCTCCCTTTACAGTAGTTTTAAGGTAATACAGACTGAGTTTATACAGTTATAAAATATGAAAATTGCACACAGACAATTGGCTAGGTTATGGGCTCACTAGACATCACTTACACATCTGTGATTACAAGTGAGAACCTTTGACAACTGACTTTTTCTTTTCTGTCAAGGTTATGATTCTCCTTCACTCCTCAGCCCTTAGAAAAAGGTGGTGGTATTGCCGTATTTATTTTTGAATAAAGCAAAGGGTAGACTCTAAATTTTGGCTAAAAGTAAGTCCTGAGAAATTTTTAATACTTTTTCACATTTCATTTTTCTGTCAAAAAGTACAGAGAAACTGTATTCATTAAAATGTTAAAGTTAAAACATCTTTTAAAATAGATACGCAGCTGCTGTCAAGTCAACTTTGACTCATGGTTACCTTATATACAGCAGAAGGAAACATTGTTCACTTCTGCATCATCCTCACAGTTTGGCAGCTTGTTCAAGTCCATCCTTGCATCTATTGTGCTATCCCATTTCACCAAGAGTCTCCCTTGCCAGCCCTCTACTTCATCAAACCTGATGTCAGTCTTGAGATCAGGATGAGTGGAAAATGAGCACAGAGAACATAGTTCTGTGAATAATATTAATACACAAAAATTCATGCCAGTCCAGCCTTAAAAGACCAGTGTCCTTAAGTTCCTAATGATCTATGAAAAGAGGGACTAGCCTGTACAATAGAAGTGATTATTATCTTTTTTTTTTTTGGCTAAGATATATAGGTTATAAATAGTTGAACGGTACTTGAATTAGAACACTTAATTTTAAGCACACTCCAGAAGAGGGATATGAAGTTATGTGCACACTGTTAAAGGTTGTCCTTAGGTGCCATTGAGTCAGTTCCAACTCATAGCAACCGTGCGTACAACAGAACAAAACACTGTCTGGTCATGTGCCATCCTCACCATTGTTGCGGCCACAGTGTCAAGCCATTTTGTAGAGGGCCTTCCTCTTTTTTGCTGACCCTCTGCTTTACTAAGCATGATGTCCTTCTCCAGGAACTGATTCCTCCTGATAACATGTCTAAAGTATGTGAGACGTAGTCTTGCCATCCTTGGTTCTAAGGAACACTCTGGTTGTACTTCTTCAAGACAAATTTATTCATTCTTTGGGCAGTCTATGGGATATTCAGTATTCTTCACCAGCACCACAATTTAAAGGCATCAGTTCTTCTTTGATCTTCCTTATTCATTGTTCAGCTTTCACATGCGTATGAGGCAATTGAAAACACCACGGGTTGGTTCAGGTGCACCTCAGTCTTCAAGGTGACCTTTTTTGTTATTGAACACTTTAAAGAAGTGCTTTGCAGCAGATTTGCTCAGTGCAGAGCATCGTTTGATTTCTTGGCGTAGATTAGTGAGTGCTTCCAGTGCTGTGTCCGTTTGTTAACACATCTCAATTGTTATCCTGTCAGTTCCCAGAACTCTGGTTTTTCGCCAGTGCCTTTAGTTCGGTTCCATAGTTTTGATTTTAAAACGAAAATACATTCTTTATTGTCGATTACTCTGACATTTCACATTGGTTCTTTTTATTAAGCTGTTTAAGATTTTTTAAAGATACCTGTTTGATGCCAATGTAACTCTAGTTTGTGAATTCCAAAACCACCTCTAAAGATTCCCACTATTTTTCCAGCTCATCTAGGTCTGTTATTTTTGAAGATGAGCGCTTCAGAAAGTTGTTCTGACTTCTCTTCTCATTTTGGAGAATTACCTTCTGCTTACTAATGACTCTAATTTTAGCCTCTTCATCCATTGAGTGGTCTTTTTGTGCCAGGCACTCCTCTTGCATTTCCTGGCTCTCTCTTGCACCTTCAACTCAATCTGTTTGCTGGCTTATCTCTACTTGGTTCCTTTCCATTCATTAGTTCCCACTGCTTGAGGCATGGCATTTATCCCAGAACACTTGAATCTTTATAGAGTTTTTCCCAGAGGACAGCTCTCTGCTTTAAAACCAAACCCAAACCCGTTGCTTAGGAGTTAATTCCAACTCATGACTACCCTATATAACAGAGTAGAACTGCCTTCATAGGATTTCCAAGGCAGTAAATCTTAACAGAAGCAGACTGCACATCTCCTGCAGAGCAGCTGGTAGATTTGAACCACCTTTTTGGATAGCAACTGTGTCACCAGGGCATCTGCTCCCTACTTCAAACCAAACCCCTTGCTGTCAAGTGAATTCCGAATCACAGTGACCCTATAGGGCAGAGTAGAACTGCCTGAAACGGTTTCCAAGGAGTGACTGGTGGATTTGAACTGCGGACCTTTTAGCAGGGAAACTCTTAACCATTGCTTCACCAGGGCTCCACTCCCACTTAGTATCATGTTTTTCCGTGTATGACTTTTCAGAATAGTTCCTTGCTGCCCTCTTCTGGCTATGGACATTAGGGTGTCGTGGAGCATGTTTTACTTTTTAATCATTATTTTGTATAGACCAGTGGTTCTCAAGCCTGCCTGCACACTAGAGTCACTTTGGAGAGCTTTGAAAAACTGCTAATGCCTGGACCTTACTTTTGGAGATTCTGATTTTCTTGGGCGGGGGGTGGGTGGGGTGGAACTGTGCATTGGTATTTTTTTTTAAGCTCCGTAGGTGATTAAAATCCGTAGCTATTGATTAAAGTCTAACCACTGCTGGAATTCTACGGGGCTTGAACTACTGAGATGTAGTCCTCACATTTTTAGATATCATAATGAATTTTTAAAAATAACATTAAAATGTGGAATATAGAACAATCTTTCCCTTTTCAGGAATGCCATAGCCTAGGCAAGGAAGTGAAATGAATGAGTAATGAAATCTAAGGTCTGTATAAAAAAAAAAAAAACTCTCTACTAATACCAGAAGAGCTTTTTTTGGGTATCATTTGCTTTTAGATCCATATCTCAATTTTCACCTCCTCTTCACTGTATTAGGGGCTGACCCCATAGGCTTCTCTTGGTTTTGTCCATTTTGGGAGATACTAGCAGACGATTGGAAGACAGGTGGAGGGATAAGTCAGGGTATTATTTTGCTTGTTCTGTCTTGGGTGCCATTTCAGATAAAAGCTGCATCTCTGGTTGTGGCTTCAACTTTTGCAAGAGAGATTTCTCTCTCCATCGTCCCAGGTTCTTCTGAGAAGTGGCTTGTTACCAGTAACTGCATCTTCCTGATTTGAAATATCTTGAGTACATTCAGTTTTCTTGTTTGGATCCTGACTGATAAACTCTTTAATGCCCTACAATGTGTTTCTCTTTTCTTCTCCTTTTTCTGAGCTCCTACCTTTCTTTCTGTTTTGCTTTTGTTTGGTACTTTTCATACTCCAACAACAGTCACAGGAATTATGAACAATATACAACAGTCAGGGTTATAAGGAGTTGAATCTTAATGTTAGGATCTCTAATTTCATGGAAGTTCTTTTACCCTTCTAAGTACTACTTTCTGAAATGCATAAAACATTCTTACTATCATAATTTCTTAGTTGGACACCTAATGAAAATACATCTTTAACCTGAACCTCTTAAGTACAATTCATTGTTGAAAACTATTTGTAATCATCATCTTTTTAATAATCTTAGGTGCCTTGGAAGACAGGCCTAATGATCTGCTTCCAAAAGGGTGCAGCCTTGAAAACCTTATGCAGCAGTTCTACTCTACACATACGAGGTGCCGTGAGTCATAGTCAACCCAATGGCAACTAACAGCAGACCTTCAGTATAACAGCTGCACAACAGCAACAAACCCAGTTTCTTTTCTTGAACTTTAATTTACATCATTTTAAAAAATAGTAAAATACATTCCATTCTTTAGGAATTTGGGACTAGACCTCTAGTGCACAAGTAAGTTATTTGAGCAAGGGCCCTCTCTTTTCCCTTTGAAAAGGAGATTGTAGTCGTTTGTATTGGCCTTTTTTTTAGAGCATATTACTGAGAATTTACCTCATTGTCTCTTGATCTTTTTTTTTTTTTTAAACATTAGGGTTCTTGGGAAATACAGTATTAAAGCTGCTAGCACTGGAGACTTTTGCTTAGTTTGTCTGTATAATTATAGTTCTTTATTTAGTTTTTGCAAAGAGTTAGGGGATCTTTAGTTTTTTCAAGTGGCCTATTAACTGGTTCATTAATATAACTATTTCACTGTATTTCCTTTGTTATAGTATTAATTCAGGTGTAGGCTTTGCATGTATTATTATTATTATTAGCTTTAGGTAAAAGTTTACAGCTCAAATTAATCTCTGGTACAAAAATTTATACACATATTATTATGTGATCCTGGTTGCAGTTGCTACAATGTGACAGCAAACTCCCTTTTTCCGCCCCGGGTTTCCCGTATCCATTCAACCAGCTCCTGTCCCTTTCTGCCTTCTAATCCCTCCTCCAGACAGGAGCTGCCCATTTAGTCTCATGTAGCTACTTGAATTAAGAAGCAAATTCTTCACGAGTATTAGTTTATGTTTTGTAGTCTGGTCTAATCTTTGTCTGAAGAGTTGGCTTCAGGAATGGTTTTCGTTCTGGGTTAACAGAGAGTCCGGGGGCTGTATTTTCTGGGGTTGCTCTAGTCTCAGTCAGACCATTAAGTCTGGAGTTTTTACATGAATTTGAGTTCTGCATCCTACTTTTCTCCTGCTCCATCAGGGACCCTCTGTTATGTTCGCTGTCAGGATAGTCATTGCTCATAGCTGGGCACCATCTAGTTCTTCTGGTTCCAGGCTGATGGAATCTCTGGTTTATGTGGCCCCTTTTGTCTCTTGGGCTAATATTCTCCTTTGCTCAGATGGGTTGGGACCAATTGATGGTATCTTGGATGGCTGCTTGCTAGCTTTTAAGAACCCAGATGCCACTCACCAATGTGGGATGCTGAACATTTTCTTAATAAACTTTGTTATGCCAGTTGACCTAGGTGTCCCCCAAAACCATGGTCCCCAGATCCCTGCCCCTGATACTCTGTCCCTTGAAGTGTTTGGTTGTGTTCAGGAAGCTTCTTAGCTTTTGGTTTCGTCCAGTCGTGCTGACTTCCTCTGTATTGTATATTGTCCTTCCCTTCACCTAAGATTATGCTTGTCTACTATCTAGTTAGTGAATTCCCCTCTTCCACTCTCCTCACCCTTGTAACCATTAAAGAATGTTTTCTTCTGTGTTTAAACCTTTTCTTGACTTCTTAAAATAGTGGTCTCACGCAATATTTGTCCTTTTATGACTAACAGATTTCACTCAACATAATGCCTTCCAGATTCATCCATGTCGTGAGATGTTCCTTGGATTCATCATTGTTCTTTATCATTGCGTAGTATTCCATTGTGTGAATATACCATAATTTGCTTATCCATTTTTCTGTTAATGGACACCTGGGTTGTTTCCATCTTTTTGCTATTGTAAACAGTGCTGCAGTGAACATGGATGCGCATATATCTATTTGTGCGACAGCTCTTATTCAAGGAGTGGGATTGGTAGATCATATAGTACTTCTATTTCTAGCTTTTTAAGGCAGTGCCAAATAGATTTCTAAAGTGGTTGTACCATTTTACATTCCCACCAGCAGTGTATAAGTATTCCAGTCTCTCCACAACCTCTCAATATTTATTATTTTGTGTTTTTTGGATTAATACCAGCCTTTTTTTTTTTTGTTGGGGTGAGATGGTATCGTATTGTAGTTTTGATTTACATTTCCCTAATGGCTTTTTTTTTTTTTAATGGCTAATGATTGTGAGCATTTCCTCATGTATCTGTTAGCCGTCTGAATGTCTTCTTTGGTGAAATGTCTGTTTATATCCTTTGCCCATCTTTTAATTGGGTTGTTTGTGTTTTTGTTGTTGAGGTTTTGCAGTATTTATAGATCTTGAAGATTAGACCTTGATCAGATATTTCGTAGCCAAAGATTTTTTCTCAGTTTGTAGGTTGTTTTTTTACTCTTTTGGTGAAGTCTTTTGATGAACATAAGTGTTTGATTTTTAGGAGCTCCCAGTTACCTAGTTTTTCTCCTGGTGTTTGTGCATTGTTAGTTATGTTTTGTATTCTGTTTATGCCATGTATTAGGGCTCCTAGTGTTGTCCCTATTTTTTCTTCCACGATCTGTATCTTTTTAGATTTTATATTTAGGTCTTTGATCCATTTTGAGTTCACTTTTGTGCATGGTATGAGTTATGGATCTTGTTTTTTTTTTTGCAGATGGATATCCAGTTATGCCAGCACCCATTTGTTAAAGAGACTGTCTTTTCCCCATTTGACTGACGTTGGTCCTTTGTCAAATATCAGTTGCTCATACGTGGATGGATTTATGTCTGGATTCTCAATTCTGTTCCATTGGTTTATGTATCTGTTGTACCAGTACCAGGCTGTTCTGACTTCTGTGGCGGTATAATAGGTTCTAAAATCAGGTAGTGTGAGGTCTCCCACTTTGTTCTTCTTCTTCAGTAATGCTTTACTTATCCAGGGCCTCTTCCCTTTCCATATGAAGTTTGGGGTTTGTTTTTCCATCTCATTAAAAAATGTTGGAATTTGGACCTGGTTCGCATTGTATCTGTAGATTGCCTTGGGCAGAATTGACATTTTCACAGTGTTGAGTCTTCCTATTCATGAGCAAATTATGTTTTTCCACTTATGTTGGTCTCTTTTGGTTTCTTACAGTAGTGTCTTGTAGTTTTCTTTGTATAGGTCTTTTATGTCTCTGGTTAGATGTATTCCTAAGTATTTTATCTTCTTGGGGGCTATTGTAAATGGAATAAATCAATACCAAATCAGGTGACTTCCTCTTCGAAGTTCTCTTTGTTGGTGTAGAGGAATCAAAGTGATTTTTGTATGTTATCTTGTATCTTAACACTTTGCTGAGCTCTTCTGTTAGTTTCAGTAGTTTTCTTGTGGATTTTTTTGGGTTTTCCGTGTATAAGATCATGTCATCTGCAAATAGGGATACTTTACTTCTTCCTTACCAATTTGGATGCCCTTGGTTTCTTTTTTTTTTGCTTTATTGCTCTGGCTCGGGCCTCCAACACAATGTTGAATAAGAGTGGTGATAAAGGACATCCTTGTCTTCTTCCCGTTCTCAAGGGGAATGCTTTCAGACTCTCCCCAGTTAGGATGATGTTGGTTGTTGGCTTTGTATAAATGCCCTTTATTGTGTTGAGGAATTTTCCTTCTATTCCTATTTTGCTGAGAGTTTTTATCATGAATGGGTGTTGGACTTTGTCAAATGCCTTTTCTGTGTCAGTTGATAAGATCATGTGGTGTGGTTCTTGTCTTTTGTTTTATTTGTGTGATGAGTTACATTGATTGTTTTTCTAATGTTGAGCCATCCCTGCATACCTGGTATGAATCCCACTTGGTCATGGTGAGTTATTTTTTTGGTATGTTGTTGAATTCTCTTGGCTAGAATTTTGTTGAGAATTTTCGTATTTATGTTCACGAGGGATATAGGTCTGTAATTTTCTATTTTTGTGGTGTTTTTACCTGGTTTTGGTATCAGGTTATGCTGGCTTCATAGAATGAGTTTAGGAGTATTCCATCCTTCTCTATGTTCTGAAATACCTTTAGTAGTAGTGATGTTAATTCTTCTCTGAAAGTTTGGTAGAGTTCTCTAGTGAAGCTGTCAAAGCCAGGGTTTTTTTTCATTGGGAGTTTTTAAATTACCTCTTCAATATCTTTTTTTTAATAGATTTATTTAGTTTTTCTGCCTCTGTCTGTGCTAGTTTATGTAGGCAGTTTGTTTCTGGAAATTTGTCAGCTTCTTCTAGGTTTTAAGATTTGTTGGGGTATAATTTTTCATAGTATTCTCTTATGGTTCTTTTAATTTCAGTTTGTTCTGTTGTGATGCCGCCTATCTCAATTCTTATTTGGGTTATTTGCTTCCGCTTCTGTTTTTCTTTTGTTAGTCTGGCCGATGGTTTATCGATTTTGTTCATCTTTTTAAAAAAACTGGCTTTTGGTCTTGTTAACTCTTTCAATTGTTTTTCTATTCTCTATTTCATTTATTTCTGCTCTAATTTTTATTATTTCCTTCCTTCTGCTGCTCTATTTGTTCAAGTTGTAGGGTTAATGTTTTGAATTTAGCCTTTTCTTCTTTCTGTATGTATGCATTTATTGCTATAAATTGACCTCTGAGCACTGCTTTTGCTGTGTCCTGAAGGTTCTGGTAGAATATGTTTTCGTTCTCTTTTGTTTCTGTGAATTTCTTTATTCCATCCTTAATTTGTTAATAACCCACTAATTTTTGGGCAAGATGTTGTTCAGTTTCCATGTGTTTGATTTTTTTTTTCCTTGCTTTTTCTGTTACTGATTTCTACTTTTATGGCTTTATGGTCTGAAAAGATGCTTTGTAATATTTCAGTGTTTTGGATTCTGTTAAGGCTTGCTTTGTTGCCTAATATGTGACTTATTATGGAGAATGTTCCATGTGCATTGGGAAAGAAAGTATACTTGGGTGCCATTGGGTGGAGTGTTCTGTGTATGTCTATGAGATCAAGTTGTTTGATTGTGGCATTTAGATCTTCTGTGTCTTTATTGAGGTTCTTTCTGGATGTTCTGTCCTTCATTGAAAGTAGTATGTTGAAGTCTTCTACTATTATTGTGGAGTTGTTTCTCTTTTAAATACTGTTAAAGTTTGTTTTATGTATTTTGGAGCCTTGTGGTTGGGTGTGTAAATATTTATTATGGTCATGGCCTCCTGGTGTCAAAAAAATAAAAAACCCGTTGCTGTTGAGTCGATTCTGACTCATAGCGACCCTATAGGTCAGAGTCGAACTGGCCTATAGGGTTTCCAGGGAGCACCTGGAGGATTTGAACTGCAGACCTTTAGGTTAGCTGCTGTATTGCTTAACCCTTATGCCACCAGGGTTTCCCCTCCTGGTGTATTGACCCTTCAATTACTATATAGTGTCTTTCCTTATCCTTTGTGGTAGATTTTGCTTTAAAATCTGTTTTGTCAGAAATTAATATTGCCACTTTTGCTCTTTTTTGATTGTTTGCTTGATATATTTTTTTTTCCATCCTTTTTTTGAGTTTTATTTTGTTTCTTTAGGTTAAGGTGTGTCTCTTATAGGCAGCATATAGATAGATTGTGCTTTTTTATCCATTCTGCCACTCTCTGTCTCTTTATTGGTGCATTTAGTCCATTTACATTCAGTGTAATTATTGATAGGTATGAGTTGAGTGTTGTCATTTTGATGTCTCTTTGCATATGTTGTTGACAGTTTCTTTTTCCACTTGATTTTCTGTGCTGAGTCATTTTTCTTTATGTGTTTTCTTTTCATCTTTTTCATTGTTGTTGATTTTGCATATTGCTGAGTTTTTTTTTTTTTTAATTTTTATTTTGGTGAATAGGAATTTTGCTTTCCTTTGTGGTTACCTTCATATTTACCTCTATTTTTCTATGTTTGTAAAAAAAATGTTTATAGAAGTCTTATATTTTTTGATACCATCTTGACTCCCTCTCCATAGGAAAGTTCTGTGCCTGCATTATTCAGTCCTTCTTTTTTGTTGTAATGTTGTCATCTTTTACATATAGAGGTCTCTGCTTCCCTATTTCAGTGTTTTCGCCTTGATTTATTTTGGTGACTTCCCTATCTGGGTTAAGAGTCTGGCAGCTAACCAAAACGTCAGCAGTTCAACTCCACCAGGCGCTCGCTCCTTGGAAACCGCATGGGGCAGACTACTTTGTCCTATAGGGTTGCTAGGGGTTGGAATTGACTCAGCGGTATTTTTTTAAAAATCTGGGTTGATATCTTGTTGTTCTGTCCTGTGTTGAGTTGTTAACTGATGTTATTGATTTTCTAACCCAAGGACTCCCTTTAGTATTTCTTGTAATTTTGGTTTCGTATGTATATGTATTTGGCAGCAGTTTTTGCAGTCCAAGCAAAGACATAATGTGTGTCTGCATGCTTTTGGCTTAGTGTCTGTTTCTCCAATCATTGAAACATAATGGTTCTTCTAACATCCTCTGTTTCTGTTTACATTTTAAGTGTCTTTTAAGCAGTATCCTAAAAAGGATCCCTGGCATCTCAACTTAACTGCCACCTAAGATGCGGAGCTCTGCCCAGCGACCTTAGAAATAGCTGCTGCATAGATCATGCTACTTTTTAGTCTTACATCGTTGGTTGTCCCTGACTCTCAGGCCCAGATTTTTATTAATTTTTTAAATCAGTGTTCCCTCTTTTCTAATTTGTCTGCTAATAGGATTCTTGTTTGCTCGCTGGAACTGCTGAGAACCCATGCAGATTATCTGTCTCCTCCCCCTGAACCCTAACTACTTAGAGATGTGGTTCTCAACCTAGTTTCACTTAGAATTACCTGGGGGATTAAAAAAAGAGGGAAAAAAATACTGATACCCAAGCTCCATTCTCAGAGATTCTAATTTAACTGGACAGAGATAGAGATGTCTCTTAAATCCGCCCTGGGGTTGGTACCTGGCCACTAGTATGTTCTAAAAGTTTATCAGATAATTTTTAATATGCAGCCAAGGTTGAGAACCTTTGACTTAAGGTTTGTTAAAAGTCCAGGGCTTCGAACCAGTTTTTTCTAGTTAAGTCATGGCTGAGGAAGTGACACCAGAGCAGACCTGAATTTTCAAAATTTGTGTGACCCAGAATGATAATCAGAACGGGAAAAATTATGGGTCGAAACCATGCTAGAAATATAATCTGCCTCCTAGAAAACAAGGGCAGTGTATGCATTTGTATAGCAACCAAATCTCTTGCCCGCGGGAGTTTGAAACAGCAGTGCCTAGCTTAAAGATGGCTACCGACCGCGCCACTTTCAACATGTCACAGACCTGGCAATAATCCAGCCTCCTGCATCAGACTTCTGGAAGGGCTCACTAGCCCCTTCCGAGTCTCCTATTCCAAGGCTTTGCCCATAACTTTTCCCGTTACGGTTATCGTTTCAGTTCACCTAAATCTAAAAAATTTGGCTCTCTTCGGGTTTTGCTGCATCAGCCGTGACTGAACCGGTTGGAACCAGTTCAAAGCCCTGGTTTTAATCTTTATTGGCCACATCAAAGTCGATGAAAAACATCTATCATTTGACATTGGTTGATTGATTTTGCTGTTCCAAGTGTTTGAAATGAGTGGAAGTTTGATATAGATATTACAAGCGAAGACTAAAAACGAAGCACATAAAACCTGTTGCTTTCTAGTCAATTTTGACTCATGGCAACCTCATCTCTCAAAATACTGAAGATGTAATCCAGTCCAATCAAGATAGTAACCTAGTTGTTTGCAGTGTTAGTTCCAGGGCATAGGGGTTAAGAACATTGATCCTGGAACTGCGTGGGCTCAAATCTTGGTTCATATACTCCTTGGACATTTGACTTAGGGCAAGATAGTGTGTCACTTCATCTTTAAAATAGGTTAAACAAAATTAATATATGAAAAGTACTTAAAACAGTTTGGAACTTAGTAAACATTTGAAACTCGTTAGCAGTGAGGATGATGTAAGCATTCAGAAATTGTTAATAGGATATTTTTGGTGGTGACATCCATTTACATTGTTTACAGTTTTAAATAGTCCTCTAGACATTTATGTTATTTACAGTTTTTCAATATTATACCTGGTACTGCAGTGAACAATCATTTATGTGAATTTTTATACTTCTCCACAATTCTTAGAAGTAATATTAGCTCATCAACCATGTTTGAAAAATTAGGGTTTGGGAGTAAGTGTTAAAAGTAGTAGCTTCTTGGGTCTTCTTAGAACTGTCTTCCATGGGGATTGTCTTGGTAGGTTGGTGTGGTTATTGTTAATTCAGATTTGACCCTTATACTGGAACAATTAATTGGTCCTAGAAAAGACACTGATGTCTTTATGTAATGTAAAAAATTTCCCTTCCTTTAGCTACTGATTTTAAAACAAATCATTAGCTGTATTAAGCACTGTGTGTCAAGCACAGTTCCAAATCCTTTTGCCTGTAATATTACTTTGGTATTTACAACAAACCCATTAGGTGCTTAGAGATGAGATAAGTGAGGCACAGACAAGCTAAATAACTTACTCCAGATTATGTAGCTGATACAAGGGGAACCAGTATCTGAAGGCAATTTTACTTCACATCTTATGTTACTAAATCCTATGTATAAAAAGCATTCTTATCTTACTTGACTTGCAACAGCTTTATTTTTTGTATTTTTTTTAATCTGTACTTTAGATGAAGATTTACAGAGCAAATTGTTTCTCGTTAAATAATTCATACACACTGTTTTGTGACATTGGTTGCCAAACCCACAACATGTCAACACTCTCCCCTTCTCGACCTTGAGTTCCACATTTCCATTCATTCAGCTTTCCTGTCCCCTCCTGCCTTCTCTTTCTTGCCCCTGGGCTGGTATGCCCATTTAGTCTCATATACATGGTTGAGCTACATGGCTACATGTATTATTGTTTAATGGGCCGATCTAATCTTTGGCTGATGGGTGAACCTCAGGACCTGATGGGTGAACCTCAGGAGTGACTTCAGTTTTGAGTTAAAAGAGTGTCTGGGGGCCATACTCTTTGGTTTCTCCAGTCTCTGTCAGACCAGTAAGTCTGTTCTTTTTTTGTGAGTTAGACTTTTGTTCTACATTTTTTTCCAGCTCCGTGCCCTCTGCTGTGATCCGTGTCAGAGCAGTCAGTGGTGGTAGTCGGGCACTATCTAGTTGTGCTGGATGCAGTCTGGTGGAGGCTGTGGTAGTTGTGGTCCGTTAGTCCTTGGACTAATCTTTCCCTTTGTCTTTGGTTTTCTTCATTCTGCCTTGCTCCAGATGTAGTGGGGCCAGTGGAGTATCTTAGATGGCTGCTCACAAGCTTTTAAGACCCCAAAGTAGGATGTAGAACAGTTTCTTTATAAACTGTGTTATGCCAATTGAGATAGATGCCCCCGAGATCATGGTCCCCAGCCCTCAGCCCAATAAGTCTGTCCCTCAGGGAGTTTGAATGTGTCTCTGAGGCTTCTGTGACTTTGCCTTGGTCAGGTCGTACATGCTTCCCCAGTATTAATGTACTGTCTTGGCCTTTACCAAAGTCGCCACTTAAACTGTTGTCTAGCTAGCGTTTTTCCCTCCTCGCTCCTCCTCTCCCTCATAACCCTCAAAGATTCTTTCTGTGTGTAAACCTTTTCATGAGTTTTTTATAATAGTGGTCATACAATATTTTGTCCTTTTGTGTTTGACTTATTTCACTAATGCCCTCAGATTCATCCGTGTTGTGAGATGTTTCGCAGATTCATCCTTATTCTTTATCATTGTATAGTATTCCATTGTATGTATGTACCACAGTTTGTTTATCCATTCATCTGTTGATGGGCACTTAGGTTGCTTCCATCTTTTGTACTGTTGTGAATAATGCTGCAGTGAACATGGGTGTGCATATGTCTATCATGTGACGGCTCTTATTTCTCTATGATATATTGCTAGGAGTGGGATTGCTGGATTGTATGGTATTTCTATTTGTAGCTTTTTAAGGAAGCATCATGTTGTTTTCCAAAATGGTTCTACCATTTTGCATTCTCATCAGCAGTCGTAAGAGTTCCAGTTTCCTTGCAGCCTCTCCAAAATTTATTTTCTGCAACAACTTTCTTTTGGCCTGTCTACAAAGGTCTCTCTTAAAAACCTGTCCTTAAAGTTACATTAATCTTTCTGGTTTAAACTTGCCCTTTTGTTTCTTAATTTCATACTGAGTTACAAGTCTCTGGCTGGATTCTCCTGGAACCTCAATTAATATTTCTTTTAAGGGTAAATTTTTCTTCTGTACTTTTTCTTTCTAAACTCCTGTATCTTGTCAGTGGAGCCTTTTTCTCCACTTTCAAGTTGCTGAACTAGCTCTGTAACAATTGTGTGTGTTGTACAAAGATGTGTGGGTTGGGGAAGGATTTGCAGCTGCAAGTCATTCTTTCTCAGCTAATTTCATGTAATTCCTCTCAATTCGAAGGTTCGAATGATTTAATGGTTTTCTAAGGGCTAGACTTTTATAATAATGACATATTTAAAAATACATTTTAATTATAAACAAAAAGATGTTTGTATAGGTGTTATTGAAATTTCAAAATTGATCATATGAAGTAAGGGACTTAATTTTATAAATTTATAAAAACAATTTATAAATTTTTCTCTGGCTTTTTAGTTGTGTTTTTACTTTTAACTGTAACAGTTAAGTTAAAATTGTTTACTGACAAGGCTCAGTTATATAAAGTCTTTTAATTAAGAGTATTTCTTAATTAAGGAGACCACTTTAACATTTCATAACAGAATGATTAAATCTTGTTTAGGGTATTAATTCTACCAATGCACATTTTACAATTAATAATGTATTGATGCAAGTAAACATAATTAAAATAATTTCCTGTGTAAGCAATTTAACAATCCGGAGAAGATCTGAAAGAAATGTATTCAGTTATGAATTAAAAAAATTTCTGAGTGGATATATCTGCTTAATGAAATCCAAATAAAAATACTTAAGCCTGATTTTAGCATTTATGCTTTTTATTTAGTTTTTCCAGTGATGGCATGGGTGAATGTTCATGTTTAAAATCATTTTGACTCACACATAGCATTTGCATATTAATAAGGAGAAGAAATAAAATTATACAAGTAAATCAAGGTATGATACAAATATGCAAGTCTAACCCAGTGCCTTCGAGTCGATTCAAGTCTAGAGACCTTAAAACTTATGTTAAGAATTCTTTATTTGATCTAATGGAATAATTGACAGGTCAGATATTTTAAGATTGATATGTATAGGCATCCCCAGGTTACAAACGGATGAGATCCATCCCTAAGTGTGTCTGTAAGAATTTGTAGGTAAGCCGGAACAGGTGCATAGGGTTCTTATTTAGCCTTACTTTAAAACCAAAGCCAAACCAAACCCATTGCCCTCGAGTCGATTCCGACTCATACAGCTCTGTAGGACAGCGGAGAACTGTCCCATAGAGTTTCCAAGGAGCGCCTCTTGGATTCAAACTGCTGACCTTTTGGGTAAAAACTGTAGCTCTTAACCAGTACACCACCAGGGTTTTCAGCCTTTAAAGCAAGAAAAAAGCTGGAAGCCTTTTCAGTGATATAAAAGCTACAGTGCAGCAAGTGAAGGTGATTGTGATGAATTTGTTGTGAATATTGGTTGGTTCCGTTTTTTCAAAGTGAGGGCAAAGTTACATAGCGTTGGAGGGCAAGTACAAGTCGTCTGACTTTGAGTTGTGTTAAGTCAGACATTTGTAACCCAGGGACTTACTGTAGTAGATACCAAGTACACCATTCACAAGTCCCTCTTATATGGAAAAGGCCCCAAAATAACTTCAACTGATTCTCTGACAGTGATTGAAAAAAAAAGGGGGTAGATAACTGAAATAAGCTAGGCTGATTAGATTTTCTCACCTAGGAATTAACTAGTTGTATATTCCACTTGATGGCAGTGGGTTGGTTTTTTTTTTGCTTATTGATTTATCCAGTCAACAGATATTTATATTGTACCTATTTATAAGGAGCCCTGGTGGCACAGTGGTTAAGCACTCAGCTGCTAACAGAAAGATAGGCAGTTTGAAACCACCAGCTGCCCTGTAGGAGAAAGATGCAGCATTGGAAACCTTATGGGGCAGTCCTGTAGGCTCGCTATGAGTCGGAATCGACGTTATGGCAGTGAGTTTTCTTTGAATGTGCTAGACATTATTTTAGTTGCTAGGCTTACAGTGGTAGAAAGGCAGATAAAGTCCCTCCTCTCCTGAAACAAATAAATGGTGCTAGAGTTGGAGATAGTGTCATCGAGAGGGAAAGCCCATAAATTTATGCTATTAAGGTCTAGAGAACGCACCTGCTCATGACATCCTATGGCCTGGTGGTCCATTTCTTTCTTCAGCTGTGTGAGCTACCCCAGTATCCTTCCAATGTTTCCAATAAAGCTGACTGCCTCCCTTCCACCCTTATTTTTAGCTTATTTCAACCAAAAGACCTTTACTAAAATATAACTTGGATCTGGAGTAGGGTTTTGTGATGGATTTAGGTCAGATGTGTACTCTTAGACTGAACAGTGTGGCCACGTAGAAATGGGATTTGAATGTACATGGCAGCTTCTTCAAAATTTCAGTCTTAAAGTATGAAAATGAACATTTTACAGCAGAATATGTGTGCCGTTTTGTTCTGGACAGATGAAACAATGTCCACTACAGTGTATACCTATCATATATGTTGTGTTTGGTTAGGACTTTGAAAATATATTTCATGGTATCTCAGATTTTTCTTAAAAATTTATAGGAATTTTGTGCAAGGAGAAGATCTAGTACTTATATTTATAGTCTGTCAGAAGTTGAATCCTTGGCTTTTAAAAGAAGAAAAAAGTAAAAATATGCTGGTCTCAGAAGATATGAAAACTATTACTTTCCAGTTTTGTGTTTTGTACTAGCTTTTTTGAGGTTTTGACCTCCAGCTTTTTGTATTTATCATAGCTAATCTGTTATAAATAGCTTAAAGGTAGTTGCCATGTCACCACATTCTGTAGTAACTCAGAGAACATGTTCAATAAACGTTGATGTGATATGTATTCAGTAAAAAACACCATACGTAGTTTCATCATAGGATTGCTTTAAAGCATTCTTAAAAGATGAATTCTTGAGTTTCAGAATAAAGTCCAAGAACCCTTTGTTAAAATTATTTTTTATGTTGAACTAATTTCATACTTAAAGAAAAGTTAAAGAAATTAAGGGTTTCCATATATCCCTTACTCAGCTTCATCTCTTATTAATAAGTTACATAATCATTGTGTAGTTATCAAAATGAGGTAATTAACATTGGTAGAAAAAAAATTAACATTGATACTATACTATTAATTAAATTGCAGACCTTATTTAAACTTCACAGGTTTTTTCATTGATGTCCTTTTTCTGGTCCAGCTTCCAATCCAGGATATCCCACATTGGCTTTAGTTATTATTTCATCTTATTCTCCTGCAATCTGTGACAGATCTTTTTTTTTCTTCGGTCCTAGCTTAGATCAGTTTCATTAAATTCATTTCATTGTTCAGACTACTGTGCTAGGTATGGTAGGCATGCAAAAATGAATGTGACTCAAAATCTGTAGTATTGCCTAATAGTCGGCTTTGGTATCAGACAGACCTGAATTTAAATCTTGGAGTTGTGTGAAGTTGGAAGTTGCTTAACTTCGTTGAGCCTTAGAATATCTCACAGAATTAATTGTAAGGGATAAATGAGGTACTACGTAAAAAATGGGTAGTATGGTGCTTGGTACATAGTAAGTGTTTTCTAGTCGTCATCATTGTTAGGTGCTGTGAACCAACTCACGGTGACCCTCCGTATTACAGAACTGAAACACTGTCTGGTCCTGTACCATCCTCACAATCGTCATCCTTGAGCCCATTGTTGTAGCTACCATGGCAGTCCATCTCACTGAGGGTCTTCTTCATTTCACTGACCCTCCACTTTACCAAGCACAGTGCCCTTTTCCAGGGACTGATCCCTCCTGACAACATGTCCAAAGTATGAGAGACGCAATTTCGCCATCCTTGCTTCTAAGGAGCATTCTGGTTGTACTCTTCCAAGACAGACTTGTTCACTAATAGAAGTGATAATATTATTAGACTTTTTTATTACAAAGGTGACTGGTCAGTACAGGAGCCCAGAATCTCATTGAAGCCCATTCTTTTATAAATCAGCATTTAGCTCCAGGGACTAATTAACCACTCCTACCTTCTACTCCCACCTTTTTCCCCTACTTTAGTAGCTAGTTCACTAGAACTCTTTTGCTTTTCATTTAAGAATATTTTGCTTTTCATTTCATCACTGCTGCTTCTTGAGTCTTGTTTATCCTTCTGCTGCTAGCTTATATATTCTTCTCCATTCAGATTCTGGAGGGAGAAATTATAATTGACCTAGCTAATTACCATGAACTAGTGTTTTTTTTTTTTTTTTTTTTTAGTGTTTAGTGGATAGTAGTTAAAATGTGAAAACCCATGGATGCTGTGAGTTAAAAACAAGATGTTTAAATTCTTTAAGGTAAAAATTAGTCCAGCTTGAAAAAACAGATTGTGGTATAACTATCCAGTGGATTATCACTCAGCAATAAAAAAGGAACCTATCTGAGAAATGCAAAAACCTTGATGAATCTCAGAAACATTATGCTGAGCAAAGAAGCCAGGCCAAAAGAGTATTGTCATGAAGTGAGTTATGTCCTCCCAAAAATACGTATATCAATTTGGCTGGGCCACAGTGCCCCATATTGTATGGTTGTCCTCCATTTTGAGATTGTAATTTTATGTTAAAGAGGATTAGGATGGGATTGTAACACCACCCTTACCCAGGTCACATCCCTGATCCAGTGTAAAGGGAGCTTCTCTGGAGCGCAGCCTGCACCACCTTTTATTTTACAAGAGATAAAAAGAAAGGGAAGCAAGCAGAGAGTTGGGGACCTCATACCACCAAGAAAGCAGCACCAGGAGCTGAGCGCATCCTTTGGACCTGAGGTTCCTGCACTGAAATGCTCCCAGACCAAGGGAAGACTGATGACAAGGACCTTCTTCCAGAGCTGACAAAGAGAAAGCTTTCCCCTGGAGCTGACGCCCTGCATTTGGACTTTTAACCTACTAAACAGTGAGAGAATAAATTTCTCTTTGTTAAAGCCATCCACTTGCGGTATGTCTGTTATAGCAGCAGTAGATGACTAAGACAAGTATATATAGCATAATTCCAATTATATATGGAATTCTAGAAAAGGCAAAATAATCTATAATAACAGTAGTTGTTGGTTATCTGGGGCAGGAAGTTGACTTCAAAGGGAGCTGAGGGAGCTTTCTGGGATGAAGAAAATATCCTCTCTTCTTTTCCCCCCAAACTCATCATACTGTGGATTTGAAATGTGAGCAACTTATTGTATGTAAATTATACCTCAATGAATTTGATTTAAAAACCGAGGCTCTTTTTGAACTCTTTTATTAATGGTAGGCACAAAGTGTGATTACTTGGAATTCAGAAATGTTCTGGGTTTTGGAAATTACCTAGCTCTTCCTTGTGACACCTGAGCATATGCAGAGCAATCTAAGAGTTCAGGTTATAGTTTTCACATGCTGGCTTATCTTTAGGGCTAGGACTCTTATTTTTTTCCCCTTATGTGGATTCTAAACCCTTAGGATCTTCATGATCTCTTTTGACCTCACTGGAATCTTTCAAATAGATTAAGTACGGTGTTTGATTACCTAGGAGGTTAATTGATTGAAGTCCAAAATTCTGGACTCTTTGAGTTCAGAATTTTTTCCCTTTCTCTCTGCAACCCCAGAATTGGCTGGCTTCTTACAAGTCCCGGGAAGCAAGAAGAGTTATTTGGTAATCTTTAATTTTAAGATCCATATGTTGACAAACCCATGTGTGTGTTTGTTGTTAAAAATAATCAGATCTCAAAGAAATTGAAACATCAGGTTTATTCTGGGCAGTAATTCTTTATGCATATAGGGAGATCATTCTGATTCCAAAAAAAAAAAAGGCCCAAAGTAGGCTAGTTACAATGAAGTTTATAAAGAGGGAGAAGAATTCAACTTCTGACAGACTATTTAAAAATACAAGTGCTGGATTCTCTCCTTGCACAAAATTCTTATAAATTTTTGATAAAAATTTGAGATATCATGAAATATATTTCAAAAGTCCTAACCAAACAACGTGTATGATAGGCATACATTGCAGTGGACATTGTTTGTCTGTCCAGAACAAACAGCACACATATTCTGCTGTGAAATGTTCATTTTCATACTTTAAGACTGAAATTTTAAAGAAGCTGTCATCTGTATTCAGATCCCATATCTACATGGCCACACTGTTCAGTCTAAGAGTATACATCTGACCTAACTAAAAAAAACAAAACAAAAAAACTCAAGTCCATCACAAAACCCTAGACAGAAGAATAGAAGGGGCTGCTCTTTCCTTCGTTGAATGGACTTGGCCCCCTTGTCAAAAATCACTTGGCCATAGATGTATGGTTTTATTTATGAACTCTCATTTCTGTTCCATTGTTCTATATGTCTGTCCTTATAGCAGTACCAGACTGTTCTGATTACTGTAGTTTATAGTATGTTTTATTTATTGAGGAGTATTAGTCCTCCCACTTTGTTCTTCTTTTTCTAGATTGCTTTGGTATTCAGGACTTCTTGCAATTCCATATGAATTTGAGAATTGGCTTTTCCATTATGTAAAAAAGGCTGTTGGAATTTTGATAGAATTATGTCATATCTATAGGTCGATTTGGTTTGTACTGACATCTTAACAGTACTAAGCCTTTGCCTCCATGTGCATGGGATATCTTTCCATTTACTTAGTTCTTTAATTTCTTTCAGCAATATTTTATAGTATTCAGTGAATAAGTAGTAAAACTTTGTGTATGTGAAAGCATTATTGATTGGAAAAGCTTCCAGATTTTGTTCTCAGGTTATATTCCTGTGGGAACCTATTTTAGGGTGGGGTACATGGAGCTCTGGTGGCACTAGTGGTTAAGCCCTCAGCTGCTAAACGAAATGTTGATGGTTCGAACCCACTCAGTGGCTCTTCGGGAGAAAGACCTAGTGATCTGCTTCCATAACAATTACAATGAAGAAAACCCTATGGGGCAATTCTACTCTGTCACATAGGGTAGCAGAGTCAAAATCTACTCCATGGCACCTAACAACAATGACAACAACGGGGGCTAATAAAGAGAAAACCGTTATCTTTCTGCTGGCTACTTCTGTTGCTATAAATTTTGACCAAATACTTTGGAGGAATTAAATAGGTCTCAGGAGATCTAATTTTACAAACCTCAGCGTATAATGCCATGGCAAATGTATATCTGGTTTTTGTTTTCTTCCTGATTCTGTAGAATAAAAGCAAAGTACACTTTCATTAAACACATCATTAAGATTACACTGGAATGCTGCAATTTAGGTATCTATAGCTGAAACATAGTTTAGAGTGATATATTTAAAGCTTCCGTTTCTGTTCAGTGGAGGATATTGTTACACATTCTAAGTTGGAAACCCTCATGGTAATAGATTTTGATTGAGAACTTGTCAGTCATCGTAGCAGCTGCTTTAGACGGCATTTATATTTAAATAGGGGAAAGTGATCTGTTTAGAATTTTAAAAGTTGTTGCCATGGCAAAATAACTTGCTATCTCATCTTTTATTTTTGCCATTGAAGTGATCTGACTGGCTGCATATTCCCTTGAGTGGGGAGGATGAACTGTTCTGTTGGAAAGCTTTCATTAGGACAAAGCTGAATGCTTCCTAATGAGATATAAGTTAGACTAAAGCTTTCTGAAATCATTGGCTTTGGTTAGGTATAATTAGAATTGATTGTTCTCAATTAAAAACAGACAAGATAAAGCTAGGACATTTTTAAAGAAGAAAAATATGAGCTTGATTTAACATTGCTCTTGACTGATTCAATGAGTAACATCCACATTGTATGCTATGAAAAAAGATTTTTCTATTCAAACGATCTATTATTTCTGGAACATAAGACAATGTAAGTCAGTCCTTTATAAAAGTGTATATCCATTTTTTTTTTTTAAAGAAAATAACATACCCCATCCCTTCTGCCTCCCCCTCTCTTCTCACCCCATCCCTCATTTTTCCACTGTTCTCTTGAAAACAATGGCGTCGTAATCTGATATAGGTGATTTTATGAAGACTGACTAAAGATTTTGTTTTACATTAACTTATTTCTAATAGAAAGAATAGTAATTCAACTCTTGCCAGACTAATAGTGACCTATTTGATGGATATTAAACCCACGACTATTGCCTAGTCTTTCTTTACTTGTTTTTGTCATAAGACAACGTAGAACTACTGCAGGGACTTTTCTCACTCCTTTGCATGTGCCTCTGAAAGTCAGATCCTTTTACTTGGGAAGCTGTTGTTGGCAAAATGACTGTTTTCCATTTGCCATTTACCTTCAGTTTATGTGGCTTTTGCTGTTAATATACACATTTAGCTATGTGCAGTATCTGAGTGTATCGTAAGGCTAACAGACATGTCTTTGATTAATCTGAGGTATGGGCCTGGCAGCTTTAAAGATAAACTATGTATTTGTAATATCACATCCTGAAATAATGCAGCTATTGTGGTGAGATTTACTAGGACATAATTATGTTTTTTGTACTCATCTAAGCATGTGAAAGTTCAACTAATAAAATATCATGAGTCTTATATGTAAATGAGGATACTTACTTAATAAACAGCCTTTCAAATAGGAAAGACCTTTAACCTCAAGTCCAAATGAAAGCAAGGCAATGTCGTGAATGATTTATCAAGTCTTGACTATTTTATTGGCTATTTGGTATTATTTTTATGTTAAGTACTTTAGAGAATTAAGTATATTTTCTGAAGGTTATACTTATTTTCTGGTTTTTGAGACATTTGGTAATGTAAAGATGTGGAGAGCATCAGGAATTAAAAAACTAACTGAAGGAAAGTTCAAGGCATTGATTTGCATGGTGTTGATACCTATATGGAGTCACTGGGTGGTGCAAACGGTTACTGGGCTCAGCAACTAACCAAAAGGTTGGAGGTTCTAGTCCACCGAGAGGTGCCTTGGAAGTAAGGCTTGGCAGTCTACTTCCAAAACATCTGCCAACCCTATGGCACACAGTTCCACTCTGACACACATGGGGCCACTATAGGTCAGAATCAACTTGATGGCAACTGGTTGGAAGCTTCCTCTACGAAGAGTTTGTGTCTCCTGCCGAAACTAATTTTTGAGTACTTTTAGATAACAATGTTTATAAACAAATAGAGTATGCGTAGTTTATAATATATTATACCTACCATTCTTCAGTTTTCCTTACTCAATATTACATGTTGAAATCTGTTTATACATGGAATTAGATAATCAAAAACCAGTTACTGTTGATTTGACTCCAAATCACGGTGACCCCCATGTATGTCAGAGTGTAACTGCTCCTTCATAGGGTTTTCAGTGGCTGATTTTTGGAGTAGATCACCAGGCCCTTCTTCTGAGTTACCTCTGGTGAACTTGGAATCTCCGACCTTTTGATTAACAGTTGAGCCTGTTAACTGTTTATACCACCCAGAGACTCCCATCAGTTGTTATAGTATCTGTTAATGTTAATAGCCACCATTTACTGAGATATCAGTAAGTGTCAGGCACTGATAACTTGCATGCTTGCATCCAGGCCCTTCCCTAAAATTTGCAGGATCTGGTGGTGTAATGGCTAAGAGCTGCGGCTGCTAACCAGAAGGCTGTCTGTTTGAATCCACCTGGCACTCTTTGGAAACCCTATGGGGCAGTTCTATAGGGTCGCTATGAGTCAGAATTGACTTGTTGGCAATGGGTTTCGTTTTGGTTTGGTTTGGGGTGAGGATAGAAAAGGAGAGGCAGATACCACGTGTCTAAATATGCAAAAATTAAATTCAGGCTAGCAAACCTGTTAAATATAATGTGTATTTCCTGACTGGACAAATACACCTTCATAATGACCTAGGGAATCCACAGGTGGTGCAAACAGTTAATGTACTTGGCTGCCAACTGAAATATTGGTGGTTCGAGTTCTCCTGAGGTACCTTGGAAGAAAGGCCTGCCTATCTACTTCTTGAATATCAACTACTGAAAACCCTATGGAGCACAGTTCTACTCTGACACACACCAGGTTGCCATGAGTTAAAATCAACTCAGATGGTAACTGGTACTAGCAGTAATATACATACATATAAAAGCTAATAAAAATCTTAAGGAACCTTAAAAATTTTTAAGTGTTTAGAGTATTTTAAGAATTTGTCAACTATTTTGTATCTATTTTTTTTTTAATTTTTATTGTGCTTTAAGTGAAAGTTTATAAATCAAGTCAGTCTCTCACACAAAAACTTATACACACCTTGCTACATACTCCCAATTGTTCTCCCCCGAATGAGACAACCCGCTCCCTCCCTCCACTCTCTCTTTTCATGTCCATTTCGCCAGCTTCTAACCCCCTCTACCCTCTCATCTCCCCTCCAGGGAGGAGATGCCAACATAGTCTCAAGTGACTATCAAGTGACTACCTGATCCAAGAGGCTCACTCCTTACCAGCATCCCTTTCCAACCCCTTGTCCAGTCCAATGCCTGTCTGAAGAGTTGGCTTTGGGAATAGTTCCTGCCCTGGGCCAACAGAAGGTCTGGGGGCCATGAACACTGGGGTCCTTCTAGTTTCAGTCAGCCCATTAAGTCTGGTCTTTTTACAAGAATTTGGGGTCTGCATTCCACTGCTCTCCTGCTCCCTCAGAGGTTCTCTGTTGTGTTCCCTGTCAGGACAGTCATTTGTTATAGCTGGGCACCATCTAGCTTTTCTGGTCTCAGGCAGATGTAAGCTCTGGTTTATGTGGCCCTTTCTGTCTCTTGGGCTCGTAATTACCTGTGTCCTTGGTGTTCTTCATTGTCCTTTGCTCCAGGTGGGTTGAGACCGATTGATGCATCTTAGATGTCCGCTTGCTAGCATTTAAGACCCCAGACGCCTCTCTCCAAGGTGGAATGCAGAATGTTAATAGATTTTATTATGCCATTTGACTTAGATGTCCCCTGAAACCATGGTCCCTAGACTCCTGTCCCTGTTACGCTGGCCTTCGAAGCATTCAGTTTATTCAGGAAACTTACTTTGCTTTTGGTTTAGTCCAGTTGTGCTGACCTCGCCTGTATTGCGTGTTGTCTTTCTTGTCACCTAAAATAGTTCTTACCTACTATCTAATTAGGGAATACCCCTCTCCCACCCTGCCTCCCTCTCCCCTCTTGTAACCATCAAAGAATGTTTTCTTCTCTGTTTAAACAATTTGAGTTCCTATAATAGTGGTCTTATACAATATTTGTCCTTTTGCAGCTGACTAATTTCACTCAGCATAATGCCTTCCAGATTCCTCCATGTTAAGAAATGTTTCACAGAGTCATCACTGTTCTTTATCGATGCATAGTGTTCCATTGTATAAATATACCATAATTTATTTATCCATTCATCTGTTAATGAGCACCTTGGTTGCTTTCATCTTCTTGCTATTGTAAACAGTGCTGCAGTGAACATGGGTGTGCCTATATCTGTTCGTTTAAAGACCCTTATGCCTCTAGGATATATTCCAAGGAGTAGGTTTGCTGGATCGTATGGTAGTTCTATTTGTAGCTTTTTAAGAAAGTGCCAAATTGATTTCCAAAGTGGTTGTACCATTTGACATTCCCACTAGCAGTGTATAAGTGTTCCAGTCTCTCTACAGCTTCTCCAACATTTATGGTTTTGTGTTTTTTGGATTAATGCCAGCCTTGTTGGAGTGAGATGGAATCTCACTGTAGTTGTGATTTGCATTTCTCTGATGGCTAATGATCGTGAGTATTTCCTCATGTACCTGTTAGCTACCTGAATGTCTTCTTTAGTGAAGCGTCTGGTCGTATCTTTTGCTTATTTTTTAATTGAGTTATTTGTCTTTTTGCAGTTGAGTTTTTGCAGTATCATGTAGATTTTAGAGATCAGGCGATGATCAGAAATGTCATAGCTAAAAAGTTTCTCCAGTCTGTAGGTAATCTTTTTACTCTTTTGGTGAAGTCTTTGAATGAGCATAGGTGTTTGATTTTTAGGAGCTCCTAGTTATCTAGTTTGTCTTCTGTATTGTTAGTGATGTTTTGTATACTGTTTATGCCATGTTTTAGTAACGTTGTCCCTATTTTTTCTTTCATGATCTTGATCATTTTAGATTTTATATTTAGGTCTTTGATCCATCTTGAGCTCGTTTTTGTGCATGGTGTGAGGTATGGCTCTTGTTTCATTTTTTTGCAGATGGATATCCATTTATGCCAGCACCAGTTGTTAAAAAGACTGTCTTTTCCCCATTTAACTGTTTTTGGGGCCTTTGTCAAATATCAGCTGCTTACATGTGGATGGATTTATGTCTGGGTTCTCAATTCTGTTCCATTGGCCTATGTATCTGATGTTGTACCAGTACCAGGCTGTTTTGACTACTGTGGTGGTATAATAGATTCTAAAATCAGGTAGAGTGAGGCCTCCCACTCTGTTTTTCTTTTTCAGTGATGCTGTACTTATCTGGGGCCTCTTTCCCTTCCGTATGAAGTTGGTGATTTGTTTGTCTATCTCATTAAAGAATGTCTTTGGAATTTGGATTGGAATTGCATTAAATGTATATATTGCTTTTGGTAGAATAAACCCAGTAATAGAATAGACGTTTTATAATGTTAAGTCTTCCTATCCATGAGCAGGTATGTTTTTCCACTTATGTAGGTCTCTTTTGGTTTCTTGCAGAAGTATATTGTAGTTTTCTTTGTATAAGTCTTTTACATCTCTGGTAAGATTTATTCCTACGTATTTTATCTTCCTGGGGGCTACCGTAAATGGCATTGATTTGGTGATACCCTCTTCGATGTTCTTTTTGTTGGTGTAGAGGAATCCAGCTGATTTTTGTATGTTTATCTTGTATATCAATACTCTGCTGAAGTCTTCTATTAGTTTCAGTAGTTTTCTGGAGGATTCCTTAGGGTTTTCTGTGTATAAGATCATGTCGCCTGCAAATAGAGATAATTTTACTTCTTCCTTGCCAATCTGGATGCCCTTTATTTCTTTATCTAGCCTAATTGCTCTGGCTAGGACCTCCAACACAGTGTTGAGTAAGAGTGGTGATAAAGGGCATCCTTGTCTGGTTCTCGTTCTCAAGGGGAATGCTTTCAGGCTCTCTCCATTTAGGGTGATGTTGGCTGTTGGCTTTGTATAAATGCCCTTTATTATGTTGAGGAATTTTTCTTCTATTCCTATTTTGCTGAGAGTTTTTATCATGAATGGGTGTTGAACTTTGTCAAATGCCTTTTCTGCAGCAGTTGATAAAATCGTGATTCCTGTCTTCTGTTTTATTTATGTGATGGATTACATTAATTGTTTTTCTAATGTTGAACCATCCCTGCACACCTGGTATGAATCCCACTTGGTCATGGTGAATTATTTTTTTGATACGTTGTTGAATTCTATTGGCTAGAATTTTGTTTAGGATTTTTGCATCTAAGTTCATGAGGGTTATAGGTCTGTAATTTTCTTTTTTTGTGGCGTCTTCACCTGGTTTGGGTATCAGGGATATGCTAGCTTCATAGAATGAGTTTGGTAGTATTCCGTCCTTTTCTATGTTCTGAAATACCTTTAGTAGTAGTGGTGTTAACTTTTCCCTGAAAGTGTGGTAGAACTCTGCAGTGGAGCTGTCCGGACCAGGGCTTTTTTTGGTTGGGAGTTTTTTGATTACCTTTTCAATCTCTTCTTTTGTTCTGGGTCTGTTTAGTTGTTCTACCTCTGTTTGTGTTATTTTAGGTGGATAGTGTGTTTCTAGGAAATCATCCATTTCTTCTAGGTTTTCAAATTTGTTAGAGTACAATTTTTCAGAGTAATCTGATATGATTCTTTAATTTCAGTTGGGTCTGTTGTAATACCACCCATCTCATATTCGGGTAACTATTTTGTATCTTGCACGCTTTAGTCACTTAATAAATACTCATTGGTGTCATAATGTGGAACAAATTCAGATGTATTCATACTGGACAAGTTTTACTCTGAAAGATAGGACAAATCCCTAACATTTGAGTTTTCACAAAAAGCAGTTTTCCAGGCCTAGAATACCAGTTTAAAAACCTTTGAGAACTATTCTTTTTCTTTCATCCTTATGTCCATATATGGCCATGAGGCTAGACTAGCATCTAAATTTTCAGATGATACTGTGATTGTGTGTTTAATAAGTCTGTGGTTGTATAACTTGGCATGGTAGAGAATATCAGAACATGGACAATATGTATTCCATCATAATTACAGTTATAACTGAATAATTGTATGTATGGTGGTGCAGTGGTTAAGAGCTCAACTGCTAACCTAAGGGTTGGCAGTTCAAATCCACCAGACACTCCTCGGAAACCCTACGGGACAGTTTTTCTCTGTCCTGTAGAATCACTATGAGTTGGAATCCACTCAGTGGCAGGTGGGTTTGGTTTGGGTTATATTAATAGAGATGGAATTATTATTTTTTTATTGTGCTTTAAGTAAAAATTTACAGTTCAAGTTAGTTTCTCATATAAAAATTTATACACACATTGTTATGTGACCCTAGTTCCTCCTCCTGTAATGTGACAGCACACTCCTCCTTTCCACCCTGTATTTCCTGTGTCCATTCAACCAGCTCCTGTCCCTTTCTGCCTTCTCATCTCTCCTCTGGACAGGAGCTGCCTATTTAGTCTCATGTATCTACTTGAGCTAAGAAGCACACTCTTCACAAGAACCATTTAATGTCTTATAGTCCAGTCTAATCTTTCTCTGAAGAGTTGGCCTCGGGAATGGTTTTAATTTTGGGCTAATAGAAAGTGCAGGGGCCATGTCTTCCAGAGTCCCTCCAGTCTCAGTCAGACCATTAAGTCTGATCTTGTTACTAGAATTTGAATTCTGCATCCCACTTTTGTCCCTCTCCGTCAGGGACTCTCTGTTGTGTTCCCTGTCAGAGCGGTCATTGGTGGTAGCCGGGCACCATCTAGTTTTTCTGGTCTCAGGCTGATGGAGTCTCTGGTTTATGTGTGTCTTTCTGTCTTTTGGGCTTATATTTTCTTTGTGTCTTTGATGTTCTTCATTCTTCTTTGCTCCAGGTGGGTTGGGACCAATTGATGCATCTTAGATGGCCACTTGCTAGATTTTAAGACCCTAGACGCCACTCACCAAAGTGAGATTTAGAACATTTTCTTAATAAACTTTGTTATGGTGGTTGATCTAAATGTCACCTGAAACCATGGTCCCTAGACCCCGCCCCGGCTACTTTATTTACTGTCCCTTGAAATGTTTGGTCGTTTTCAGGAGACTTCTTAGCTTTTGGTATAGTTCACTTGTGCTTACTTCCCCTGTATTGTGTGCTGTCCTTCCCTTCACCTAAGATAATTCTTGTCTATGGTCTAGTTAGTGAATTCCCTTCTCCCTCCCTCCCCACCCTCATAACCATCAAAGAATGTTTTCTTCTGTGTTTAAACCACTTATTGAGTTCTTATAATAGTGGTGTCATACAATGTTTGTCCTTTTTCAGCTGACTAATTTCACTCAGTGTAATGCCTTCCAGATTCATCCATGTCCTGAGATATTTTGAGGATTCATGGTTGTTCTTTATTGTTGCGTAGTATTCCATTGTGTGCATTGTTTATCCATTCATCAAGATGGAATTATTTTTAAGTTGAATTGAAATATATTGATAGCACTAAAAATAAATATAGGACTGTACCTCAGTCTCTTTTGATAATGCTTTGCCCGAAAGGTGAGATCTTTTAATTGGAAAACACTGATTCCTAGGGTTTTTCATTTATGAATCTTTATCCTTATTTGTTTTTACTTTTGCTTTAGGTGATCCTCCCTCTTTACTGGATTAATTGTTTTTTTCTTGGGAAATCTTGGTCAGAATAAAAGACAAATTACTAGATAAGCTGTGGCGTGAAAAATCTAACATGTATTATTGCGTTAAGGGAGAAGAATTATTCTGAAGATAGGAGAATAGATAAATAAGTTCATTCATGCATTTATGTAATCATATTTATTGCATACCTGTTTACTCCATGCCAGGCACTGTGCTCTGAGTAGGCAGTGGTGACTGAGAAAATCATGGCCCCTGCCCTAAGGGAGCTTACAGTTTAGTGGAAAAGAGAGACATTAACTAATGAACACAAAAATATAATAGCTGTTGTGGAATTTATTTAAGATCATTGCTTTAAAGACAATGTGTACAGTACTGAGTGAAAATAGTAATATTAAATGAAGAATATGTGTTGTAAAGTTACATATTGTATATATACCAATTATAGTCTCCTTTTAAAAAATGTGAAAAGAGGCTAAGGTAATGTAAAAAAAAAAAAAGGTAACAGTGGTTCTAAGATGATGAGACAGTATTCTATTGTATGCATATATTTTACTTTAGAAATTGTAAATAATTAGATAAGCAATATAGAAGAGGAATTTAGAGGTAATGTTTAATTTTTCTTTGTTTCATTTTACAAAGATCATTGTCTTGTTAGTTACCAAGGTAGAGACCAAAAAAATGCTAAGTATTAGTGAAACATTTTGTTTACCTTGAATTTATGGCAAATAAATTCAAAATTTATTGTTATCAAAGAAGAATGTTAAATTTTGCTCAAGGAAAATAGTTTTTATTTGGGGTCTGTTTCTAGCACTGTCAGGATATCTTAGCCTAGAGTAAAAAATACAATTTTTAGAGCAACTTAATTTTTATTAATGGAAACTTGTCATTTTTATGGAAAAAAAAAAAAGAGTAGAAAATTCACTGTAGTATGTTCTTTCTGGCTAATTGAATGCATTAGTAATGTATGAGAGCATAAAATTATTATCGAATGTTGAATAACCCTGTTATTCTGAATTCGTGTCACATTCTGATTTAAAGAGCACCTCTTAGGATAACTAGTATAGTATATTGCCTAGTAATAGGATAATGCTTCAGGAATGAGCTTTGGGGAGGGAACACAGAGTTTACAGCAGGACTTACGCTATGACAGTGGTTCAGGTGCCTTTGAAGGAAGAGAAGAAGAGAGTCAGTCAACCTTGACCCTCCCCTGTTAATTCTCTTTCATTCTGGACTCTTAACATTTTGTCTGCTTAAGACCACCTGCTAGGGAACTTTTCTGTGTGCTCCTTTCCCAGTTGTTCCCTTTTTAAAAATATAATTTCAACTAGGTAATAACTATTTATTGGAAACCCTGGTGGCATAGTGGCTAAGTGCCATGGCTTCTAACCAAAGCGTCGGCAGTTTGAATCCGCCATGCGCTCCTTGGAAACTCTATGGGGCAGTTCTACTCTGTCCTATAGGGTTGCTATGAGTCGGAATCAACTCATCGGCACTGGGGAATAACTATTTATTAGATGCCTGATAAATACCAGGCATTTTATGAGGCATTTAACACTGTAAAAGTAGATTTATATGTGAGAAAAACTGAGGCCAAAAAATGTTAATTTTTTCCAAAGTCACAAGTGAATTTATAGGTTTGAGTTAAAAAATAATGGCTACTGTACTAAGAAATTTAAGATTAATGTCCCAATAAGGCTTAGAAATGGATGTGGATATAGAAGTTCAAAGTCTCTTTGAAAAATTAATAGCCATATTTTGACTTAATCTGCCTAGTTTATAAGGTAATGTACCTTTGGGTTCGTTTTATCACTCAACTCTCTGTTGTTGTGTGCTGCGGAGTCAACTCTGACTCTTAATGAACCCATAGTTCAGAGCAGAACTGCCCTATAGAGTTTCCTAGGCTGTAATCTTTATGGGAGCAGGTGGCTCAGGTCTTTTCTCCCATGGAGATGCTTGTGGGTTCTAACCACCGACCTTTTGTTTAGCAGCTGAATGCTTTACAATTGCACCACCAGGGCTCCTCAACTCTGTTTGGAAGGAAGCTTTTCTTAAGAGCCTTTTCCTCCTCCGATTGAAATTAGAGAAAATGAAAATAAAGTGACTAGCTAGGGCTCGAATGTCTATGAATTAAATAAAAGGAAGGTAAATAGATTTAATACATACTCAGCTTAATCCTGTTTTTCTTATGTATTTTTAGTAGCTTCACGTAAATTAAGTGTTTAAAAGAAATATAAAGTGCCATTTCTTACAGACAGTAGTTTAATCCAGTTGAATATAATAAATTATTTAAGTATCTGTCTAGCATTTTTAGGAAATTCAAAGAACTGTAAAACTTTCTCTGTACTTCCATCTTGAACTTTGAAGATTTTGACTCACTATTGAAGTTCTATACATATGCGTGTAAGTAAAAGCCATTGTAATAGTGTTCTTTTTACCCCCATTGGTATGAACAAGTGAGTCTTGGTGTCACAGTGGTTAAAGCACTGGACTGCCAACTGAAAGGTCAGCCATTTGAACCCACCAGCCGTTCCTCAGGAGAAAGATGTGGCAGTATGCTTCTGTAAAGATTTACATCCTTGGAAACCTTATGGGGCAGTTCTACTCTGTCCTATTGGGTCCCTTCGAGTCAGAATCAACGGCAATATTGTTAGGTGCCATCGAGTTGCTTCCGACTCATAGCAGCCCCATGTACAACAGAATGAAACACTACCTCGTCCTGCACCATCCTCACATTGTTGCAGCCACTGCGTCAGTCCGTCTAGTTGAGTGCCTTCCTCTTTTTAACTGACCTTCTACTTCACCAAGCATGATGTCCTTCTCCAGGGACTCATCCCTCCTGATAAACATGTCCAAAGTATGTGAGATGAGGTCTCGCCATCCTTGTTTCTGTGGAGAATTCTGGCGGTACATCATTCAAGACAGATTTGTTCGTTCTTTTGACAGTCCATGGTATATTCAGTATTTTTTTCCAACACCATAATTCAGAGATGTCAGTTCTTCAGTCTTCCTTATTCATTGTCAAACTTTCGCATGCATATGAAGTGATTTAAAACACTATGGCTTGGGTCAGGTGCACCTTAGTCCTCAAGGTGACATCTTTGCTTTTTAACACTTCAAAGAGGTCTTTTGCAGCAAAGCTTCCAGCATCACAGCAACACACAAGCCTCCATTGCTATTGTCAGCTGACACATGCGTGGGGGCAATGGCAATGCTTTGGTTTTTGGCGGATGAACAAGTTATAGTGTACACCCACTACCGTCGAGTCGATTCCGACTTATAGCAACCCTACAGGACAGAGTAGAACTGCTCCTAGAGTTTCCAAGGAGCGCATGGTGGATTCGAACTGCCAACCTTCTGATCAGCAGCCGCAGCACTTAATCACTAAGCCGCCAGGGTTTCCATTATGTGTATAAAGAGCCAGTATTTTGAGTTAAACATACTAAGTTTAAATCCCAAATGTGCCACTTTATTTGGCAGGAAGCAATCTTGTCAAGTCTCTGGTTCCTCATCTACAAAATGGGGGTGATAAGGCCTGTTCTATAGAGATCTTGTAAGAATTAAATGAGAAAATGTATAAAGTCAGCCAGAATGGCTTGGTCCTTTAATACTCACATTAATATATCATTAGAAAAGAATAAAATATGTCCAAAATATTCTTTCCTTCTAAGAAGAAGGATATCTTCGTCATCAAACAATATATCTTGGGCCCTTGAAAAGATTAGGTTTTAACTATCTGGAAAATGTTCTTGAGTAACTCATACTCTGAGGGTGAGGGTTCAAGTTACTTGAAGCTGTGTTGTACATTAATTTTCTATTCCTTTATATGTACTGCCTTTTATCTCAAAAGCTTTTTAGTCCTCTGTGAGGAAAGGTCTGGGTGGAAATTTTTAGAAACCTGAAAATTGACAAGAGGATTTGGGGTTGGGGAGGTTGCCACTTTATCTACTACGGATGCTTACCTAGTGCTTAGATTGAAATTATCCCCCTACAGAAATACAGCAGTGCTGTTTTTTTTTTTTTTTTTTTTGCTTCTTTTTACTGCTGTAACACATTGTCTTTATTTCTAGATAATTTAAAAATTGGTTAGATACTGTCTTCTTTGGGCCTAATAAATATACTCTTATCTGGAAGATATATGTACTTACTATATGACCCTTCTAGGGTTTTTTAGATTCTCTGTAACTCATGTCCTTGTATCTTGGGTGGTGCAAACAATTAAGTGCTCGACTACTAGCCAAAAGGTTGGCAGTTCAACTCCACTCAGGCGCCTTGGAAGACAGGCCTGTCAGTCGCATCTGAAAAGTTACAGCCTTGAAAATCCTATGGACAACAGTTCTGTTCTGCACACATGGGGTTGCCATGACAACAACATATTGATACAGTTTGTAAATGTAGTATTCTAAGAAGCATGTTAAACAAGCACCTCATTCCCATTTCTGTGTAGTATTTCTCTATGAATTGCATTACCTATAAAGCATCATTTCACATTTCCATAAATTCGCATTTGCCAAATTACACCAAGAGGGAAAACTTAATATAATCATTTCATAAACATATAATCTATTCAGTCTGATTGCATTTTTTCTTGATGCAGTTTGATAAACTGGAGTTTGTGTAGATACAAGGTAGTGTCCTACAGATAATACAGTTTTATACATTTTATTTTTCAGTGTTCTTCATGTGGTTTGTATCCTGGAGAAATTGGATCATATATGTTTTCTTTATCCTTTATTCTGGGTAACAAAATTCTTTTGTTTGTTAGAGGTTACTAGGTCCCATAGTGAAGATGGCTCTGAGTTAGCTGTTGGCTCATTCTAGAGTACAAAAATGCTTGTGATAAAAGCTGTAAAGTGAGAACGAAGTTTGCTATACAAATGTGTTTTCTTCCCTCTTTTTCTGGGGAATTTTTTATTTAAACAAAAGTTAACAATAGTGGTGTTTCAGAAGGAAAGTGTGAAAGTGCAGTTTAATCTTTAGCAGTGAAATGTGAGACTTTATACTGAGATCACAAAGATATTTAGTAATGAGTAAGCCTAATACTTGAATAAGTAAAGCTGATTTTGGCTGTCTTTTACTACAGAATGGAAGTTGTATTGCTTCTTAAAGTATTAATAAACTAAAAAATGCATGCTTATAGCTTAATTGGGTGAGCACATCATACTTGAGCTGTAGTATTTTGACCATATATCTTCAAATAAGAAGTACACATACATACTTTTGTTAAATAATGAAATTTTCTGGAATTCGGGCAACCAAGTGAGGTGCCTGAGAATAGGTTTGTGAATACTTCAAATTTCTACTCATTATTTTCTTTTGACAAAACTCTCTTTGTAGCATTAACCATATTGCTACTGAATAAAGAATAAAGTGTTTCATTGCTTGCTATAAAAAAAGTAATTTTTAAAATGGCTATATGTGTCAAAAATAAATTCAATTTGATAAAGTTGTGAGAGTTTTTTCCTTCTTTCTCAGTGCTGCCCTTTCATCTTTGCTTTTTGTGATGAAAGAGTCTAAATGTAGTTACTTGACCACTGGATTAATAAAATGGTTGGAAAATTAAAACAAAAATCCACAGTTAATTTTTTAGTTGATCAATTTGTTTTCAATAGTACGTATTTAAATAAAAAAAAATCTAATGTAAACCATTTACTCATAGCAAACAGTTTACCCTAAGCATTGAATTATCTTTAAAAAATAGGTACCCTTATTGTATATGTGATTACCTTGGTGTTGAAGAGCTCTGATGAGTATTAATCTATATACCAGGATATGATCTCAGTCGTTTTCACAGTCTGATACTTGAAAGCTCTTAAAAGCATAAACATTATAATTTATTTCTCTCTATATTTGGTAATTTCTTAGCAACCTGGAGATGGCATGAAGAGCAGGTTATAGGGGATTAGACTTGGCTGCTTGGTATTGAGCTGTTAGAAATTAGAGGTCTGCCTAAACAGAGAAAGTGAAATGAAAGGTTTTTTTCAGGTAGGTTATAAGTTTATTTGGAAATCTCAGGTTTGTAATCAAATTTATTGATTTAACATACTACTTTAGTAAATATTGGAACAACTACAATACATTATGTCAGTAACTATGCTATATAAATTTTGGGTATATAATAATAAACTGAATAGACATGTCCCTGCTTCATTGGAGCTTATATTTTTACTCAAGAATAACAGAAAAATAAAATAAAATAAACAAGATGATATCATAGAGCCCTAAGCCCTATAAGTTTTAAAAAACAAAAAGGATAGAGTAAAAGAGAGTGATTGGGGAGCTACTTTAGATTCAGTGCTCATGGAAGGCCTCTCTGAAAAGGTTACAACTAAGATAATAAACCTCCCCCAAAAACCATTGCTGTCGAGTTGATTCTGACACATAGCGACCCTATGGGACAGAGTAGAACTGCCCTATAGAGCTTCCAAGGCTGTAAATCTTTACAAAAGCAGACTACCACATCTTTCTCCTGCGAAGTGGCTGGTGCTGACCTTTTGGTTAGCAGCTGAGTGATTAACCACTGTACCAACAGGGCTCCTTTACGATGTAATGGTAAGCTAAATTATTCAGGTTAATTTTTTTTTCACTGAAATGAGGGAAACACTGGATGCAAAATATTTTTAAGTTATTTAAAAACTAAACTCTAAAAAGACAACCACTTTTTGGATGACAGCCTATAACCAGATAAGGACCATAGGGAGGGATGTTTCAGTACTTAATAGAACAGGAGAATAAAAGAGATTTTGAAAACAAGTTCCCGAGAAGTGTGGCCCCAGTCTGCCCTTCACACATATTTGTGTTGCAGGTACATGCACCCCTACTTGGTTTGAAATGTTCCAGTCCGGTAGTGTTCCCAGAAGCAAACGTAAGCCTCTACAGATCAGGAGCATTATCCTAGGCCTCAGTGAACTTCCACAAATAAAATTTCAAGCAAAGATAACGAGGTACACTAAGAAACAGACAACAGAATGACAATCAGCAAGAATAGAGAATCAGAAGTCCACAGACTTCAGATTTTGAAATTATTAGACACAGATTTAAAACAACTGTTTACAAATTGTGGCACACATGAAAATATCTAAAGGGAAACTATAAAAAATGACATAGCATGTATGAAAATGGATCAGACAAAATTTCTAGTAATGAAAAACACAATAACTGAAATTCATTGACCCTTCTAGTTCTAGTTCTGTTGAGCAGTTTGTATCAAACAAACCATCCTGCTAAACCCAGTTATAAAAATTGTACCATACATATAAAGCAATTCTTTGAAGGTATTGGAAAGTAACAAGTGCAGGCCAGACTAGAAGGGCTATGGTTCTTGAAAACAGGGAAGCTAGTAACAGTGGTTAATAGCTTGGCTGTTAACCAAAAGGTCACCAGTTCAAATCCACCAGCCGCTCCTTGGAAATCCTGTGGGGCAGTTTTACTCTGTCCTGTACAGTCGCTAGAAACCCTGGTGGCATAGTGGTTAAGTGCTACCTCTGCTAACCGAAAGGATGGCAGTTCTGATCCCCCAGGCACTCCTTGGAAGCTCCATGGGGCAGTTCTACTCTGTCCTGTAGGGTCGCTATGAGTTGGAATTGACTTGAGGGCAGTTGGTTTGGTTTTTTTGGATAGGGTCGCTGTGAATCAGACAGCGCATAACAACATATTCATTATGGCTTTTTCCCTGAAAGAATGTCCGAATTCTCCATGCTGGATAGAGCTCAAACAGAAAACAGCAGTTTTAGTGGGTTAAGGAGATAGAGATTGGAGTCAAGGCTGCCAAACAGACCGGAAGGTGAGGCAAATCCTGGAGAGGAGAGAACTGCAGAGAATTCAGATATCTGCCTATAAAACTTTCACCTAGAGCAGGACTCCCAGAAACCGATCAGAAAACAGTGGTTGTAATGCTAAAGCGCTGAGAAGAAATTTCAGTAATTTTGAGGGACACTCATTAAATAGAGTTCAAGTCGCTCAAAAATTAGCAAGTGGCCCATTTAAGCCATTATCTAGAAAACATGTGCCTCCAGGATATATTCACCCATGTATAGTTATTTTGTTCTTAAGAGCCAAAGAGATTCTGTTTAAAGAAATACAATAATAGCACAGCGACTGTGATCTTTTTTTTTTTGAATAACATTTTTCTTTATTATTAACTTTTACTGAGCTTCAAGTGAACGTTTACAAATCAAGTCGGACTGTCACATATAAGTTTATATACACCTTACTCCGTACTCCCACTTGCTCTCCCCCTAATGAGTCAGCCCTTCCAGTCTCTCCTTTCGTGACGATTTTGCCAGCTTCCAACTCTCTCTAGCGACTGTGATCTTTTGTGGAAGAGTTAGGCTGTGTCCCAATTACAAATGTTGGTTAGATTTTAGAGATTAAACTGTGAAAATAATACATCTTTGGATCATAACTGTCCCTTATCTGAATGAAGCAGTGTATGATCCTTACTTTTCTTTTGCTGTATCTGATTGCTACAGGAGGTAAAAAGTATTTAGAGATTAAGGACATCCTTGTGTTGGGTATGTACATATTTCTTTAAGTCATCTTTTTGTTTTTATCATGTTAAAGCTTTCCAATTTATCTTTGCTCTCATAAACAACCAACTTTTAAGTGCTTACAGAAATTTGATGTAAAGCACTAAAATGTCCTCAGGATTCACCAGCACAGTTAATGCCTGAACAAATGCATTCACCATCCACAGGAACATACAACACTCAAGAACATGTTTTTTTTTTTTTTTTTAAATAGGTCAATGAATTTTCTACAGAGCTGTTGCTAACAGTTATTTTTAAAGTACCTTTTCAAATACGCTTGTCTAAGTCAGCAAATCCATTGCACTAGAAAGCTTCCAGGCAATAAATAAAGCGGAGCACTGAACAAATTGCTTGTTCTCTCAAGTGACATGATGCCTCTATTTTACTTACTGTTCACAATAATTTTACTACAAAAGTGATTCCTTTTTTCTTCTGAGTAGGAATTATTAATTTTTAGGGGCTTTTATAACATTGTTTTTATTAGACCTTAAGATCTCACGTTCTCTTAAGTTTCTTTTTCTGTGTGTGCACGTGCATATACACACACATTTAATATAGCTTTTGAAAAGTTGGTCTTCCTTCAATAAGAAATTATTTTTTTTGCTATGTTTCAAGCATCTTCTATTAAACTTTTTAATGTAATTTGCTAAATATAATATTTTGGTACTTCCTCCTAGAATCTAATCCCAAGGCCAGTTTTTTTTTTTTTTATATGTATAATTTTTATTGAGCTTTAAGTGAACATTTACAAATCAAGTCAGTCTGTCACATATAAGCTTATATACACCTTATTCCATACTCCCACTTACTCTCCCCCGAGTCAGCCCTTCCAGTCTCTCCTTTCGTGACAATTTTGCCAATTTCTAACCCCTCTACCCTCCCATCTCCCCTCCAGACAGAAGATGCCAACACAGTCTCAAGTGTCCACCTGATACAAGTAGTTCACCCTTCATCAGCATCTCTCTCCAACGCACTGTCGAGTCCCTTCCATGCCTGATGAGTTGTCTTCGGGAATGGTTCCTGTCCTGGGCCAACAGAAGGTTTGGGGACCGTGACCGCCGGGATTCCTCTAGTCTCAGTCAGACCATTAAGTCTGGTCTTTTTATGAGAATTTGGGGTCTGCATCCCACTGATCTCCTGCTCCCTCAGGGGTTCTCTGTTGTGTTCCCTGTCAGGGCAGTCATCGGTTGTGGCCGGGCACCATCTAGTTCTTCTGGTCTCAGGATGATGTAAGTCTGTGGTTCACGTGGCCCTTTCTGTCTCTTGGGCTCATAGTTACGGTGTGACCTTGGTGTTCTTCATTCTCCTTTGCTTCAGGTGGGTTGAGACCAATTGATGCATCTTAGATGTCCGCTTGTTAGCATTTAAGACCCCAGATGCCACATTTCAAAGTGGGATGCAGAATGTTTTCATAATAGTATTATTTTGCCAATTGACTTCGAAGTCCCCTTAAGCCATAGTCCCCAAACCCCCGCCCTTGCTCCGCTGACCTTTGAAGCATTCAGTTTATCCTGGAAACTTCTTAGCTTTTGGTCCGGTCCAGTTGAGCTGACCTTCCCTGTATTGAGTGTTGTCCTTCCCTTCACCTAAAGTAGTTCTTATCTACTAACTAATCAGTAAATAACCCTCTCTCACTCTCCCTCCCTCCCCCCCCATAACCACAAAAGTATGGGTTCTTCTCAGTTTATACTATTTCTCAAGATCTTATAATAGTGGTCTTATACAATATTTGTCCTTTTGCCTCTGACTGATTTCACTCAGCATAATGCCTTCCAGGTTCCTCCGTGTTATGAAATGTTTCACAGATTCGTCACTGTTCTTTACCGATGTGTAGTATTCCATTTTGTGAATATACCACAATTTAACCATTCATCCGTTGATGGACACCTTGGTTGCTTCCGTTTTTTGCAATTGTAAACAGAGCTGCAATAAACATGGGTGTGCATATATCTGTTTGTGTGAAGGCTCTTATTTCTCTAGGGTGTATTCCGAGGAGTGGGATTTCTGGGTTGTAAGGTAGTTCTATTTCTAATTTTTTAAGAAAACGCCAGATAGATTTCCAAAGTGGTTGTACCATTTTACATTCCCACCAGCAGTGTATAAGAGTTCCAATCTCTCCGCAGCCTCTCCAACATTTATTTTTTTGTGTTTTTTGGATTAATGCCAGCCTTGTTGGAGTGAGATGGAATCTCATCGTAGTTTTAGTTTGCATTTCTCGAATGGCTAATAATCAAGAGCATTTTCTCATGTATCTGTTAGCTGCCTGAATATCTTCTTTAGTGAAGTGCGTGTTCATATCCCAAGGCCAGTTTTTAGAAATTCATTTGAAACCTTACCAGTACTGTGTGGCTGTCACCTGGGAACTTTTTTTAAATTGTGCTTTAAGTGAACGTTTACAATTCAAGTCAGTTTCTCATACAAAAACTTAAACACACGTTGTTATGTGGCCCTAGTTGTTCTCCCTATAATGTGACAGCACACTCCTCCTCTCCCCCCTGTATTTCCCGTGTCCATTCAACCAGCTCTTCCCCCTCTGCCTTCTCATCTCGCCTCCAAACAGGAGCTGCCTGCAGTCTCATGTGTCTACTTGAGCCAAGAAACTCATTCCTCACCAGTATCATCTTCTGTCGTACTGTCCAGTCTAGTCCCTGTCTGAAGAGTTGGCTTCGGGAATGGTTTTAGTTTTGGGTTAATAGAGAGTCTGGGGGCCATGTCCTCTGGGGTCCTTCCAGTCTCAGTCAGACTTTTAAGTCTTTCTGTTTTTTTTTTTTTTTACTAGAATTTTTGAGTTCTGCATTCCACTTTTTCTCTTGCACCATTAGGAATTGTCTGCTGTGTTTCCTGTCAGGGCAGTCATTGGTGGTAGCTGGGAACCATCTAGTTCTTCTGGTCTCAGGCTGATATAGCCTCTAGTTTATGTGGCCCTTTCTGTCTCTTGGGCTCATATTTCTTCATTCAATGAAAGTTCTTCATTCTCCTTTGTTCTAGGTGGGTTGGGACCAACTGATGCATCTTAGATGGCTGCTTGCTAGCTTTTAAGACCCCAGACACCACTCACCAAAGTGGGATGTAGAATATTTTCTTAATAAACTTTGTTATACCAATTGATCTAGATGTCCCCTGAAACCATGGTCCCCAGACCCCTACCCGTGCTGGTCTGTCCCTTGAAGTGTTTGGTTATATTCAGGGAACTTCTTAGTTTTTGGTTCAGTCCAGTTGTGCTGACTTCCCCTGTATTGTCTGTTGTCTTTCCCTTTACCTAGAATAATTCTTGTCTACTATCTAGGCAGTTAATACCCCTCTCTCTTCCTCCCCATCCTCGTAACCATCAGAGAATGTTTTCTTCTGTGTTTAAACCTTTTCTTGAGTTATTATAATAGTGGTCTTGTATAATATTTGTCCTTTTGCGACTGACCGATTTCACACAGCATAATGCCTTCCAGATTCATCCATGTTATAAGATGTTTCATGGATTCATCATTTTCTTTATTGTTGTGTAGTATTCCATTGTGTGAATATACTATAGTTTGTTTATCCATTCATCCGTTGATGGGCACCTTGGTTGTTTCCATCTTTTTGCTATTGTGAACAGTGCTGCAGTGAACATCAGTGTGCATATATCTGTTTGTGTGAGGGCACTTACTTCTCTAGGATATATGCCAAGGAGTGGGATTGCTGGATCTCATGGTGGTTCTATTTCTAGCTTTTCAAGGCAGCGCAAAATCGATCTCCAAAGTGCTTGTGCTATTTTACATTCCCACCAGCAGTGTGTAAATGTTCCAGTCTCTCTACAAGTTCTCCAACATTTATTATTTTGTTTTTTTTGGATTAATGCTAGCCTTGTTGGGGCAAGATGGTATCTCATTGTAGTTTTGCTTTGCAGTGATCTAATGGCTAATGATCGTGAGTGTTTCCTCATACATCTGTTAGCTACCTGAATGTCTTCTTTGGTGACGTGTCTGTTCATATCCTTTGCCCATTTTTTAATTGGGTTTTTTGTCTTTTCGTTTTCGAGGCTTTGCAGTATCTTGTAGATTTTAGGGATTAGGCGCTGATCCAATTTGTCATAGCCGAAATTTTTTCCCCAGTCTGTAGGTCATCTTTTTATTCTTTTGATGAAATCTTTGCATTAGCAAAGTGTTTGATTTTTAGGAGCCCCCAGTTATCTAGTTTCTCTTCTGGTGTTTGTGCGTTGCTAGTAATGTGTCTGTATACCGTTCATGCCATTGTATTAGGGCTCCTAGCGTTATCCCTTTTTTTTTCTTCCATGATCTTTATTGTTTTAGATTTCATATTTAGGTTTTTGATCTATTCTGAATTAGTTTTTGTCCATAGTGTGAGGTATGGGTCATATTTCATTTTTTGCAGATGGATATGCAGTTATGCCATAAGAGACTGTTTTTTTTTCCTATTTAATGGACCTTGGGCCTTTGTCAAATATCACCTGCTCATCAGTGAATGAATTTACATCTGGATTCACAGTTCTATTTCACTGGTCTAAGTATCTGCTGTTATACTTGTACCAGGCTGTTTTGACTACTGTGGCGGTATAATGTGTCACCTGGGAGTTTATTGGAAATATAGAATCTTGGTCTCCACCCCAGACTTACTGACTCATCATTTGTATTTTTAATAAGCTCAAGTGGTTCATATGCCTATCAAACTTTGAGAAGCACTGATCTAAGAGCCTGTTTCCTGGTGTGTATTTCCAATCTACCTGAGCATTAAAGAGAAAATATACAAAATGCGCAAATCAAGGCATTTTAAAAGCTTTCAAGGAATATTTCAGAGACTGATGTAATCTGTACTTTTTAGAAATATTTGTGAAATAT
This sequence comes from Loxodonta africana, assembly GCF_030014295.1. Taxonomy (NCBI): domain Eukaryota; kingdom Metazoa; phylum Chordata; class Mammalia; order Proboscidea; family Elephantidae; genus Loxodonta; species Loxodonta africana. The sequence goes on from NC_087344.1 coordinate 131,540,129, forward strand.
TTATTTTGTTCTAAGTGGCTTACCATGCCATTTGTTTTACCCTCTTCCTTTTGTTTATCTAATCTAATCTCACACATTTAGCACTTAGCTGCCTGCTGTAGAATTTTTAAACCAGTGTCAACCCTAACGTCTTTCACTTGGGCTTTTATATTTCTGACTTGTCATAGGATATTCATCATGCCTTAAAAGGAATATATGATCATCCTTTTCAAAGCCTGCTTTCTTTCTTAACTTCATTTTGTTAATCATATATCCAATAAAGCCTCATATCCTCCACAAGTCTTTTCACAACTTTTTTTAAGCATACAGTAATTTCTGCTATCTTTGTTCCTATAATCCCTTTTATCTCTTTTATAAGAGATGGAGATCAAATTCATGTCTTCAACACAACTCCCTATTTCCACATTACTTCTATTTCTAATATTTTCGTTTCTGACAGTAAAATGTGTCTTTGAAATGCAACATTTTATTTTAGTAAAAAATGCCCTAAATCATTCAGTTGAGAATAGTTATACCAGCAAGTACACCTTGCCAGTTGGTTGACTGTTTGTGAACATGAATTTTTATATGTTTCTGTGTTTTATAGTAAACTAGGTTTTCATGTGATGCAGTAACTAACTCATTAAAAATTTTTCAACTCATTAAAAATGAAACAAAACTAAATAAAAACACAACAGTAGAATAGTTCTTATAAGGAAACAATCAGCATCCTCTCCTTTCGTTAGGTACTTGTTTAGATGGTGGTACATAGAAGCGGAATTAACATTTGTGTTTGGTTGCTTAGCGTAAAATGAAGTTATGAGAGTCTGCATTAGATTATAAAATGGAAACTAATGAATACTAAAAGAACACAGTTTTTTTTTTTTTGTGCTTTAAGTGAAAGTTTATAGTTCAAGTCAATTTCTCATACAAAAACTTAAACACACATTGTTATGTGACCCTCGTTGCTCTCCCTACAATGTGACAGCACGCTCCTCCTTTTCACCCCGGATTTTCTGTGTCCATTCAATCAGCTCCTGTCCCCCTGGCGTTCTCATCTCACCTCTGGACAGGAGCTGCCCATTTAATCTCCTGTATCTGTTATCCGTTGAACTAAGAAGCACACAAGTATCATTTTATGTCTTATATTCCAGTCTAATCTTTATCTGAAGATTTGCTTTTGGGAATGATTTCAGTTTTGGGCTAACATAGAGTCCGGGGGCCATGTCTTCCAGGGTTCCTCCGGTCTCAGTCAGACCGTTAAGTCTGGTCTTTTTACTAGAATTTGAGTTCTGCATTCTACTTTTCTTCTGCTCCATCAGGGACACTCTGGTGTTTTCTCTGTCATAGTGGTCACTGGTGGTAGCTGGGTACCATCTAGTTCTTCTGGTCTCAGGCTGATGGAGTCGCTCTCTGGTTTATATGGCCCTTTCTGTCTCTTGGGCTCATATTTTCCTTGTGTCTTTGGTGTTCTTCATTATCCTTTGCTCCGTGGATTGGGACCAGTCATTGCATCTTAGATGGCCACTTGCTAGCTTTTAAGACCCCAGACACCACTCACCAAAGTGGGATGTAGAACATTTTCTTAATAAACTTTGTTATGCCATTTGACCTAGATAGCCCCTGAAACCATGGTCCCCAGACCCCCACCCCTGCTACTCTGTCCCTTGAAGTATTTGGTTGTATTCAGGGAACTTCTTAGCTTTTGGTTTAGTCCAGTTGTGCTGACTTCCACTGTATTGTCTGTTGTCCTTTCCTTCACCAATATAATTCTTGTCTACTATCTAGTTAGTGAATACTCCTCTCCCTCCCTCCCCACCCTCGTAACCACCAACGAATGTTTTCTTCTGTGTTTAAACCTTTCCTTGAGTTATTATAATAGTGGTCTCATAAAATATTTGTCCCTTTGTGATTGACTAATCTCACTGAGCCTAATGCCTTCCAGATTCATCCACGTTATGTGATGTTTCACAGATTCATCATTGAAAAGCATACATAATTTCTAGCTGAGGAATGTTAAAGATTATGTTGTTGTTGCTATTTGCTGTTGAGTGGATTCTGAACTCATTGTGACCTTGTGTGGGGAGTAGAACTCGAGGGTTTTCAAGGCTGTGACCTTTCAGAATCAGATGGCAGGGTCTGTCTTCCCAGGCACCTGTGGGTGTGTTCGAGCTGCCTATGTTTCCCCTAGTAGTCAAGTAGTTAACAATTTGCATCACCCAGGGACTCCTTTAAACATCATGTTGTTGTTAGGTGTTGTTGAATTGATTTTTGACTCATAACGACCCCATCTGACCTAGTAGAACTGCCCCATAGGGTTTCGTAGGCTGTAATGTTTACAGCAGCAGATCACCATCCGTGGAGCCCCTGGATGTGTTCAAGCTGCCGACTTTTCTGTTAGCAGCCAAGCACTTAACCGTTGTGCCGCCAGGGCTCCTTTAAAGATTATAGCCCCCTTATCCTATAGAAAAGGAAACCAAGATAGCGATTAACTGCCTGTTCCTATTTCTTGCCAAGATAGTATGCAGAATACACCTCTCAGCATCTGATTTTTAGTCTGAGATCCTGAAGCTTGAAGATTAAAAATTTTCAAATTATGTTCACTTTCAATTTGCAGTAAAAGGTTATCTCTCGGATTAATGACAGCATTTGGCATTAGGTTGTGCACGTGAGTAGTTTTAACACAAAAGACTTCAAGTTCCAAAAAATGATCCAAAGAGTAGAATGTACTTGGTAGTTTGTTGTAATGGATTGTTGGAACATCTGGAATTGTACAGTTAAAAGCATGTGAGGTTTTGCCAAGTTCCGTTTTGTGCATTTTTTTCCCCTCATTGCCTTTTTCTTTGTAAGGCATGGCGAGCCTTTTACCCTTTTTAGGCTTTGTATGTTTCAGCTATATAGCACAGTGGGAAAATACTCAGTTTCGCACTTGGGAAAATACTCCCTTTTGTGGAATTGTAACTACTGAAACAATTTTACCCTCAGTTGTTTTTATTGAAGAGTATCCAAATTCTGCTAACACTTTAAAGATACTTAAGAAACCAGTCAGTCGGGATCAGAATTAATTTTTGTTTCCTTGTGTTCAGCAGGTTCCCATAAGTCTAGTGTCTTCTGGTATTTTATAGTGTCAGGCCTAGTGTCTTGCAGTGCCAAGTGTAATGGGGAAAAGCTTTTGTGTTTATTCAAATTTGCATAACCTGTATGATTTCAGTATATTACTTGGGAAATAGGAAAAGCAAATGAAAAGCTAGAGCAAAAATATTAAAAAATTTTTTTTTTCCTTTAAAATGTTAAAATGTTTCATGGGAGGCAGTCAGAAGAGAGAGGTGCTGTATAAGTAAATAACTTTGAATTTATTGTACATAAACAGTTTCTCGTAATCTGTTGCGTATTTTTTCAAACCAAGTTCCTGTCTCCAAAAGATATTCATATAATCTCTGTGTAAAATTTTGTTAGAATCATGAGATTCAAATCTTTATTTCCTTTTGGGAAAGAGAGTCTGTTTTAGTACTTTTTTTCCAAATCTTCTTTGCCCTGTGCATATGTATAGGCTATCTGCAGGAGGGGAAATTTGAAATCTAAATTTATTGTAATTTCACATTTTTACTTTTAAATGGTAAAAAAAGAAAGGGAAAAAAAAATTGGAAATAGTTTTTCTCTGAAAATTAAGAGAAAGACCCTTTTAGAACATTGAAGCTCAAAAAACAAAAAACTTAGAGTATAATCTAAAGATTCTTCAGAGGAAGTTTTTATTGTGGTACCATTTCCTTTTTATTTTTTATAACATTTGTTTTTAAATGTTTTGATCCGTGACAGCTTTGTATGTGGCTACTGTTAAGACTCTTAAATGTTAAAGCTTTTTCACTTAATTTCTACATAGTTTTTTATTTTCTGTGTCTTTTCCCAAAATATATTATCAATTCCTTTTTCTCCTTCCACCAAATAGTTGTATAGTTCACTTTTTGGTAACCCTTTAAATCCTCGTTTAGCTCTTGATGGAGCCTTTTGGGGATCATTTCAGGACATTTGTAAATCATTGCTCAGTCTAGAGTGTAGGCTAGAACAATAGTGCTTCAGACTTTTTGGCTGTGGAACTTTTTAATTCAGAAATTTCATAGAAACTTAGCATATATAAATTTAAGACACATAAACGTACTGTTGCTCTTTTGAAGCAGTAGGCTCACAGGTGGAGTGTGGGACCCAATGTACTTGTGTGAGCAAGGGGGTGTATGTGATCCAAGCCCCTGGGGCTCCACAGATCCCAGTCCAGACTGGAAGACTGGGTCTTTTAGTTAGTGATGGGTCAGGTGAAATTGGAGAGAGAAAGCAGACTGTTGCTACTTCATAGGTTTTGAGGAGACACTTGATTGATTATGGTTGATTTCTTAGATGTAGGACATAAACCAAAAAAAAAAAAAAACCTGTTGTCATCTAGTCCATTCCGACTCATAGGATTACATAAAAAGTTGTGCAAGATGCATTACATCCGTTTTGTGCTAGGTATAGAATTAATTGAGAGAAAAACGATAGTATGCACAGGGTCTTGAAGTTGAATGGAAGCTTGTCATTAATATTTATACTAAATGAGATTTTATACACAGTTAGCCAACGTTAAAAAATGATTTTCAAAAGCTTACTGTATTCATGAACAAAGCCATTGAGGTTTTTTTTTTTTTCCTGTTTTTATAAAGTAGCATTATGAAGTTAAGCGCTTACATACTACAGACCCGTTTGATCAGTGGCTTTGTGTTAAGGCAAAAATAGTCAATTTTTATAATTCCTTTTGTGTATGTCTTTTGCATTTTGCTTGATGCTGTTACTTTTATAGGTACTGTCAGATTTGTAATTATTTTTTAGTCAGTAGGTTAGTGTAGCCTCTTGTTTGTTTTTTAACAACAGAATTTTTAGATGTGGCTAAGAGAAATGTTTGCTTAATGCTACCAAACGTAGTTTCTGAATACTTTGTGTTGTTGATCATTTATTGATTCAGAAAATATTTATTGAATGCCGGGCAGACATCTCAAACATTTAACTTTAAGACCCAGAGTATATGATTATGTGTCATCATTTACTAAGGAGTTGTTTGTCAGAGGAACGCATCATACAGCAAACATTGTTTATAAGCTTTTATAAAAGGATATTTACTCCTGTATTAGAGCTGCTGTCATCTGAAGAATGACAAAATTGTGTTGTACCAATCTGCTTGTCTTTCCTGAACTAATTCAATATATAGTTTGATATGAGAATATAAAAGAAAAAAAAAAAACCTATCAGGAAATATCTGTCAGTAGACTTATAACCAACACTAATGGTGCTGTAGAGCTTCAGGTTTTTCAAATATTAAGAGTTAAAATGAAATTTTAGAAGCCATATAGTCCACTCTCTCAACCAATATAGAAATCCACTTGGTATCATTTTTGATAGGCCAGCATCAATCCTTTACTTGATTATTTTTAGAAAAATGATGTTAGTAAAGGGCAGTCTATTTCATTTTTAAATTGCTCATTACTGGAAAGCTCTTAGTTGGTTGAACTAAGACCCGTTGCTGTTGAGTTGATTCCTATTCCCAGTGACTCTGTAGGACAGAGTAGAATTGCCCCCACAGGTTTCCAATTGACTTCTAGAGTTAAAAATTTAAGCCTAATCTAATCTAATCTAATCTAATCTAATCTAATCTAATCTAATCTAATCTAATCTAATCTGGCGTTGCACATGATGGCAGTTGACATATTTAAAGATAGTTATCATGTTCTTCTAGTAATTTTTTTTTTTTTAACTATACCTTGTCTGTATCTTTTGATCTAAATCTTAAGTTCAGGAGGATCATTTATCGTAGTTATAAATTCTCTTTTCCTCACTTAGAGGCAGAATTCTCTTCCTTATATGTTGGCTTTATCTTTTTTCTTGGGCTTTCATGTTTTATGCCTTGATAGTTTGAGAACTTTTTGGAGTAACCGATCCTGTAATTGTCCTGTAATTAAGTGTTCAAATAGATAAATCTTTTTAGGCAAAGAAAATATTTTATCTCTCTTTGTATATTAAAAAAATTAACTCTTAAAGTAATTATAGTTAATGTTACAGTAAATATTAAGGAATAGCCATTTAAAAATTAATTACAATAAAAGACAAAGTTAAGTCATATTAGCAGTTCTGTGTTTAATTAGACATCAGTGATGTACGCGATTTGCAAAATAATGACATCATTAAAATCATCTCTTTTTAGCAGTCCTGGATTCAGTAATAAAAGATGAAATAAATTTATATTTTTGTTAACCTCTATTAGTAGTGGAGAAAACTAGGGGAAAGAAAGAATTCTAGGAAGATGCAAAATAGCCATGAAGAGAAGAATCTTAAGAAAAATACAGTAACAAAATTAATTGGACAGAGGCATTAATAGCAAAGTTCTATGTATTTGCCTGTGATGTTTTTCCAGCCCACTCAAACTCAACCGTGCACTGTTTTAACCACTGTATTATAAATCATTGCTTGCTGGATACGTGAATATTCAGATTGCTTTTGTAGCATGTTTAAGTGATTCTCTTTTTCTAGTTAAACTGAGATGTTCCTGAAGTGTAATTTGACAATGAAAGATACCACATGCCAATCTTTGCTCTCCTGTAATCACAGTACCAAAATTTAGTGTATTCGGAAGGACTGTCTTCTGGTGAAATAACTTTTTTATTAGGATTTTTTGGAATGAGTATGTAGCTGTCCCTTGGAATACATGGAAGATTGATTCCAGGGCCCCCGCTCAGATGCCAAAATCCACGAGTACCCAAGTCCCTTATATAAAATGGTGTAGTATTTGCATATACCCTGTACACATCCTGCAGTATACTTTAAATCATCTCTACATTATCTAACACAATGTAAATGCTATGTAAGTAGTTGTTATACAGTACTGTATTTAGGGAATAATGGCAAGGCACGAGGTGAACAGTGCTCAAACCAGGAGTGCTGGAGAGAGGCTGGGGATCTGTGAAATGGTGGGAGGCTACAGCAGGGTGATCAATGTAGTGTGCTCTGCACAGAGAATTGAAGTTTTGCTTTTTGGAACTTTTTTTCTGAATATTCTCCATCCAGAGTTGATTGAGTCTGTGGATGCAGAACCTGCAGATACAAAGGGCAGACTGTTATTGCAGAAAGGAGTAAATTTCTGTTAACAGTTTTCTGGGCAGTGGAAGATGACATTGCCCTTTACCTCTGCTTATTCCATGTGAAGAAAATACTATATTTTTAGCTGACTGTGGAGAAAGATATCTTTTTAGAGCCATATTATTTTTATATAAAAATAGGGTATTTCATAATATTTCAAGTGTAAGGTGGAACAGGGATAAGTCTTGTTGAAACTGTCATAATGAAAAATAAAATTTCTGGATAAACATTCTTATGGAATTTTATAATAGACTATTTAGTGTCTCAGAGATTTGAGGAAATGCTTACAGTTTTCCTCCTAATGTTTTCTGTTACCTTAAAATGCACCCCTAACGCCTAGGGATAATAGTGAATTCAGGAAAAATCTCAGCATTGACGTGACCCACTCAGCTCATTTATTGCTGACAAGATATTCACAAAGAGACATTTAGTAATACTGTGAGCCATAGGAGTTGCTGAGCTAGTTCACTATTATAGCACAACCCAAATACGGAGGAAACCCTTAAATAAGGGACATCAAAGTAAATAATGCACATAGAGCACTTAGTAGTCATCAGGGACTGGTTTGCACATATAGGCAATGCCTGCCTACTGATTGATGAGGTCTGTTACCATGAGATTGTGTTTATTAAAGACAACACATCAGTAATTCTATGTACAAATGATTAATAACCACAATGATTATAGATTTTAGTTAATTAGAATGGTCAAGTAAAGAAAAATTCTGAATCCGATTAATTTGAATCATTTCATTATATTGATTCATCTACTTGAAATTATTAAAGCTTAACATTGCTACTTAAAGTTATGCTATGAGTATTTAAAGTTTGAATTATTTTTAGTCAATTCTTATAATATTAACTATTATGATTAATCTGAATTAGATGTTCAAGTATTTGCTAACATAGGATATTGCTTTAATTGCTTTATTAGCAAAACTTTGTTTACTAGCCATTACTGAGCTAGAGTTAAAAGTAAGTCGTTAACATTAATATTTTGATATATAATTTTTATAGTCCTTTCATTAAGTGGAGTAGCAGGTAAGAGCTACTGCTGCTAACCGGAAGGTCAGTGGTTCAAATCCACCAAGTGCTCCTTGGAAACTCTATGTGGGCAGTTCTGCTCTGTCCTGTAGGGTCACTATGAGTCAGAATTGACTTGACAGCAACGGGTTTGGTTTCAGTTTTACGTTTTCATTAAGTGGATACAGGCATACTAGCACAGGTTCCTGGGGGGTGCGAATGGTTTGCTCTTGACTGCAAACTGAAAAGCTGGCAGTTCGAATCTACCCATTGGTGCTGTGGAAGAAAGGCCTGGCAGTCTGCTTCCATATTGATTACAGCTAAGAAAACCCTGTGGAGCACAGTTCTACTCTGAAGCACATGGGGTTGCCATGAGTTGGAATCGACTTGAAGGCAATAAGTTTGGTTTGGGCTTTTTTTTTTTTAAGTTTAGTATACTAGTACTTTTTAACCTAGAAGTGTGTATGTGTTTTTCCCCTATCTTCTTCCCCTCTACAATGTGGATTGAGTGAAGTAGCAATCTTATAAAAGAGAGAGGATTGTAGACAGGTGCTGTACAATTGTATGATGGGTGATGCTGTCTATTGTGATTAATGCAGTAGGAAGAAGGGTTGAGTTCTTTTCTGACAATAGCATGAGAACTTGTTGGTCAACAACTTTTGTTATGGATTATACCAGAGTAACCTCTTAAACCCTTCAAACCAATTGCTACTGCCATGGTCACACCAGAAGCTAATGGAAACATTTAGAAACTCGGGCTAAGTGTTCTTGGTTCTAGAATTCACTGTCTTTATATATGTATGCCTTGACACACATTCATTCATATAAAATCCTAAGAGGAACATAAATGTGTGTATGTATGTCTTTTCTATCTATACTTAGATTTTGTTGTCCTTGGTTTCCTAATACATGAATGAAAATATCTACCAAATATTTAATTTGTAGGTTCTGCCAAGATTCCCACAGTGATTGGCTTGGACTTCTAGGGATTATAGAGAATAAACAGTAGGACATGAACCCAAACACTGTGAGAGAGTTATACTGATACCCATACACTGCCAATATAGCAAGGCTGATTAAACTGTGATGGAAGAAATTGCCTCTTGTATTTAACTTCATACCTGTTATTTTCCATTCAATTTTTTTTTTCGTCCAAAAATTCTGGGCATTCCTCTGACATCTCCAATGACACACGGCTTTACGGTATTTTTCTAGTCTAAGGCTACTTTGTGACAAAGGCTTTACAGTATTTTTAAAACAGTATGTTATAGTGTGACATAGTTTATCATTTATGTGCATGCCAATACGTAACTACCATTACTCTTTCTGGGCCGATGTCCTTATCTTTCTTTCATCAAAACATAATGACATAGATTTTTCCTTTGAATGATATATTTGAGATTTTCTATGTATTCTCGTGGACCCATTTTTAAAACTGTCAACAATCTCAACTGCTATGTTTATTCTCAGTAGAATAAAATGGTATAAATCTTTCTATTTTCTATCCTTATTTGCAAAATTAATCTAAAAGTAAAAATTGCTTCTTTAGATTGTGGCATACGACAGCTAAAAACACCACTTAGATTTCTGAATTGTGGGCAAAAGAAAACAATCACTGTTACAGAAAAAAAATTACTTAAATCGGGTGTTCTTGAACACTGTTTTAGATTAAGTCTTTGTGAAAGTGATTTGAATTGAATGTCTCCTTGTGTTAAATCTCAGAGAAACCAGGTCAGCTTATCTAAAATCTTCCCTAAGTACCAAGTCAACTTATCTAAAATCTTCCCTAAGTATAGTCAGCACATGGAATGACTAAAAAAATAGCAAAAATTTCAACAAGTCTTACATGGAAATCTGTATCATTAATTTTTCTTTTCATAACTCATGTTCTTAAATAATGTGTGACATGTTGAAGGACGTATACCATTAGTTAATGGCTCATATTTGGAATTTGATAATTAAATTATATCTAGCACTTAAAAATGAAGACTGATTGCTTATGCCATGTTTTGACAAAGCATTTATACACTATAATATTTCGAAATAATTACTGAGCAAAAAATGACATGTCAATGCTTTGTTTAATTGCATTTACTCCATTATCAGTTATCCAAAATCTTCAACACAGTTCTCCAGAACTTTACAGATTCGTCAGCAAGTAACCTTTTAGCCGAGCTCATAAATCCATGTTTTAACATCCCCTTTAACATGGCAGGAAGGTGAATTTTTTAGGAAATAATGCAGGATAAAATTAAAAAGACTTCAAATAGGTGTAATGACTTTATATTTGACTGGCTATATCTTAAAAAGATTTGGTAAGCCTCATTGTATTAAAAGTCCCTCATAACTAATTTTAAAACCTAGATGCTAATTCCTTAGCTGCCAAAATGTGAAATCAGGCGTTCCAGACTAGGAAATTACTGTGTCCAATATTTCTAATGTTCATCTTATTGCCACTGCCTCTTTTGTGTATAAGAAAATAAGTGGGATTAAAATCTCATTGATTAAGGGTATGACTGCACAGCTGATTATTAGAATTACTGTCCATAAGTTATATACCTGTAAAAAGTTGAACTGGCAAAAGTTATATGACAGATATATTTACAAAAACAAAAATAAGAGTAGCGCTGAAGCTGCTTCTGTACAGCCAAAAACCTTGTGGGATTTGGTTCATTGGTTTGAAGTTTTAAGGCCATGGTTTCGTAGGACATCCCAGTTAATTGGCCCAATAACATGTTTAGTGCTTTTGTTTTACCTGCTAGTTGGTTCATAGTTCCTGGGGTCTTAAAAACTTACAGGTGGCCATCCAAGGCACTATGTTGGTCTCTATTTGCCTGCAACAACAGAAAAAGGAGAGTCAGGAATAGGAGGAGGAATGTGTGGCTAATTGCCTCCATGAACAGCTGCCTCCTTTGCCATGAGATCAGAAGAAGTACATGGTGCCCAGCTGTCATTACTGAACATTTTGATCAAAGAAGCTGTAGAAGAGTTCTTATCGAAAAGGGGAAAACGTAGAACAGAATTTCATGTTCTTGTTGAATCCATACTTTCTGGACCCATGGGGGCTGGATGAACTCCTGAAACTCTTGCCCTGAGATAACCTTTAAACCTTAAACCAAGAATATCCTCAGAAATCTCCTTAATACCAAACAATAGTTTAGCTTAACTAGTAAAAAATGTCTGTTTTGAGCATTATGCTCTTTTAAGCTATTTATATGGAATCAAAGGACAACAGTAGCTCTAAAGATTAGATAGGAAACTTTGGGGGCAGTGAGTTTTTGTTAACGAGGGAGGAACAGGTCAGAAAAGGAGTTGAGAATGGTTGCACAACTTGAAGAATGTAATCAGTGTCACTGAATTGTATGTATAGAAACTGATGTGTTTTGCTGTGTATATTCTCAACAATAAAGTTAAAAAAAACAAAATACACACACACATATAGTAATTATTGACCTCCTGTAATCTTTGGAAAGTAGTAGAAAGAAAGGATAAGCCAGTTGCTGTTGCATCGACTTTGACTCATGTCTATTCCATGTGTGTTAGAATAGAAGTGTGCTCCATAAGGTTTTCAATGGCCATAGGTTACTAGACATCTCTTCTGAGGTGTCTCTTGGTGGACTCAAACCACCAACCTTTTGGATAGCAGCTGAGCATATTAACCAGTTGCATCACCCAGGGACTCCAGAAAGAAAGAATAAGCAGACTTAAATGAAAGCTCAGGCATCAGAGCAATATTCAGGAAAATGGGAACAACTGGCCTTGTTCTGTGGTAGTCTGCTGACATACAACTAGGCCAGTAGAGATTAACACAGAAAAGAGCTTTGTATTGAACATTTGCCATGTAATGTGGATAATTTATAATATTGAGCATCTTTCTCACTCTCCATAGATCAGGGTGTATTAGTCAGCTTTTTTTAAATTGTGAGAGCCTACAACTCCAAAATCTATGCCTTATTTCTTCTCGTGTGTACTCTGCGGATCTGCAATAGTGCTGCTTTATGTCCTCTTCATTCTGAGACCTAGGCTAAAAAGTGTGATGACAGAACTTGTATGGTGGGTCTTAAAGCTTCTGCTTAGAACTGACACAAGTCACTTTCACATTTCATTGGTAAAAGCAGATCACACGGAAGCAGGAAATATAATCCTTTTAGAGGAATAGACCCAGTAAGGGAAAGGCAACTAATATTAGGACGGTAGTAAGCCTATCACACGAGGGCTAACATTTCTGTCTCCCCACCAACCACTGCCCTTGCCCCTTCTGATTGTGGTGAAGAATAAAAATTTTTACTAGCTTTTATATGCTTCTTGATTTTTTTTTTCTTAATTACTATTTAAATATGGAACAGAAATGAGGAAGTAACGGCAAAATCAGTGACACTGTAAATGTAGAGAGATTAATTTATAGACATTCATATTCATACTTATAACCTCTTCTGAATTACCACAAAGCAAGTTGATCATGATGTGGAAATAGAATTATTTTTTTCCTTCTCTTTTCTTTTTATATAGAGCACCTTTCTGGGGATTCTGAAACCAACAGAGAAATTTAGTATAACAAAGAAATTACCTTTGTACTGTATTGTTAAGTGCCATTGAGTCGGATCCAGTGCATAGTGACCCCATACACAACAGAATGAAACACTGCCCGGTCCTGCGCCGTCTTTTATAGTATACAGTTTTATATCTCAAGTTAGATTTTCATAAGTAGGCTCAAACTAGATGCTCTCCTTGTATATTCATATAGATATAAATTTGAAATATTTTTAAGTACCAAGGCTTTTAAACTGATTGCTTACTTATTTAAAATGCAATAAAAGCACATAAAAATCAAAATAGACTCCCATGCATTCACTTTGATAAAAATAATATATATTTTCTTATTTTTACTGTTAGGTATTGATTTTTTTTATATTGCACTCATAGGCCAATCTACATTCTGCTTAATACTTAGTTATTACTGTAGAAATGTGATTGTCATAATGTGAACTGACTTCAGTGTATTGTGTGCATATCTTAATGAAATGTTCTGCCTGGCCCTGATCAGAATGGAGGTATATTTACATAATGTTAATCAAGCATTTGGAAAAGGGCAGTACTTTAATTTTAGTGGGTAGATACAAAAAAAAAAAATTTTTTTTTTTTTCTTAGATATATCTGTCACACAAATTTAGCAGCCAACTACTTAAAATACAAATCACTGTACTGCGGAAACTGTCAAGGTTAATTATAAGTACTATTGCCTTTTTTAAAAACATACCTTATGGTATATTTTAATATATTTAAGAGTACTGCTTCATTTGTTGATTGCGGACTTTTATTTTTTAGGTTACCAGAATAGTTCTCTGCATTCTCCGTTTGCTCGTTTCTTGTGTCTGGTTTAGATACCTGAATTTATTTTTAATTTAAAAAATTATTTTTGAATTTTGTTTGGCTTTGATTTAAAATCAACTGGGTGTATCTTAGGACCTTGGTTGTGCAATGATTAAGCACTGGACTGCTAACTGAAAAATCAGCTGTTCAAACCCACCAGCCACTCTCTGAGAGAAAAGACCTGGTAATCTGCTCCCATAAGGATTTACAGCCTTGGAAACCTTGTAGAACATTTCTACACTGACCTATAGGGTCACTATGAGTCGGATTCCACTGGATGGCAGACAACAACAGGTATATCTTGGAATATAGAGTCTTCAAAAGTGCTTTCCAAAGCATAACCCTTCATTCATTCAGCAGACTATTGACTGCTTACAGTGTTTTAGGTTATGGGTTCTCCCTACCCATGAGAAATTTACAGTCTCCTGGGAAAGATAGAAAATTAATATACAGTGGTGTTGTCAGATGCCATCAAGTTGTTTCCAACTCATAGAGACCCTAAGTACAACAACACAAAACACTGCTGGGTCGTGCGCCATCCTCAGCATCATTGTTATGCTTGAGCCCATCGCATCCACTGTGTCGATCCATCTTGTTGAAGGTCTTTCTCTTTTTCGATGACCCTCTACTTTACCAAGCATGACTTTCTTCTCCGGGGACTGATCCTCCTGATACATGTTCAAAGCATGTGAGACATAGTCTTGCCATCCTGGCTTCTAAGGAGCATTCTGGTTATACTTCTTCCAAGGCAGATTTGTTTGCTCTTTTGGCAGTCCATGGTATATTCAGTGTTCCTTGCCAACACCATAATCCGAAGGTGTCAATTGTTCTTTGGTCCTTGTTACTCATTGCCCAGTTTTCACATGCATATGAGGCGATTGAAAACACCTTTGCTTGGGTCAGGCACACCTTCGTCTTTAAAGTGACTTCTTTGCTTTTTAACACTTTAAAGAGGTCTTTGGCAGCAGATTTGCCCAATGCAAGGAGTCCTTTGATTTCTTGACTGCTGCTTCCTTGCATGAGCATTGATTGTGGATCCAAGTAAAATGAAATCCTTGACAACTTCAGTGTTTTCTCCGTTAATCATGATGTTACTGCTCATTGGTCCAGTTGTGAGGATTTTTGTTTTCTTTTTGTTGAGGTGTAATCCATATAGAAGACTGTGGTCTAAGTGCTTCAAGTCCTCTTTGCCTTCAGCAAGCATGGTTGTGTCATCTGCATATCACCAGGTTGTTAATACATCTTCCTCCAATCCTGATGCAGTGTTCTTCTTCCTATAGTCCAGCATCTCGGATTATTTGGTCAGCATAAGGATTGAATAAGTATGGTGAAAGGATACAACCCTGACGCACACCTTTCCTGACTTTAAACCATACAGTCTTCCCTTGTTCTGTTTGAACAACTGCTTTTTGATCCATGTCCAGGTTCCTCGTGACCACAATTAAGTGTTCTGGAATTTCCATCTTTTGCAATGTTACCCATCGTTATAACTCACACAGTCAAATGCCTTTGCATAGTCAATAAAGCAAGGGTAAGCATCTTTCTGGTATTGCGTTCACCTAGGGTCCATCTGACATCAGCAACGATATCTCATGTTCTACATCCTCTTCTGAATCCGGCAATTCTGGCAGTTCCCTGTCCATGTACTACTGCAACCACTTTTGAATGATCTCCAGCAAAATTTTACTTGTATGTGATATTAATTATATTGTTTGATAATTTCCGCATTCTGTTGGATCATCTTTCTTGGTATAGGCATAATTATGGATCTCTTCCAGTCGGTTAGCCAGATAGCTGTCTTCCAAATTTCTCAGCGTAGATGACGAGTGAGCACTGCCAGCACTGCATCCGTTTGTTGAAACATCTCAATTGGTATTCCATCAACTCCTGGAGGCTGTTTTTCACCAGTGCCTTCAGTGCAGCTTGGACTTCTTCCTTCACTGCCATTGGTTCTTGATCATGTGCTACCTCCTGAAATGATTGAATGTTGACCAGTTCATTTTGGTACAGTGACTCTGTGTATTCCTTCCATCTTCTTTTGATGTTTCCGGCGTCATTCAGTATTTTTCTCATAGAATCCTTCACCGTTGCAACTCCAGGCTTGATTTTTTCTTCTGTTCTTTCAGTTTGAGAAATGCCAAGTGTGTTCTTCCCTTTTGGTTTTCTAACTCCAGGTCTTTTCACATGTCATTATAATACTTTGTTTTCTTAAGCTACTCTTTGAAATCTTCTGTTCAGCTCTTTTACTTCATCATTTCTTCTGTTCATTTTAGCTACTCGACATTCAAGAGCAAGTTTCAAAGTCTCTTCTGACACCATTTTGGTCTTTTCTTTCTTTCCTGTCTTTTTAATAACCTCTTGCTTTCTTTATGTATGATGTCCTTGGTGTCATTCCACAACATGACTGGTCTTTGGTCATTTAGTGTTCAGTGCATCAAATCTATTCTTGAGATGGCCTTTATATTCAGGTGGAATATACTGAAGATCATACTTTGGCTCTCGTGGACTTGTTTTGATTTTCTTCAGCTTCAGCTTGGACTGGCATATAAGCAATCGATGGTGTGTTCCAGAGTCGGCTCCTGGCTTTGTTCTGACTGATGATATTGAGCTTTTCCATCATCTCTTTCCACAGGTGTAGTCGATTTCATTCCTGTCTATTCCATTTGGCAAGGTCCATGTGTATAGTCATTGTTTATGTTGTTGAAAAAAGACATTTGCAAATGAATGTCATTAGCCTTGCAAAATTCTATCACGTAATCTCTGGCATTGTTTATATCACCAAAGCGGTATTTTCCAGCTACCAGTCCCTTTTCTTTATTTAAAACTTCTGCATTCCAATCACCAGTAATTACCAGTGCATCCTGATTGCATGTTCCATCAATATCAGACTGCATAAGTTGGTAAAGATCTTCAATTTCTTCATCTTTATCCTTAGTGGTTGGTGTGTAAATTTAAATAATAGTCATGTTACATATGTTATCCATATGTAGACATATGGATATTATCCTATCACTGATAGCATTGTACTTCAGTTTGTCATTCCCGGCATAATAGCCTATATGATTGTCTAATTCAGAATAGCCACTACCAGTCCATTTCAGGTTAACAATGCATAGGATATCAATGTTTGTGTGTTTGATTTCATTTTTGACGATTTCCAGTTTTCCTAGATTCATACTTCATACATTCCATGTTCTGATCATTAATAGATGTTTGCAGCTGTTTCTTCTCATTTTGAGTTGTGCCACATTAGCAAATGAAGGTGCTGAAAGCGTGACTCCATCCACATCAGTAAGTTCTCCTCTATTTTGAGGAGACAGCTCTTCCCCAGTTTGTCTTTTGAGTGCCTTCCAACCTGAGGGGCTCATCTTCCAGCACTCTGTGATACAGTGTTCCACTGCTATCCATAACATTTTCACTGGCTAATTTTTTTTTTCAGACGTAGACCACCAGGTCCTTCTCTGCAGTCTCTCTTAGTCTGGAAGCTCAGCTGAAACCTGCCCACCATGGGTGACCCTGCTGGTATTTGAATACCAGTGGCATAGCTTCCAGTATCACAGCAACATGCAGGCCCCCACAGTAGGACAAACTGACAGATGTATGGGGGAATGGACAGATGCATGGGGGTAATGTATAAGTGCTATATTGGAGGTTTTTTATATATATATATATTTTATATTTATTTCTTATTGTGCTTGAAGTGAAAATTTACAGCTTTAGTTACTTTCTCATACAAAAATTTATATACACATTGTTATGTGACCCTAGTTTCTATCCCTGTGATATGTCTGCACACTCCTCCTTTCCACCCTGGATTTCCCTTGTCCATTCAACTTTTTTTTTTATTCAGCCAGCTCCTGTCCCTTTCTGCCTTCTCATCTCACCTCCAGCAGGAGCTGCCCATTTAGTCTCAAGTATCTACTTACACTAGAAGCACTCTCTTCACAAGTGTCATTTTATGTCTTATGGTCCAGTCTAATCTTTGTCTGAAGAGTTGGCTTTGGGAATGGTTTTGGTTCTGGGTTAGCAGAGAGTCTGGGGGCTTTGTCTTCTGGGGTTCCTCCAGTCTCAGTCAGACCATTAAGTCTGGTCTGTTTACTAGAATTTGAGTTCTGCACCCTCCTTTTTTTCTACTCCATCAGGGACTCTCTGTTATGTTCCCTGTCAGGGTGCTCAGTGATGGTAGCCAGGCACCATCTAGATCTTCTGGTTTCAGGCTGATGGAGCCTCTGGTTTATGTAGCCCTTTTTGGTCTCTTGAGCTAATATTTTCCTTATGTCTTTGATTTTCTTCATTCTCCTTTGCTCCAGGTGGGTTGGGACCAAGTAATGCATCTTAGATGACCTCTCACTAGGTTTTAAGACCCCCAGATGCCACTCACTGAAGTGGGATGCAGAGCATCTTCTGAACACACTTTGTTCTGCCACTTGACCTAGATGTCCCCTGAAACCATGATCACCAGACTCCCGACCCCACTACTGTGTCCCTTGAAGTGTATGGTTGTATTCAGGAAAGTTCTTAGCTTTTGGTTTAGTCCACTTGTGCTAATAACTTCCCCTGTATTGTGTGTTATCCTTCCCTTCGTCTAATTAGTGAATACCCCTCTCCCTCCCTCTCCACCCTCATAAACATCAAAGAATGTTTTCTTCTATATTTAAACCTTTTCTTGATTTCTTATAATAATGGTCTCATACAATATTTGTCCTTTTGAGACTGACAAGTTTCATTTAGCATAATGCCTTCCAGATTAATCCATGTCCACACTGCATATTGATCTGTGCTTTTAAGTGGTAGATTCAGGGCACTGTTATAGTTTTCCTTCTCAGCCTTGCTGAGTTACTCCAAATCTTCGTAAGCCCCCAAACGAAAACCCATTGCATTTGACCAGATTCTGACTCATAACAGCCCTCTTGGACAGATTAGAACTGCCACCGTAGGGTTTCTAAGGCTGGAACTCTTTTTTTTTTCTTATAATGTTTATTGTGCTTTAAGTGAAAGTTTACAAATCAAGTCAGTCTCTCACACAAAAATTTATAAACACCTTGCTACATACTCCCAATTACTCTCCCCCTAATGAGACAGCCCGCTCCCTCCCTCCCCTCTCTCTTTTCATATCCATTTCGCCAGCTTCTAACCCTCCTACCCTCTCATCTCCCCTCCAGACAGGAGATGCCAACATACTCTCAAGTGTCCACCTGATCCAAGAAGCTCACTCCTCACCAGCATCCCTCTCCAACCCCTTGTCCAGTCCAATCCCTGTCTGAAGAGTTACTTCGGGAATGGTTCCTGTCCTGGGCCAACAGAGGGTCTGGGAGCCATGACCACCGGGGTCCTTCTATTCTCAGTCAAACCATTAAGTCTGGTCTTTTTATGGGAATTTGGGTTCTGCATCCCAGTGATCTCTTGCTCCCTCAGGGGTCCTCTGTTGTGTTCCCTGTCAGGGCAGTCATCGGATGTAGCTGGGCACCATCCAGTTCTTCTGGTCTCAGGATGATGTAGTCTCTGGTTCATGTGGCCCTTTCTGTCTCTGGGGCTTGTAATTACCTTGTGTCCTTGGTGTTCTTCATTCTCCTTTGATGCAGGTGGGTTGAGACTCATTGATGCATCTTAGATGTCCGCTTGCTAGCATTTAAGACCCCAGACGCCACTCTTCAAAGCAGGATGCAGAATGTTTTCTTAATAGATTTTCTTATGCCAATTGACTTAGAAGTCTCCTGAAACCATGGTCCCCAAACCTCTGGCCCTGCTACACTGGCCTTTGAAGCATTCAGTTTATTCAGGAAACTTCTTTGCTTTTGGTTTAGTCCAGTTGTGCTGACCTCCCCTGTATTGTGTGTTGTCTTTCCCTTCACGTAAAGTAGTTCTTATCTACTATCTAATTAGTAAATACCCCCTCGCACCTCCCCTCCCCCTCTTGTAACCACAAGAGTGTTTTATTCTCAGTTTAAACTGTTTCTGAAGTTCTTATACTAGTGGTCTTATACAATATTTGTCCTTTTGCAACTGACTAATTTCACTCAGCATAATGCCTTCCAGGTTTCTCCATGTTATGAAACGTTTCACAGAGTCATCACTGTTCTTTATCAGTGCATAGTATTCCATTGTATGAATATACCATAATTTATCCATTCATCTATTGATGGGCACCTGGGTTGCTTCCGTCTTTTTGCTGTTGTAAACAATGCTGCAATAAACATGGGTGTGCATATATCTTTTCCTGTAAAGACTCTTATTTCTCTAGGATATATTCTGAGGAGTGGGATTGCTGGATCCTATGGTAGTTCTATTTCTAGCTTTTTAAGGAAGTGCCAAATCGATTTCCAAAGTGGTTGTACCGTTTTACATTCGCACCAGCAGCATATAAGTGTTCCAATCTCTCCACAGCCTCTCCAACATTGATTATTTTGTGTTTTTTGGATTAATGCCAGCCTTGTTGGAGTGAGATGAAATCTCATTGTAGTTTTGATCTGCATTTCTCTAATGGCTAATGATTGTGAGCGTTTCCTCATGTATCTGTTAGCTACCTGAATGGCTTCTTTAGTGAAGTGTCTGTTCATATCTTTTGCCCATATTTGAATTGGGTTATTTGTCTTTTTGTAGTTGAGTTTTTGCAGTATCATGTAGATTTTAGAGATCAGGTGCTGATCAGAAATGTCATACCTAAAAACTTTTTTCCAGCCTGTAGGTAATCTTTTTACTCTTTTGGTGAAGTATTTGGATGAGCAAAAGTGTTTGTTTGATTATTAGGAGCTCCCAGCTATCCAGTTTTTCTTCTGCATTCTTAATAATGTTTTGTATACCGTTTATGCCATGTATTCAGGCTCTCAACGTTGTACCTATTTTTTCTTCCACAGACTTTATTGCTCTAGATTTGATATTTAGGTCTTTGATCCATTATGAGCTCATTTTTGTGCATGGAGTGAGGTATGGGTCTTGTTTCATTTTTTTGCAGATGGATATGCAGTTATGCCAGCATCATTTGTTAAACAGACTGTCCTTTCCCCATTAACTGTCTTGGGGCCTTTGTAAAATATCAACTGTTCATATGTGGATGGATTTATGTCTGGATTCTCAATTCTGTTCCATTGGTCTATGTATCTGTTGTTATACCAGTAGCAGGCTGTTTTGACTACTGTGGCGGTATAATAGGTTCTAAAATCAGGTAAAGTAAGTCCTCCCACTTTGTTCTTCTTTTTCAGTAATGCTGTACTTATCTGGGGCCTCTTTCCCTTCCATAGGAAGTTGGTGATTTGTTTGTCCATCTCATTAAAGAATGTTGTTGGAATTTGGGTTGGAATTGCATTAAATGTATAGATCGCTTTTGGTAGAACAGACATTTTTATAATGTTAAGTCTTCCTATCCACGAGCAAGGTATGTTTTTCCACTTATGTAGGTTTCTTGCAGATGTGTATTGTAGTTTTCTTTGTATAAGAGTTGTACATCCCTGGTAAGATTTATTCCTAAGTATTTTATCTTCTTGGGGGCTACTGTAAGTGGCATTGATTTGTTGATTTCCTCTTTGATGTTCTTTTTGTTGGTGTAGAGGAATCCAACTGAGTTTTGTATGTTTATCTTGTATCCCGATACTCTGGTGAACTCTTCTATTAGTTTCTGTAGCTTCCTGGAGGATTCATTAGCGTTTTCTGTGTATAAGATCATGTCATCTGCAAACAGAGGTAATTTTACTTCTTCCTTGCCAATCTGTATGCCCTTTATTTCTTTATCTAACTTGATTTCTCTGGCTGCGACCACCAACACAATGTTTAATAAGAGCAGTGATAAAGGGCATCCTTTTTTTTTTTTTTGTCTGGTTCCCGATCTCAGTGGGAATGCTTTCAGGGTCTCTCCATTTAGGGTGATGTTGGGTGTTGGCTCTGTTTAAATGCCCTTTATAATGTTTAGGAATTTTCCTTCTATTCCTATTTTGCTGAGAGTTTTTATCATGAATCGGTGTTGAACTTTGTCAAAAGCCTTTTCTGCATCAATTGATAAAATCATGTGATTCTTGTCTTTTGTTTTATTTATGTGGTGGCTTACATTAATTGTTTTTCTAATGTTGAACCATCCCTGCATACCTGGTATGAATTCCACTTGGTCATGGTGAATTATTTTTTTGATATGTTGTTGAATTCTATTGGGTAGAATTTCACTGAGGATTTTTGCATCTAAGTTTGTGAGGGATCATTTTCTTTTCTTCTATAATTTTCTTTTCTTCTGGTGTCCTTACCTGGCTTTGGTATCAGGGATATAGTGGCTTCATAGAATGAGTTTGGTAGCGTTCCGTCCTTGTCTACACTCTGAAATACCTTTAGTAGTAGTGGTGTTAACTCTTCTCTGAAAGTGTGGTAGAACTCTGCAGTGGAGCCGTCGGGACCAGGGCTTTTTTTTTTGTTGGGAGCTTTTTGACGACCTTTTCAATCTCTTCTTTTGTTATGGGTCTATATAGTTGTTCTCCCTCAGTTTGTGTTAGTTTAGGTAGATAGTGTGTTTCTAGGAATTCATCCATTTGTTCTAGGTTTTCAAATATGTTAGAGTACAGTTTTTCATAGTAATCTGATATGATTCTTTTAATTTCAGTTGTGTCTTTTTTAATATCGCCCATCTCATTTTTTATTCGGGTTATTTGCTTCCTCTCCTGTTTTTCTTTTTTCAGATTGGCCAGTGGTTTATCAATTGTGTTAATTTTTTCAAAGAACCAGCTATTGGTCTTGTTAATTCTTTCAGTTGCTTTTCTGTTTTTTATTTCATTTAGTTCAGCTCTAATTTTTATTATTTGTTTTCTTCTGGTGCCTGTGGGTTTCTTTTGTTGCTCTCTTTCTATTTGTTCAAGTTTTAGGGATAATTCTTTGATTTTGGCCCTTCTTTTTGTATGTGTGCATTTATTGATATAAATTGGCCTCTGAGCACCGCTTTTGCTGTGTCCCAGAGCTTCTGATAGGAAGTGTTTGCATTCTCACTGGAGTCTATGAATTTCTTTATTCCGTCCTTAATGTCTTCTATAATCCAGCCTTTTTCGAGCAGGGTATTTGTTCAATTTCCAAGTGTTTGATTTCTTTTCCCTGTTTTTTCTGTTATTTATTTCCACTTTTATGGCCTTATGGTTAGAGAAGATGCTTTGTAATATTTCAGTTTTTTGGATTCTGCTAAGGCTTGCTTTATGACCTAATATGTGGTCTATTCTAGAGAATGTTCCATGTGCACTAGAAAAGAAAGTATACTTGGTTGCTGTTAGGTTTAGTGTCCTTTGTATGTCTATGAGGTCAAGTTGGTTGATTGTGGCATTTAGATCTTCTGTGTTTTTATTGAGCTTCTTTCTGGATGTCCTGTCCTTTACCAAAAGTGGTGTGTTGAAGTCTCCTACTATTATTGTGGAGCTGTCTGTCTCACTTTTTAATGCTGATAGAGTTTGTTTTATGTATCTCGCAGCCCTGTCATTGGTTGCATAAGTATTTAATATGGTTATATCTTCTTGGTGTATTGTCCCTTTAATCATTATATAGTGTCCTTCCTTATCCTTTATGATGGATTTAACTTTAAAGTCTAAATAGTCAGAAATTAACATTGCCCCCTCTGCTCTTTATTGATTGTTGTATGCTTGATATACTTTTTTCCATCCTTTGAGTTTTAGTTTGTTTGTGTCTTTAAGTTTAAGGTATGTGTCTTGTAGGCATCATATAGATGGATCATGTTTTTTAATCATTTTGCCACTCTCTGTCTCTTTATTGGTGCATTTAGTCCATTTACATTCAGCGTACTTATGATAGGTATGAATTCAGTGCTGTCATTTTGATGTCTTTTTTTGTGTGTTGTTGACAGTTTCTTTTTCCCACTTAATTTTATGTGCTGCGTAGATTATCTTTATATATTGCCCTTTCCTCATATTTTGTTGTTGGTTTTGTTTCTGCTGAGTCTCTGTTTCTTTCTTGTATTTTATTTTGATGAGTAGGATAGTTTGTCTCCTTTGTGGTTACCTTATTATTTACCCCTATTTTTCTAAATTCAAACCTGACTTTTAGTTCTTTGTATTGCCATATCTTCCCTTCCGTATGGAAGGTGTATGATTACATTTCTTAGTCCCTCTGTATTATTTTAATATTGTCTTCTTTTATATAATAACATCACTGTTACCCTGTTTTGAGCTTTTTTTTTCCCCTTATAATCTTTGTTTTTTTGGATTTCCCTGTCTGGGTTGACTTCTGGTTGCTCTGCCCAGTGTTCTAGTCTTGGGTCGATACCTGATATTATTGATTTTCTAACCAAAGAACTCCCTTTATTATTTCTTGTAGTTTTGGTTTGGTTTTTACGAATTTCCTCAACTTGTGTTTATCTGGAAATGTCTTAATTTCACCTTCATATTTAAGAGACAGTTTTGCTGGATATATGATTCTTGGAAGGCAATTTTTTTCCTTCATTTTTTAAAATATGTCGTCCCATTGCCTTCTTGCCTGCATGGTTTCTGCCGAGTAGTCTGAGGTTATCCTTATTGGCTGTCCTTTGTAGGTGACTTTTCATTTATCCCTCGCTGCTCTTGCAATTCTCTCTTTATCTTTGGTTTTGGCAAGTTTGATTATAATATGTCTTGGTGACTTTCTTTTAACATCTACCTTATGTGGAGTTCGATGAGCATCTTGGATAGATATCTTCTCATCTTTCATGATATCAGGGAAGTTTTCTGCCAAGAAATGTTAAACAATTCTCTCTGTATTTTCTGTTATCCCTTCCTGTTCTGGTATTCCAATCACTCGTAGCTTATTTCTCTTGATAGAGTCCCACGTGATTCTTAAGGTTTCTTTATTTTTTTTAATTCTTTTATCTGATTTTTCTTCAGATATATCAGTCTAAGTGATTTTTCTTCAAGTTCAGAAATTCTGTCTTCTGCTTGCTCAATTCTGCTCCTCTGACTTTCTACTGTGTTGTCTACTTCTGTAATTTTATTATTAATCATCTGAATTTCTGATTGCTGTCTTTCTATGGATTTTTTCCAGCTTATTAAACTTTTCATTATGTCCCTGAATAATCTTTCTTATTTCTTCAATTACTTTATCTGTGTGTTCCTTGCCTTGTTCTGTGTATTGCCTCATTTCTTTCCTGATGTCTTAAAGGTTCTGTACATTAAAGTTTTTATTCTGGCTCTGGTAATTGCAGGAATGCGTTTTCATCTACAAGATCGCTGGATTCTTTGTTTTGAGAGTTTCTTGAGGTGATCGTGTTCTGTTTATGTAACTTGATATTGAGTGTTGTCTCCGAGCCATCTATAAGTTATTGTATTAGTTTATGGTTGCTTACTGTGTCATAGCTTCTTGCTTTATTTTGTTTTGGTATACCAAAATGCTTGAGTGAACTAGCTTGATTATTTTCGCATTTGGAGCTCTGATGTCCTGTCCCTAGATGGCTAAAGCTGTTAACAGGTATATCAGTCTAGGAGTTCGTTCAGTTTTTTTGTATGAATTCAGCTCAGGTTTTCAGGTAGCTGATTGTCACATGTGTGGCACAGGCTCTGTCGTATAGTCCTAGAGGTGCGGGGGTGATGGGTGTATGTACCAATATCTGATTACAACAGGGGGTCATGCTCTGAACAATTCAGGGTGCTGAGAACTGACCCCAGAGTATCTGTGAGGAAAGTGCGTCCCTGTTCTCTAGAGCATGTAGATGCGTGGGTTCTGCAGAGGGACCATGGGCACCCAGTGTTTTTGATTGTAAGGACTGGGAGGTACCAGTTATCCTTGGATCCCTGTTGCAGGTGGCTGGGTGACCTGAGTGGAGCTACGAGTCCTTAGGTCCCTGGTGTCGGTAGGTGAGGACCTTGTTTAATAGTCAAAGCAATGTCAAAACATCAAACACCCACCTCTCCATCTCACAGCTGAAATGGTTGGCGTCTGCCAACAAGGGCCTGTACTCCCAGAATAGGCCCACACAGGTCCATGCAGAAGGGAAAGGTGCTGAAAATCCATGGACCATTTATACCTGGATAGGAGCTTCTTCTGTCCTGAGCTCCTCCGGTTAATGGAGCTAGTAAATTATCTTTTCCCCCAACTGCAATTTTTGTCCTTCACCAAGGCAGGGAGGCGCTCAACAGGGCCTATCTCAGGCCCAGAGAATTCAGCCACTGAAGCCGGCTTGGGGGTGGAGGGGGAGCGCAGTAAAATATACGCAAGTACCTAGCTTTTGCTGAGAGGGACGTTCTTCTTAGGTTCCAGAGGTGTGAGTCGGCTGCGTGGCTGGCTGCTTCTCCCTGAGGAAACTAGCCGAAAGCTTGTACCAGCCTGCTCCTGCTGCTCCAGGAATGGTGCCTGAGGGTTCCGCACGATTCAGGTCGGGTAACTCCTCTTTGCTTCTGAACCATCTGTTCCTCCCCTCTGCCCCTCTGTTCATTTTCTAAACTTGCCTTTGAAGCTCAGGGCCACCAGCTTGTCAGAAATATACCCGTTTCACTTGTTTTTTGGGGTTTTTGTTGTAAAGAGGGCTCGCCTGGTGTGTCTGTCTATTCCGTCATCTTGGCTCCGCCTCCTATTTTGGAGGTTTTTGCTAATGACTTTATGTATTATGAAGTTACATTCCATTTTAAAAATTGTTTAAATTGTTAAAAATGTTTAAATTTAAATTATTAAACTGTTTTTGGGTTTGGCAACATTATTATATTGTCTTACTCCTCTGCGTCGGCTTCTTCAGACCCATTCTTCTCGAGACTCCCTCATTAAGAAACTTTTCCAGCACTAATTCTGATAGTCTTCTCACATGCAACAATCTCCAGTGCATTTTTCTTCCCGTTAAAAATGTACTTTTCTTATCTGCACCAATTAATGGGGTCATTGAGCTGAAGTCATCCCATTCAAACAAAGTCCAGCAAAGCCTAAAGGATCCTTTTTCTGTATATAGTGACAGGATTTGGTATTGATGTGTTTCACATTTTCCAGGCTCCTTTCCTCCCCCTCTTTCATTGAAACAGAAAATGGTGCTTATGGTTCTTGAGTAGTCTTTTGGGCTTTTTTCTAAGATTCCTAAGAGAAGAAAATTAGTCTTAAGATACTAGGAATAAATAGAAAACGATGTTGGGGTAGTCAGAATAAATTTTAATAAGGCACATTTAAAGAGATAGTTTTTTTTTTTTTTAAACTTTCGGTTATTTCTTTTTTAATTTAGAACTCCTTGATGGTTTTACTTGAGAGATTATAAACACATTTCAAATGTTTTGATTGGAATAATGAATGCTGTGTTTAGTTTTAAAATAATTGAAACTGAATTGTTGGTTTACTTGATTCAGTCCTGTCTCTAAAACTAAATCACCACGTTCCAACTCTAATTTTGCATCACTGCAGGATAACATCCATTTATCTTAAAATGCTTGTGGAAATTTTTTTTTTAACTTTCAAGTAATTTTATTTTGGTTCCTTTTACTTTTTTAAGTTGGTAGTTAAAAATTTATATTTATAACTTCCTCACTACATGACGGAGTTGAGGCACTTTGCCTTGGTGGCAGGGCGAGGGGGGGTGGGAATCTAGACTTGAAAAAATATTAATTAGAATGGGGAGATCAAGATAAATGAAACAGAACACAAGTATGTAAACCATAAAGGCCATATTGTGTATTATAGATAACTTTTAAGAAAATAAAAGATGTCTAGGAATTTTAAAAATGACTTTTACATTATTGTAAGTGTTACATGCTTTATTATTATGAATGCTAGATTATTTGCTTAGATTTAGAAATATTAAGAAATGCTTGCTACCTAATGAATGCAAGTGACTTTGGCAACTAGGATATATGGAGTTACAAAAAGGATACATTACAGTCCATGGAATAACATAATGACAGTTTTTGTGTTTGGTGCCTGTCAAGTGTCTAGTACTATTTTAGCTACTTTGTGTGGGGAAGGTTGGTATAGAAGATGTTTTCATGTGCTGGATAAAAAAAAAATAACAAAATGCTAGATAAATAAAATGATAGTTAAACCAGAATATTTTAAAGACTGGTAGGTTTTACCTTTAAAAAGCAAAAACCAAAGCCAGTTGTCATCAGGTTTGTCGATAGGTGCACTGTTATCAATAAATCAAATTACGTAGAGGATGCGGACTCTCCTCACTGGGAATATCTTCCAGAGTATAGGATATTGGTTCCTATCTCTTGCCTCCTGCCTTTCCCTTAAACTAAAATTGTTGTTGTTGTGTGCCATCGAGTTAATTCCAACTCATAGCGATCCTGTAGGATAGAGTAGAACTGCCCCAAGGGGTTTTCGTGCCTGTGATCTTTACAGGAGCAGATTGCCAGGTCTTTTCTCCTGTGAAGCTACTGGTAGATTTGAACCTTTTGGTTAGCAGCAGAGCACTTACTTTCAAATTGATTCTAACTCATGGTGACTTCATGTGAATCAGAGTAGAACTCTGCTCCATAGAGTTTTCATGACTGTCGTCTTTTGGTAGCAGATCGCTAAGGCTTTTCTTCCAGATGCACCTTTGGATGGGTTCATTCAAACCACCCCTCCCCTTACCCCTGTTTTATTTGTGGCTTCTCCAACTCAGGTTTGTTGTTCCCAATAGTTATCGTACAGTGAAAATGAGCCTCAAACTTCTCTATCAAGTGCACAACCCTACCAGTCAGAATAGACTTTCCTTCCCAGTTCTTCCCTGCTCAAATTTTAAGTAGGTTTCCTGTACTAACTTCCCTTTAATATTAAGTTAACATAGTCTTTACCCTGGTTCATATTTCTCTTTGAGTTGTGTCTGCTCATAATTTTTTCTGTCATAATACACATTTCAGTCCAAGCAACCTGAACCACCTGTTACTGGCAGAACTATAGTAAGCTCACTTTGCCTTTTCCCAATCTTAGTCTGTAGATTTCCCAATAGATACCATTCGTCATCAACATTGCATTCTTAATTTTATAAACAGGGAACAGTAATCAAGCACCTACTATATGGCAGTCTTTACACTAGAAGCTTGGATTATAAAGATGAACCAGGCATGCCTACTATGTGTAAAGATCTTTTCTAATAGGGAAGAAAAAAAAATTTTTTTTTTTTTTGTCCGACAGACATGTAAATAATGAATAACTGTAAAATGTGTTGTATTATCATCTAGATGGAAACAAAGTATTCTAACTTAATGTTTAGGGAAAGGATGTCTTCAAGGAAATGGGATTTGAACTGGACCTTGAAGATTGAGTAGGAGGGTACTCACTTCGGCAGCACATGTACTAAAATTAGAATGATACAGAGAAGATTAGCGTGGCCCCTGTGTAACGATGACACACAAATTCGTGAAGCATTCCATATTTTTTATGGGAGTGTTGACATGTCCTGGGGTTGGTAACCAGTGTCACAAATTTGCTCCTTATATAGGGAGTCACATACATATTCATGTACAGTGAGGGGACAATCTTCAGTCCTGGGATCCATGCACAGTCCGCATAATTTTTGTGAATGAGTTTTTGCGCACAGCTCTAAAACTACTGCACACAGTCCTAGAAAAATGGTGATGGCTCACTACTGCCACCCCAGGAAGGTCGTGTAGCGGGTAAATTTGGAGTTCGTGCCCCTGCATCTCAGCCTCCTGCAAGAGAAGAAGAGGAAACCTGGTGAATCAACCAATCATGAAGTGCTATGGTGAAGTGCTATGAAAGTTGCAACAAAAATGTAACAAGGGTAGACTTTTCTGAAAAATAACTATTATGTGATGGTCAATAACCTTCTACCTGCTTCAGTACCTACTTTGTAGGGTTATTGTGAAGACTTTTTAGGACATTTTTAGTAGTTTCATAGTGATGACTAAGTGAGTTTAAAAAAAAATTATCCTGCACACAAAAAAATTAATAGGCATGGGAATAGTGACAGTCCTATAATGTAAAAATTTATCAGGCTTCTTCAAGTCTGTTTTAGAGAAATGGGAACAGCATGTATCATTCTGAATGTAAAGTCCAGAAATTCCTTCTTATCAAGTCTATCCTGTCATTATGTTTTTATTCAGTTAGTTATCATTTATTTCCTTTTTACCAGGATTGTGTCCCCAGTATTCCTGAATACCATTTGAAAGATCTGACTCATAAGTATGTTTACTTTACTTTTCATTTCTCAAATCATTAATAATACAATCAGGGCATTGTATACTGTTATTTCATAGGACAGCCGTCTATATTATCTAGCAAAATCAGCATAGTTTAAATCTTAATATATGTTGAGCACTTCTGTCAGAGTAGACAATAATTTGTCCTGTTCAGTAACACTCCAGACTGAAGCCAAAGGTAGTATGTCAGAATGACAGATTTAGGTCCAAGGTATGTACCTTGAAGAACTGAAGCTGTAACTTTCTTGTTTACACATGATTTTGGAGATGCAAGTAGCATACCTAGGATATGTGAATTTATACCCTCTTCTCTCTTATTGACATGGTTAGGTTCCAAAGACCAGGTGGTTATGTGAAACCAGCATTATGGAAAAATGGAGGATGACTACATCATTACATGACTGCCAAATTACATCTTTACATAGCTGTCAAATTACATCATTACATAACTGTCAAACCGCTGAGAATCATGGCCCAACCAAATTGACACATAACCATCATTGCAGTAAGAGTTATTCTCGCTTTGCACCTCGGTCCTTGGTAGTGCCTGATCTTTGACAAAGGCTCAAAGTCCATTAAATGGGGAAAAGACAGCCTTTTTAACAAATGGTGCTGGCAAAACTGGATGTCCGTCTGCAAAAAAATGAAACTGGACCCATACCTCACACCATACACAAAAAGTAATTCAAAATGGATCGAAGATCTAAATGTAAAATAAAAAACTATAAAGATCATAGAAGAAAAAATAGTGTCAATGCTAGAGGCCCTAATACACGGCATTAACAGGATACAAACTGTAACTAACAATACACAAACACCAGAAGATAAGCTAGATAACTGAGATCTTCTAAAAATTAAACACTTCGGCTCATCAAAAGACTTTACCAAAAGAGTAAAGAGACAACCTACAGGCTGGGAAAACATTTCTGGTTACGACAAATCTGACAAAGGTCTACTCTCTAAAATCTACTGCAAAATCCACCACCTCTACAACAAAAAGACAAATAATCCAATCAAAAAATGGGCAAAGGATATGAACAGACACTTCACCAAAGAAGACATTCAGGCAGCTAAAAACATGAGGAAGTGCTCACAATCACTAGGCATTACCCAGTACCCAGTGCCATCGAGTCGAACTCTATGGGGCAGTTCTACTCTGTCACTAGCCATTAGAGAAATGCAAATCAAAACCACAATGAGATACCATCTCACCCCAACATTACTGTCATGAACCAAAAAACAGAAAAGAAGCGTTGGAGAGGCTATGGGGAGATTGGAACTCTTATGCACTGCTGGTGGGAATGGAAAAGATAGAACATTTTTGGAAAATGATATGACGCTTTCTTAAAAAGCTAGAAATAGACGGGGCGGGGCCAAGATGATGAACTAGCCAGAAGCTTCAGACGATCACTCTAACAAAGAAGACCCGAAAAAACAAGTGAATTGATTGTATATATGACAAACTAGAAACCCTGAGCATCAAAGGCGAAATGAAGGAATCAGTCTGAGTGACAGGGTAGGGAGAGACGGTGTAGAAGCAGCGATGAGTTGCTGAGCCATGCAGTGCCTCAGCTCCAATTCTTTGACACCATTCTTTGGCACGACTGTGGCGGGGCTGATGGTAGTTCCCTGAGACACAGCAGCTTCAGCGAGAGAAGGCAAGCGGAGTAGTGCACCCCTGACCCTGTGGCATGTCTACAATGGGGCTGGCTGTGGCATTTAGGAAGTGGCTGCTTCAGTGAAAGAAGGCAGCCAAAGTGCTGACACCCTGACCCCCTGGCATGACAGCCACGGGACTGGCGGTGGAGTTTACGACACAGCTGCTTCAGCGAAAGAAGACAACGTGGGACACAGCCCTAACCCCCTGGGGCAGTCTCGGCGGGGAGCCAGCCAGTGCACACAGGCTACACATGCCTCTGGAATCTGAGATAAAACAGCGCTCTTGACACAGATAAGTGTGTTTGTCTAATTTACTGCTTGTGGATCTAATAGCTCCTTCTTTTGAAAGAACTCTCTCCTGTCTGTCTAATCCTTCCTCCTCTGCCCCAGCTGGCTTCATTAACAGTTGATTTCCCTGGGCCTGAGATAGAACCTGCTGCACTCCATGAGCCATTCTCCTGACCTTTTAGAAGGAACAGATTAACAAATGGGGGGAAAAATACTCTGCAGTCTCCCCTAATCTGGAAGCATAGAGCAAAAGCAGCTCTAGTCCAAGCATAAGCGATCCAGACTTTGTCTCTCACCCCTACATAGATCCAGGTGGCTATTATATTGCAAGGGCAAATATGTTTGAGGTCTGACTGTTTCAGCTGTACGGTGGAGAGGCAGGTTTTGGAGATCTGATACCACTCTGCCTATTAAATAGGGCCTTCACCTACCCACAGCAGGGGCCTGCAGACTGGAAGCTCCATCCATGCCAACTAGCCACCCGGGAAAGCATAGTGGTGCCTACCAGTCCTTACAGATATAAGCAATGGGTGCCTAAGGTACAGCTGCAGAGTCTACCCACCAGAGCGCTCTAAAGAACAGAGACGCTCCTTCCTCACTGACACTTGGGGGAAGGCTCTCAGCCCCCTGCCTTCCTCAGAGTGTGACCCCTGCCGCTACCAGAAACCAGTGCATACACCCATCACCACTGCTCCTCTAAGATAGTAGGTGAAAGCCTACACCACAAACTAGGTGACCGACTATCAGGAACCTGAGCTAAATCAATACAAGAATAGTGAATGGACTCCTGGGCTCATATACCTGGTAACAACTCCAGCCATCTGGTAACAGGACATTAGTGCTTCAAAGGCTCCGATAACCAAGTTAGCTCACTCTCGTAGCCTGTTTAGCTACATCAAAACAAAACAAAGCAAGAAACTAGGACACGGTGAGCAAACATAAAATGAATATAATAACTTATAGATGGTTTGGAGACAACAGTTGATATCAAATCACATAAAGAAGCAGACCATGATTGCTTCAACAAATTCACAAAACAGAGAATCAAGGACTCTCCCTGATAAAAATTTAATAAACTGCAAAAATCCATAGAGAGCAATCAGAAATTCAGAAGATTAACAATAAGATTACAGAATTAGACAACTCAATAGAAAGTCAGAGGAGCAGAATTGAGGAACTGGAAAGCAGAATTTGTGAGATTGAAGATAAATCACTTGGAACCAATATATTTGAGGAAAAAATCAGATAAAAGAATTTTTTAAAATGAGGAAACCCTAAAAATCATGTGGGACTCTGCGAGTGATTGGAATACCAGAACAGGGAGGGGTAATAGAAAATACAGAGAGAATTGTTGAAGATTTGTTGGCAAAAAACTTCCCTGATATCATGAAAGATGAGAAGATATCTATCCAAATTGCTCATTGAACTCCACATAAGGTAGATGTTAAAGTCACCAAGACATCTTATAATCAAACTTGCCAAAACCAAAGATAAAGAGAGAATTGCAAGAGCAGCGAGGGATAAACGAAAAGTCACCTACAAAGGACAGCCAATAAGGATAATCTCAGACTACTCGGCAGAAACCATGCAGGCAAGAAGGCAATGGGATGACATATCTAAAGCATTGAAGGAGAAAAATTGCCAGCCAGGGATCATATATCCAGCAAAACTGTCTTTTAAATATGAAGGCAAAATTAAGACATTTACAGATAGTAGGTGAAAACCTGCACCACACATGAAGTGACCAACTATCAGGACACCTGAGCCAAATCAGTACAAGAATAGTGAAGGAACTCCTAGGCTCATATACCTGGTAACAGCTCTGGCTATCTGGTAACAGGACATTAGTTCTTCAAATGCTCCGATAACCAAGTTAGCGCACTCTAGTAGCCTAGGAAATTTGCAAAAACCAAACCAAAACTACAAGAAGTACTAAAGGGAATTCTCTGGAGAGAAAATCAACAATATCAGATATCAGCCCAACACTAGAACATAGAACAGAGCAACCAGGTATCAAGTCAGATAGGGAAATCATAAAAATAAATCAAGATTAAAAAAAAAAAAAGCTCAAAACATGGAATCAGTGACGTCATTGTGTAAAAGGTGAAAATAATAAAGAAGGACTAAATAAAGTAGGTACAGATCTTCCGTATAGAGAGGAAATCAAGGCGATATAGGGTGATTCAAGTTAGCTTTAATCTTAGACAACTAGGGGTAAATATCGAGGTAACCACAAAGAAGACTAACAATCCTACACTTCAAAAAAAAAAAAAAAGATAAACATACAGACTCAGCAAAAACAAATTCAAACACAAGGAAAAAAGAGGAACACAATTTACAAAGAAAAACTCAGCCCAAAAAAGTAAGTGGAAAAATGAAACTGTCAACAATGCACAAAAAAATCAAAATGACAGCACTAAACTCATACCTATCTATAATCACGCTGAATGTAAATGGACTAAATGCACCAAAAAAGAGACAGAGTTGCAGAATGGACAAAAAAAACACAATCCGGCTATATGCTGCCTACAAGAGACGCACCTTAGACTTAAAGACACAAACTAAAATTCAAAGGATGGAAAAAAATTTATCAAGCAGACAACAATCAAAGAAGAGCAGGAGTGCCTATACTAATTTCTGACAAAACAGACTTGAAACTTAAATCTACCACAAAGGATAAGGAAGGACAGTATATAATGATTAAATGGACAATAAACCAGAAGGATATTACCATATTAAATATTTATGCACCTAACGACAGGGCTTCAAATTACATAAAACAAACTCTAACAGCATTGAAAAGTGAGATAGCTCCACAATAATAGTAGGAGACTTCAACATACCACTTTCAGTGAAGGACAGAACATCCAGAAAGAAGCTCAATAAAGACACGGAAGAGCTAAATGCCACAATTAACCAACTTGACCTCATATACAGAACACTGCACCCAACAGCATCCTACTATACTTTCTTTTCCAATGCACATGGAACATTCTCTAGAATAGAACACCTATTTAGGTCATAAAGGAAGTCTTACCAGAATCCAAAACATAGAAATATTACAAAGCATCTTTTCTGACCATAAGGCCATAAAAGTAGAAGTCAATAACAGAAAAAGAAGGGAAAAGAAATCAAACACTTGGAAACTGAACAATACCCTGCTCAGAAGACATTAAGGATGGAATAAAGAAATTGATAGAATCCAGTGAGAATGAAAACACTTCCTATCAGAACCTTTGGGATACAGTGAAAGCAGTGGTCAGAGGTCAATTTATATCAATAAATGCACACATACAAAAAGAAACTGCCAGAATCAAAGAATTATCCCTAAAACTTGAACAAACAGAGAACAATGAAAGAAACCTTCAGGCACCGTAAGAAAGCAAATAATAAAAATCAGAGCAGAATTAAATAGAAAACATAAAAACAATTGAAAGAGTTAACAAGACCAAAAGCTAGTTCTTTGAAAAGATTAACAAAACTGATAAACCATTGGCCAGACTGACAAAAGAAAAACAGGAGAGGAAGCAAATAACCCGAATAAGAAATGAGATAGGTGATATCAGAACAGACCCAACTGAAATTAAAACAATCAGAGTACTATGAAAAGTTGTACTCTAACAAATTTGAAAACCTAGAGGAAATGAACAAATTTCTAGAAACATACTACCTACCTAAACTAACACAAACAGAGACAGAACAACTAAATAAACCTGTAACAAAAGAAGAGATTGAAAAGGTAATCAGAAAACTCCCAGTGAAGAAAAGCCCTGACCCTGACGGCTTCACTGGAGAATTCTACCAAACTTTCAGAGAAGAGTTAACACCACTACTACTAAAGGTATTTCAGAGCGTAGAAATGGATGGAATACTCCTGAACTCATTTTATGAAGCCACCATATCCCTGATACCAAAACCAGGTAAAGACTCCACAAAAAAAGAAAAATTACAGGCCAATATCTCTCATGAACTTAGATGCAAAATTCCTCAACAAAATTCTAGCCAATAGAATTCAACAACATATCAAAAAAAATAATTCACCATGACTAAGCAGGATTCATAGCAGGTATGCAGGGATGGTTCAACATTAGAAAAATTCATAGCAGGTATGCAGGGATGGTTCAACATTAGAAAAACAATGTAATCCGTCACATAAATAAAAGACAAACATAGGGTCTTATTAGTTGATGCAGAAAAGGTATTTGACAAATTCCAACACCCATTCATGATAAGAACTCTCAGCAAAATAGGAACAGAAGGAAAATTCCTAAACATTATAAAAGGCATTTATACAAAGCCAACAGCCAACATCATCCTAAACAGAGAGAGATTGAAACCATTCCCACTGAAACCAGGAACCAGACAAGAGTGCCTTTTATCACCACTCTCATTCAACATTGTGCTGGAGATCCTAGTTAGAGGTATAAGGCTAGATGAAGAAATAAAGGGAATCCACACTGGCAAAGAAGAAGTAAAAGTGTCTGTATTTGCAGATGATGTGATCTTATACACTGAAAAACCTAAAGAATCCTTAAGAAAACTACTGAAACTAAGAGTTTGGCAGAGTTTCAGGGTACAAGATAAACATTCATAAATCAGTTGGATTCCTCTACATCAGCAGAGAGCAATGAAGAGGATATCACCAAATCAATACCATTTACAATAGCCCCTAAGAAGATAAAGTACTTAGAAATAAATCTAACCAGAGATGTAGAAGACCTATACAAAGAAAACTACAAGACACTACTGCAAGAAGCCAAAAGAGACCTTCTTAAGTGGAAAAACATACCTTGCTCATGGATAGGAAGACTCAATGTTGTAAAAGTTTCTGTTCTGCCCAGAGCGATCTATAGATACAATGCAATCCCGATCCAAATACTAGTGATATTTTTTTTTAATGAGACGGAGAAACAAATCACCAACTTCATATGGAAGGGAAAGAGGCCCCAGATAAGGAAAGCTTTACTGAAAAAGAAAAACAAAGTGGGAGACCTCACACTACCTGATTTTAGAACATATTATACTACCATGGTAGTCAGAATAGCTTGGTACAGGTACAGCAGCAGATACACAGACCAGTGGAATAGAATTGAGAATCCAGACATAAATCCATCCACATATGAGCAGCTGATACTTGACAAAGGCCCAGTGTCTGTTAAGTGGGGAAAAGACAGTCTCTTTAACAAATGGTGCTGGAATAACTGGATATCCATCTGCAAAAAAAAAAATGAAACAAGACCCATACCTCACACCATGCAGAAAAAACAACTCAAAATGGATCAAAGTCCTAAATATAAAATCTAAAACGATAAAGTCTATGGAAGAAAAAATAGGAACAATGCTAGGAGCCCCAATACCTGGAATAAACAGTATACAAAACATTACTAGAACTGCAAAAACAGCAAAAGAAGAATTAGATAACTGGGAGCTCTTAAAAGTCAAACACCTATACTCATCCAAAGACTTCACCAAAAGAGTAAAAGGATTACCTACAGACTGGGAGAAAGTTTGTAGCTATGACATCTCCGATCAGCAACTGATCTCTAAAATCTACATGTTACTGCAAAAACGCAACTACAAAAAAACAAATAACCCAATTAAAAAATGTGTAAAAGATATGAACAGGCACTTCACAAAAGAAGACATTCAGGTAGCTAACAGATACATGAGGAAATGCTCACCATCGTTAGCCGTTGGAGAAATGTGAATCAAAACTACAATGAAATTTCATCTCACCCCAACAAGGCTGGCATTAATGCAAAAAACACAAAATAATAAATGTTGGAGAGGTTGTGGAGAGACTGGAACACTGCTGCTGGTGGGGATGTCAAATGGTGCAGCCATTTTGGAAATCAATTTGGTGCTTCCTTAAAAAGCTAGAAATAGAACTACCACACGATCCAGCAATCCAACTCCTTGCAGTATATCCTAGAGAAGTAAGAGCCTTTACACGAACAGATACATGCACACCCGTGTTTATTGCAGCACCGTCTACAATAGCAAAAAGTTGGAAGCGACCAAGGTGCCCATCAGTGGATGAATGGATGAATAAATTAAGGTATATTCACACAATGGAATACTGTGCATTGATAATTAACAGCGATGAATCTGTGAAACATTTCATAACGTGGAGAAACCTGGAAGGCATTGTGCTGAGTGAAATTAGCCAGTTGCAAAAGGACAAATATTGTATGAGACCACTATTTAAAAAACTCAGGAAATAGTGTAAACAGAAGAAAACATTCTTTGATGTTTATGGTGGGGGAGAGAGAGAGGTAGGGAGCAGAGGATTCACTAATTAAATAGTACACAAGATCTAATTTAGCTGAAGGGATTGACAACAGAGAATACAGGAGAGGTCAGCAGAATTGCAGTATATCAAAAGCAAAGAAGTCTCCTGAATAAACCGAATGCTTCTAAGGCCAGAGTAGCAGGGGTAGGGATTTGGGGACCATGGTTTCAGGGCACATCTAGGTCAATTGGCATGATAAAAAAGTATTAAGAAAACGTTCTGCATCCCATTTTGGAGAGTGGTGTCTGGGGTCTTAAACGATAGCAAGCAAGCCATCTAAGATGCAACAACTTATCTCAAGCCACCTGGAGCAAAAGATAATGAAGATCTTCAAAGACACAAGGTAAGTATGAGCCCAGGAGTCAGAAAGGGCCACATAAATCAAAGACTACATTAGCCTGAGACCAGAAGAACTAGATGGTACCCAGCTACAACCAATGACTGTGACAAGGAGCACAAGAGAATTCCTGAAGGAGCAGGGGGTTGCAGACCCCAAATTCTAGTAAAAAGACCAGACTTAATGGTCTGACTGAGACTAGAGGGACCACGGAGGTCATGGTCCCCAGGCCTTCTGTTAGCCCAAGACAAGATCCATTCTTGAAGCCAACTCTTTAGGCAGGAATTGGACTGGACTGCAAGACAGAATATGATACTGGTGGGGAGTGGGCTTCTTGGATCAAGTAGACACATGAGACTATCCGGCCAGCTCCTGTCTGGAGGGGAGATGTGAGGGCCGAGGGGGACATAAAGTGGTTGAATGGACATGGAAACATAGGGTGGAGAGAAGGAATGAGCTGTCTCATTAGGGGGAGAGCAACCAGGAATATATATAGCAAGGTGTATATAAGGTTTTGTATGAGAGACTGACTTGTAAACTTCACTTGAAGCAGAATAAAAATTTAAAAAAACTAGAAGAAATACTTTATGATCCAGCAATCCCACTCCTAGGAATTTATACTAGAGAAATAAGTACATACATACAGTAGAATAATAATGATAAAGAACAATGATGAATCTGCAAAACATCTCACAACATGGAAGAAACTGGAGGCCATTATGGTGAGTGAAATAAGTCAATCACAAAAGGACAAATATTGTATGAGACCACTACTATAAAAACTCATGAAGAGGTTTACATACAAAAAAACACAATCTTTGGTGGTTAAGGGGGAGGGGGAGGGATGGAAAAACACTGAAGAGACAATAGATAAGTGGTAACTTTGGTGAAGGATAAGACAGTACACAGTACTGGGAAAGTCAGCCCAACTTGACCAAGGCAAGGTCACAGAAGCTGCATAGACACATCCACACTCTGAGGGAGCGAATTACTGGGCTGAGGCCTGTGGGGACCATGGTCTTGAGGGAAATCCAGCTCAATTGGCGTAACATAGTTTATAAAGAAACTGTTCTACATCATACATCTAGGGTCCTACATGCTTGTGAGTGGCCATCTGTGATACTCCACTGGCCTCACCCTTTTTGTAATACGGAAGAATGAAGAAAACCAAAGACACAAGGGAAAGATTAGTCCAAAGGACTAAGGGACTACAGCAACCTCTGCAGCATCCACCAGACTGAGTCCAGCACAACTTGATGGTGCCCGGCTACCACCACTAACTGCTTTGGCAGGACTCACAGTTGAGGGTCCCAGACAGAGCTGGAGAAAAATGTAGAACAAGATTCTAACTCTCACATGTGAAAAAGACCAGACTTACTGTCTGACGGAGTCTGGAGAAACCCCAAGAGGAAGGTCCCCGGACACTCTTTTAGCTCAGTACTGAAGTTACTCCTGAGGGTCACTCTTCAGCCAAGGATTAGACAGGCCCGTAAAACAAAACCAGACTAAATGGGCACACCTGCCCAGAGGCAAGGACAAGGAGGCAGGAGGGGACGGGAAAGCTGGTAATATGGAAACCAAGGTCTAGAAGGGGAGAGTGTTGACATGTCGTGGGCTTGGCAACCAGTGTCACAAAATAATAGGTGTATTGTTAAGCAATATTGTTTCAATATATTTAATATATATATTTCAGTGATAAACTAGTTTGCTCAGTAAACAATCTAAAGTACAATTTAAAAAAAAATTATAAAAACTAAATCTCCCTTTCACTCTGGATACTTCAAAACCCAGTACCATGGAGTTGGAGTCTTAGTGACCCTATAGGACAGAATAGCACTGCCCCATAGTGTTTCCAAGGGTGTAAATCATTAAGGAAGCAGTCATGGATTGAATTATGTCCCCCAAAATGTATGTATGTATTTGGTGGGGCCATGATTCCTAGTATTGTGTGGTGGTCCTTCATTTTGTGATTGTAATGTTATGTTAAAGAGGATTAGTGTGGGAGTGTAACACCATTACTAAGGTCACATCCCAGATCCAGTGTAAACAGAGTTTCCGTGGGTTGCAGCCTGCACCATCTTTTGTCTTACAAGTGATGAAAGAGAAGCAATGGGGGGGGGGGGCGACCTCATACCACCAAGAAAGAAGCACAGCGTGTCTTTTGGACCCAGGGTTCCCGAGCAGAGAAGCTCCTAGTGTAGGGGAAGATTGACAAGGAGGACCTTCTCCATAGCTGACAGAAAAAGAAAGCCTTCCCGTGGAGCTGACACCCTGAATTTGGACTTCAAGCATACTAAACTGAGAAAATTATCTTTGTTAAAGCCATCCTCTTGTGGTATTTCTGTTACAGCAGCACTAGATGACTAAGAAGCCAACTGCCACATCTTTCTCCCATGGAGCAGCTGGTAGATTCAAACCACTGAGGTTTTTGGGTAGCAGCTGAGCAATTAACCACTGCACCATTATGGTTCCTTCCCACTCTGGATAGCCCCAGTTAGAAACATAGAATGGCATAACTTCCAGGAACCTTAGCTTATCATCAGTAATGTTTTAATTTTGGAGAGCATTACCTTTTCCCCTCCCATTAGAAACCTGAATTGGAGAAGTGAGTTCTAGGAAAGAGGGTCTAATGCAGTTGTTTTTCAAATCAAGCAGCTGATCAATCAATTCCTCACTTTTTTTTTCTCATCTGTTCTCTCCCTCTCCTTTTCGCTCCATTTTCTCCTTCTCCCCACCTTCCAGTTTTCCCTCCTGCCAGTACAATTGTTTTTCAAATTAAATTTTACAGAAACAGTATAATCTATGTTACTACTTTAGTTATTTCTGAAAGTAATTTGGCTTATACACAATTAGAGCCCTGGTGGTGCAGTGGTTAACAGCTATGGCTACTGAGCAAAAGGTTGCCAGTTCGAATCTACTCCATGGGAGCAGGTTTGATTGGTTTGCTACACAACTGGTAAATAAAATAGAGTTGGTTTATAGTGGTATTTCCCAGCACCTCCAAGTTACAGCAGCTAAATACAAAACACAAAGTGAACACTGCACCCGAGTGCCTGAGCTCATTTACCCCATATGCCACCTTTTGTCTCTGTTTGGCCGGTGCTTTGTCTTAAAATATTTTATTCTGTGCTCTGCAGTTTCTGTTCACTCTTTTTTTCTGTAACTCAATCCTTCCTTATATCCTCTTCTGTCAAGCTACCTTCATTTTTTATTTTAAAAATAATGCCCTGTGTTTATAGGAATTTAACATATCTTTTTATTATGTTACCGTGTCTGTTAATTCTCTGGTTCAGAATGGCGTAGATTTTCAGTGGTCTGTCCTAACCCTGTTTTTCTCCAAAGTCCAATTAATTATAGTGTGTGGCTTTGAAGAATGAGAATTTTTTCTAGGAACTCATATGCCACCTTATAGCCTAAATACCTGTATATAAACAAAAATAGAGTTTCTCTGATTTATGAAGGGGATTAGAGCCCCACTTTGTTCTCCATTACTTGTCCTATGCCAGCCTATCCTTTGTAGCACTCCAGGGTAACTCCTTGGGTTCTGAGGAGTATAGTTTAGAAACATTTAAGGTAAAGAATAGGCAACTCATCATTTTGTCTAGGTATTGTAAATCCTTTCTTTAGATAAATTTTGGTTAATGGAAGAATATCCACCACCCATCTGTCAGTTTTTCGTACTGTGGTGGCTTGTGTGTCACTATGATTCTGGAAGTTATGCCACTGGTATCTCAGATACCAGCCAGGGCTACCCATGGTGGACAAGTTTCAGTGGGACTTCAGACTAAGAAGAAAGGCATGGTGATCTGCTTTCAAAAATCAGATGATAAAAACATTATGGATAACCACAGAATATTGTCCGATATAGAGTGCTCGTAAGATTAGCCCCTCAGCCCTCACATTGGAAGGCACTCGAAATACACAGCGGCCGCAACAATGGGCTCAAGCATACCAATAGTTGAGCAACATTTTGTTCTGTTGAGCGTGGGGTCACCATGACTTGAAGCCATCTTGACTGCAGCTAACAACAGAAGGAAAAAATATGTATTTAGACCAAATCATCCTGGTTTTCTATAAAATTACTGAGCTGTATCTCAGTTTTATACTTTCTCGTTTTGTTTCTGCAGGTCTTTGGAAGAACCAGCTTTGAGAATTTTATTTATTTTTTGGAAAACTGTTGAAGACATTATTTATTGTATTATATAATTTTGCATACAAAAATTTCTAAGTTTATTTTGGGGAAAATCTTTAAAGGAATTGTATATTCATTTTTGTTATTGTGCTTTAAGTGAAAATTATTCATTTTTAATAATGAAAATTTCTGTAAATAATTGAATTTTCTTTTTTGCCTTGGGTACTAGAAATTTTCACAGTTAATGGAGAGCATATTAACTCATAAGGTTGATATATCATAGTTGCTTTCCTTTTTCAATTCATTTTTTTCTTTTCCTTTTTGAGTCTTACTGCAGATGTCTTTTAAAAATAATCTTATTTGAAAAGAGAAGCTATAAAAAACATTCAATATGTGAAAGTAAAGCT
The DNA here is from genome assembly GCF_030014295.1 of Loxodonta africana. Lineage (NCBI taxonomy): Eukaryota > Metazoa > Chordata > Mammalia > Proboscidea > Elephantidae > Loxodonta > Loxodonta africana. Next base: position 131,582,828 of record NC_087344.1, read on the forward strand.
AGAGGCAGAGTCTACTCATTAGTAGATTATAAATAATCTAGGCATGAGATGATAAGGGTCTCTTTGAGGGCAAGGAATCCAATAGAGAGTTGTTGTGTTTGTATCCTGTAACAAAGACATTGTGGAACACATAGGATTACCATGAGTTGGAATTAACTTGACAGCAGCAGGTTTGGCTTCTTTTTTTTTTTTTATTTTCTGGAGCTATGAACAAGAAAACTTGAGAACTTAATTGGTTGAGAGAAAAGTGAGAAAGAGGGAGAAGTTCAGAAAGATAATACATTTATGTATCTGTCCAAAACACAGGAGGAGGAACACAGTTGAAGATAATGAATTGGGTTTTAGACAAACTAAGTTTTTGGTATCCATTGAAATAATTTGTATTTTTTTTTCCTTTCATCTGTTAATGTAATAATACACTGAATGGTTTTCTGTTATTTCTGAGATAAACCTTATTTAGTCTTGATGTATTATTAGTATTGGATTTAATTTGCTATTTTGTTTAGAATATTTGCATCTGTGTTCATAAGGGATATTTGTAAGGTTATTGTATATGTCTAGTTGTGTTATTAAGGTCGGTATAAGGTATTAGATGCTTCATAAAATGGCATATCTTCTTTTTATAATATGACCTTTTTAAGGTAAAGTTGGTAAAACTCACTTGTAAAAAACCACCTGAATCTGATGCTTTTTGGGACAGGATATGGGCTAGTGGTAGGGTAGTAGATATTTTTGACTACCAGTTTCTTTAATAGCTATTAATCTTTGCGTGTTTTCTCCTTTTGGGGGGGGTCAATTTTTAACATATATATATATTTAGAAACCCTGGTGGCATAGTGGCTAAGAGCTATGGCTGCTAACCAAAAGGTCGGCAGTTTGAATCCACTAGGCACTCCTTGGGAACCCCATGGGGTAGTTCTCCTCTGTCCTGTAGGGTTGCTATGAGTTGGAATCAACTTGATGACAACAGGTTTGGTTTGGTTTTATATATATTTTTTTAATGAACTTGGCCATTTCATATGGCATGCTGTTTTTAGGGTGTCTTTTTTTAAGAGTCTAGAATGTTGAAAAGAGATTAGCCTGGAGATGAAGATTTAGGCATCAACATGGGAGAGAATGAGGTTTCTAGACCAAGGCTAAAAAATTTAAGAGTTATGGGAAAAAGAACAAAGTTTGTGTCTGGTGTAACAGCCCCCCCCCCCTTTTTTTTTTTTTTTTCTACCATTTTCTTCATATTTCTCATCTACTATAGTTTAACCATTATAAACCAGCAAGTTATACCCATATGACAAGAGGAAATGGTCACTTCTAAGTGTTAGCTGATCATGCTTGACAATGCTTGGCAGGCATATTAGCTAAAAAGAATAGAGACAGTCATTAGGTCTCTAAACAAAAGTAGGCTTCTGTTAAAGAGTTATTTGCATAGTAACTGGATATCTGCAATTTTTTTTTAAAAGCAAGTACATCCTTTCCTTTGGCTTAACCTAAGTTTCAGAGGGAAAACAGGCCCTAAATCAGGATCTTCAAATTTTGTATTTCATCAACCTGTCCTCCACAAATGTGCCTTAAATATGAATGATTGTTCCTTCATTATAAAATTAGGGAAATTGATGTTCAAGGGATAAATTTTATTTAAGGTCTTCCCTTAGTGACTCATTCATTTAGGTCTTTATTTTTAATTTCCCAGGGTAAAATATATAGCAATTTAGAATTCTAGCTGAGTATCCCCGTCATCAATTTATGACCTGTAAGTTCCATATTCACCCTTCATTGCCTGCTCTGGGAAATATAGATGAACTCTTTAAATATTTTTTCTTTGCCAGCTGGTACAGGGTTAAGGTTTGTCAGTTGAGGGTACTGGAGAGACACTGAGTGAAGAAGGAACCATCTTTCTGGACTCCAGGTTCTGGAGTGCTTGTAGTTTGCTTCCCCGGCTCCTATAGTGCACAGTGGTCAGCAACACCCGATGGCCAGCAGCTTCTTCCCACACCCTGTACCCATCTCTTCCCACCCCTTCTCCCCTGCCCCAGGCAGTTTTGTATTAGAGTGCCTCTGATGTCTGTAGCACTTGCAGCTCCCATGTCTGGCTCTTGTGGTGCATTGCAACCAGCAGCACCTTAGCAGCCAGGAGCTTGTCGGTAGTTTTATAGTGGAGTGCATCCAGTGAGATACTTTTCATGAACAACTTTCCTTGATACCCTAAAGGACAAATTTCCAGCAAGCTCTGCCATAAGTGAGCCATAGCTGTGTGCTTTCCAATAATGTCTGGATCTTAGCTGGTAGTGAGGTAGGGAGTGCTTTCTTGGGCATTCTATTTCAGTTCTGGGGGTAGTGGCTGCTTTTTATATCTGCTATTTTTATATTCTTTAGAGTTCTTTTATTGTTGATAGCCAATCTCTTGTTACTCTAATTGTCTGTTACAGTTAATGATTCCTTATGTTAGATTTTTCCTGTTCAAATTGCTGGGTGGTTTGTAACTCCTTCCTTATTGGACCTTGACTGATACATATGTGTGTTTGTAAAATGCTTGGAGTCTTGTATGTAACTTACGCTTATATACATGTATATAAATTAAATTATTAAGATGTTTCTTTAGATTGGCTTTCTTGAGCACATGAATCTGGAATATATTTCAACATAATGTTAGTTTTGATAACTATACTGATTTTCAAAACTGAAAGTTAGAACCCAGAATTTTAGATGTATGCATCAGCAATGTGATTTTACGTCATGTGGCTAATAGATTAGACATCCATCTACTAATGAGCTCAAAACTCTCCATGGGATTAAAATCACTTTGTAATGTATAGTACTTTGCAGAAATTTATTAATTTCTTTAGTAATTTTATGAAGTGCCAAGTAACATCATCCTGTTTTCTATAAAAAGAAATTAAGACTCTTAAGTTCAAAGGATTCCCGCTGAGTGTTTCTTAACCATCAAATTGTCAGTTTGCGAGAACATACATTATTTATCAGTTAAAATTAATATGAGCAATGCCAGACTGTCTGTTTTAGTGTCTTCAAGATCATAATCACCCCTTTCCAATCCTTTTTCCCCCAGAATTCACAATCTTAGTTAACTTTGTATGAAGCATGATTTTAATATTTTCATTTTTCCCTGAAAGCCACAGTACATTAAATTGAAGGTATTTACATTCCTGTGTCACATTAACATCACCTTAGCTTACTAGATAGTATTTTTTTTTAAGTTGGTTGCAAATGTTGATTTCTCCTTTTCAGTTTGCAAAATTATATGACAGGAAATCTGTAGCTAAATATCACTTTATGATTCCCATCTGTTCAAGTACAATAGTGTTTATAGTATAGTCCAGATTGCAATGTGAGAGAAATGTCCTATTACAGCAGATAGAATTTGAAGTGATCATTGTACATTCTAATGAGAAAACATTTTTAAACACGTACTTCACTTAATTTCAAAGCGGAGTAACTGAATACTACAGTTTGATCACAGCATCTCCTCTACAGAGTGTGTTTGTACAGTCAACAATAAAAACTTTTTCTGACTCCAGTAGAAATCTATCATTAGCTCATATATATACCAATATTGGAAGCTGGGCAGGTGGGGAGACTGTTAAAGTCAATTTGAATAACCTTAATTTTTTTTTTTCCTATTACCGTGGAGAACATCTTCCATTATATTGTGTGGCTTGACCATGAAGATGAGAGTGGGATTTATTTTGGCCTTTTTATTACATAACAGTGTGATTTTTGCTAAATTTTATCCTGGGAGTATGTCCACATTTATTTAAAAAAAAAATAAAATTTTTCTTATCACGTGAAACTCTAGCCATTTCTAATTTCTTTGACTGTAAAGTCGAGGAGTGGAGGAAAGGAGATAAAAATCATGGTCTCGGGGTATCTCATAAAGTGTTGAGTAATTCCAAGGTTTTTAGTCTCCCCAGTTTTGTGATAGTGTTTGCCTCTATTATACAAAATTATATATATATATTTTATATGATTTTTTATAATATATATATATTATAAAAAACTATACAAAATGCATCTCTCACCTTCATGCTGTCTGGTCGTTTACTTTCTCGTTTTTCTTTCCAGTAAGGTGCAGTGCTAAAGTGAAGGGGGGAAAACCACACTTTCCCACCAATGCTGCACTTCACTCTTAGCCCACAAAGTAGCACCATGTGTCCTGAGTTTCAAGCAGACTTTAGATACGAAGTTTCTTTGTATCCTAGCAGCTCCTCTCCTCCCTTTAGAGTGACCTTTGTCCCTATCCCAGACATTGGCTAGGTAATTAAGGGGTAACTTTTATACCCCAGTAATGTAAGGGATTTAGTGCAGAGACTAGTTGTCTATCTGAAGGTTTCCACTGATTTGTCTTTCTTTTTCTTTTAGTAGTATTTTATTAAATTTTTGTTGAAAGTGTACACAGCAGGACAGGTTCCCATTCAACAGTTTCTATGCATATTGTTCAGTGACATTGGTTAAGTTCTTCATTCACATTGTGTCTACATTGTCATTATTTCTAGTTGTTTCGTTTTCATGAAGCTATTGTCACTGCCCCCGACCTTTTCATCTATGCTTTAGAGTAATTGTTGACCAGTTGGTCTCATAGAGGTGATTTTTTTTAAAGAGTGCAGTACTCAAGAGCAATATTCTTTATGAACTGACTTGCTGTTTAGCTAAAAGGTGAGTTCAGGGTATTGTTCACGGTTTAAAGAGTGTCTCAGGGCAATATTCTCAGAGATTCATCCAGTCTCAGTGGGTTCAGTAAGTCTGGATTTTTGGAGGATTTGAAGTTCTGTTCCACATTTTTCTCCCTTTCTGTCACGATTCTTTTTATTGTGGCCCTGATCCACATGTTCCATGGTAGTAACCAGGCACCATCTATTTCTCTTAGTCTCAGGGTAAAGGAGACTGTGGTTCATGTAGACAGTTCTGTAAACTGGTGCTTCTCTGATTCTTGGGTTTCCTTCTTTCTCTTTTGCTTCAGATGAGTAGAGACCAATTGTATATTAGAAGGCAACTCACAAGCTTATAAGACCCCAGAACTCACCAGACTAGGATGTAGAACATAGTCTTTATGAATCGTATTATGCCAATTGACCAAGTTGTCCCATGAGACTATGACCCTAAGTCTTTAAACCAAGAGAAGTAATCCCATGAGGTGATACAGTTATACAGTTGCCAGTGAAGCCAGAGTTGTTTGTTTATTTAAATTTTTTATTGTGCTTTAGGTGAAAGCTTACAGATAAATGAAGTGTTCCATGACATTGATTGCATTCCTCTCAGTATGTCAGCACTGTCCGTATTTCTTCCCTGGGCTTCTCCATTTCCTTTTTTCTGGATTTTCTAACCCTGTCTTCTCATCTTTGCTTCAGGTCAAATGTTCTTTGGATCTCGTATAATTGATTATTCTAAGGAACATGTTGCTATTGGGTATTATTGTTTATTTTGGGGGCTGTCTGTTGTTTGACAGAAAGGTAGTCTCTGGGAATGGCTTCAGTTCCTCGTCAGAATGGTGTCTTAGGGCCGTAGTCTTGAGGGTTCCTCCAGTCTCCGTCAGACTAGTAAGTCTGGTCTTTTTTATAAAGTTGAAATTTTGTTATACAATTTTTCTACTGCTCTGTCCGGGGCCTTCTGTTGTGATCCCAGTCAGAGCATCCAGTAGTGGTAGCCGGGCACCATCTAGTTCTTTTGGTCTCAGGGCCATGTAGGGTGTGGCCCATGTGGTCCTGTAAAAATGGCATGGGTGCAGTGTCTGACCTCTTCCAAACCCACAAGGGGGAAAGAGAACCAAGATCAACAGCTTAAGGCTGACTCCCATGAGGTGGAGGCCAGACAAGCCTCCTTTCTGTACCATCTTTATCAATTCTGATAGCAACCGTCTCTCCCACAGCATTCTACTGAGTTTGATAATTCACTGCAATGGCCACACGGAATTCACAGATAGTACTCACCATTATGGGTTTTTTTGGAGAAGTAACAATTACAATTCAGGCTCAGGAACACTCCAGGATACAGTTCGTCCATCAGGACAGCCTCTTCACAGCCTTGCTCGCAGGTGCGCCTCTCCTAGGCCCTAGGTCTCTGCTCAGAGGCATTCAGCTTTCTCTTTCCGTGAGCTGGGAAGCCCACCGTGCCATTTCCTTCTGCTGGGTCTCTGCTGCCACCACTTCTCACCGTCTTCAAGGTTACAGCTCTCTCTCTTTCTCTTGGTCTTCTGCTTCCAGGAGCTTCTCAGTACAGGGATCCTGGGTCCAAAGGACATGCTGGCTCCTGGCTGTTCTTTCTTGGTGGTGAAATGCTCTCTTTCCTAACTCTGGGTGACTTATTTCAAGCCCAGTGGATGGCAAAACTGACCAGCCCCCTTTGTGGGCTACAATTACTCTGTCTGCACAGTCCTGGCCAATCGCCTAGGTGAGAGTTACAAGACCATGGGGGGAAAGGCCACGCACAAAAGTGATCTGTCACACCACAGGTCCATTAATCCTTTGGACTAACTACTTCCTTGAGTCTTTGGTTTCCTCACCCTGCCTTTGCTCCTGATGGAAGAGACTAATAGTTGTATCTTAGATGGCCACTGAGAAGCTTTTAAGACCCCAGACACTACACACCAAAGTAGGATGCAGAACATTGTCTTTATGAACTGTGTTGTACCAGTTGACTCAGATATTCCCCAAGTCTATGGTCCTTTGCCTTCAAGCCTAGAAACTTTGTCTTGTGAGGTGTTTGATTATGTGTAAGAAGCTTCCATAACTGTGCCCCTTGTGTTTGGTTATGTGTAAGAAGTTTCCATAACTTCTATATCAGTTATGTATGCAGCACCTACAATTACGTATGTAGCCACAGTTGTTTATTGGTCTTTGCTTGCTCTGAGATATGTTCATGGTTTCTAATCAGAAATACTTGTAGTTCTTTTAAAAGGATGCTTTCTTTAGCAAGCAGCCTTTGTAAAAACATGGCTGCTTTTATGGTAAGCTGCTATTGAGTTGGCCCCGACTCTTTAGAACCCCAGGGATTATGGGATCAAATTGTTGTGATCCACAGTGTTTTTACTGGCTGATTTTCAGAAGTAGATTGCCAGGCCTTTTTTCCTTGTCTGCTTAGTCTGGAAGCTCTGCTGAAGCCTGTTTAGCATCATAGCAACGCACAAGCCTCCACTGACAGTGGGTGGTGGCTGCACTCGAGGTACATTGGCCGGAACTCGAACCCAGGTCTCTTGCACAGAAGGTGAGAATTCAACAACTGAACCTCCAGTGCTCCCATAAAAATATGACAGGACCATACTTCTGAACCAACTTTTCTTTTTACCTTAGGACAGGCACTGGTTGAATTATGTCATACATAGCAGTATATGGAATTATAAAAGTTAAGGAAATGTTAGCAAATAGTGTCATTACCTTAAAGTATTTTGGAATGTAGGTAAAATTTTACATTATTAAAACACATTTTCAGCATTTCACAAAATTTATGGTTTGGTTGCAGTTTTTATTAAATAAGAATTACTTGATTAAATAAAAAATACTGGAAAAGTTTCTTAGTAGAAGATCTTTTTGATGTACACTTTTCATGTCATCATGAGGTTTAAATTGTGTGCCATAACTTCAGTGGCATTCTGGAGATGGAGTTTTGCTGATATTGGGCAGCTGTAGTGTGAAGTCTGCACTACAACCGGTGGATGAATGGCAACATAAAATTAGTATCTTTAATTATCAGCTTAAAAAAATTATCTAAAGTATAATGATCAGAAAACTCTTGATTAAAATGTCCTAAAGTTTAATGAAACTCATTAATATGTTTAATAGTGAAACTTAAATTTTCAGTCAAATTATTTTTCTGATTTTTATTAATAGAATGAACCTTCCTCAAAAATATTATATATGTTGGATAATAGTCTAGAAACAGAGTAAAACTTGCATAGAGAAAGAGTTTTATCTGTATTTTTAACCAGCCATGAAAGTGAGTAAAAATCAAGTGCTTAACACCAGTTGATAGCCATGCAGATTTTTGGTTTTTCAATACCATTGGTATGCCAGTATCATTTTTCAAACACAGTGTAGCTCCCTGTGTTAAAAATTCTATCTTCTGCCCAACAGGTATTTATTCTCTTGTGATATGCTTCTATACTCTGTGTTGGTTGTCAGCTTTCTTTTATAAAATACGAACAATTGCATAATTAAATTATTATGGTTTTATGCCCTAACTTACTCCATGTCTTTGAAATTGCTAAAATAAGCAACATAGTTAAGGCATTTTACCACTGGTCATTGGGAGAGAAGCATACAATGGATAACATGTTTGAAAATCATAGGAAAGAGGCATGATTTTCAAAATCTGAATGAGAATTCATAGGCAAGTTTAGATAAATATTTCTCAACTAGAGGCATATCCTACAAGTAGGTTAAAATAGATGATATAGTATGAAAAAGCATATTTAACTTTATAGCATAATTTTATACTTGATAAATGAAAAAAGAAAAGGATAACTATTTTGTTACGTAGACCACAGGAGAAAAGTTCAGTAACTGGTGGGGATGAGCAGTTACATAGATCTTCAACAGAGAAGAATGAGAATATAAGATTTTCATGTTTATCAGAATTTTTTTTTTTCTTTCCATCGCCGTTAAGTTGAGGATAAAGTAGAACTGCCCCATAGGATTTCCGAGCAGTTGCTGGTGGATTCCAACTGCTGACCTTTAACCACTGTGCCACCAGGGCTCCCTTATCAGAATAGGGCATACATTTAAAAAATGTTAAGCAACAGTGCCTTAGATTACATCTGGATGTTGTTTGGCATTAACTGTTATCTGCCTCTCCCTTCCAGCAGATCTAATAAGATCTTTCATTTGAAAGGCCAAACCTAGGTGTAGGCTACACAACAGGCAGTAACTACTTTAAGTATTTAAGACCAATCCTGTCTCCAGTTGTTGTTACCTGCCCTCGAATTGGTTCCGGCTCATAAGGGCCCTATATACAACAGAATGAAACATTGCCCAGTTTTGTGCCATCCTCGTGATTGCTATTATGCTTGAACCCATGTCGCGGCCACTGTGTCAGTCCATCTCGTTGAGGGTCTTCCTCTTTTTTGCTGACCCTACTTTACCATGCATGATGTCCTCTCCAGGGACTGATCCAAAGTATATGAGATGAAGTCTTGTATCCTCACTTCTAAGGAGCATTCCGGCTGTACTTCTTCCAAGACAGATTTATTCATTCTTTTTGTTTATTCTATCTCTCTCTTTTTTATTTTTTTGGTTCATTCTCTAGGAGGTAAGTGATATTTGTGTCAGGAGAACTCCAAATTGAAACTTTCCATCTGAGCAGTAATTTCTAAACTGTAAACCAGGAAACCCCAGAGCCCCACAAAGGTGCTTCAAAACTAAGACACGACCAGGGAGAAGCCCACTAGGCTTCCTTTTACCCTTCACATCAGAGCACTTCCACATTTTACTGCTTCTTTTTCTTTTTTTGAGGGTGGAGTGTATTTGACTTTTACCAAGTGAAACAAAAAAAAAATTGGGATCACCACTGAAGAGCATTTCCGCAAATGCCACTATTTTCCCTTTTGTGGTTAACATAGCCACTTGGGAAATGTTTTTCTAAAGAGCTTTCCAAGCTATTCTAACACATGAAGCTGGCCGCATTGTTTTATTTACTGTCTTATGAATAAATTCAGTGCGCCCTGGTGGCATAGTGGTTAAAGTGATCTGACTGCTCGCCGAAAGGTCAGCTGTTCAAAATAACCAGCAGCTTCTAGGGAGAGATGTAGTGGTCCGTAGAGATTTACAGTCTTGGAAACCCTGTGGGTCGCTATGAGTCAGAGTCAACTCGAAGGCAGTGGATTTGGGTTTATACATAAATTGGGGTGAAAGATGTGGCAGTCTGCTTGCATAAAGATTTACAGCCTTGGAAATCCTATGGCAGTTCTGCTCTGTCCTGTAGGGCCGGTGTGAGTCAGAATCGACTCGACGGTAATGAGTTTGGTTACACATAAACTGTGGAAAAATTAGAAAGTAGAAAACTACATATTTTGGGTATTTTAGCAATGTTTATATATTATGGGTACTGTAGACTACCACATCTTTTCTCCCAGAGAGCTGCCGGTGAGTTTGAACCACCGACCTTTTGGTTAGCAGTCTAGCGTGTTCAATCCCTGTTCCACCATGGCTCCTTTTCTAAAGAATAGGTAGTATATTTGAAGAACCCAGCCTATGACTGAGATGTTGCAGTTGTCTCCCCAGGTTTAACAGTAATAATGGCCTATCATTTTCAGACTGGATAGTTGTCATGGATTCAGTTGTGTCCCCCAGAGATATGTGTCAACTTGATTAGACCACGATTCCCAGTGTTGTGTGGTGGTTCTCCATTTTGTGATTGATGTAATTTTCCTATGTGTTGTAAATCCTAATCTCTTCCTGTGGTTAATGAGGCAAGATTAGAGTATGTTAAAGAGGATTAGGGTGGGATGTAACACCCTTGTAGGAAACCCTGGTGGTATAGTGGTTAAGAACTATGGTTGCTAACCAAAAGGTCAGCACTTCAAATTCACCGGGAACTTCTTGGAAACCCTATGGAGCAGTTCTGCTCTGTCCTGTAGGGTCACAGTGAGTCGGAATCTACTTGACAGCCTTACTCAGGTCACATCCCTGATCCAATGTAAAGGTAGATTCCCTGGGGTGTGGCCTGCGTCACCTTTTATCTTACAAGAGATGGAAAGGGAAGTGAGCAGAGAGTTGGGGACATCATAACACCAACGAAGCAGTGCTGGGAGCAGAGCGCGTCCTTTGGACTTGGGGTTCCTGCACAGAGAACCCCTAGTCCAGTGGAAGATTCATGACAAGGACTTTCCTACAGAGCCAACAAAGAAAGAAAGCCTTCGCCGGGAGCTGGCACCCTGAATTTGGATTTCTAGCCTCTTAGTCTGTGAGAGAATAAATTTCTCTTTGTGAAAGTCATCCACCTGTGGTATTTCTGTTATAGCAGCACTAGATGACTAACACAATAGTTGAAAAGGATTATATGAAAAGACTGATGTAAAAACAGGAAAGCTGATATTTCTAAAGTTAACTGCCTCCATTCTTTTATTAGCTTTCTATTGAAAAATAAATTTCCTCCAAAAAGTGTGATTATTTATTTTTAAACTCATACTGAAATTAGAGTCTGTTTTATGCAAAGGTAGTAAAACAGAAGATTTGTCCCGGTGTTCTGTTCTTGGGTTTGGATAATTGGATGTCCCTAGTTTGGTCTGGAAACTCTGGTGGCTTAGTGGTTAAGAGCTACAGCTGCTAATCAGAAGGTCAGCTGTTCAAATCTACCAGTTACTCCTTGGAAACCCTGTGGGGCAGTTCTACTCTGTCCTTTAGAGTTGCCATGAGTTGGAATTGACTCGACGGCAATGGGGTTTGTTTTGTTTGTTTGTTTGTTTGGTTTGGATGTGGGGAACAAACCTTACCAAGTTGTCTTCTTTTAGATTGGATTCACTGTTGGAGGGTGACAGGGGATACTTGGTAGTTTTTGTTTTGCCTTTATGATGATAGGATGGCGATGATGATGATTGAGCCAAGCCTATCAAAATCAAGACTTGCCTGTGAAATAGTAATTATCCAAATGGGTCTGACCTAGATTTTTTACCCTGAAATTGTTCTGTAACTTCCTGGACAGCCGATAAAGAACTATGGGTTACGGTGTGCTGTACATCTCAAGTCTTACCTGCCCTTTTTTTTTTAGAACACCTGAAAAGTGTTAACTGTTGGCACGTGTTGGTAAAGTTTTTTCATAACTCTCTCTGCGAGCAGTGCTGCATGGTTCTGCCACTCAGCTGCAGTATTTTAACATAAATAGAAATACCCACTTTCTTTTGACGGTGCCACGTGAATTACTCTTTTTTTTTTTTTTGCATAGAACTTACACAAATTATTCCTGTTGCCATTGTACTCATTTTTGTTATTTTAATTTAAAATCTTTGTTTATGTCTTTGAACAAGGTCATCACATAGTACTGTTAGTAGTAGTGCTGAAAAACATGCAGAAATCATTAACTTTGGAAAAGAAGTTATTATGGTAAAATATAATAAAGAAGGCCAAAAAATGCTGTGCAGTTAATTTGAGAAAGAAAAGTCTACAAAATACTAGTGATAAGGTTGAGAAAACAAAAAGCATTAAAACAAAAATATTACAATGATTATAGATTTATGTATTCTCACATTTTTTTTTTTTTGTATGAGAAAATTAGTATTCAATACTAAGTTTTGACTTATGTAAGATCTTCAGGAACAAGTCTCCTCATTAAAATGAGACATCCCTGTGTATATTGGGGGCTGAAAGCAGAGAATACCAGAAAGATGTTTGTCTGTGTTTTATTGACTATAAAGGCATTTGACTGTGGATCATAGCAAATTATGGATAATATTATGATGAATGGGAATTCCAGAACACTTAATCGTGCTCATGAGGAGCCTGTACATAGACCAAGAAGCAGTCGTTTGAACAGAACAAGGGGACACTGCATGGTGTAAAAGCAGGAAGGGTGTGCATCAGAGTTATATCCTTTCACCATACTCATTCAGTCTGTATACTGAGCAAATAATCTGAGAAGCTGGACTATATGAAGAAGAACGTGGCATCAGGATTGGAGGAAGACTCATTAACAGCCTGCGATATGCAGAGGACAGTCTTGCTTGCTGGAAGTGAAGAGAACTTGGCAAGACTTCATCTCACATACTTTGGACATATTTTTAGGTGAGACCAGCCCTGGAGAAGGACGACATGCTTGGTGAGGTAGAGGGACATTGAAAGAAAGGAAGAACCTCAACGATGTGGATTGACACAGTGGCTGCAGCGATGGGCTCAAGGATAGCAACAGTTGTGAGGATGGCACCGGACTGCGCAGTGTTTCATTCTGTTTTACATGGGTTGGCTATGAGACTGAACCAACCAGATGTCACCTAACAACAACAACAAAGAAACGAGGAGAGGCACCTAATTCAGCTGGGCCAGGACAGGAAGGTGTTACAAGGAGAAGTGACTAGGAGATTTATGCAGATGAGGAAGCTGAAGCTCCACAACATGAAGAAACATATTGGAGAGCACATACAGATGGATGAAAGGCAAGTTGTTTAAAGGTATCATCAGTTCATACTCCAGCAGGTCTTCTAAGTAGAATTGGGTTTGACTTCATTAATATGCTCACCACATTTGGTTTCATGCCCCAGAAGAAAAGTATTTCAGTAAAAATGAAAGCAAATTAGTGCCACAGTTTTCCTTTAAGATGCAGAAGATGCAAAGCACTCTAGCACTTACTAATATTAATCCCAGTTTGCTCCCGTCTGTGCTTTTGCCAGTCTTTAGAACTTGCAGAAAGGATTACAAAACTCTGTGGTCCTTGTTTAACCAGCACTTGTTTGTCACTGACCAGGATGTGCTGGTTAACTGTTTTACAATAAGCTTTAAGCTGGGAGAGAAATACGAAAGTCCATTTAGCTTTTTTATGTTCATAGAATATTTTCAAATTGGAGAAAAAAAATGCCTTTCCACTTGACATAAAATAGTCATTAATTTGCTGTTAGCTTATTGCTTAAGAATTGATAAATTAGTATTTTAAAGAAAATCACAGGATATTTAACTCACTAATGTCCTTTTCTGGATTTTCCCTAAGTAACAGAAACCAATTTATCATACCTTAAGGAAGATACAATTAATCCTTCAAGTAACCAAAAATCAACCATGTAATGCTTTCTTAATACTTTGTTATCTTTTACTTCAATAATAAGAAGCCAAAAGTTTTCCAGACAAATGTTTCTATTCTTCCAGTGTCTTGAGTACAGGGTGGTGCTATAATAATTTAATCTTATGTATTGGGTACAGCGGAAAGAGCATTATACTGAAGAGTCAGTTCTTTTCATCTCAGGTCCCATAAACCAGGGCTTCAGATCAGTTCATTTCTGGTTGGAACCCCTGCTGAGAATTTGCATTTCCACTCCAGATATGCTGAATCAGTATCTACCTTTTAACAAGATCCCCTGGTGATTCTTATGTACACCTGGGGATCTCGTTAAGATATATATTCTGCTTCCGCCTACAGACATTCAATGCGTTATGAACAAGATCTGTTCCTGACTAAGTCTTTCAGTCAAATTTGTAGCTGTGTCAGAACAGGTGCATACAGTTCTTATTCAGCCTTTCTTGAGGGCAAGAAAAGACTCTAAGCCTTTTCAGTGATTTAAAAAGCTGCACATGTAGCAAGTGAAGATGATTGTGATGAAGAATTTGTTGTGTGTAAAACCAAGGAAAAACCAAACCCATTGCCATTGAGTAGATTCTGACTTATACTGACCCTAGTGGAAACCCTGGTGGCATAGTGGTTAAGAGCTACGGCTGCTGACCAAAAGGTCTGCAGCTTGAATCCACCAGGTGCTCCTTGGAAATTCTGTGGGGCAGTTCTACTCTGTCCTGTAGGGTGGCTATGAGTTGGAATCGACTGGATAACAGTGGTTTTTTATACGACAGAGTAGAACTGCCCCTGTAGCGTTTTCAAGGACCAGCTGGTGGATTGCACCTGCTGACCTTTTGATTATCTGCTGAGCTCTTAACCACTTTGACACCAGGGCTCCTTGTTTCAGTGTAGAGGTTGGTTAAATCATTTCAAATTGAAATTTATATAACATTAAAGGCCATGAGGGCAAATTTACATAATACTAAAGAGCTAGTAGGAGCTGTGTTAGCCAGATGTTAGTAACCCCAGGGACTGCCTGTATCTGGGATAGAAGTACAAATTCTCAGTAGGGGACTGAACTGGAACGAACCGGTTCGAAGCCCTGGGGAAAAACCCAAACTATTTTTGAGGTGAAGCCCCAAAACCAAACCCATTGCCATCTAGTGAATTCCTCTCAGTCCTTGTCTGCGGAATAGGATGGTCCTAGACCATATTTTTGCTCCATGCTGCAGACCAATTAAATCAGCCTCTGAAAGAGAGGCCCAGTGGACTTTTTTCTTTTTATGTTTCCCAGATTATTGTCACGTGGAGTCAGAATGGAGGACCACTGGAGTAGATGATCGTTAAGACAGTACTTTGCTCAGAGTGTGTAGACTGGCCACCAGTCTACAAACTGTCTATAACTAGTCCACAAGGAGTCGTGGAGCTTACATCAGAATGTCAGTCAACTAAAAGCCCTCAAGCCTTAGTTTGGCAGAGAGTTTTTCTTTTTTTTAAGGTGGCAAGACTTCGTTGACTAAGGAAGCGGTGAATTTAACTTATATTCTGACACAAGCTCCTTATTTGGTCACAGATCAGCACTTTTAAGTAGTACTTCTCCAAGATATTTTCTAGTTCCTAAATTCTTTGACTAAATACTAAATATATGGTTGTCTAAAATTTGCTGATCTAAAATCTTCTGAAATACTATTTTATTTATAATGAATGGAAAGATATTAGATAATGAAAATGGTAAAACTTGAAAGATTAACAATATTAGGTGACACTTTTTTTTTCATTTCCTTCTTTTTTTTTTCATAACTTTTATTAAGCTTCAAGTGAACGTTTACAAATCCAATCAGTCTGTCACATATAAGTTTACATACATCTCACTCCCTACTCCCACTTGCTCTCCCCCTCTTGAGTCAGCCCTTTCATTCTCTCCTTTCTTGACAATTTTGCCGGCTTCCCTCTCTCTCTATCCTCCCATCCCCCCTCCAGACAAGAGTTGCCAACACACTCTCAAGTGTCCACCTGATATAATTAGTTCACTCTTCATCAGCATCTCTCTCCCCTCCGCTGACCAGTCCCTTTCATGTCTGATGAGTTGACTTCGGGGATGGTTCCTGTCCTGTGCCAACAGAAGGTCTGGGGACCATGGCCGCCGGGATTCCTCTAGTCTCAGTCAGACCATTAAGTCTGGTCTTTTTATGAGAATTTGGGGTCTGTATCCCACTGATCTCCTGCTCCCTCAGGGGTTCTCTGCTGTGCTCCCTGTCAGGGCAATCATCGATTGTGGCCGGGCACCAACTAGTTCTTCTGGTCTCAGGATGATGTAGGTCTCTGGTTCATGTGGCCCTTTCTGTCTCTTGGGCTCTTAGTTGTCGTGTGGCCTTGGTGTTCTTCATTCTCCTTTGATCCAGGTGGGTTGAGACCAACTGAGGCATCTTAGATGGCCGCTTGTTAGCATTTAAGACCCCAGACGCCACATTTCAAAGTGGGATACAGAATGATTTCATAATAGAATTATTTTGCCAATTGACTTAGAAGTCCTTGCAAACCATGTTCCCCAGATCCCCGCGCTTGCTCCGCTGAGCTTTGAAGCATTCGTTTTATCCCGGAAACTTCTTTGCTTTTGGTCCAGTCCAATTGAGCTGACCTTCCATGTATTGAGTGTTGTCTTTCCCTTCACCTAAAGCAGTTCTTATCTACTGATTAATCAATAAAAAACCCTCTCCCACCCTCCCTCCCTCCCCACCTCGTAACCACAAAAGTATGTGTTCTTCTCAGGTTTACTATTTCTCAAGATCTTATAATAGTGGTCTTATACAATATTTGTCCTTTTGCCTCTGACTAATTTCGCTCAGCATAATGCCTTCCAGGTTCCTCCATGTTATGAAATGTTTCAGAGATTCGTCACTGTTCTTTATCGATGCGTAGTATTCCATTGTGTGAATATACCACAATTTATTTACCCATTCATCCGTTGATGGACACCTTGGTTGCTTCCAACTTTTTGCTATTGTATACAGAGCTGCAATAAACATGAGTGTGCATATATCTGTTTGTATGAAGGCTCTTGTATCTCTAGGGTATATTCCCAGGAGTGGGATTTCTGAGTTGTATGGTAGTTCTATTTCTAACTGTTTAAGATAACGCCAGATAGATTTCCAAAGTGGTTGTACCATTTGACATTCCCACCAGCAGTGTATGAGAGTTCCAGTCTCTCCGCAGCCTCTCCAACATTTATTATTTTGTGTTTTTTGGATTAATGCCAGCCTTGCTGGTGTGAGATGGAATCTCATTGTAGTTTTGATTTGCATTTCTCTAATGGCTAATGATCGAGAGCATTTTCTCATGTATCTGTTGGCTGCCTGAATATCTTCTTTAGTGAAATGTGTGTTCATCTCCTTTGCCCACTTCTTGATTGGGTTGTTTGTCTTTTTGTGGTTGAGTTTTGACAGAATCATGTAGATTTTACAGATCAGGCGCTGGTCGGAGATGTCATAGCTGAAAATTCTTTCCCAATCTGTAGGTGGTCTTTTTACTCTTTTGGAGAAGTCTTTAGATGAGCATAGGTGTTTGATTTTTAGGAGCTCCCAGTTATCGGGTTTCTCTTCATCATTTTTGGTAATGTTTTGTGTTCTGTTTATGCCTTGTATTAGGGCTCCTAGGGTTGTCCCAATTTTTTCTTCCATGATCTTTATCGTTTTAGTCTTTATGTTTAGGCCTTTGATCCACTTGGAGTTAGTTTTTGTGCATGGTGTGAGGTATGGGTCCTGTTTCATTTTTTTGCAAATGGATATCCAGTTATGCCAGCACCATTTGTTAAAAAGGCTATCTTTTCCCCAATTAATTGACACTGGTCCTTTGTCAAATATCAGCTGCTCGTACGTGGATGGATCTATGTCTGGATTCTCAATTCTGTTCCATTGGTCTATGTGCCTGTTGTTGTACCAGTACCAGGCTGTTTTGACTACTGTGGCTGTATAATAGGTTCTGAAGTCAGGTAAAGTGAGGCCTACCACTTTCTTCTTCTTTTTCAGTAGTGCTTTGCTTATCCGGGGCTTCTTTCCCTTCCATATGAAATTGGTGATTTGTTTCTCTATCCCCTTAAAATATGACATTGGAATTTGGATCGGAAGTGCGTTAAATGTATAGATGGCTTTTGGTAGAATAGACATTTTTACTATGTTAAGTCTTCCTATCCATGAGCAAGGTATGTTTTTCCACTTAAGTATGTCCTTTTGAATTTCTTGTAGTAGAGCTTTGTAGTTTTCTTTGTATAGGTCTTTTACATCCTTGGTAAGATTTATTCCTAAGTATCTTATCTTCTTGGGGGCTACTGTGAATGGTATTGATTTGGTTATTTCCTCTTCGGTGTTCTTTTTGTTGATGCAGAGGAATCCAAGTGATTTTGTATGTTTATTTTATAACCTGAGACTCTGCCAAACTCTTCTATTAGTTTCAGTAGTTTTCTGCAGGATTCCTTAGGGTTTTCTGTGTATATAATCATGTCATCTGCAAATAGTGATAACTTTACTTCTTCCTTGCCAATCCGGATACCTTTTATTTCTTCGTCTAGCCTAATTGCCCTGGCTAGGACTTCCAGCACGATGTTGAATAAGAGTGGTGATAAAGGGCATCCTTGTCTGGTTCCCGTTCTCAAGGGAAATGCTTTCAGGTTCTCTCCATTTAGAGTGATATTGGCTGTTGGCTTTGCAAAGATGCCCTTTATTATGTTGAGGAATTTTCCTTCAATTCCTATTTTGGTAAGAGTTTTTATCATAAATGGGTGTTGGACTTTGTCAAATGCCTTTTCTGCATCAATTGATAAGATCATGTGGTTTTTGTCTTTTGTTTTATTTATGTGATGGATTACATTAATGGTTTTTCTGATATTAAACCAGCCTTGCATACCTGGTATAAATCCCACTTGATCAGGGTGAATGATTTTTTTGATGTGTTGTTGGATTCTATTGGCTAGAATTTTGTTGAGGATTTTTGCATCAATGTTCATGAGGGATATAGGTCTATAATTTTCTTTTTTTGTAATGTCTTTACCTGGTTTTGGTATCAGGGAGATGGTGGCTTCATAGAATGAGTTGGGTAGTATTCCGTCATTTTCTATGCTTTGGAATACCTTCAGAAGTAGTGGTGTTAACTCTTCTCTGAAAGTTTGGTAGAACTCTGCAGTGAAGCCGTCCGGGCCAGGGCTTTTTTTTGTTGGGAGTTTTTTGATTACCGTTTCAATCTCTTTTTTTGTTATGGGTCTATTTAGTTGTTCTACTTCTGAATGTGTTAGTTTAGGTAGGTAGTGTTTTTCCAGGAATTCATCCATTTCTTCTAGGTTTTCAAATTTGTTAGAGTACAATTTTACGTAGTAATCTGAAATGATTCTTTTAATTTCATTTGGTTCTGTTGTGATGTGGTCCTTCTCGTTTCTTATTCGGGTTATTTGTTTCCTTTCCTGTATTTCTTTAGTCAGTCTAGCCAATGGTTTATCAATTTTGTTAATTTTTTCAAAGAACCAGCTTTTGGCTTTGTTAATTCTTTCAATTGTTTTTCTGTTCTCTAATTCATTTAGTTCAGCTCTAATTTTTATTATATGTTTTCTTCTGGTGCCTGATGGATTCTTTTGTTGCTCAGTTTCTATTTGTTCAAGTTGTAGGGACAGTTCTCTGATTTTGGCTCTTTCTTCTTTTTGTATGTGTGCATTTATTGATATAAATTGGCCTCTGAGCACTGCTTTTGCTGTGTCCCAGAGGTTTTGATAGGAAGTATTTTCATTCTCGTTGCTTTCTATGAATTTCCTTATTCCCTCCTTGATGTCTTCTATAACGCAGTCTTTTTTCAGGAGGGTATTGTTCATTTTCCAAGTATTTGATTTCTTTTCCCTAGTTTTTCTGTTATTGATCTCTAGTTTTATTGCCTTGTGGTCTGAGAAGATGCTTTGTAATATTTCGATGTTTTGGACTCTGCAAAGGTTTGTTTTATGACCTAATATGTGGTCTATTCTAGAGAATGTTCCATGTGCGCTAGAAAAAAAAGTGTATTTTGCAGCAGTTGGTTGGAGAGTTCTGTATAAGTCAATGAGCTCAAGTTGGTTGATTGTTGTAATTAGATCTTCCGTGTCTCTATTGAGCTTCTTACTGGATGTCCTGTCCTTCTCCGAAAGTGGTGTGTTGAAGTCTCCTACTATAAATGTGGAGGTATCTATCTCACTTTTCAATTCTGTTAAAATTTGATTTATGTATCTTGCAGCCCTGTCATTGGGTGCATAAATATTTAATATGGTTATGTCTTCCTGATCAATTGTCCCTTTTATCATTATATAGTGTCCTTCTTTATCCTTTGTGGTGGATTTAAGTCTAAAGTCTATTTTGTCCGAAATTAATATTGCTACTCCTCTTCTTTTTTGCTTATTGTTTGCTTGATATACTTTTTTCCATCCTTTGAGTTTTAGTTTGTTTGTGTCTCTAAGTTTAAGGTGTGTCTCTTGTAGGCAGCATATAGATGGATCGTGTTTCTTTATCCAGTCTGTGACTCTCTGTCTCTTTATTGGTGCATTTAGTCCATTTACATTCAGGGTAATTATAGATAAATAAGTTTTTAGTGCTGTCATTTTGATGCCTTTTTATGTGTGTTGTTGACAATTTCATTTTTCCACATACTTTTTTGTGCTGAGGCGTTTTTCTTAGTAAATTGTGAGATCCTCATTTTCATAGTGTTTGACTTTATGCTAGTTGAGTCGTTAACGTTTTTCTTGGCTTTTATCTTGAGTTATAGAGTTGTTATACCTTTTTGTGGTTACCTTATTATTTACCCCTATTTTTCTAAGTAAAAACCTAACTTGTATTGTTCTATATCGCCTTGTATCACTCTCCATATGGCAGTTCAATGCCTCCTGTATTTAGTCCCTCTTTTTGATTATTGTGATCTTTTACCTATTGAGTTCCATGATTCCCTGTTATGTGTATTTTTTTTTTTAATTAATCTTAATTTGTTTGTTTTTGTGATTTCCCTATTTGAGTTGATATCAGGACGTTCTGTTTTGTGACCTTGTGTTGTGTTGATATCTGATATTATTGGTTCTCTGACCAAACAATATCCTTCAGTATTTCTTGTAGCTTTGGTTTGGTTTTTGCAAATTCTCTAAACTTGTGTTTGTCTGTAAATATCTTAATTTCGCCTTCATATTTCAGAGAGAGTTTTGCTGGATATGTGATCCTTGGCTGGCAGTTTTTCTCCTTCAGTGTTCTGTATATGTCGTCCCATTCCCTTCTTGCCTGCATGGTTTCTGCTGAGTAGTCTGAACTTATTCTTATTGATTCTCCCTTGAAGGAAACCTTTCTTTTCTCCCTGGCTGCTTTTAAAATTTTCTGTTTATCTTTGGTTTTGGTGAGTTTGATGATAATATGTCTTGGTGTTTTTCTTTTTGGATCAATCTTAAATGGGGTTCGATGAGCATCTTGGATAGATATCCTTTCGTCTTTCATGATGTCAGGGAAGTTTTGTGTCAGGAGTTCTTCAACTATTTTCTCTGTGTTTTCTGTCCCCCCTCCCTGTTCTGGGACTCCAATCACCCGCAGGTTATCCTTCTTGATAGAGTCCCACATAATTCTTAGGGTTTCTTCATTTTTTTTAATTCTTTTATCTGATTTTTTTAAATTCTTTTATCTGATTTTTTTTCAGCTATGTTGGTATTGATTCCCTGGTCCTCCAGATGTCCCAGTCTGCATTCTAATTGCTCGAGTGTGCTCCTCTGACTTCCTATTGCGTTGTCTAATTCTGTAATTTTATTGTTAATCTTTTGGATTTCTACATGTTGTCTCTCTATGGATTCTTGCAACTTATTAATTTTTCCACTATGTTCTTGAATAATCTTTTTGAGTTCTTCAACAGTTTTATCGGTGTGTTCTTTGGCTTTTTCTGCAGTTATCCTAATTTCATTTGTGATATCTTTAAGCATTCTGTAAATTAGTTTTTTATATTCTGTATCTGATAATTCCAGGATTGTATCTTCATTTGGGAAAGATTTTGATTCTTTTGTTTGGGGGATTGGAGAAGCTGTCATGGTCTGCTTCTTTAAGTGGTTTGATATGGATTCTTGTCTCCGAGCCATCACTGGGAAACTAGTTTTTCCAGAAAATCCGCTAAAAAAAAATGCAGTCAGATCCCTATCAGAGTTCTCCCTCTGGCTCAGGCTATTCGGATGTTAATGAAGCCGCCTGGGGAGGGTGGGAGAGGGAACAGAGAGATAGGAGAGTAGCACCTCAGAATATAGCCAGAGTTGCTTGTCTTGCTTGGAATGACTATTATATCTGAGATTCCCGCGGGCACGTTGCTTATGTGTGCTGGCTGTGTGGAGATTGCCCCTGGGGGGTCTGGCCCGCTGGAGTCACGGTCAGATCCTCCGCTTCCAGCCGCACGCCCAGCGTCAAGGCTCCCCTACTGGAACGGTGCACTCTCGACTCCAAAATCAGTCGCTGCCTCCCGGGGACTTCTCGTCCCTCCAGCCACGTGGCCGTGCCGCCCCCACGAACCAGTTGGGCCGCCTCCCGGGGTTAGTTCAGATGGGTGGAGCAGCTCCCCGTGTTTGTGCCGTGACCGAGTGTCCCGGCTGGGACGCTGATCTCCCCGCTCCAATACCAGTCGCTGCCTCCCGGGGACTTCTCCTATCGGCTGCGTCCCACGCCGCCCGTGCGACCCGGCTGGGCCCCTTCCCGGGGTTAGTTCAGGGGGGTGGAGCAGTTCTCCGTGTTTATGCCGTACCTGCGTCCAGTCCAAATCCCGGCGGGACGGTTGCCCGGCTGAGACACTGCTCTTCCTGCTCCGAGACCAGTCACTGCCTCCCGGGGACTTCTCCTACCGGCTGCGTCCCACGCTGCCCGTGGAACTGGCTGGTCCCCCTCCCGGGGTTAGTTCATGGGGGTGGAGCAGCTCTCTGTGCTCGTGCTGTACCTGACTGGTGCGCTGGCTCCAGGCTCTGGGAACAATCGCTGCTTCCCCATATTAGTTCGTTCTCCGTCTCTAAATCTGTGTTTGTTGTTCAGGGTTCGTAGATTGTTATGTATGTGATCGATTCACTTGTTTTTCCGTGTCTTTTTTGTAAGAGGGATCTGAGGTAGCGTCTGCCTAGTCCGCCATCTTGGCTCCCAGGTGACACTTTTTAAAAGAACAAACGAAAAAGTTCACGTGTCGTTATTCTAAAATGGAAAATGTTCACCTCTACAACTATGATATTATAACTCTAATATATTTACCACTTCAATACACCATTATATTTACCACTTCAATACACCATTCTTTCTTCGTTATCATAAGAGATTGTTGTATTTACACATCTCCCTTGCCCCATTGCTGTCGAGTCAATTCCAACTCAGAGCGATCATAGAGGACAGTAGAACTGCCCCATAGGGTTTCCAAGGCTGTAAATCTTGACAGAGGCAGACTGCCACGTCTTTCTTCTGCAGAGCTGTTGGTGAGTTTGAACTGCTGACCTTTCAGTTAGCAGCCAAGCACTTAACCACTATGCCACGAAAGCTCCACATAGATAATTATTAAAAATATTGTGAAGTGGTTTTAAAATTTAAAAAATTCTGTGTAAGTGATGTATAATAGGGTTTCAGTGATAGTAGCTGAAGAAAATTAAGAAAATCATTTTCTTATATGTAGTGGTTAATCAATAAACATTATTCTGCTGATAACTCAGAACCAGAAGGATCATTCATGAGTGGACTAAGAATACTGGCTGTAGAGAAACGGGCTGATGAGAGAATTTTGACTGTTACAGAGAAGTATTTAAAATGGATTGTATGATAATGAAATTTTCGAATTTGTCAGTTCCTTTGTATTTGAAGATAATAGTATTAAAAACAGTATTGAATGAAAATCTGTTTTGGAATAATCGTGGTATACCAGTTTTCCTTCCCAACCTGCATAATTTTGTTAAGGGTTAAAAATGGACCTGAATGTTTGAATGCCAATTGAATGGAAGGTCATTCTGAACCTCCCAGTAATTTTTAAAACAAATTTAAAGCCATCCTTCTTTTTGCTATTGATACATTTGAGACTTTCTTCTTTCATTATTATAACTCAGTTACAGATCATTATAGGAAATTATTTACTTTAACTATCTTGAGGCAGTTCTTCCTAGATTGTTCTAGATTGGCACTGACAGCTCTTTACTATCTTTATTATTACTTTTTAAAGTAATCAAGGTTCCCTACTTTAAGTTCTTGTTTTTAATAAAACATTTTGCTTTTCTCTTCCTTTTATTGCTTTTTTCAACTCTTTGGTCAGTGAAAGCCCCGATAACAAATATTCTTGGCTTAAAAAACTATGAAATGTATATATGGAGACCAATATAATTAAAAGTTTTGAATAGACTCCCTGCTGGATTAACTCCCACAGATTTTCTGGATGAGCAGCTGATTCAGTTTGACCATCTGTGAATACTGCCCTTTATAAAAATACTTTTCTTCCTTTCATCTAGTTCATTCCCAGTCTTTGTTTTTTTCTAGCTCATTTAGCGTGTGGTAAACTCCATCTTTTAATTATGATGGTTCTGTGGTTTGAAAAATAATAAATGATAAATGCCATTGTTTACAAGTTCTAAAAATAATTGTAGAAGGTTTGATTATATATAGTTATGAATTATTTATGGACATTTTTGAGATATATGTAAATACAGTAGTGAAATGAATCCCACACATACTTATTACTCAGCTTCAGCACTTATCAACTCATGTCCAGTCTTACTTCATCTATGCCTCCCTTCACCATACTATATCCTAGGTGTCGTACCATTTTATCTATAAATCTTCCTCAAGAGGATTATTGAATAATAATTGGTAAATTGGAATGGATGAAATTCAAGAATCCAACTAGATGCTCAGAAGTAATAGGTAATGAAGAAGCTGTGCTAGAAGGGAATATGAAATTTTCTGCTGAAGTTGACTTTGTCCATAGTAGCTATATTACATAAGAAGTTGAAGATTTTTCCCAACTTCTGCAGTCTGAAATTGATCAAACATGCAGTCAAGATGCATGATGATTACTAGTGATTGGAATGCAAAAGTTAGAAACAAAGAAGGATCAGTAGTAGGAATATATGGCATTGGTGATAGAAAAGACGCTGGAGATGGCACAATAGAATTTTGCAAAACCAATGACTTGTCCGTTGCAAATACCCTTTTCAACAATATAAACAGTGACTACATATGGACCTTGTAGGATGGAATATACAGGAATCAAATTGACTACATCTGTGGAAAGACACAATGGAAAAACTCAGTATTGTTAATTGGAACAAGGCCAGGGACTGACTGCAGAACAGAACATAGGTTACTCATATGCAAGTTCAAGTTGAAGCTGAAAAATTTAAAACAAGTCCACGTGAGCCAAAGTACGACCTTGAGTGTATACCGCCTGAATTTAGAAGTCATCTCAAGAATAGGTTTGACACATTGAACACTAATGTCCCAAGACCAAAGGAGATGTGAGATGACATCGAGGACATCATATATGAAAAAAAGAAAGAGGTCATTAAAAAGAACAAAACCCATTTCCATTGCCATCGAGTCAATTCCAACTCATAGCAACCCTATTAAAAAGACAGGAAAGAAAAAAAAGACCAAAATGGATATCAGAAGAGATTCTGAAACTTGCTCCTGAATGTAGAGTTGCTAGAGCACATATAAGAAATGATGAAGTAAAAGAGCAGAACAGAAGATTTTAAAGGGAGGCTTGAGAAGACAAAGTAAAATATAACAGTAAATTATTTCATGACAAAAGAAAATTTTAATTTTTTTTGGATTGTGACTATTAATGTTAAAAAGAATTGTTGTCATTAGGTGCTGTCGAGTTGGTTCCAACTCCTAGTAACCCTATGTACAACAGAACAAAATTCTGTTTGGTCCTGTGCCAGCTTCACAGTTGTTATGCTTGAGCCCGTTGTTGGAGCCACTGTGTCAATCCATCTCATTGAGGGCCTTCCTCTTTTTCACTGACCCTCTACTGAGCATGATGTCCTTTTCCAGGGGCTGGTACTTCCTGATAACATGTCCAAAATATGTGAGATGAAGTCATGCCATCCTTGCTTATGAAGAACATTCTGGCTGTACTTTTTCCAAGACAGATTGGTTTTTTCTTCCAGCAGTCCATGGTATTTGAGAATCATTATTCTAGAGCAATTTTTTTTCTTTTTCCTTTTTGTGATTTTTTTTTTTTTTTTTTTTTGCCTCCAGGGTAAAAATTATGGATGGTTTCTCCAGATTTTGGGGGGAAGAAAATAATTTAACAAGGGATTAATATTTTTTTTTTTTTTTTTTTTTGTCTTATGCTGGGTTCTTTAGAGAAGCAAAACCAGTGAAGTGTGTAAATATGTAGAGAGATTTATATCAAGGAAACCACTTGCAGTTGTAGAGGCTGGAATGTCCCAAATCCGTGGATCAGGATAGAGGCTTCTCCTGACTCACATAGCTGCAGGGGGCTGATGAACCCAAGATTGGCAGGTCGGAAAGCAGGGCTCTCGTTCTCAGGTTGTGAAGATAGAGAATCCCAAGATTGGCAGGCAAGACCACAAGACTTCTGATTCTCATACCTGCAGGGGCTGATGAACCCAAGATGGGCAGGCTGGAGAGCAGGGCTTTTGTTCACAGGCTGTGAAGATTAATGAATTCCAAGATTGGCAGGCAAGACCACAAGACTTCTGATTCTCACAGCTCCAGGGGCTGATGAACCCAAGATCAGCAGGTTGCAGAGCAGGGCTCTTGCTCACAGGCTGCGAAGGTCAGTGAATCCCAGGATCAGCAGGTAAGCTGGTAGCTCAAGTCCTAAGAACCAGAGGTCAGACTAACAGGAGGCAGCTGCAGGATCCAGAGCAGGTTAAAGCCAGGACGTCCACTTATGTTCGGATGTAGGCCACATGCCCTAGGAAACTCCCTTTCAACTGAGTGGCTGCTCACAGCAGATTCCATCATGGGGGTGATCACATGTAAACACCGAGAATCATGGCCCAGTCAAGTTGATACGCGGTCTTAACCATCACATTATTCTTCAAGCTATGGTAAGGAGCCGCGGTAGTGCAGTGGTTAAGCACTTAGCTGCTAACTGAAAGGTTGGTGCTTTGAACCCACCAACCGCTGCATGGGAGAAAGATGTGGCAGTCTGCTTCTGTAAAGATTTACAGTTTTGGAAACTCTGTGGGGAGTTCTGCACTGTCCGATAGGGCTGCCATGAGTTGGAATCAACTGATGGCAGTGGGTTTGTTTTTTTAAGCTGTAGTAATCGTTTCAGTAAAAATTGTCCTTATAGAGTAAATGTGATATGAGTGTGAACTTTTAATGAACTTCATATTCAAAATACGTAAATACAGTGTGTCAGGCAAAAAAAAAAAAAAAAAATGAACCTCTAGTAAATCAGAATCACATTTTGAAAGAATCTTGAGGTTTCAAAACCTTTCAAATCATGTCAGGTAAGAAACTATTACACTATTAATAAGTATATGTACCAGGCTTTTCCTTTTGAAAGACTACTAAAAAATAGATGAAAGAGGAAAAGGGCCAGGAGTCTTTGTATTTCTCAAGCTAAAAGAACTGAAGAACAAGCCTTGAGTTGCAATATTGAAGTATTCTATGGGCAGAATTTTGAATGACACAGGAAACATTGAAAGGAGATGGAAGAAATACAGTCACTGTACCAAAGAGATTTGGTCGACATTCAGCCATTTCAGGAGCTAACATATGATCAAGAACCAGTGGTACTAAAGGAAGAGATCCAAGCTGCACTGAAGGCATTGGCAAAAAACAAGGCTCCAGGAATTGATGGAATACCAATTGAGATGTTTCAACAAATATATACAACACTGAAAGCGCTTTTTTGTCTATGCCAAGAAATTTGGAAGGCACCTACCTGGCCAACCGACTAGGTAAGATCCATATTCGTTCCTGTTCCAAAGAAAGGTGATCCAATAGAATGCAGAAACTACTGAACAATATCATTAATATCACACACAAGTAAAATTTTGCTGAAGATCATTCAAAACTGGTTGCAGCAGTGCGTTAACAGGGAACTGCCAGAAATTCAAGCCCAGATTCATAAGAGCACATGGAACCAGGGATATCATTGCTGATGTCAGATCTTGGCTTAAAGCAGAGAATACCAGTCAATAAAACCTGTGTTTTATTGACTGTGCAAAGGCATTCGACTGTGTGAATCATAACAAATTATAGATAACATTGTGAAGAATGGGAATTCCAGAATAATTGTTCTCATGTACAACTTGTACATGGACCAAGAGGCAGTTGTTTGAACATAACAAGGGGATACTGGGTGGTTTAAAGTCAGAAAAGGTGTGCGTCAGGATTATATCCTTTCACCATACCTATTTGATCTTTATGCTGAGCAAATAATCCAAGAAGCTGGACTATATGATGAAAGACATGGCATCGAGATTGGAGGAAGACTCATTAATAACCTGCAATATAAAGATGACACAATCTTGCTTGCTGAAAGTGAAGGAGACCTGAAGCACTTACTGATGAAGATCAAAGAGTATAGCCTTCATTATGGATTGCACCTCAACATAAAGAAAACAAAAATCCTCACAAGCAATAAGCGACATCATGATAAACGGAGAAAATATTGAAGTTGTCAAGGATTTCGTTTGTCTTGGATCCACAATCAATGCTCATGGAAAGAAGCAGTAGTCAAGAAATCAAACGGTGTGTTTATTGCATTGGGCAAATCTCCTGCTAAAGATCTCTTTAAAGGGGACTGAAGAAGAATTTTGATGCATTTGAATTTTGGTATTGGCAAATAATATTGAATATACCATGGACTTCCAGAAGAACGAATTAATGTGTCTTGGAATAAGTAGAGCCAGAATGCTCAGTACTTTGGACATGTTATCAGGAGGGAACAGTTTCTGGAGAAGGACATCATGCTTGGTAAAGCAGAGGGTCAGCAAAAAAGAGGAAGACCCTCAACAACAGGGATTGACACAGTGGCTGCAACAGTGGGTTCAAACATAGCAACGATTGTGAGGATGGTGCAGAACAGGGCAGTGTTTCTTTCTGTTGTATATAGGGTTGGTATGAGTCAGGTCCAACTGGATGGCATCTAAAAACAACAACAATCTTACTGTAAAGCAAAACAGTTACTGGATTTGTATCTTCCCTATTCTGGAGAACTAACTGGTGTAGACTCATTGTTTACTGCATTCTGATGTAGTCAAAACTGAAAAGTAAATGAAGACTTTATTGTTACAGTTCTGTTTTGTATTCTGCATGATTAGTCTGTTCCCTACTATGGGTGTGGTTGTTTGCAACTGAAATGAAATCTTTCTGGTTGAAAAACGTGAACATGTATGTCTTTATGTGCCCGAAAGTTATTTCTAAAATACTACTATGCTAAATGCATCAAGTCTTTTTTTCTATATAGCAGCTTAATATTTGTCAACAAATATATATATATATATATGTCAGCCACAAAGTGCATAAAGAATGTCACAGTGGAAAGAACCACAAGACTGTTCAAGATTGAAAACAAAGGTTTTTATTATGGCAAAAAAAAAAAAAAGGGCAGGCGTTTCTGGAAATGGGGAAATGGGGAAACACAGTGCCTGGAGAATCTCGACAAGGTGCTCTGGGGGATTGCAGTGGTATGGAAGTTAATAAAAGCAAAAACCACAAACAAGGAGGGGGTACAATGGAGCAGTTCTGATTGGTTAATATTTACAAAGTTGCAGGCAGCAGGGTTTTGGTTAACCACCTTTGCAGGGGTTGACCTCCTTTACAGGGGTCGTTCCAGGTGACAGGATTTGGCTGACGGATTTTCCTGGCTTTAAGTACACAGTATTGTAAAGGAGGTCAAAAATACATTTTTCTAGGGGGGCCCAGGGGTAATTTGGCTTAGCTACCGTATTCACATGTTTAAAATCATGTCTAACACCTGCACAAGCTGAATAATCTCTTAACATCAGACTTTTTTTTTTTTTTTACCACAACTTGGTAATAAGCAGAACAGGATGGGCAAAACTGCATTTTTCTGTACAATTACCTGTTTCTAGGTCAGAGGTACAGTGGAAATTTTACAGAAGTGACAGACTTCACTGTATGACACAAGATGCAAATGTAGTTACTTAGGACAAAAGGGATTTGGCCTAGACCTCAGAATGTCAGTCACTTCAGGAGCCTTGATTTTGGAATGCTCTTCTTCAACAGAATTATGCATTTTGCATTTAGGGGGTGGCTGTATTTTTTATATTTGTAACATTATATGTTTTGCAAGAGTAAATTTTCTTTGGATTACAAAAGTAATGATGTTTATTTTAGAAAATTTGGGAAATATTGAAAAATGCCACCGTATTTTAAATCTAATAGTAATGAAGATAAAATGCTTTAAAATTTATATAGAATGTTTTAAATGTTGGGCTCAGAACAAATCATTGGTAAATGATCTTTAGCCATTTCAACACCAAAACACTTAGCCAGAGAAGGATTTTGTAGTGTTGAATAATAGCAGTATCCCATCATGTAATTTTATATTGTGGCAATATTTTTATTTTGCAGTTCTAGCAAGTACAAAAATAGAGGTCTCTTCATAAACCACAATCACAGGCAGTACCCACATTTTTGGACATTACAGCTCTACTTTTTCTTGGTTTCCTAGTTGACACCATTACTGTTCTTATCATCCTGATTTTATTTATTTTATTGAGTCACTAGAATGCAGGCATAGGAATGTGGCAGCTAGACCCCAGGAATGAAATGTCAGGTTATATTTCTGGCTTAACACATAAGGGAGGGGTGTTTTTGAAACTCCTTTTAAAAACTCAACGTAGATAATTGTTTTTACTGCTTTCCTTTGAAGTGGGATGTGTTTTGATAACTGTCACAGATTGTTATTTAAGTTAGCAGCAGTTATCTTCTGGTTGTTTTAGCCTTTCTGAGAAGCTGCTCTTATAGATTTGAGTAAACGGAGGTAGTAAATGAGAATAAGGTGGAGAAATACTAAGCTAGTTCTTTTTTAAAGAGTAAAGTAGTAATTATTGCCTATGGAGTTGTACTCAAGAATCCAGGTTTAGTTTTTCTTAATTTATTACCTTTAATTCCTACTTCTCTATTCAAGAAAAGTGAGAAATAAATGACGCTTTTTGCACTGAGTATAGATAGTTTAAATAGACATCAATATGTGTATATATGGCTTCTGTAATTTTAAAAGCCTGTGTAGGGCCGCTATTTTGACAGCACTGGGTTTGGTTTGGTTTTTGGTTTTGCCAGGTCATTAAAATTACCATTGTTTTCTGTAACATGAGAGAGCTAGCATGTTTGTAAAGTTAAGGGAAAAAGAGAAGGTACAAAAGTGTTTCTATGTTACGATTACTTTTTAATTAAAAGCATAGGAAAAAACAGCAAAGACACGTTCCCAAATGTTACAGTGGTGATATTTTGATGTTGAGATTATATGTGGTTTCCTCCCGTTTTTCTGGTTTTGTGAATCCATCTTTTTCAGGAGCGTGTTTGCTTTTACAAGAAGAAAAAAAATGAATTCAAAAGACCTCAGGAGCCCCTGTTTTCATTGAGATTAAGCCACCGTTTTGTCGGTTGATGCATGAGGGAATTGTACCTTAAATATTTTAAGTGAAAATATTAAGCATGCACTCATTCATGCACGTAACAAAACATAAAAAAGCCTTTTTCTTTTCTTTGAGTATGGGTCTATTTTTGGAAGTTCCACCTTATCTTTGTTTTGTAAAGCACACTCACAATACTTAATGTTTTCCTGTTTGAGTTTCTTTAAAATGTAACAAAAACTTAAGACTTTTGCAAAACAATCTGGATTTCCTCCAGCTTTTTCCCTGTAGTCTTTTCCAATTGTCTTGCCAATGTTTGATTCAAGAGCAGTTTTATCTGGTATTTTGAGAGCATTCAATTTTATTTTCATGGAAGCAACAGCCCTCTTTCTGTACTCATATTTCATTGATTTATGAAATTATAAGAAATGTAGCTGGTATAAACTAGTTTGGGAACACACAGCCGACTAACAGGTAAATTTTTATGAAACTAACAACTTCATTGTCTTGTTTATTTGTGTATATATTTTTCAATTTGTACTCTTTTGGGAGGAGAGCCTTGCTTTAAGTCGGCATAATTTTGACATTCATTCGTGTTGTATATATTAATAGTTCATTCCTTTTTACTGGTGAGTTGTAATCCATTGTTTGCTTATACCACTATTTGTGTAGTCATTAACTTGTTAATGGACATGTGCCTTTCTTCCTGTTTTGGGCTATTAAAAATAAGCCTGCCATGTACATTTGGGTGGAAGACTGTGTGTGGACATACGCTTTCATTTCTCTCGGGTAAACACCTGGAGATGGAATGGCTGGGTTGTATGTTTAATTTTTTAATAAATGATCAGACTGTTTTCCAACGTGGTTGTCCCATTTTATAATCCCACCAGCAGTGTATGAGAATCCCAGTTCCTCCACATCCTTGTCAAGACTTGATATGATCAGCCTTTAATTTTAGCCATTTTAATAAGTGGCTTATTGTATTTCACTGTAATTTTTAATTTTCTTTTCCCTAATGATTAACAATGTTGACCATCTTTTCACAGTCTTACCTGTTAAGACTATTTTATCTTTTTGTGGAAAAAGTCCAAATCTTTTGCTCATTTCTAAAACTTGGATTAGTTGCTTTCTTGTTGTAAAGGCTTTTTAATATATGTGTATTTTAGATATAGATGTTTTGTTGGCTGTATATTTTGTAAATATTTTCTCACGGTGTGGTTTTCTTTTTAATTTTCATGTCACTCAATTTTGATAAAGTCCTGTGTATTGATTTTTGCCTTTGTAATTCTTGCTTGTTGGATCATAGTTAAGAAATCTTTACAAAACCCAAACTTATTAGGAGTATGCTTCTTCGAGAAGTTTTATAGTTTTAGCGCTTACAGTTAGTTTGAGTATATTTTTGTGTAAGGTCTGAAGTAAAGCGAAGAATTTTTTTGGCTGCCCAGTTTTTATACCATTGGCTGAAAAGGTGATCATTTCCCCCATTGACTTGCCTTGCCAGCTTTGTCAAGTATCAGCTCACCATATTTGTGTGATTGTGTTTCTAGATCACTATTCTTTTCCATAAGGGAGCTTTGGTGGTGCAGTGGCTAGATGCTCAGCTGCTAACTGGAAGGCTGGCGGTTTGAACGCACCAGCTGCTCCTCAGGAGAAAGGTGTGGCAGTCTGCTTCTGTAAAGATTATAGCCTTGGAAACCCAGTGGGGCAGTTCTGCTCTGTCCTACAGGGTTGCTATGAGTTGAAATGTACTCAGTGGCAATGGTTTTGTTTTTGGGTTTGGTGTTCTTTTCCATTGATCTAAGTGTCTGACTTTATGTCTGGATTACTGTAATTTTATAGTAAGTCTTGAAATCAAGTAGTGTAAGTCCTTTATTTTTGTTGTCTTTTTCAAAACTGTTTTAACTATTTTCAGTCTTTAGCATTCCATATAAATTGTAGATTCATCGGATCAGTTGATACCAAAAAGCCTGATATGATTTTATATTAGGATTGCATTGCAACTATAGATCAGTTTTGGGAGAATTGACATCTTAAAAATATTAAGTCTTTTGAATGTCAACGTGGCACATTTCTCTATTTAGTTCTTATTTTTCTCAGCAATGTTTTATAATTATTGTTGTAAAGTCTTAAACATCTTTTGTGAAATTTACCCATATTTCCTATTTTCGTGCTGTTAACAAATGGTGGTTTTAAAATTTTTTATTTCTGATTGTTATTTTTTATATAGAAATGCAATTGATTTATATATATTGATTTTGAATTCTAGTAGTTTTTTTGTAGCTTTCTTAGGAATTTCTACACAATCATGCTATCTGTGACATGACAAAACATAATTTTACTTCTTGCTCTCCCATCTGTATATCTGTTCTTCTTGTCTTATTATACTGGCTAGAGATTCCAGGATAGTTTGCACAGAAGTGGTGAAAGCAGACATCCTTGCCTTTTTCCCAGTCTTGGGGTGAAAGAATCAAGTCTTTCAGTAAAGTATGATGTTAGCTGTAGGTTTTTCAAAGATGTTCTTTTATCAGTTTGAGAAACTTCTATTCCTAGTTTGCTGGAATTTTTATCTAGAATGGATGTTGGATTTTTGTCAAATGCGTTCTCTGCTTTTGGTTGAAATGATCATACAGTTTTTCATTTTTAACTTGTTAATACAGTGAATTACATTGATTTTTTTTTATGTTTCAGTGACATTTTTCTTTGCTTTAATATTTTTTTCCTTTTTCTGTTTTTGAAATGAGCTCTCGATTACAAAATATCAAACCACACTCAAGAGCGGGTATAGAAAACACTAGCCGTTGGCACAGCATGGAGAAGCCCACAAGTAAGGACAGACAGCAGCAGCAGGCGGCGAGAGTTCGGAAGTGATTGAAGCAGTGGTTACAAATGTTCACAGAAAGCTAAAAATATCCAACAGGTTGTGCCCTAATGTTAGCACAGGTTAGACTAGTCACTACCTTGATGGGTGGCCTCAGTGTGTTTGGGTTCAGATTCTCTGCACATCAATACAATTTCTTCTAGTTAAGAGCTCTTGGCGTGCACCAATCACAGGGTGGCTGGAGAACACTGGACCAGCCCATTAGTTTTTCAGAATGCTGTTGTCTAGGTTGGGGGTCATAAACCTGATAGATGTACTGAGAGACTTCAGGAACTCTACACTTCAGTGGCAGCATATAATTGGGGTTTCCTGGGTGGATACATAGCTTGTCCAAAATCCAAATGCCATCAGTGAGCTTCAAGGGTTGGTACAGCATGTCCTGCCCTTCAGCATTCCTCTTGGCAATAGTATGAACATTGTTGTTTTGCAATTCTCTGGAAACAGTGTCAGCATTTAAATGACATTTCTTAATCTGAAGTTGAAGTTAATTTTCATTGGGAGTATCCTTCCATGTTGCCAGGAAGACCTGGCGCACCATTTTGTCATCTTCTACTAAAAGCACATTGAGTGGGATGAGGCAGCGGAAATAGAAGACATCAATATTGTTTTTCATAGCCACCTGCAGGTTATTCAAAGGTTCCATCTTCATGACTGGGCCTAAGGTGTTGAGAGACAGGGAGACATCAATGCTCTGGTTTGGCATCAGTGGTGTATAGATGGCCAAAGGAGTACTAGGGATGACACCAAAGCTGTTCTTGTCAAACTGGATGGCAAAGTCTGTCATGTGCTGCAGAGCTTTATTGGTGAAGTTCATTTCCATATAGCTGTGTCCTTGGCAGTGAGTGAATGTTCCTGAAATCTCTAAGCCTTTCGCCTTTACTGCAGGCAGCCAGACAGCCTTTGGAGCCACATATCCACCAGGTGCCTTGCCTATTCCTGTGGATAGTTCAAAAAGGTCATTCAGACCACTGCTGACCACAGCAGGAGTAGGCGAAGGAGCAAAGGTTGCAGGCACTGATGATGGGATGAAGGACTGCCCAACCAGACTATCTAGTCCTCCTCCCAAGAGATCCACTCCTCCCATCTGTATGGATGATACCTGTGGCACACTGACCAGGGGACAAAGGTCAACGTTCAAAAGGTCCCCTAGAAGGCCACCTTGAGATGGTATAACCTGAGCTGTTCCAGGTTGGTTGCAGTGGTGGTGCCAACAGGGCTGTCACCTGCATCAGTGCTCCCATGATGAATTGGCAAGTATTTGCAGTGGATTCCATAACTTCCTTCTACAAAATCATTGGGAGGCTTATGGTACACAGAGGCCAAAGAACCAATGTGGCAGATTAGTTCGTCCAGCAGAGTTGGCTCAGTAAGATCTGTTTCCTTGGAGATCAGTGACTTCTCAGACAAGACTACTACTTTGGCTGAGACAGGGTCTGTTGAGAGAAGGTGCCAGTAAATATAGCCTCGGTCTCGAAGGTCAGGGTTACCAGAATCCTGGGTTGCCAAACTCAAGACTTGCTGGACCAGTTCCTGTGTTTCTGATGATTTCTTAAGAAACAACTTCACTATGGCAGTAAGCAGAGTAAGCTGCACCTGGGTGGTTTCATCATGAAAACCCTCTAGGAAGCTCTCTAGTAACTCATCTGCATTGTCAATTCTTTCAGCATATTCTCCCACGATCCAAATCATAGCTGCTCGAGCATCTGGCTCATCGAGCCAGTCTAAGTTCTCACATAGAGTAGCAATGGTACCTTCATACTTATTGGGATACTTGAGGAAGATGTCCTGGATGACAACAGTTGCCTCTTGGACCACATAATTTACTTTTGTCTGGATGAGATCAAGCAATGTGCTTACACAGCGCTCTGCAGATTGCTCCACCTTGATGGCACACCATCCATGGCCTGCACAGCTTTGCGAACAAAGTCAACATCCACCTCTGTGGCATATTCCTTCAGTTCTTCAAAACCTGTGCAGTGTTGGCTTGGGATGCCAAACGAATTATGATGTCCAACTTCTCTAGTTTAACATAGATGGGATCGTTGTACTTCACTAGGAAGACACTGATTTCCTGCTTCAAGATTTCAAGCCTTTCCTGGACAATTAGGTTGATGTTCCTCAAGGCGGCATACTGCACCTCTGCCTCCCCAGACAGCAAAATGACAAGTGGAGGGTCTAACTTCTTCAGCAGCATATTGTAGTAGTCAGAGTCCTTGGGTAACAACTCTAAAAATTTCATTAGGACTTTTACTGCCGAGAGCACCACTGCTGCGTTGGCATGGGATAGCCAGGGAGTTACCTGCTCACAGATGGTCTGAGCCCCCCGGTTGTCTTTAGGGTTTTAGTTAGATAGGCAGTCAAGGATGAAAATCTGGCCCTATTCAGTGCACTCATTCAGGGCTGTCAGCAGCTTATTAATGTTCTGTGGGTTTGGATTAAGTAGATTGCTGTTGGGTGAGCCTTGCTGATTTCAGATAACGCTGCTACAGCACTGGCCACCACCATTGGATTTGAATCTGCTATGAGATCTCACAGAGAATCCAGGAATCCCTGATCTTCCACCATTTGGGTATTGATATCATGGAACTTTGCCATGCAGACCACAGCAGTTTTCTGACCATAGGAGTCTTCATCCTTCAAGCACTTGCGGAGGGGCTCACAGAGAGATTCTGTAATCTTGTCTACCCAGATGCAGCCCATGGTTCTGACTGCCAAGGCTCGAATCAATGGATGGGGGTCTTCACAGTCCTTCACAAACAGTTGACAGCCATGATGGCCATGTCTGGCTGACTCCTGACATAGTTCATCAAGTAGAGATATGAGTTTCTTTAGTTCTAGGTTGTCAGTCTGCATATAGTTCACTACATCTGGAAAGAGAGCTAACATCCTTTCCACGGTCATAGCAGCAATCAATTTCTTCACAGCCTCCTTCTCTTCTCTTTCTTTTCATTGTTGAGTTCAGCCTTTAGTTCAAAGATTTCTCCGTTGTTATTGGTTGTGAAGTACTTGGAGTCAGTCATGGTTTTGGATCTTTAATGTGCACCGGAGGCAAGAGTGGGGTAGGCAGCAGCAGCCAGAGAGCACAGCCTCAGTGCTGGTGTAATGGTTTCCTGCCCGTCGTGATTCCTTCTCCAGGTCTCTACATTGATTTTTAAAAACGTTAAACCAACATTGCATTCCTAGGATAAACAACATGGATATGATGATGATTATTTTATGTATGTTGGATTTAGTTGTTAAATTTTGTTAGTAATTTTTGCCTCTGTTCATGAGAGGTATTAGTTGCTAGTTTTCTTGTAATGTCTGTCTGATTTTGGTATCAGAGTAATGCTGACCTTGTAGAATGAGTTGGGAAGTGTTCTCTCATCTTCATTTCTCTTTTTTTTAATACATGTTTGATAGAATTACCCAGTAAAGCCATCAGGGCCTATTGGTTTATTTGTAGGAAGGTTTTTGTCTATATATTCAATTTTTTTTAATTAATAAAATGTTATTCAGTTTAATCTGCTTCTTCTTGTGAGCTTCATTAACTTGTGTTTTAAGTAATTTGGCCATTACATTTCCGTTGTCGAATTTATTGGCGTAGAGTTGTTTATCATATTCCTTTGTTATCTGTAGTAGTATTTGCTATTTCCTTTCTCATTCCTAATAGTGATAACCTGTTTCTTTTTTTCCTTTTTCTTATTGGTCTGGTAATAGAGGTTTATCAATTTTATTGATTTTCTCTAAGAACCAGCATTTGGTTTTATTGATTTTTCTTTGTTGATTTTCTGTTTTCAGTTTCACTGATTCTGTTTTTATTTGTTCTTTTTCTAGTTTATTAGGATGGGGCTTAGGTCACTGGTGGTAGTTATACCTTTCTTCTTTTTTAATATAGTCACATAATGCTGTAAGTTTCCCTCTAAGCGCTGCTAGATATATCTCACAGATTTTGATGTTTCATTTTTATTAATTTTAAAATACTTTTCTAATTTTCCTTTTGACTTTTTCTGTTTTGGAGGCGGCCCATAGTTTTGGGGGTCTCTCCAGTCTCTGTTAGACCATTAAGTCTGATCTTTTTACGTGAATTTGAGTTTTGGTCTACATTTTTCTCCTGCTCTGTCCAGGGCTCTCTGTTGTATTCCCTGTCAAGACGGTCATTGGTGGTAGCTGGGCACCATCTTGTTCTGGCCTCAGGCTGGTGGAGTCAGTCTGTGGTTCATGTGGTCCTTTAGTCATTCGGGCTAATGTTTTCCTTGTGTCTTTGGTTTTCTTCATTCTCCTTTGCGCCAAACTTCTAAGACCTGAGACACCACTCACCAAAATGGGATGTAGAACATTTTCTTAATAAACTTTGTTAATGCCAGTTGGCCTGGATGTCTCCTGAAACTATTGTCCCCAGGTCCTGACTTTTACTTTTACCTGTGGGTTATTCGAAGCATGTTATTTAGTTCCCAAATAGTTGTGGATTTTTCAAATATCCTTCTGTTATTGGTTTCTAATTTAATTCCATTGTAATTAGAGAACATACTTGGGATGATTTGAATTCTTTGTTTTATGACTCAGAATATGGTCTATCTTAAGTGTTCTGTGTGTACTTGCAAAGAGATGTATCTGTATTCTGGTTGAAGTGTTCTATAAATGTCATTAAGGTTCAAATTGGTTGACAATATTGTTCAAGTTTTTTGTATCCTTACTGATTTTCTGTCTATCCATTTTATCAGTTATTGAGAGAATGATGGTGGTATCATTGACTATACTTATGGATTTGTTTTTCTTTTGAGTTTTTTATTTGTATGTTTTGAGAATCTCTTATAGATGCACAAATGTTTCAGATTGTTGTGTCCTTTTGATAATTATGAAATAATCCTCTTGACCCTTAGTAATATTCTTTGCTCTGAAATCTTGTTATTAATATGGCTACACCACCTTTTTTGGATTCATAATATACTGGGTTTTTTTTTTTTAATGTATCTTTTTCCATTCTTTTCATTTTAACTTATTTGTTTCTTTTATTTAAAGTGGGTTTTCTATAAGCACCATATAATTGAGTCTTGCATTTTTATTCAGTCTGACAATCTCTGCCTTTTAATTGGGGTGTTTGAATCGTTTACTTTTAATGTGTGAAATACTAGTTTTAATAATTATAAGTATGGATTTAAAAATTTGGTTACTTTAATGGATTTAATTATATAACTTCTTTCATAAAATTTAATTGCCATTAAAATCATTTCATTTTGTTTAAACTTATTGTATCTAGTTTATCTTAGGCCACTTAAAAACAAAGAAAGCCAAAGTTGGGAAATAAGATAGAACTGCATTACTACATTCCTCCAAAGAGTTCTTTCGTGATGTGTTAGTTATAGAAGGGCAAAATAGAGAGTGGTACTCTCAGGGTCACAAATTGGAGTCAACAAAAATGTATAAACCAGATTCCAGTATTGTTGTAGTATGCTTTTTAATGGCTCCTATTTGGTACAGGTTTTAGATTATCTGGGATCTTACATCACCTTGGGAATTTTTTTAAAGATACTGATTACCCAGTACCTCCCCAGCCCAATCTCTGATCGTTATGCCCTGGAATCCATTTTAAGATAACGTAACTCTCCATATGATTCTTAGATTCTTCTGGGTTTGAAAACCGTTGTGTGTGCTGGTTATTTGAACATGTTAATCTCTAACTTCTCTGATCCATAGTCTTCTCTTGGTGCCATTAGAGGAAAAAGCCCTGAGGCTTAGGTGTTAAACACTCAGAATGTCATACCTGCATAAAACAATCTTGACATGCTGTGTGTAACATTGCTAGGTTAATAGAGATCAAATCACATGAAACCTTCACTTTAACACCATCCTTCCTTTGGTTGCTCAGTAAAAGATTGTATCTCCTATATGGTTTAATTTAGTAATACCATGTTGCTTTCGTTAAACAAATCTTTTGAGTTTGTACAATGTGCTGGGTAACAGTCATCACCTTTCTTTTATAGAAAGAAGGTAGTTTTTTAAAAACTTATGTTTTCTCCCCAAAAGATACATGAATTCTACTTCTCTGATTTTTAAGTTTCTGCAGTTTGTTTGGTCTCAGTGTAGAGTCCCTGGGTAGTACAGTTAACCTGCTCCGCTGCTAACTGAAGAGCTGGAGGTTCAGATTCACTCAGAAGTGCCTTGGAAGAAAAGCCTGGTGATCTGTTTTCAGAAAATCAGCCTTTAAAAACTCTATAGAGCACAGTTCTACTTTGGCACACATGAGGTCACCATGAGTTGCAATTAACTTGATGGCATCTGGTTTGGTTTTTGGTTTAATAATACAAAATTAGAATGTACTTACTTAAGTTGCCTGATTCAAGGAGATTAAAAGGTTAAGGAATAAACAGTTTTGCATAGTTGTTACTTTGCCTTCATCCGCATTAATTTTATCAACCTATACCTTTAAACACATGGAGTCACTGTGGGTGAGAATCGACTCAACAATGGGTACCTTTACATAATGATTATAATTTTATTTTTAGCATGGGAAAATCAGTTAAAAAGTACATGGGTTTGAAAGCTGATATAGGATATGTACAGATTGTTTTGCAATAATTTATTATAAAGTAGATACTAAAGTGACTGTTAATAGTATTGTGTGGTAAATGTTCAGTTATCTGCAAGATAAAGAATGTTTTACTTAGTTGAGGATTTTTTCCATATGACACTTGGAAAGGCTGGATAGAATTTCCTGTATGGCAGGTCATTATTGAGACTTCTACTTATTATTGCACCGTAGGCATGTGGAATTGCCAACTAATAAAGAATTGTAGTTAACAGGATACTGTTATTTGTCACAGACAAAATGTAAAAGAAGAGAATGTTGAAAGTTTGTATTTAAAAATGAACTTTTCTAGAATAATGTTTAAAAGCCCATTAAAAGTGTAAATCCATCTAGAAAGCTAAAATCCAACTAAAAGCTCCTTATAAAATATAAAAAATTAGTTTTAAAACTCAATTTTTCAGTTTTAAATAACAATGAGTAATATGCAGTCTACTTGAACTTCAGTTTTTAACTATTTCAGTAAACTTGTTATTGGTTGCCAGCAAGTCAGCTCTGAATCATGGTGACACTTCGTACAACAGAGTGAAATGTTTTCTGGTCCTTCACTGTCTTCAGGATCATTGGTATGCTCAAGTCCATTGTTGTGGCCACCGTATATTTTGGTGCTGTCCCATCTGCGAACTCATCTTCCAGCACTATATTGAACAATATTCTGTTGTGATCCGTCGGGTTTTCACTGGCTAATTTTTAGAAGTAGATCACCAGGCCTTTCTTCCTAATCTGTCTTAATCTGCAAACTCTGCTTAAACCTGT
The DNA here is from genome assembly GCF_030014295.1 of Loxodonta africana. Classification (NCBI taxonomy): domain Eukaryota; kingdom Metazoa; phylum Chordata; class Mammalia; order Proboscidea; family Elephantidae; genus Loxodonta; species Loxodonta africana. The sequence goes on from NC_087344.1 coordinate 131,624,276, forward strand.
CTACCATGGGGTGACCTGCTGACATTTGAAATACTGGTGGCATAGCTTCCAGCATCATAGCAACACACAAGCCCCAACAGTATGGCAAACTGATAGATGGGTGGTGGTTTAGTTAGTAAACTAGAATTGGAAATTGTAATCTAATCAGAATTTCTTCATGTAATTTCAGTAAGTTAGGACTGGAAATTGTAGTCTAATCAGAATTTCTTCATATATAGTAGAATGTTACAAAATGGATCATAACATAGTTCTTGAATTCATGGCTGTGCCCAAAAGTGATAATCTCAGACTAAAAATGTCAGGGGAGCATACCATGAAGGTCAGTCAGAATTAATAAATGTTGCATTTTCAAAGGTTTGTTAACAGTTTATTCTCATGAGTAGTTTAAACATTTTACTTGTGCTTCCCATAATGATGGTTAAAGCATCCTCGAAGGAGGAACTGCCTAGCCTTACAAGACCTAATGGTTGGTGAGGAGCAATGAGGGAGATAGAACACCTATGTAACCCAGTAGAATCAATGCCATGAGTTAGAGGGTAACAGATGTCATGACCAGAACACTCTCACAACTAGTTTATACCATGAAGTTGAGTAGCATTTTTTTCCCACAAACTAAGCCATATCTAAAATTATCACAAATTCCAAATTAATGGGGGCACCAATTAATTCGTTACGTGCAAAAGAGTATATTCTGCTTCTGTCTTCTTAATAAACCAACAGAAATGCTCTCTAGAATGCTGATTCTCAAAAGTGTCCCTGGACCATCATACAGCATAATCTTGGAACTTGCTAGAAATGCAATTTCTCAGGCTGTACTGAATTAGTAACTTGTGGCAGGAGAAGTAAGAGGGAGGTAAGAATCTGTTTGAAGATACCCTGCAAGTGATTCTGATATACTCAAATTGAAAACTAGTTCTCTAGAAAGTGATGTATATCAAACTTGTGAAATAATAGCAAGTTTTCAGCATCACTAATTCTAATTCTTGAACAGCTGTTCCATTAAGTTTTAGTTAATGATCTCCAAACCCAGCTGGAGATGAGTCTCAGTTGCTCTTTTTCTTTTTACTTACCAGTGAATGAAGCACCAGGTGCAGTTGTTGAAGTGTGAAAATAATTCAGCTTTGTAGACAGTGCTGGCATTTCTTTCTTAATTTTGAAAATGCTTTAATCTTGGTATGGCATTTATTTCAACAGTGAAGCCATGCCTATTTTAATGGCAGTTTGGACTTCTAAGAATTGAGAAAATCTCTGAATTTTCCTGCTAGTTTAGTATCAAAATTAATATTTTAGCTGGATGACAAAGCATACGTATAGTTTAGTTCCTTCTATTGTATCACCCTCTCCCCCCAGTGTTTACATTTTAATAGTAATTTTTAAGTGTCTTTTGTGAATAATTTACTATCTTCTTCACATCTTCCATATTATCACATATTATCCATACTATTTCCACTCTGGGAAAAAAAATGCCATCAGAGATTTATTCTAGTTAAAGGTATTCTGTAGTAGTGAGGCCCAACTATGTCCACTAACGTCCTCAAGAAACATCCAAAGGCATATCATTAAGAGTGACACAAGTATGTCTTAATACTCATTATCTGTTGAATCCAAAAAATCCAGTGCCATCGAGTCAATTCCGACTCATAGCGGCCCTATAGGACAGAGTGGAACTGCTGTTGAAGTGGTACTAAATAATGAATATTTGAAAGTGGACAACAAGGTCAAAAACACTTACAATGCTCATTAATAAATAAGCACATATCTTGCAGTGATACTAAAGAATTTTTTTTGTTGTATTAAACATATTTTATAGGTAGTGTTGGTAGTAGAGATCTTTAAGTCAAGGGCAGTGGTCTCAAAATTCTGTTTCAACTTAGCAACGCCCAACAAGTTTTTAACTCTGTACTCTGCCTGCTTAATCTTACTCATGCCATTGACATTAGCTGCTGTCTTCGTGTTGGAACTCCTGAATTTCTATCTTTAGTTCAGAAATTTCTCCTGAAAATGTAGATCATCAGCAGCCTACACGTTACTACATCCATAGTCCATGGGCACCTGAAATTCACTGACTAAAATAGATCATGTAAGTTTCCTTCACACTAGCCCTGTGACATATATTGATATGTATATATTACATTAAAAACCTAGTTTTTAATTGGTCTTGACTCCAGATGTTCACATAGTACCTCATTCTCCATTAAAATACCTTTCCGACTATGTCTAGAAATCCCACAAGAATGTCTCAAATGTATTTAAAAATAAAAAGTAGAACCCTCTCCATCTCTCAGGTGTGTGCTGGTCACCTCTTTGTTCACTGGGCAACTATCTTCAATCAAGCATCATCATCTCTGCTGCTGTCCCAAGAGAAAGTGCCAGAACGTGCTAGGGTCTTCCTGGTGCCAAAACTGATGCTATGTTCCATGTAGAAATGGAGAAAATTCTGATATCTCACATTTGTGTCCTGCTTTATCATCCATGAACCTGCTTTGTGTTTGAATGTGAGGAAATGGCTAACACCAAACAGTCGTACTTTCCCGCACATAGTATGCACTTATTGCTAGGAAGCACTTACACACCCTAGGACTAAATTTCTCACCACTACCCATGCACGTACCCATTCCTATCTAGTCGATTTCCACTCATAGCGACCCTGTAGAACAGAATAGAACTGCCCCATCGGGTTTCTCAGGAATGGCTGGTGGATTCGAACTACTTACCTTTTACCTTAACCACTGTACCACCAGGGCTCCACTCCTGCATGTAGATGGGGTCATATGAGCAGTTTTTGCCAAGATGATTGTTATGGGTTGAATTGTGTCCTCCCAAAATAGGTGTTGTAAATCCTAACCTGTGGAATTATAGCCTGTGGCTATAATTCCATTTGGGAATGGGTTGTCTTTGTTATGTTGATGAGACAGGATTAGCATAGGGTGTATCTCAAATCAATCTTTTTTGAGATATCAAACATTCCAAGATAACTTTTAGTTCTTTTTTACAGATTTTTTTTTTCTAAGCATTGAATTTTTTTCAACAATTCTTTGTATGACATGGTCCATCCAGCTCATTTCCATTTTGAATACACTCTAGTTTTTAATGTACCTCTTAAAATGTGCCCAAAATGACACATAATATTCCTATGCAATTGAATACAGATTTTTCAGAAACTATTCCTTCCTGTGATTTAAGATACTGTATTTTGGTTAGGAATATAGGCTTTGGTATCAGACAGATAGGAGTTTGAATCTGACTTTATTCTTAACAATTCTGTGATTAATCTGAGTTTAAATTAATATAATGTTATAGCATTGTTGGAAGAAGTAAATGAAATGATGCACATTTAAAGAGGTAGAATTATTCCTAGCCCACAATAAAGGCCCACTAAGTGGAAGCACTTGTTACTATGATAATTACATGCCTGTCAGTGCAGCCTAAAACTGTCCTAGATGTTTTTGCATCTGCTTCACACTACTGTTAAACAATTTTGTAATCAAATTTACCAGTGTATCTGTTACTTATCAACTTTTTGTCATTCCCTGAACTTTCACACCTTCCTCCATTGTCTTTCTCTGCGTTTTGAAAGCCATCTCCGTCCTTTCAAGGTCAGCTTATTCAGTGTACTTTTCTAGAGAAATTATTTGACCTGTTTTTGAATCCAGAAGGATTTTGTCTTCTTTTTTATGTCATTTATTATAATGACATTTGTTAAATTTTATAAAAGATGAAAATAGTCATAGTTCATATGAGAAGTTTGTAAATAGGTGACAGATGATTTGAGATGTAATATCTCGGTAAAGCTCAAGAGAAGGAAAAAACAGGTGAGTTGGATGCCCATCTTGTACCAGAGTATTTTTTTTCAAGAGATTGAAATATGTAAAAACCAAGCCTTGAAGTCAGCTCACCTCTGATTTTTAACTATAATATTTTATATTTTACAAATAGATACCCATTGCCATTGAGTCGATTCTGACTCATAGTGGCCCTATAGGGCAGAGTATAACTGCCCTGTAGGGTTTCCAAGGAGTGGCTGGTCGATTCGAACTGCTGAGCTTTTGGCTAGCAGCTGTAGCTCACCATAGCTCTTGACCACTGTACCACCAGGGCTCTATACTTCCCGCAGAAATATAATTTTTCTATAATTTTACTGCTGTCTAGTCAATTCTGACTCATGGCACCCCATGTGTGTCAGAGTAGAATTGTATTCCCTAGGATTTTCAGTGGCTAATTTTTCAGGTGCAGATCACCAGACCTTTCTTCCAAGGTGCCGCTGGGTAGACACAAATCTCCAATCTTTTGGTTAGGAGCTGAGCGCTTTAACCATTTGCACCACCCAGGGAAACCTATGTCTGTAATAATGTAATACTGTATTTAACTGTGAGGCTCTACTCCATCCTAATAGAGAAACACAATAAATCTCAGACAACCAGAATGATGTGAAGCACAGACTAAAGTCAGACCTAGGATGGTATCCTGATCTCATTACTCAGCTGGTGACTGTTTAATTTCTTTGAGATTTCATTTCCTTATCTAAATAAGGATAATAATAGTGCCTCTACAGAAATAAAAAATAGAATCCCATGATCACCTCAAGCAATCCAGAAAAGGCATTTGATAAAGTCCAACCCACAGTCCTGTTAAAAACTCTGGAAAAAAATAGGAACAGAAGGGAAATTCTTCAGTGTAATAAAGGGCATCTATATAAAACCAAGAAACCCTGGTAGCATAGTGGTTAAGTGCTATGGCTGCTAACCAAAGGTTCGGCAGTTTGAATCCACCAGGCACTCCTTGGAAACTCAATGGGGCAGTTCTACTCTGTCGTATAGGGTTGCTATGAGTTGGAATTGACTCAACGGCACTGTGTTTGGTTTTTTTTGGATACAAAACCAACAGCCAACATCATTCTCCATGAAGAGAGGCTAAACATTCCTCTTGAGAACAGTAACAAGACAAGGATACCCTTTATCACCACTCCTATTTAACATTGTGCTGGAAGTCCTAGCTAGAGCAGTAAGGCAAGAAAAAGAAATAAAGGGAATCTAAATTGGAAAGGAAGAAGTAAAACTGTCCTTGTTTGTAGATGATATGATACTATACATAGAAAACTCAAAAGACTATGAGAAAACTACTGAAACTAATATAAAGATTCCATAGAGTAACGGGGTACAAGATAAACATACAAAAATTAGTTGGATTCCTATACACCAATAAAGAGAATGACAAAAAGGAAATCAGGAGAATAATACCATTTATCATAGCCCCTAAAAAAATAAAATACTTAGGAATAAATCTGAACAGGAATGTAAAAGATCTATACAAAGAAAACTAGAAAACACTACTGGAAGAAACCAAAAGTGACCTACGTAAATGGAAAAACATACCAGGCTCATGGATAGGTATACTTAACATTGTGAAAATGTCAGTTCTATCTAAAGCGATCTACAATTACAGTGCAGTCCTAATCCAAATACCAACAACATTCTTTAAAGAGATGAAAAAAACTAGTCATTAACTTTATATGGGGAGGGAAGAGGCCCCGGATAAGAAAAGTACTGTTGAAGAAGAATGAAGTAGGAGGACTCATACTACCTGACCTCAGAACGTACTGTACAGCTATGGTAATCAGAAACAGCTTGGTACTGGTACAATGATAGACACATTGACCAATGGAACAGAATTGAGACCCCAGATGTAAATCCATCCACCTACAGTCACCTAATCTTTGACAAAGGGCTGAAGTCCCTTAAATGGGGAAAAGACAGTCTTTTTTAACAAATGATGCTGGCAAAACTGGATGTCCATCTGCAAAAAAAATGAAACAGGACCCATACCTCATACCATACACAAAAACTTATTCAGAATGGATCAAAGACCTAAATATAAAATGAAAAACTATAAAGACCGTGGAAGAAAAAATAGGGTCAAAGCTTATACACAGCATAAATAGGATACAAACCGTAACTAGCAATACGCAACCATCAGAAGATAAGCTAGATAACTGGGATCTTCTAAAAATTAAACACTTATCCTCATCAAAAGATTTCACCAAAAGAGTAAAAAGAAAACCTACAGACTAGGGAAAAAAAAAAAACATTGGCTATGATACGTCTGACAAAGGTCTAATCTCTCAAATATATAGGAAAACTCAGCACCTCTACAACAAAAAGGCAAATAATCCAATTAAAAAATGGGTGAAGGATATGAAGAGACACTTCACCAAAGAAGACGTTTAGGCAGCTAATAGACACGTGGGGAAGTGCTCATGATCACTAGCCATTAGAGAAATGCAAATCAGAACTTCAGTGAGGTACCATCGCACCCTGACATTCCTGGCATTCATCAAAAACACAGAAAATAACAAATGTTGGAGAGGCTGCAGGGAGATTGGAACTCTTTTGCACTGCTGATGGGAATGTAAAATGGTAGAACCATTTGGGTAAAATACGGTGCTTCCTTAAAAAGCTAGAAATAGAAGTACCATATGATCCAGCAATCCCACTCCTAGGACTATATCCTAGAGAAATAAGAGCCGTCACACGAGTAGACATATGCACGCCCATGCTCATTGCAGCATTATTCACAATAGCAAAAAGATGGAAACAACCTAAGTTCCTATCAACAAATGAATGAGTACGTAAACTATGGGACATATGCATAATGGAATACTACGCAATGATGAATCTGAGAAGCATCTCACAACATGGATGAATCTGAAGGGCATTATGCTGAGTGAAACAAATCACCAAAGGACAAATACCATATGAGACCACTATTGTAAAAATTCATGAAAAGGTTTACACACAAAAAGAAACAATCCTGACGGTTACGAGGAAAAGGAGGAGTGAGGAAGGAAAAACACTAAATAGGAAATAGATAAGTGGTAACTTTAGTGAAGGGTAAGACATTACACAGTACTGGGTAAGTCAGCACAGCTTGACCAATCAAAGTCATAGAAGCTTCATAGACACATCTAAACTCCCTGAAAGACCAAGTTATTGGGCTGAGGGCTAGGGACTGTAGTCTCAGGGAACATCCTTCTCAACTGTCATAGTATATAAAGAAAATGTTCTACATCCTACTTCCATGAGTAGTGTCTGGGGTCTTAAAAGCTTGTGAGAAGTCATCTAAGATACCTCTACTGGTCCCACTCTGTCTTGGGTAAAGGAGAATGAAGAAAACCAAAGATGCAAGGGAAAGATTAGTCCAGAAGACTAATGGACCACAATTACCACAGCCTCTACCAGACAAGAGTCCAGCACAACTAGATGGCACCCGGCTACCACCAATGACTTGCTGTGACAGGGATCACAAAAGAGGGTCCCAGAAAGAGCTGGAGAAAAATGTAGAACAAAATTCAGACTCATAAAAAAAGACCAGACTTACTGGTCTGACAGTGGAGAAACTCTGAGAATATGGCCCCCGGACACCCTTTTAACTCAATACTGAAGCCATTCTTGAAGTTCACCCTTCAGCTACAGATTAGACAGGCCTATAAAACAAACAAAACACAGGTAGTTCAACCATGTGTAGAGACTAAATCAGCACTCCAACCCAAAAGCAAGGACGAGAAGGCAGAAAGGGACAGGAAAACTGGATGAATGGAAATGGGGAACCCAGGATCAAGAAGGGGAGAGTGTTGACACATCGGAAGTTGGCAACCAGTGTCAGAAAACAATTTTGTATTGTTTAATGAGAAACTAAATTACTCTGTAAACTTTCACATAAAGCAGGATAAAAAAAATGATAATAACAGTGCCTCTTAGGCAAGTCTTCGAACCAGTTCATTATGGTTCGATCACCCCTGGGCATCTTGTTAAAATGTAGATTCTGATTTAGTATATGGGGGGGGGGATGTAAATTCTCAGCAGGGGGTCAAACCGAATGAACTGGTTGCGAAGCCCTGCTCTTAGGGTTGTTTTACTGTTACTGTTATTAAAATGAAGCCATATTATTAGATAAATATATTTTAGAATACTTCCCTTTATAAATTTTTTTTTTCTTGAGGTAAAATTCATATAACGTTAACCATTTCAAAGTGAACAATTCAGTGACATTTAGTCATTTACAATGTTGTGGAACCACCATCTCTATCTAGTTTGAAAACATGTGAGGGACTGTCTTTCTGCCAAGTAATATGTAATCTTGCTAGAGGTTTTTTTCCTCATTTCCTCCTTTTTTTTCCTCTTTCTCCCTTGCTTTCGTATTCTAAAAAATATTCGAAGCTGAAGTTTACATTAAATAAACGTTAGTAGAAAGCAGAATACAACTGCTTTTCAAGTTGCGTGCTAGACAGTGATTTGAATTAGAGAAACCAAGATATTTAAGAATTAAACATAGCCAGAACTTAACTGCAACCCAACAACAAAAAGAAAACAGGTTTGTGGTGGTTTTGTTTTTACTCTTGTTACCTGAACTCACATCAGTATTTATAATCACTGCCCTGCCACATTTTGATAAGGCAGGGATTAACTAAATCCTAAATAGTAAATTTTGAAATCGTTGCTTTAAATTATAAATGGTTTATTTTCTAAGTGCATTTTTTCACCATGAAGTTTAATATTCCATGCAATCTGTCTCTGCATTTGAGAATTAATTGAAGCTGTAGAAATTCTTTCAGAATGTAAAGTGACTTCCGAATTGCACTCTGCTGTGTGATATTCTAAACTTGATGGCTTGTTTATTCCTTTGTTCTTGATGTACATGTATGTGTATTACCCTTCAAAGATGATTCTGATTTTTTGCTCCTCAAAACATTTCTTCACCTCCTCTTACCAGTCCCTGAATAGGAAAGTTATGTCCTAGGCCATAGCTGTTTTGTAATCAGCTGTATTGTTAGTCTTAAAAACTCAAACTCTTTATCCATATTTTTATATACCTTGGTCTTTTGTCCTCGTGTTTTATTTTATTTCATTTGTGTTTTCATCTTTCATTATCATTGTCAAAAGTACAATGTTCATAACTTCTTACAGTCTCACTAAAAACTTAATATCTGTTTTTCTTGGCAGAAAGGGCTATTGCAAGACATGAAGTGCGAGAAATTGAGCAGCGACATACAATGGATGGCCCTCGGCAAGATGCAGCTTTAGATGAGGAAGAGGACATGGTGATCATTTATAACAGAGTCCCCAAAACTGCAAGCACCTCTTTTACCAATATCGCCTATGACCTGTGTGCAAAGAACAAATACCACGTCCTTCATATCAACACTACCAAAAATAATCCAGTGATGTCACTACAAGATCAGGTAAACACCACTTAGAGCATTCACAAATATTTTCTGACATTTTCTCACTGAAATTTTGTATGTGAAGGGTATTAAGCATTTTAAAGGGACATGTGTGCTGATCCCAGAGTCCCGGGTGCTACGAACAGTTAATGCAGTAGGCTGCTAAAGAGAGGTTGGAGGTTCCAGTTCACCCAGAGGTGCCTCGTTAGAAAGGCCTAGTGACCTACTTCTGAATAATCAGCCACTGAAAGCCCTATGGCGCGCAGCTCTGCTTTGACACACGTGGGATCACTGTGAGTCGGAATGGACTCCACGGAAACTGGTTTGGTTTTATGCTGATCTCAGCTAATCATAAATCTCCTGGGGGAAGGCACCAACCCAGTTTTGTATAATTTTACATTCTTCACAATATTTGGCACATTTCCTTTCATAGAATATGTACTCACATATTTCTCAAATAAATGAATTAATGAATGGCTTGGCTTTTTGAAGAGAAAATTCATGCTCTTTAGTATGATATTCTTTTAAAAATATGAAATATTTTTGGCAAGATACCCTGCAATAAAAATCATTCTGTTGTCTAAATTTATGATAGAGGAATATTTCTTTTATTTGATGAATACCTGTCCTCTATATAGGTCAGTTTTGTAGCGTAAATTACCTTAACTGGTAATTTATATAATTACTAGCTATGAACTCTTGGAAAACTGTTATTTTGGCTTATATTTTTAACATAATCTTGTCTTCTAAATTCTCAGAGATTTTAGATAAATAGGTAGATAATTTAATAAAATGATTTTAAGAAAAGTAGAAGAAATTACCTTATGAAATCAAGCTTACCCATCTCTGTAGCAGTAGGAGCACACATTACCCCAATGCCTGGAGCTGTGACTATAATTATAAATAAATGAAGTTCTGTCTACAAATATTGAAGAGGTTAGGAATTGGGCTTCATGAAAAGAAAAGGTAGTATTGAATCAAATACTGTATTTCAGTAGCCGGATTAGAAAAGTATTTGTGATAAAGTCCTACGCTTAGAATGACATTTATCTACAGGTAGTTCTGACTTACCACATGTTCAACAAGTAATGACGAACTGCACTTAAAAGATCTTCTGTTCTTTTTTTTTTTTTTTGCATCTTTAGTAATGTGTACTACATACAGTGTTGCAACACTTTACTTGTAGGTGTTATCAGTGTCATATGTTTATATGTAATGTTTCCAACCCCCGAAGACAAAGATCAGATTTACAAAGATACCGATAGCAATACTAATGAAAATTGAAAAAAGAAAGAGGTACTCTGCTTAAGTCAGAACCGAGTAGGTCAGAACAGAACCCATTGTAAGTTGGGGACTACCTATATTTGAAAACAGGTGAACTTGTTTTATTGCTACAGAATTGATTTATCACATTATACAGCATAACTATAATCCATACACTGAAGCAAGAGAATAATATTGATACACAAAGTTAAAATTGGCTTTCTTGTTAGAGAGTGTCAGCAGAGTCTAGTGATATGTGACATATCATCTAGCCATATAATTATTAGCTCACTGCAAGATCCGTGATTACTGTTTCCTAGAACGAAAAATCTACATCCATCTGCCAAGTCAAATAATTCTTCTGTAAATGAGAAGGAACATGAGCTTATTTAGCTAAGTGGGTCATAAAAACTATTCATTATGTAATATTGTACATCTCAAGGGCAAATGTGCTAAGTATTCAATCTTTATGCAGTGTTCAGTAGGTTTTAATCTATTTGCATTATTGCTTTTCAGACTATATCTTGATTTACAAAGAACGTTTCCTCATGTTCCCATAACAATTTCAAATTCAGTGTTTTTTTTTTTCTTTTTTTTTTTGGGAAAACAATGTTAGCTTGCCTGTTTGGTTTTCAGGGGTATTTTGTGTCCAGCATTACAAAGTTGTCTGGCAACTACGGGATGTCTGACAATGACACCAGCCTTTTATTTCCATGAGATATAAATCTACAGAAGCTCACCAGATAAGACATTTATAGATATCTGTAGTTTTTTGTAGTAGTACATTTTTTTAAATAGTTTTTTGTTGTTGTTATATAGAAGAAAATCAGTGGAAGAGAAGCCCAAATGCTATCTTAAAAGCATTTGGTTTACATACTAAACAAAGCTTAAAAAATATTTGTGTGGGGCAGAGTAGAGGGCTAGTCTTAATCATTTGTTGATATACGGGCAGTCCCCAGGTTATGAACGAGATGCATTCCTAATTGTGTCCTCCCTGCCCCACCACGGGAGGTTTTTTAATTTATTTTAATTTATTAATTAATTTATTATTATACTTTAGATGAAGGTTTACAGAACAAACTAGCTTTTCATTAAATAATTAGTACACATATTGTTCTGTGACATTGGTTACCAACCCCATGACATGTCAACACTCTCCCTTTTTGACCTTAGGTTCCCTATTACCAGGTTTCCTGTTCCCTCCTGCCTTCTAGTCCTTGCCCCTGGGCTGATGTGCCCTTTAGTCTCATTTTGTGTTAAGGGCCTGTCTAATCTTTGGCTGAAGGGTGAACCTCAGGAATTATTTCATTACTGAGCTAAACGGGTGTCTGGGGGCCATACTCTCTGGTTTCACCAGTCTCTGTCAGGCCAGTAAGTCTAGTCTTTTTTTTTAAGTCAGAATTTTGTTCTACATTTTTCTCCAGCTCTGTCCGGGACCCTCTGTTGTGATCCCTGTCAGAGTAGCCAGTGGTGGTAGCTAGGCACCATCTAGTTCTACTGGATTCAGCCAGGTGGAGGCTGTGGTAGTTGTGTTCCATTAGTCCTTTGGACTAATCTTTACCTTGTGTCTTTATTTTCGTTCTTCTCCATTGCTCCCAATGGGTTGAGACCAATGGGTTGTGATGGCCACTCACAAGCTTTTAAGACCCCAGCCTAATTGTGTCTTCAAGTCAAATTTGTAGGTAAGTCAGAACAGGTACATACAATACCCTACTTTACTTAGCCTTACTTCAGGGCAAGAAGGAAACCCTGGTGGCATAGTGATTAAGTACTGGGGCTGCTAACCAAGAGGTCAGCAGTTCAAATCCAGCAGGCACTCCTTGGAAACTCTACGGGGCAGTTCTACTCTGTCCTATAGGGTCACTGTGAGTCGGAATCAACTTGACAGCAGCAGGCTTTGGTTAGTGCAAGAAAAGGCTCAAAACTTTTTCAGTGACTTAAAATCTGCACATGCAATAAGTGAAGGTGATTGTGATGAAGAATTTTTTGTGAGTAGGGGTTCATTCGTTTCAAGGTGAGGGCTGATTTACATAATATTAAAGTGCAAGTACATCTGGAAGTTGGACTTTCAGAACCTGGGGACTGCCTGTACTTCAGAATGTCAGCTGGTAGTTCAAAACCTGGTTGTAATTAGGAATGGCTTGTATACCAAATATTCTCTAATATACCATATCTAAAGTATTTATTGATATCTTGTTCTGTACAGAAGAAATTCTTTAAACAAGTCATATTTACTGCTTCCCCTTTCCTTTTCATGACATATTAGATGGCATTTTTATTTCACCTTTAATCAAATAAGCATCATCTAAATCTAAACTTCTAAAACTATATTAAAACCCAAACCAAACCCATGACCTTCGGGTTGATTCCGACTCATAGTGACCCTACAGGACAGAGTAGAGCTGCCCCATAGGGTTTCCGAGGAGCTGCTGGTGGATTCACACTGCTAGCCTTTTGGATAGCAGCCGCAAGTTTAACCACTGCACCACCAGGGCTCCAAAACTGTATTCAGATGCTTTGAAAATAATTTTTAAAATAGTCCCTGAACTCCATCTTATATAACACACTTTTATTTTAATGCCATTATTTTGTTGTCCCTGTATATCCTTTTCAGCTCCTTTATTGTTGAAGTAGAAATTAAATGATCTATTTTGCTATTCCTTCTCTAAAAAAAAGTACTAGTCAATCTATCTGATTCAAGTGAGACTTAAAAGGTGAGATTTTTATTAAATCTGCTCTTGTCCCAATCTTCCATTTAAACCCCAATTTTCTCATAAAATATTTTGGGATATAATAGATGACCACATTCTTTATTCCTATATCCTTCTAACCTCAGCAGTTCAGTTGGCTTGATCTCTGCCTTAACTGCAGCTCTTTCATAGACATATTTTATACATACGATACTTGGCACTGTGCTAAACTGTTTACATGCTTAATTATTTCTATGAAAAATTTTAGAGGCAAAGCCCATACATTTTTAGTCTGATATAAAGCTATTCAATGCATATTTTGCTATCCTTAGAAGTAGTTGTCAACTTTGTTTTTGACTTTTTCATTTATTTATTGAGTTTATAATATATACAGAGATAGTACTACATTCTCTGGGGAAATACCAAAGAAATAAAAGCAAAGCCACATCTTTCAAGGAACTTATTTATAATTTGAACCAACTCGACAGCAGTGGGTTTGGTTTTTGGTTGTTAATAATTTACTTGAGAACATAAAACATACGCACGGAAACTATTTATGTAGCATTCTCCCCCCAAAATGTTTAACCTGGATCTAATCCTGAGGAGACAGACCCATATTGTAGAACATTCTACAGAATAACTGTCCTGGACCCTTACAAAGTGTCATTGTCATTATAACCAAAAAAAAGTCAGGGAGGGTGGGAAGGCGTTTAGGAGACTAAAGAGACATGAAAACCAAATGTAATGTGTGATCTGTTGATTGCATCCTGGATCAAAAATGATAATGTCTTTGTTTATAGGCAGTATATGCTGAGGTTTATAGGGATGAAGTATGATGTCTGTAACCTGCTTTCAGATGGCTCAGAAGAAATTAAGAGAGGGAGAAAAAAGATAAAAATGTAATTAGTGAATGTAGGTGAACAGTGTATGGATATTGACTATACTAGTCTTTCAACTTTTCTTTAGAGATTTTTCAAAATTAAAAAGCTGAGATAAAAGAAAAAGTTACAACAACGGGAAAAAAGATAAACGTTTGAAAATGCAGGGTTTCCAAGGAGCGCCTGGTGGATTCAGACTGCCAACCTTTTGGTTAGCAGCTATAGCTCTTAACCACTACACCACCGGGGTTCCCAATAGAAATGAGGTGGACTTCATTATTAGAGTTATATTTTTGAGATGAGCTTTACTCGGTTAGTAAATAGGTATTGTCAGGAGACAGGTAATCGGCTCTTCTTGTGAGAAAGTGGTGTATGTCAAATAGGTGTAATTCATAACATCTTTTAAGATCTTTCTTAATTTCTTAATACTTTTCTGTATTTAGGTCTGTGATCATATTTAACCCCATTACGTTAAGACATTGGAAATATCCAGAATTTGCCTTCTCTGTAAGACGACACAGTAATTTTTTTTTTTTTCTTTTAATTTGCTGCCAACCCAACCTCCGGTAATTTGCATTAGAGGCCACTGTTTGCTATTAGTTGCAGATACTGACTTTTCAGAGCAGCATTTTAGATGAGTATGTCTCAATCTTTAATATGTATACTAATAACTTGTTAAAATGCAAATTCTGATTCAGAAGAACCAAGATGGGGCCTGATAATCTGAATTTCTAAAAAATTCCAGTCGATACAGAAGCTGTTAACTGCTTTGTTTGATTAGCAAAGATCTAGACCATGATTCTCAGTGGGCATGTGGGAAGCTGCAAATTATAATCTCCTTAGGATGGTGGGATAGTTATCCTCAAATTCATATTCCTACCACCCAACAAAAACCCAGATTTTTTACCTACGCCAGCAGGCCTTTTTTAATCTAACCCTTGTCCACAGCTCCAACCTCTTATTTACTAGCCACACTAACCTTCTTTTGGTTCTTTGCACCTAGCCTTTGCCACTTCAAGACCTCTGTACTTACCATTTCCTTGTAGAATGTACTTCTTCCACAGTTGCCTTTGTGTCAGACATTGAAGGATTCAACTTAAATGGCATCCACTTAGAAGAACCTTACCTAGCCATTCTATATGTTAAAAACATTTTCTAAATTACTCGATATCATGTCACTATTTCTGTATCCTTCTTAGTACTTATCAGCTTGTGAAATTGTCTTATCTATTGGTTTATTTGTTTACTGCCTATCTTTTCCTCCATTATAATATAAGCTCCTTAAAGGCAGGAACCTCATCTGCCTTGTTCGCCAATGTATCTATCCCCTGTGGTGAGCTTGGAAGCCTGGTGATTTGCTTCCAAAAATCAGCCATTGAAAACCCTGTGGAGCACAGTCCTCCTCTGACACACATGGGGTTGCCATGAGTGGGAATTGACTTGACAGCAACTGATTAACTGGTTGAGACATAGTAGGTACTCCATAAATTTTTTGTTGAATGAATGAATATACGAACAAATGGTAGTTCTTAGATGTGTATAAAGCCCATGTTGATGATTACTGGCAGAGTGAACCACCCTGATTGATAGGAGCATCATCTATGAATATCCCTGAGGTGATTTGGAGCTAAAACAACACAATTCTGAACTTTAACAAAGCTATTATGTTCCAATCCTGCTGAATCTTTCTTATAGTTGTATCTAGCTACTACTCAGGTTTCCTCTTTGCATAGAAAACTTCTCTCCCGTTTAGTCTTTTAAAAGTACCCACAACCATACAAAAAAGAAGGGATGTTTAAATAAATACATGAGTAGGAATTTAGTATATAGTGATTACTCGTTAACAGTAGTATTCATTCAACAGATAAAAATAGTATTCATTCAATAGATAGTAATTACAAAATTAGGATTTGGCCAGGATGACATTCCTACTCTTTTAAATAGTGAAAACAAATGCTTTTGTGAGGTAAATCTTACTAAGAACGTAGATCTAAATACTGTTAGTGAGATGGTGCTTTCTTAGCCTTTTCTTATAGCACTGGTTCAGGTATGATACACATAGCAAATAAATCACAGCAGCACTACCTACATTGCTTATGTTTTCCCTAAAGGTCTCTTGGGATTACTTGCTAGCCTTGACTCTGCTTGAGTTATAAAATCTGACAAAAATCACAGTTTAGGATCTGCTCCAGGCTAGCCATAAAAACACCTTTTTTTCATGTACTGTACCTAACTACGACTTCTGAAGCATCCTTCTTTATAGCCTGTTTCAGTGTATAAAATTTCTTTGAATAAAGTCACCATTGTGACTTTATTTCTCCTTCCCAAGCCAGAATTTTCGGTCTCCTTGATTTCATTTGATACTACTAAATTTTGCCCCTTTTTGCCTCCTCCTTTACCATTCATTAGTGCCAAGTAGAGTAAGAATCTGTGAAGTGAACTGAGTAGAAGCTTGCTCATCAAATCTTCACTTCCTCCCCTTACTCTGTGTTCCAGAGTCTTACTTTGAGGTCTTGGGCAGAATGCTCCACTGTAGGGGAAAACCAGAAGAAAACAAACCAAAAAATAAAGCAAGTAGTGCAGGAGAGGTGAGAAGGCAGAAAATAATAGAGCAGCAGCTGGGGCTGGTCTTGATGAAGGACTCGGCTAAAAAGACAAGTGCTTAAATTAATACTTTGAAAAGAAAATTTTCAGAAAATATTCTTCAATGGGGGTGAAGTAGGTTGTTTGGGTCCTTGGAGATCAGTTTTGAAGAAGAGATAAAGATGGTATGGAATTCTCTTGTATGTAAATGACACTTCTAACCACTCTGGCTCTTTTCCATGCTAGTCTGAACTGCCACTTTAATCTTACTGACATCATTTGTTTGCTTAGCACTTTTTTCTGCCCCATAAAAAAAAAAGAGATAAACCTCAGCTCAGCATCTTTTGATTTATCGCAAATTGTAAATCAGCCACAGCTTTATTAATGAGATTTTAAACATATTGGCTTGTTAAATGTTGATGAAATGAAAAAATATACATATATATTAAAAATATGCAACCTTAGGTATTCTCTTAGTTGTAGATTGAGAAAAAAGACTGTGTGTTTAACTAACAATAATGGGCTGTAGAGATTTTAAAAGCAATAATGACCCACCTGATTTTACCTCAGAACGCATGAATTTAGGAAATAAGTTCAAAATCCTGCAGAGACATTTAGACTCAGTCTCTTGATTTTGATCATCGTTCAGCAACCCCTAGGGTTATTCAAAATAATAAAAAGGCAAGGGAATAAGTCAAGGGTCATTGTTGAAATGGTGGTCCAGTAAGCGAGTGGAGAGTAGGGTGGATTGGAAGATGAGATAATGATGAAAGTGATGAGCAAATTCCTGTGGAAATAAACAATTGAGAGATGTATATCAACAGAACTTTCAGATCTTGGAGGTGGAGGAGTTTTGGGTAATAACTAGAACTACTTTAGCAATGAATAAAATCCAAAAATCTCAATGTCTGAATTTGTAGGTCAGAATAATGACACTAAAGATAATAACGCCTGTGATTTTTCCTTTCAAACCCTTCTGGTTTTCTCCCTTGTTTAAGTTAGATAATCATAAATTAGAGTAGTTAGCTAGTGGCATAGAAGAGTGATTGGACTAGAATCCAAGGTATGTGGTTCTTGGACTTCAGTTTTCTTATCTCTAAAATAAAGAGTACAGGATATCCAAAGTCCCTTTTCACAGACACCTGCCTGCACCAGACTCTTACCTGGAGTCCAACTGGAGACACAAACCTTTTTCTTATTTTATTAGTTTTTTAAACTACGTTTCTTGGAATGCTTTGGTTCCACGTGCTTCAGACATCGCTGTCATACATGTGTCATTCATCCTGACAACGGTTTAGTTTAATGGTTACCCTCTTTAGTGAAGGCGGAGGAAAACTGGGTATTTTGAAGTTTATATTATTTGATTCTTATTTCTGTCTGGTCTTTCACCACACTGTGCTCCAAGTTTGTGTTATGATGATCCTAAACGTTTGGCTTAACACTATTTTCTCAGACTTTTATCTAGCATCTCCTTCCTTTATTTCTTCCTTGCACCACCACATTCATAAACCTAAGCTTCTGGAAGATAGAGCTGAATTGTGAAATGTGTCTTAAGCTCCCTTGAACAACCACACCCCAATTCCTTATTCTCTTTGCCTTTCGTTTACCCCTCATTTTTCATTGAAATACTGGAACTGATTTTCACAGAACCAAAGGTTTGTAAGTAGCAGTTATAAAAAGCTGTCATATTCAACACTTAAAATTTTTAAGAATTTAGTTTTTGGATTATCTGATTTTTATTTTCGGTTTCATTTGCCGTTTGATATTTTCGTTCCATTCGGTACCTTACTTGAACAAATGGGAAGAAAAAAAACATGAGATCCTCAAATCTCGTGTTTATTTGGCTCTTTGTTTTGGTAGGGAAAAAATTGAAAATAATTACTAAAATGAGATTATATATTTTCTAATGCAATTTAATTTTTTAATCTACATACAGCTTTCAGATATTATTTTAAAGGTATGTGTTTTTTATGGAGAGAATATTAAGATAAGTCTTATATTTCATTTCCCTTCTAAAACCTCTATTTCTCTTCGTATATGATTCATTAATGCTCCCCCTACAAAATAAATTCTATTTCCCAGACCTTTCATTTTTCCCAAGTTCATATTCTCTGCATTGTGGCTGCTGCTTCGCTGTTTTCCTACCGTGCCCTGTCAATAGTCTTATTGGAAGCAGCAGGCAGCCATCACCATTCATTGCTACTAACTTATTGACTCTAATCCCATATGAAGTGCTCCAAAATATCACCACGTGACCAGCTCTATTCTAAAATGTAAATGAAAGCTTAATAAATTGTCAGAATTATGCAGTTGACGATCCTGTGCTTTAGAGGCTGAGGTCACAGCTTGCAGATGCTTTCAGTTCAATACAGAGTGTTGCTACCCACCCGCCACACACATATACCATATCTAGTATCTGGAAGGGGTTTTTAACCATTTGCTGTTTATCATGCAGAGATTCGTTTATTTTCCCTTGAGAAATTGTGTATCATCACTTTGCAGCTGATGCTAGTTAGATTTGTCAAGTTCTCTATATTAGTTCTTAAAATTTTAACGATATTTACATTTTTAGGATTTTCTAAACTAACCTTTTGTATAATTTTAACTTCAGTAAGTTAGAATAAGTAATATTTTAATTTTTTAGTTTTTTCTTTGACCTAAGTCATCTCTCTAATGTTCTTTTTTTTCTTGTAACTGCTTACGATATCTGCTCTTAATGCTTTAAAGTCTTCTTTGTGTTTTCTTTAATCATTTTTGTTTAAGTTAGTTACTTGTTGGTTTTACTGTTGTTGGGTCTTTAGGCTTAAAGGAATTTTTATTAATAACCAGTCCCTGAGAAGAAGGCAATTTTAATGTGCAGAGAATATCTCTATGTTGCAGTGCTGCCTGCTTCAGCATGTGTATTGATAGGGAATAAACGCCCCTCCACCCCCATGTAAATGTACTCACCTGTACATTTAAAAGTACTAACCTAAACGTTTGTATTGTGTGATTGTGTTTTCAGAATTGTCCTTCACTGTGTTTTGAATATGATGAGTAGTAGCTCTCACTGATGAATTAATAGTTACAGATTGCACTATCCTTGGTCCAAACCGGTGTTTCCAAGCTCTGTAATTGTCAGAATGGTGTGGTTTTAAATACCTAAATGGAAAGTATTTTGCTACCATCAAATTTCATTTTCTTTAAATTGTACTTAAGTAATGAGTGTGTTCTCTTCTTTTAGGTGCGCTTTGTAAAGAATATAACTTCCTGGAAAGAGATGAAACCAGGGTTTTATCATGGACATGTTTCTTATTTGGATTTTGCAAAGTAAGTAACACTTAAAATGACACACTACCGAATACTTTGTACTTTAGCAGCCTAAAAAGGAATAAAATACCTTGCTTAAATTACTATGATTTTGACCTTCCTAAAAAAAGAGTGTACTGACTTCCCTTTGTCACTTTTAGATATGTAATATACCTTATAGTATTTTACTGCCCTCTAGTGTTCGTAAGTTGACAATTCTCATATTTATTAGAAATTTGAGGTAGGTTAAATTTAGGTATTGCTCTTTACAATTCTTTGTCATTGTTATATGTATCTCTCTTGCACAACCAGAATGGCACTATTTCAGGAGAGTTCTAAGCTTTAACCTAGAGGTCAGTGAGATTATGGTTTATATCATTGACTGAGAGCCGAGAAAGCAAAGAAGCCATGACTCAGTTATTGTGCCCCGATGCATCTGCTTTTCAACCACGTCATAGTAAAGTATACACTTCCCTGGGGTACCTTGCTTTTGTTTTAAAACTGTGACGTATAAAGAAGAGACTTTTGAAAAAAACAACGATTTTCCTTTCTGTTCAAATTGTCTATAATTGGAGATTGATAACTGTAACTTCCCATGTTTTTTGGAACGAACATGGTCAGGGTATTTCTATCGTAATTCTCTCAAGAAAGATTCACAAAACTGTAGACCACCTTACAGTATCCAAGTATTACTTGGCTCCCTCTAGAGTCTGTGCCACATTAAGTACTAAGTAGAAAATGGGTCAAAGGGAATATTCTAAACAAACACAGCTCTTGGATCCATTTGAAAGTTCTTTATAGTGCATGTAATTCCATTACAGTAAAACCTCAAATCCAAATCTTTTCCCTAATAAGATTCTGCGGTAGCTTCAAAAGCATTAAAAATATATGTATTTTTTTCTTATTTAAGCTTCTACATGTTTTCTCAGCGTTTTCATTAGCAGTCATGATTTCAAAGTAATATACGCTCATATATTTATCAACTTTAAAGGGCACTGTGTATGAAATTTGAAAATTAAATTGATATCCCACTCTCAACTTCTTAAACTTGCAAAGAGTGATAAGATATTAACTTTTTTGAAAATCATACAATTAAAAAGGATTCTCCTAATTATTACATACATAAGCTGATATATTCCTATTTCTAGTTCCTTCCACAGTACTCAAGATTTTTCAGTAAAATGGTAGCTGTAAAGGTAGATGTATATTTTCCTATAAATAATTTATATTTCATTATTGAAAACATTTTATAGCCAGCTTTAAAATAAACTAATTATTTTTTGCTTTGTAGGTGCATTGAACCAATTTCATAAACTTAATTCATATGCGTATTTTCCCTTAGGGCTGCGCTATCCTTGGATTGAATGTTTGTTACCCTTTCACCTAAATGATTTATTTTTTCCACACACAGCTTGGTTTCTAATACTTGAGATTTTCATTATTAAAATAATATTGAGTGCTTTTGCTTTTGGCAAAAGTCTTGTACTTAGAACGAAGCTCTAGTATATGCTGGGGTTCTTGAAGTTGAAAAAGCATAAAGCTTTTTGAAAAGATTAGTCTCATTTATTAAATATTGACATGAAAGCTTAAGGGGTTGAATATTTTCATAGTGAGTCTCATGTTAGATTGGAAGTGAAAAGTGTTGGGAAAATTTTAACAGGCCTTACAAGGTTTTAAAAAATACCTAAACGAAATCAACTGGAGGAAATGTTTTTTAATATATATAATCAAGAACTGTTATAGGTGTATCTTTTAAAATCTTTGAGTTTGACAGTTCTACTCAGCATGAATGAATAAGGAGGAAGAAAAAAATATCACCGTACCAATTTTTAAAATACTTTGTTCTTCAAAAAATGTTCTTGCTATTTACAGCCTTGGAAACCCTATGGGACAGTTCTGTTTTGTCCTATAGGGTCACTGTGAGTTGGAATTGACTCGACAGCAACCGGGTTTTGGTTTTATTCTTCAAAAAATACTTTTGCTAGGCCTAGTACTTTATGGAGCTCATTAAAATATTTGCCGTCAGGAGAAAATGGTCAAACTTGGTGAAAGAAGTTAATTGCTTTAACAGAGACATTAAAAAGAATATAGCCCAGTAAAACCCATTTTGCAGGCCGATCTGTATCTGTTAAGCCATATTTTGGTTTTATTTGGTGTAATTCAGAACTTTAGAATAATAACAAAAATATCTTCTTTTTACATGTTTGCATTCTTACCCTGTCTTGTTCCTTTTTCTTGTAACCCTATTCTTTGATTTTTTTTTTTTTTTTAATAATAGACTTTTTTGAAGCATTTTTAGGTTTACAGGAAAATTTTGCACAAAGTACAGAAAGTTCCCATGTTACCCCCCTTCCCCACACAGTTTCGTTAACTAAAACCCACACTTTACAATAGAATTCAGTCTTTGTGTTGTGTAGTTCTGTGGGTTTTGACAAATATATGTCACGTATCCACCATTATACTATCGTTCAGAATAGTTTCATTGCCCTAATAATGCCCTATTTCTCCACCTATTCACCCTTCTTCCCTCCCCCTGAACCTTGGCAAGCACTCCTCTTTTTATCGTCTCTAAGTTTTCCACTTTTTTAAGTTTTAACAGTCTGCTTCCGTAAAGATTACAGCCTTAGAAACCCTATGAGGCAATTCTACTCTGTTCTATGGTGTTGGACTCGGAATTGACTCAAGGGCACACAACAAAAACAGCAAGTAGTTTTACCTTTTCTAGAATGTCATATAGTTGGAATCATATAGTTCATAGCCTTTTCAGACTGGTCTTTCACTTAGCAATATGCATTTAAGGGTCCTCCATGTCTTTTCATGGCTTCGTAGTGCTTTTTTTAAATCGCTGAATAATATTCCATTGTATAGATGTACCACAGTTTATTTGTTCATCTATTGAAATACATTTGGTTGCTTCTAATTTTTGGCAATCATGAATAAAGCTGCAATAAACATTTATATGCAGATTTCTGTGCAACTGTAAGTTTTTGATTCATTTGAATAAATCCAGTATGATTGCTGGATTATACAGTAAACTGTGTTTAGCTCTGTAAGAAACTGCCAGACTGTCTTCCAGAGTGCCTGTACCATTTTGCGTTGCCACCAACAATGAATTGGAGTTCCTGTTGCTCACACCCTCAGCAACATTTGATGTTGTCAGTGTTTTGGATTTCAATCATTCTAATAGGTATGTAAGGATCCCTGGTCACAGTGGTTAACGCAGTCGACTGCTAACGGAAAGGTTGCCTGTTCAAAACCACCAGTGGCTCTGAAGGTGAAAGATGTGGCAGTCTGCCCCCATAAAGATTTACGGCCTTGGAAACCCTATGGTGTTGCTGTGAGTAGGAACTGACTCCACGGCAGTGCGTTTCATTTGGTTTGGAATAGGTGTTATTGTCTATTTGATTTCTTTAGCACATTTCCTCGTTCTTCTTCCTTTCCATTTTCCCATTTAGTGTTCAGTTATAGTTTTTTGTTTTCCTTGTAATTCTTAGAAAATGCGACCTTAAAAATAATGTAGGTATGATAAATTAATGCCATAAGTTTAGAAATTTTTTAGTTTAAAATTGTATAGTGTGGATATTTTTCAAAATTTAAGTAGTAAATCATAAGGGAAATTTCCATTCAAATATGCATTGATTCCCTAATACCTGTCAGAGTTTTGTACAGGGGATATAAAACTAAATAAGTTGCAGTTCTTGCTCTCAGTGAGTTCACTGAAACCTCAACTTTTTTTTTCCCCTATAGTTATTAGTTCATTACTTTATAATTAGTGAAAATATTATAGGTTTCCCGTCCTTTTAAATTTATATTACTTATTAATAGCATCCATTACCTCTACATTAAATTTTCTTCAAACTTCAAAAACATTAGAACATCTCTTTTCAAAAACCCCTTTCCAGTAACATTTTCCTTCATAAGGAGTAATGATCAGGTAAAAGAGTGGTTTCCATGCTATAATTTTGATTATTTTCTCTTCAGAGCTTTATGATCTAGCTAATTGAAGGTCACATGGCAGCATCTATCTTAGAAAGATATTTAAAAATTATTTTTGATGTAACAGTCAGTTTTATTCAGGCACATGTCAGATGTGGACCTTTGTGCCTGTTCCAGGAATGAGAATGGGTTCTCCTTGCTATCATTTAGGTTTTTCCACATCAGCTCTGTTGTCATTTTCAGAACAATTGAGGCGAATTATTAAAGAAGCAGATATGTTAGCACAAGAAACAAATTCCTAAATGCTTCACTTGGTGTGAAATAGCCTAGAGGGTAGTAGTGTGACATTATTTTAGGCCTAAATAGAGTTTGTTAGTGTATAGATTCATGTGAGATTTCCCTTTTATCTTGTAATTCTGTGCTGAGCCAGTTGAAATTTACACCATCTTCTACAAGTTTCAATAAAAATTTCACAACACTGTAGAAACATTTTTTTAATTATGATTTTAATCTTTGTAGACAACATTCAAGAGTGGCCGTTCCTTTGTCCTTGTACTACTAGTTTTTTGTGCAGCACTGACACTCAGACCGCTAAGCAGCAAGCCCTAGAGTCAGGTGGGTCTGCAGTTAAATCTGCCTCAGCGCCCTCAGGCTCTGGGATTTCAGCCACGGTACCTCAGATCTTAGAACTTCAGCTTCTCCGTTTGTAAAATGAAGACTATAAAAGTAATTACTTCATGCGGATTAAATAAGGTAATGCGTGTGAAGCACTTAGTTCTGTGTCTTGCAGAGAGCAGTGTCGTGATGATTCTTTTAAAATTGCCTTCTTTCAGTTGTCATGTTGTCTTACTGTTGTTTCCTTCTCCCTATCTGAATTATTCTCTGCTGAGGCTTCTTGTTCCCAACTCTTAGCTGGCCTTGCATAGGACTGTGTCTTTGTCTCCATTATTCTCTATTAGAAAGTGTACCCATTTTTATCTGTCAAGAGACCCAAGCAAGAAACTTTAGAGTCATCTTGGACACCTCTTTACCACCTGTATCTTAAGTAGTCACCAAGTACTACTGATTTTGATTTTTATGTATTCCTCAAAATCCATCTCTCTTTGCCATTCCTACCCTGAATCAGGTTCTTTTACCTAGTCTTGATCTTTCCCTGTTAAATGTATGCTCTAGTCAGGTGGTCTTTTTTAAATGCACATCTGTCCGTGTGCCTGTTTGGAAAGATAAAAATTGATTAATCATACCTTATCATTTATAGGTTGGTCTTTTCTGTTCCTGTTTTTCCTACAATTGGCCAATTCATCATCCCTATCACCTAGATCTTTGAAACAGCTTTCTAACTTATCTCCCTGTCTCTGGTATTCTTTTTTATTCCAGGCAATCCTGCGTAATAATATCTCACATAATCCTTCTAAAATACCGCTTTCACTAAGACCTACTCAGGAAGCTACAATGACCATCTCATTGTCTTCCACATCAGATGTGGACTTCTCTGCCTAACTTTCAACGCTGTCTGTAATCTGGTTATCACCTCTAATCATCAAGTTTTATCTCTTAAAACTACCTAGCACAAAGTCTCTCCTGTTATATTCTTTTACAGGCAGAGTACTTGCTTGTTGTTGTTGTTGTTGCTGTGTAATTATTGCTATTACTTTCAGTAATAGCAATATGCTAAACATTGAGTAAAGAACTTGGATTCTGTGATATAGATAAAATATAATTGCTAGTGAAGAAAGCAGTGTTCAAAGAAATAAATGTTTTGTCTTGGATCACACAACTATTAAATGATAAGGTGGACATTCAGACTCAGGTCTGCCTGATTCCACACTCCACACATGGCTCATAACTGCTGTTGCCTTTGCGTATGTATTCATCTTACTTCCAGAAATGGATACTCAGTAGCTTGACATCAGCTCTCTTCTCAAGTACACAAAGGGCTGGAACATGGATTCCCAAAAATTTACATGTTGCTTGACTGAGTAAAACACCTCCCAAGAAGCATTAACTGGAACAAACACTATTTGGCTGAATCATTTGAAATTGCTGATATTTAGCTATTTTGACCTTTAAAAAACAGAGTTTAATATACTAATAATGCTTGACTGATATTAATAATAGATAATTACAGTTTAACAAGTGTTTTCTTGCATTACGTCATTTAAAATTGCAGTCATCCCCATTACTCAAAATTTAGCCTGTTAACAAGTTTTTATTGCTTGCTGACTGTGTGGCATGTGTTTTACTAAACAGTGGGAAAATAGTGGTGAATGAGACAGATATGGTACCTGTCTTAATCTAGCTGGGAAGATACACTCAAGTAAACAGTTACAAAATGTGACAAGGATAATGCAGAAAAACAGTTTAAAAGGAGGAAAGAACCAAGGTCACAAGGTAATTATGAGCCCAAGAGACAGAAAGGGCTACATGAACTAGAGACATCATCCTGAGATCAGAAGAACTAGATGGTGCCTGGCCACAACCGATGACTGCCCTGACAGGGAACACAACAGAGAACCCCTGAGGAACAGGAGAACAGTGGGATGTAGAACCCAAATTCTCATAAAAAGACCAGACTTAATGGTCTGACTAAGACTAGAAGAATCCCAGTGGTCATGGTCCCCAAACCTTCTGTTGGCCCAGGACAGGAACCATTCCCGAAGCCAACTCATCAGACATGGATTGGACTGAACAATGGGTTGGAGAGAGATGCTGATGAGGAGTGAGCTACTTGCATCAGGTGGACACTTGAGACTCTGTTGGCATCTCCTGTCTGGAGGGGAGATTGGAGGGTAGAGGGGGTTAGAAACTGGCAATATGGTCACAAAAGGAGAGACTGGAAGGAGGGAGTGGGCTGACTCATTAGGGGGAGGGTAAGTGGAAGTATGTAGTAAGGTGTATATTAAGTTTATATGTGAGAGACTGACTTGATTTGAAAAACTTTCACTTAAAGCACAATAAAAATTATTTTTTTTTTTAAAAAAAAAAGCTGGGAAGAAGATGGGATGTTCAAGCAACTGAGAGAAGGCCAGTTAGACTGAAGCAGAGGGTGAGGGAAGAGAAATGCAAAATGAGGCTGGAGAGGGAACAAGGGACCTGATTCATGCAAAGTCCTTTAAGGATTTCAAAGCAGGAGAGGGACTGTGTAGACTTGTGTTAAAAGAATATTCTAACTGCAGTATAGAGAATGGATCAGAGAAGAACAAGCATGAATGCAGGGAAGCCAGTAGGAGGGTTCTACAGTAACCCAGGCAAGAGATGATGGGGGCTTGTTTTAGGTTAGGAAGAATGGATGTAGAAGTAGAAAGAATTAAGGAATGTTTATAAAGTAGAAGAAACAGAACTTGGGGACTAAATATGGGGTGGAGGAATCGAAGTCAAGAATGATTCCAGGTTTCTGGCTAGATGGTAATGCCATTTACTGAGACAGGCAGAAATAGAAGAGGAACAAATTTGTCCAGGTAAAGTGAGGGGAAAGATGATCATAAATTTGATTTCATGCATGTTAATTTGAGGTTTCTATGAGATAACTTTGGAAACCCTGGTGGTGTAGTGGTTAAGAGCTCAGCTGCTAACCAAAAGGTCAGCAGTTAGAATCCATCAGCCGCTCCTTGGAAACCCTTATTGGGTAGTTCTACTCTGTCCTATAGGGTTGCTATGAGCCGGAATCACTCAACGCCAATGGGTATAAGATAACTTTATCCATCAGGCAGTTATATATACAGATCTTGAGCTCAGCAGAGGTCTTGTTTTAAGATAAAAATCGAGTAGTTGTTAGCATATAGGCAATAATTGAAGCTGTAGGACTCACTATGCATTTTGGGATGGCAAAGCTGACCTTCAGAAAGGTTAAACAACACAGGTAAAATCTCTCAGCGAATACATAGGATGGCTGGGACTCAGGGCTTCAGACTTCCAAATCTGTGCTGTTTTCACGGTACCTACTGCTTTTCTTCTCATAGTACCATGAAAATGATGATAAAGTATAATAAATAGGAAATATCAGGAGCTATTAAATCATCTTTATCCTTTATATCCCAAATTTTTATTTCTGAACAAAACTTAAGATAGAAGTTTGTAGAGGAAATTAATGCCTTTTTTTTACTTTGGGTTTCTGAGACAAGTGTACCTTGTGAATAAAAAATGCTTTCATGCCCTGAACTATGCAGCTGCATTCATAAGGAAAGCTAATACAACATCTGTCCATGTAAAAATGAGAAGTTTTTCCATAAAGTGGTTGTCATTGTTTTTTTTCTCATTATATATTGTTTTTCTTATAAATTAAAACATGAAAATGTAAAATGTAATTGGTAAGTTGCTTGCTTTTTATATTTGATCATTGGAGTATATATACAGTAAAATGTACCCTTTTTTAAGTGTACAGTTCTGTGAATTCATACAAACATGTACAGTCATGTAACCACCACCACAATCAAGATAGAAAATATTTTTGTCACCCCACAAGTTCCTTTGTGCCCCGTTGTAGTCAGTTCCCTTTCCCTACTTTCACCCCCAGCAACCATGAATCTGATGTCTGTCCCTGTAGTTTTTCTTTTCCAGAATGTCATTTAAATTGAATCATTTATCTTCTTTTGAGGCTGGCTTCTTTCACATAGCATTATGCTTTTGAGATTCATCTGTGTTGATATACATATCAGTAATTAGTTCCTTGCAGAATAGTATTCCATTATATGGATGCACCACAGTTTCTACCCATTCACCAGTTGTTGAATATTTAGGTTGTTTCTAGCTTTTGGTGATTATGAATAAAGCTGCCAAAACATTTGCATACAGGTTTTGTGTGGACATATGTCTTCATTTCTCTTGGGGAAGAACCTACAAATAGGATTGCTGGTTTATATGGTGACTCTGAATAAGAAACTGCCAAACTATTTCCCCAAGTAGCTGGATCATTTCGCAGTCTCACCAATAGTGGATGAGAGTTCCGTTTGCTCTCCCTCGCACGTTGCCAGCATTTCAAATTGTTAGGCCTTTTTTTTTTTTTTTTTTAGTTAAATTTGAGTCATTCTAATAGATGTGTAGTAGATTAATACCTTTTTAAAGAGAGAGAGAAGTTATTTTAAAAATCATTTATTGACAACAGTATCATCACTGGGACCAACAAATGCCAACAGACCATTTACTTTTCTTGAACTTGCACTTAGAAGGACTTGGAACCCTTTACATAAAGGGTTCTTTATGAACCCTTTTGTATGAATCCTTAGGGATAAAAGAGTCCAAAATAAATATGTACAATATGTAAATGTCCCTAGGGGGACCAATGCTAAATACAGATGTTAAATCTACGGAGCAGAAATCTCTTAAGTATTAATGCTTCCCAAGGGCTGTTCAACTCTTTCTGTTTCATCTTCCTTTTAGGCTTGGCCTAGCCAGTTGACAAGATTCCTTTTAAATGTTCTGAGTATGTTACTTGTTTGTTTAGCCATTCTTTATATAAATATATATGTATACTTAAGCATGTACACATATGTATAATTTTATTTCTTGTTGAGGATATACACAGTAAAACATATACCAATTCAACAGTTTCTACAGGTACCATTTAGTGACATTGATTACATTCTTTGAGTTGCATAACCATTCTCACCCTTCTTTTCGGAGTTGTTCCTTCTCCATTAACATAAATTCACTGCCCCTTAAGCTTCTTACCTAATCTTTTGAGTTTCTGTTGTAGGTTTGATCCCATATAGATAGTTCATAAAAGAGCATAATGCTCAAGGCAGACCTTTTTTTACTAGTTAAGCTAAACCATTGTTTGGTTTTAAGAAGACTTCAGGGGATATTTTTGGTTTAAGATTTAAAGATTATTTCAGGGCAGTAGTTTCAGGAGTTCATCGAACCTTCATGGGTCCAGGAGATCTGATCTGATAGCTCCAGGAGTCTGGAGTGCATAAGAATTTGAAACTCTTTATTTCCCCCGTTTCAATCAGGATTCTTCTATGGAATCTTTGATCAAAATGTTAGTAATGGTAGCCACGCACCATCCATTTCTCCTTGCCTCATGGCAAAGGAGGTAGCTGTTCATGAATGCAATTACCAACACATTCCACACTCTCTTCTTACTTCTGACTCTCCTTCTTCCTGTTTTTCCAGGTGAATAGAGATTAGTTGTTATGCCTTGGATGGCCTCTTGGAAGCTTTAAGACCCCTGGTACTATGAATGGAACTAGGAGGTAGAACAGAGGCACTAGACATGTTATTAGGCCAATTAACTGGAATGTCCCATGAAACCATAACCCTAAACCAAGAAGCCAAATCCTGTGAGGTTTTTGGTTGTACATAAGCAGCCTCAGCAGGTTTTTTTTTTTTTTTTTTTTTGCTCGTTGTAAATGTGTCTATCACACAACTCTTGCCAGTTCACTTTTTTATAGGTGTACAGCTTATTGACAGCAATTACGATGAATGGCTGTACAGCCCTACTCTTAATCAATGTGATATTTCCATCACCACTAATCCATCCCTTTCCTCTTCCCTCCTGTCCCTGGTAACCACTAGTAAACTTTGTTCTCTGTACATTTGTCTTTTCTTGTGGTTTTATATAAGTGAGGTCATACAATATTCGTTCTTTTATGATCGATTTTTTTTACTTAGCATAATGTCTTCCAGCTCCATCCATATTTTAGCATGTATCAAGACTTCATTTCTCCTACTGGCTGAGTAGTATTCCATTGTATGTACACATTTTGTTTATCCACTCATCTGCTGATGGGCATTTAGGTTGTTTCCACCTTTTGGCTATTGTGAATAGTGCTGCAGTGAATATGGGTACACAAGTCTCTGCTTTCAAATCTATTAGGTATATACCTAGGAGTGGAATCTTGGGTCATGTGGTAGTTCTATAGGAGTCCTGGTGGTGCTGTGGTTAAAGTGCTCAGCTGCACCGGCCGCTCCTCAGGAGAAAGATGTGGCAATTAGCTTCTGTAAAGATTATAGCCTTGGAAACCCTATGAGGCAGTTCTACGCTGTCCTGTAGGGGTGCTAGGAGTCAGAATCAGCTCAGTGGCAATGGATTTGGTTTTGGGTTTATGGTAGTTCTATTTTTAGTTTCTTGAGGAACCGCCACACTGTTTTCCACAACGGCTGTAACATTTTGGGTTCCCACCAGCAATGGGTAAGGGTCCCAACTTCCCTGCATGTTTGCCAACATTTGTTATTATTATTATTACTATTTTTTATCTCAGCCGTCCTAGTAGGAGTGAAATGGTATCTCATTATGGTTTTGATTTGCATCTCTGTGATGGCTAGTGATGCTGAGCATGTTTTCTTGTGTTTGGTGGCCTTTTGAATGGTCTCTTTGGTGAAAGGTCTATTCAGCTCCTTTGCCCACTTTATGATTGGGTTATTTGTCATTTTGCTATTAAGATGTCAAAGTTATGTGTTTTTGTTAATAGATTCTTTTTGGATATATGGTTTCCGAGGGTACTTTCCTAGTCAGTAGCTTGTCTTTTTACTTTTTCTGGTAGTCTTTTGATGAACAAAAGTTTTTATGCTTTTGTTACTATATTAGATAATTGATTGTTGAAACCTAGGCCTGACAGCATTGCCCCTGCTTTTTCTTCTAAGAATTTTATTATTTTAATTTGTACATTTAGGTCCTTAATCCATTTCTAATTTGTTTTTGTGTATGGTGTGAAGCATGGACCCTGTTTCACTTTTCTGCATGTGGAAATCCAATTTTCCCAGCACCATTTAATGAAGAGACTTAGCATCCTCATCAAAACTCAGTTAACCATAGATATGTAGGTTTATTTCTGGACTCTATTCCATTGATTTAGGTGTCTCTTTTTATACCATTATTAGGCTGTTTTGATTTTTGTAGCTGTATAGTATGTTTTAAAATCAGAAATGTGAGTCCTCTTACTTTATTCTTCTCTTTCAACATTTCTTTAGCTATTTGGGGCCTCTTGCTAGTCCATATAATGTTGAGGATTGGTTTTTCTATTTCTGTTAAGAAGGCTTTATCGGGATTGTGTTGAATCTGTAGATCACTTTGGGTAGTATTGATATCTTCACAATATTAAATTTTCTGATCCATGAACATGGAACATCTTTCCATTTGTTTAGGTCTTCTTTAATCACTTTCAGCAGCGTTTTATAATTTTCATTGTGTAACTCCTTCATGTCCTTGGTTAGATTATTCCTAGGTATTTTATTCTCTTAGCTGCTATTGTAAATGGAATTGTTACCTAAATTCCCTTTCAGATTTCTCATTGCTGTATAGAAACCCAAGTGATTTTTATTTGTTGATCTTGTACCCTGCAACTTTGCTAATTTCCTCTGTTAGCTCTAGAAGTTTTTTTGTGGACTCTTAGGGATTTTCTATATATAGGATCATATCATCCATGAATAGGGATGATTTTACTTCTTATTTTCCAATCTGGGTACCTTTAATTTAACCATTCTCGATGTTTACTCATCTATCCAAACTATCTATGGAGTGTAATTTTAAAGTAATGAGCCTAATTTATGTTCCTTACTTCATATGTTAACATGGCAGGAATGAGATTCCTAAAATTCTTTCTCACCAACCTGCTACCCTCATTATATTTTTTTCCCTTTTGATTCTCATATAACATTGCAGATTCCTACCACATATGCTCTCCTCTTCCTAGGAAGGTCATGTTCTAACAGGTCAATAGTATATTTTCCTGGAACGAATATGGGTTTTCCACTCTTCTACCTGAATTTGCCTCAAGAACAGTTCAGATGACTGCCGAGGCCTAAAGACAGAGTCTGCAATCACACCGTACTTATTTTTACCTGTGCAAAACTATCTGATTGGCAAAAGAATTAAACCTACAAACCTATAGCTTGTTTTGGGACTAGCTAAGCCAAGTGGTCCAGATACGGTTTTATCATGCTTGCTTTGTATGTTGTAATCCTTTGCCTCCAGCCCTTCACACCTATGTAATGATTCCCTAACTTGAAGATAATAGCTCTTACCCATTTTCAGAATGACTTCACACACATCATCTCTTTAACATAATAATTTATACATATAATTGACACCCAAAGCCATACCACAGCCAGCCATGTCCCTGACAGCAAGAAGAGTTTTCTCAAGTGTTGTATCCTCTTTTCACTGCCGTCAAGAATTGCTGTCTGTTCCACATGTTAGAGACTGGGGGAAAGGAGGGAAGAGGAGGAATTGGTGGGAGATGTTCTTCTGGGAGGAGGTAATTCCCAAGGGGATGGCTCAAGGCAGGGCAGTGACTAATAATGGAGATAATAGGGGGTTCTCAGGGAATCCCACAGTTTTAGGAATGGAGTCATTGCCCTATTGTCCTGTGCTCTCCCGTTCTTGTAGCTCCCTATTACAAGACGCTCAGCTCCATCCGTTTAGGTAACAACTGTTTTTCTGATGCCTTCCTGCTCTCTTCTCACTGCTGAGCGCACTCCCATAGAAAGACTTTTGTAAGTGACTAATTCACAGCAGTCTCTCCAACCTAATACTGTTAATATTCATCACCTATCAGGCTCCGTGCTGAGTACTCCCTAGTGATAAAGGCATGAACACAAGAGAAACAGTTCCTGCCTTCATGGGGTTTCTAGTCTAATACCTAATGTGAAAAAATGCTATATATTTGGAACATTAATATTTTTCTCTTTTAAAAAATTGTGAATCTCACGGGACATCTAACTCAATTGGCATAACATAGTTTATAAAGAAAATGTTCTACATCCTACTTTGGTGAGTAGTGTCTGGGATCTTAAAAGCTTGTGAGGGACCATCTAAGATACTCCACTGGTCCCACCCCTTTTGGAGCAAGGGACAATGAAGAAAACCAAAGACATAAGGGAAAGATTAATCCAAACTAAATAATGGACCACAGCTAGATGGTGCCCAGCTACCACCACCAATGGCTCTGACAGGAATCACAATAGAGTGTCCCGGACAGAGCTGGAGATAACTGTAGAACAAAATTATAACTCATTAAAAAAAGACCACACTTAACTGGTCTGACAGAGACTGGAGAAACCCCAAGAGTATGGTCCCCGGACACCCTTTAAGCTCAGTAATAAAGTCACTACTGAGGTTCATCCTTCAGCCAAAGATTAGACAGGCCTATAAAACAAAATGAGACTAAATGGGTGCACCAACCCAGGGGCAAGGACAAGAAGGCAGGAGGGGACAGGAGAACCAATAATGGGGAACCCAAGGTCTAAAGGGGAGAGTGTTGACATGTTGTGGGGTTGGCAAACAATGTCACAAAACAATATGTGTATTGTTTAATGAAAAACTAATTTACTCTGTAAACCATCTAAAGCACAATTTTAAAAAAAGTATGAGAATTAACAATTTCTCCTTCAACTATACATATTTTTATTCTCAGAAAAAAAATTTGTGAAAACATTTTACTATATCATTGGGTTTTATAGGCTTTTATCGGTCGTTCAGTGAAAAAAAAATACATCCCAAGTTCTGATCAACCAACTCATGAATTTAATATAGTAAATAATATCTTACAAAAGGATTATCTGTAGTTTTTAGTTATTTAGAGTTACTTAATGGTAAGAAGAGGAACTCAACAGAGCTGACCCCTTTTTGTTACAAAAAATAGTTCTTACAGAATGTTGTCGTTGGTAGTGGATTTGAGTTGGCCTCTGACTCAGGATGACCCCGTGTACAATGAGATTGGACCGTTGTGATCCATGGGTTTTCACTGGCTGATTTCTAGAAGTAGATTGCCAGGCTTTTCTTCCTAGCCTTCGTTTGGAAGCTCCACTGAAATCTGTGCATCATCATAGCAATGTGCAAGCCTCCACGACAGACAGGTGGTGGCTGCCCTTGAGGCGCATTGGCCAGGAATCAAACCCAGGTCTCTTGCGTGGAAAGCCAAGAATTCTGCCAAAATACAACCTGTTTATTAGGTAAGAACTTCCTGTCCATTAATTTTCAATAATTCAGAGGCTGAAAGAATCAGCAGGTTATCCAGCCTCTTTGCTTTTTCTGTTCTGTAGACTATCTTCACTACTCATTTACTTAAGAATTCAATACAAAAACGAAAAACATTTATAGACTGTCTTCTGTATATAAGACACTTACTGTAATAGGCAGAAGTAAGGAGAAAAAAAGTCAAATAGGTTATTTTAGCTAGATGCTTTTTAGTCTTTTGAAAAAGATTTTAGTAAGAAGGGAAATTTAAGTTATAAGCTATTAACTAAATTGAGGATTTCTGTGGACACATGTTTATTTTATCTCTAACTTTCACTGTCTCTGACTCACTTAGAGTCATAAAACTTATGTTTGAAATGTATCATTTCTCAGTGTGATGCCCATTTTAAGAGAGATTGCTAATATTTTTTTTAATCTTCTAAAGACAGTACTGCCAGTCAGTGGTCAAGTATTTATAGGTATCAAGTACATTAGGCACTGTGACATATATAAAAGAAATGTAAGGTATTGTGCCTACCTCCAAGTAGCTTATAATGCTGTTGAAGAAAAACGACCTAGAAGAGAAATGGTAGTAGGACAAGTTACGAGTGAAATTGCCAGGACATATCATACGAAAGCAGGAAGTACTGTATTTCAGAGTCATCAGGAAAGGCTTCCTAGACTTCACAAGATTTTGTTATTGGCACCCTACAGTCGATTCCAAAACAGTAGCCAGTGGCCTTTTAAAATAAACCGTATCATAGGACTCCTCTGCTTAAACCCTGCAGTGGCCTTCCTCCTGACTGCAAGCAAAAATTAAAGCTTCTAATGATCTACCAGGCCCGCTCTGCTCTCCCTCCACCCCACTCCCATCTCTCTACTCCCTCCACTACTACCCACTCTCTGACTCTGGTGCAGTCAGATTGGTCTCCCAGCAATTCCTCAAACAAGCCTGGCACTTAGCCCATTCAGGGCCTTCATCACCTTCTCAGGTATCTGCATGGCTCCCTCCCTCATCAAATAGTACCAGTAACACCTTCCTGAAAATTCCTGTTTTGAACTGTACTCTCCACCACCTCCGCTGGCACTTCCTGTTCCCTTTCACTGCATTATTTTTCACTTTAGCACTTTTTACGACCTGACATATTTCCTTTTTTTTTTTTAATTGTCTGTGTCCCCCAAGTAGAATGTTAGCTCCATAAGGACAAAATATTTAGTCTTTTTTGTTCAGTGCTGTATCCCTAGTATCTAGAGTATTGGGTACCCCAAAAGTATTTTACAAAAGAGTGGATGAGTAGAAAGAATAAAGAAATGAGAATGGCATTCTAGTTAAGGAAGATAATGAGCAAAGGCATATAAGGAGAAACAGGAATAAGTATATATGGGAGGAGGTAGAAGAGACAGGCCTAACTATAACAGGTGGTTTCTTATTTGAGGAGAGTTGAAAATAGAGTTAGATTGATCAGGTGATACCTAACGCATGAGGCTTTAACAACCAGGCAAAAGAGTTTGGGCTTGTTGCCAGCATAACAGTAGTTAATTTAGGCTCTTAGACGAATGGTGTTTTAGGAATATCAGCTGAGAATTGGTATAGGAGTTAGGTCAAAAGGAAGAGACTAGAAGAGTCAAGATAACTGAACGGTTTTAAGACTGGGAGAAGTGAGGATGTTGAACAGGGAGCCAGTCGGACAATTCTAGGGTCTGCAAGGATTGCTGAAGTGAAAGATTTCTTTGTTCCTTCAACTCTTTGTCATTCCTTAAGAAATAATACTAAGAATTTAACATCTTTTACTTCTGTCTTTTCTTTAAAATGAGCAACAAGAGAAGGCAAAATCAAATGGTCACATTTGTGTTATCTTAGGCAATATCCATTGATAATGTTTACCTAGTTTGGTGAACTGGAAACTTGAGAAATCATTGCGACATATTTAATGTGTATTTGTGTCTCTTTTTTGTAGCACCAGATGATTATAGACTATAATAAAGCACTTTTTTATAAGTTCATTATTAAATTATAAATATTCTTAATAATAGATACATATTAACTTGAAGAGTTGTCTACTTGAACTTGAAATCCAAGGAATGTATAGAATTAAAATAGTTTATGTAACTTTTGCCAGTAAAGTTTAAAATTATTTTCATTCATTTTTCTCCTCTTTTCCCTATCTTCAACTGTAATTTTTAAGTTTATTTCTTGTTTACTTTATTGTGATACAAATATCCATAAAATATTTTCTTAATCTCCATATATTCTATTCTATTTAAATTCATATTCTTTCCACATTGAGTCAATACCTTCAACTTTTATGATTAGTTTTAAGACACCCCTAAACACAATGAAAATGTTGATTTTATCTTTTTTTAAAATTTTGTTCTCTTTCAGATTTGGTGTGAAGAAGAAGCCAATTTACATTAATGTCATAAGGGATCCTATTGAGAGACTAGTTTCTTACTATTACTTTCTACGATTTGGAGATGATTATAGACCAGGATTACGGAGACGGAAACAAGGAGATAAAAAGGTAATATTTTAGTTTTAAGATTTTTGTGAAGAGTTGTTTTTGGAATGCAATGAACATGAGCTTTTTTATTTGTTATTGACTATAAATGTGTTGTTATACTTGCTTATTGTGGAAATCTTGAAAAGAACAGAATGGTATAAAGAAGCAAAAGTGAAACCACTCACATAGTTGATGTCTTGGAGCATACTTTGTCTTATTTATTCATTTTTAAATAGACTTACCTTTTTTTAGAGCCATTTAGCTTTACAGAAAAATCATGTAGAAAGTACAGAGTTCCCATATATCCCTCCTCCCCCCGTACACTATTTCCTATTAACATCTTACATTCATATAGTACGTTGGTTAGAGTTGATGAGCCAGTATTGGTACATTATCATTAACTATAGTTTACATTAGGCCTCACTCTTTGTGTTGTACTGTCCTATGGGTTTTGACAAATGTATAATGTCATGTGCTCACTATAGAATAGTTCCACTGTCCTAAAAATGCCCTGTGTGAGCATACGTCATTTTTTTGTGATCTTCTAAAAATATTTTACTTCTGTTCCAGGGCTAAATATTTGCTTTATTGTAGCCACATTAACAGTTTTTTATCAGACCATTATAATTACTCATTAATATGATACATTTGTGTGTGTACTTTGGTTCTCTTAGTTTTAATGATGTCAGTTTATATTGATATGTGATCATCAATTTATGGACATCATTTTGGTAAAGCAACTATTCTTCAGGCAAGAGAGTAATGGCCCAACAAAGTTCCTACTTAATCGTTTCAGATTTGGGTTGTCGTCCATTGTAGTGCATCCTCCAGAGTATCACCAGAGTTAGTTTTCCAGGAAACCAAACTGATTTGTCACTTCTCTGGTGGAACACCTTTACTGGGACCTCATTGATCATAGGATTGCCTGAGGCTTAGGAGACAATCAACATAATCAGAGACCTACCTTTCCTGCCTCATTGTCCCTCAGGTGCCAGTGCTTCAGCCACATGAAATGTCAGTGTCTTCCGAACTTATTATTGCTTCATACTTTTTGCACATGTTGTTACCTATATTTAGAATGCCTTTCCTTTACCCTGGAAAACTCTTTGTTCACTTTTAAGATCCAGCTCAGATACTACCTCTTCCATAATGCCCCTTCTGAGACCCCCAGGCGGAGTTAGTCATTTCCCTTTTAAGGCTCCCAAAGCACTCCATTAAAATCTCCAATTTTTTTAAGATTTATTTTGTGGTATTTGAATTATCTGTTTACATCTGTCTCTTCCTGAAAGTTGTGAATTTCCTGAAGCAGGGACTATATCTCATTTATCTGTGTTTCCTCCATATTCAGCACAGTGGCTCATTCATCTGTACGTGCTTAATACGTGATTGAATGAAATTCTGCATCTTTTTAACCTAAAGTATTACACAGTCGTGGTGCTAGATATTTGGTATATTATGGTACAAATCAACATCCAGCAATTTTTTTTTCTTCTAAGTTAATATGTTCCCCTTTGTCTTACAGGAAGAGGCAATGGTTTTTTGCTTTGTTTTGCTTTTATGTGTTTTCTAGAAATTATTGTTTCTTCCCTTTGTTTCAAAGCTTTAGGCAGAAGGTACTGATCTAAACACAGATAACTGACCAAACCTTTTTTTCCCCCAACCTCTACCTATCATGAGGTCACCATGAATTGGAATCAACTCGATAGCTAGTGGTTCGGTTTGTTGTTTTTTGTTCCACTTATCTCTTAGCATTAGATTTAATCTCCTAAAAATATGTATATGTATGTTTTTATGAAGATTGTCCAAAATTTTATAAAATCTATTGGTAAATACCCTTTTGTGACCTAGTGCTTTAGAGTTTACTGATATTTATTTCTAAATTCACTTCAACTCTTTCTACTACTCTCTTTTCCTTTATTTTGCAGCCATATCATTTACACTAGCTCCTACTCAGTGAATGTTAGTATCTAGCTCCCCCCTTCAACCAAAGGGATATTAACGTTGGCAAGAACAGATTTGTGGTCATGTAGGTCCCTGCATCCACCAGTTGTCACAGTCAGCCCTGATGAGCATGGTTTTGTGGTTACTATCCTGTGTAGTGTGGGGGATTAGATAATGATAATACTTAATAATTAATTCTGTCAGCAACAATCATAACCATTTGCCGTTGAGTCAGCTACAACTCATGGCGACCCCATGTGTGTCAGAGTAGAACTGTGCTCCACAGGGTTTTCAATGGGTGATTTTTCAGAAATAGATCACCAAGCCTTTTTTCTGAGGCACCTCTGGTTGGACGTAAACCACCAACCTCTCTGTAAGCAGCAGAGTGCTTAACCGCTTGCTCTACCCAAGGACTCCACAACAAGGATAGCTTATAGCTATTGAGCGTTTATCATGTACCAAGCACTGTTTTAAGTGCTTTATACTTATTTTTTTTTTCAGTTAGCCCACCGAACAATTCTATGAGGTAATTGCTGTTATTGTTCCCATTTTACAGATAAGGAAACTGAAGTTATGGACCCTACCCTGTGCTATACATCTGGAATTTAAACCTAGATGCTCTTAATTCCACAGCCCATAATCTTAACCTCTAAACCCTTTAAGAAGGAGGGAGGGAGTGCAACATGCTACTCAACAATTTTTATGTGAGAGATATTCTGAAGTTGCATGTATAATACTCCTGGAATACTCATGTAGTATTAGTAACATTACCAAAATATTGTTACATTGCCTTAACTCTGATGAGGACAGGACCATCTAAAGATGTTTTATTAAAGTGAAAAATTATTTTGTTTGTGATAGAATGGACCTTTTTGGTTTTGGAAACACATCAATGATCACACATTTTAATAATTTGGCTTGTTTTTTGTGATGCAAATGTTGGTAATGTTCTGGGACCTAACAAGTTTTACGATGCAACACTTGCTTTGTTGCAAATAACTCTTTGATATCCTTAATTGGCAAGCATTAAACTCTTTACAGTCTTATCTGTAAAGTTAGTAAGACTGCGTGGCACATAACATTTCTGAAGATTGCTGGGTATTTGAGGATAATGGGGATTAAAAGGTGACCATGATGATGTTGGAAATACCTTGCAATGACACTTACTCTCAAAAAAATCTAGATAGCTTTATTTCCATGAAATTGTGTATTGTTTGAACCTCAGTGATAATTTGAAGCATGTTAGATAGTATTCAGTTCAGCACTCACGACAATAAACTGCAGTACTTCAATAGTCTGACACATTTCCGGTATAGGTACACCTTTGCTAGCTTCAGTTGATATTGTAAGGAATGAAAGATTTGTTTTATTTGAGAAATTTTAGATTACTTTGCTTTTCACATACTAGAACTGAGTCTTACTTAATTTAATCTCTGCCTAGTACCTGGAAAAGAGAGATAAGTAATCCAGGCTAGCACTGAAGAACTATATAGATTAAATTAGTAGTTTTCAAACTTTTAGTCTCAGAACCTCTTTTACACTCTTAAAAGCTGTTGAGGACCTCAAAGAGCTTTTGTTTATGTGGGTTATATCTATTGATATTTACTAATATTGGTAAATTTAGAAATTTACTGGTAAATTTAAAAAATATTAATTTATTTAAAACAGCAATAACAGACCCATTTTGTTAATATAAGTAATATAGTTTATGCAAAATAACTTTCTAAAACAAAAAGGTAAGTAAAAAGAGTGGCATAATTTTACATATTTGCAAACCTTTTTGATATATGGCTTAATGTGGACAATTGGATTTTTATATTTGCTTCTGCATTCAGCCCATACAGTATGTTCTTTTGGTGGAAGCATATGAAGAAAGTCCAGCTTCAAACAGATGTGTAATTGGTAACGGGAAGATTTGAGTAGACTTTTCAGATAATTGTGGATATTCTTCTTTGATACTACACTAAAACTTGACAGGTGGTAGTTTCTTAAAGGTTGGTTGCAATGTGGAATCTGAAGCCGTATCAGTGAACTTGTTATACTCTGCTACATTAAAATCCATTGATCTATTTTATGTGTTAAGAAGTACTTACTAGTTTCAGAGATCACAGCCCCTACACCAGCTTGCTTTTTGTATTTTTTACTATAAATTAGCTAGAGTTATAGAAACCTATATGACCTATAGTGAATTTAGACTATTCTACTTAGAAATATGTGTTAATTTGAAGAAGAATAGTAATGAGGTTAGAAGAAATTCATGCGTAGTGCTATCTGATCCCAGTATTGGCTTACAAAATATTGCCTGCATAGCCCTCAGCAGTCCACAATCCCTTGACCACGGTTTGCTTGTGGAACATGAGTTTTACTATTCTGTCTCACAAAGGCATTTGAGAACTTGTTACTGTTTGCTTAGAAAGTATTTTGTATATAAAAAGCACCTCAGTGAAGCATTATAATAAAATAGCTTTGCAGTTGGCATGTTTAAAAGTTTGATAAATTTTCATTGTTTAAGGTTTTCAAACTATATTTCTGAATATTACAGTGTTTATAATACATACTATTTTCCAGGCCATTTAGATTCTAAGTTGGCAATTTAGACCCAAGTACAATTTGTAGATGTAATTTTTCACTTTTAGTTGCTGCTTCTACTCTGCCAGAATACTTTTTTTTTTTTTTCCTACTCTGAACTTTGGTAGCCTTGGTACAACTCTCAAGTAAGAATCTCATTTTAAAATGCTTTTCTTCATGACTCAGAGACTGACACTGGTGCACATTAGAATGTGGCCCTTTTTTAATATAAGACTTGTCAATGAGTCTTGAAAAATTTACATTTCTATCTCAATTTGAGTCTGAATTGTTTTAGAAAATTCTTAGATTAAAAATCAACAAACATGTCAGTCACCAAAAATTGTTGAGCTGGTACCTGTGCTACTCTTGCCAATCACACTTTATATTTTTAACATAATATTCTTCTGTGTATAGATGTGGAACTTAAATATTTACTTTTTATTAAATAAATTTTCACCATTATTTTCTTTTAAACTTCCTGAATTATCTTGAATCATCATCAGAGAATAAGCAATACAAGTCTACATGATGATCCCTGAAAATGTAAAAGCAAATAAAAACAAGAATGGAAATACCTTTATTATTTTCACATATACCGTAGAGATACAAATAAGGAGCTCTGGGAAATGCCATCATTTAAAGAGTAGGCAGAGAAAGAGGAACATGCCAAGGACACTGAGGTCAGAGAATCCAGAGGCAAACCTGGGGAGTCCTTGAAATGGATGGGAAAAGAGTTTAATGAAATAAGGATGGAAAACTGCCCTTTAGGTTTGTCAATGGGCAGATCACTTGTGACTTCAAGGAAAGGAATTTAAGTGGAATCCAAAGGGTTGAGAAGTAACTGATAGATGAGGAAATTGAGACTGAGAGGAAGGACTACTACTCTTGAGATAGAAGTTTGGCTTTGAAAGGAATAGAAAACATCAGGGAATATTTCTTTAAGATGACAGCCATTTGGGCATATTCATATACCTGAAGAGAGAAAGAGGGTGAAGATACAAGAAACTGGAGAAAAAAATTGATGGAAGAGAGTCTCTGAGTAGGTTGTGAGAATGATATTCAGAGATAGGAGGAGGAAATACTGCTTCAAAGATGGTGGAAGGAGGGAGCTACAGATGGAGATAAGCTTTTATCTAAGCAGGAAATCCAGTGAGCTCACTCATTTAGTGTCAGCTCTCTGTATAACATGTGAAGCAAGATCATTTGATGAAAAGGAAACTTTGAATGTAAATA
Organism: Loxodonta africana; assembly: GCF_030014295.1. Lineage (NCBI taxonomy): Eukaryota > Metazoa > Chordata > Mammalia > Proboscidea > Elephantidae > Loxodonta > Loxodonta africana. The sequence goes on from NC_087344.1 coordinate 131,667,268, forward strand.
TGTATAATTCATTATCTTCACTGTACAAGTATCAAATTGTATTAATTTTTAAAAAAACTTTTAAGAATTAAATATCTAAACTAAAAAGCTAAATGGTCTGAAGGATATTTTGATATTTCATGCTTTTTAAAATCATTTGTACCTGTTCATAAATAATTGCTTTTTCTAAGCATGGACGGTTTTTAAGTGAAAAGCTGAACATACCTCTTAATTTTAACAACTTTTTGTTTATCTGGTAGAAAAGAGTCTGGAATATTTTTTATTTATTTTCATTTATTTTTTGTTTTTGCTTTTAATTTTAAGGTCTTGAAGTTTGTAAGAGAAAAATATTTGTTCATAGAAAACCCTATTCCTGAAATGTGACAATAACGTTTGGCAGAAGGCTAATGGGCCACTATTACATCTGCCTTCCAGTCTGTGGGAATGAGAGACTTGGAGGGCAAGCAATTTCCTTTTAAGCAAGTGACCCAGAAGTTGCTTACATTGCTTCTACTCTCAATGCACTGACAAGAACTTAGTCACATGACCATACCAAAATGCTCGGGAGGCTAAAACTCTTACTGTGGAAGAAGGAAAGAATGGATTTATAGGTAACTCTTCCTTAGCCTGCCAAAGCAGGTTAGATTTAAAACTACTGGCCAAAAATATGTTTGAGGATTATCTGTAGGTGGTCTTTGCTTGAAGTACTAAAATATTTCAAGAATAAAGGAATTAGGAGTTGGCTAACTAGGGAATTTCTGTTAAAATTGCCACCCTGCATGCTTATTCATATATTACTTTTAATTCCAACAGTAGGCATTTAAATCTTCAAAGTTGCCTACATTGTAGCTCTATGGAAACTTTTAATACTGCAGCCTCTTTTAATATCCTAATTTCCTACATTTAAGTGAAACCTTCTTAATGTCTTAAATCATGCTCACTTGCATGCACACATACACACACTAAATTGTGGGAGACATTGTGAGTTCACCCACCTTCACCTTAGTAATTTATTCCTTTCTATCTGATACTCTAATCAGATAGAGGTATAAGAGGCAGAGCACCTCTTCTGAGCTTCAGAGGCAGCATAGTGTGAACTACAGCCTGTTTGAAATTGGAGAGACAGAGAATCAGAAGCCTGCCAATCTATCATCACTCAATTCAGTGAGCCAAAGATTTCATGGAAATTGGGACATGGGAGAGAGAGATACACAGTTGTTTTTTGTTTTTTTTTTTAATGATTTAGATACTGTTTGGCATAAATGATTATAAACCACTTTTTGGAAAGTGACATAGACCAGCAAATCTAAGTCAGACCATCCAGTAAAATTCAGAAATAATGTAATGGCAGTTGAAATAGGGTTTACTGAGTCTTAAGTGTAAGCTGAGGTGTTTTCACTTTTTAAAAATATATATACGGAGCCCTGGTGGCGAAGTGGTCAAAAGCTAGGCTGCTAACGAAAAAGTCATCAGTTCAAATCTACCAGCCACTCCTTGGAAACCCTGTGGGGCAGGTCTGCTTTGTCCTCTAGGGTCGCTATGACTCAGAATTGACTTGATGGCATTTTTTTTTTTTTTTTGAGGTATGTAACCTGAGGGGATTTGGGAGAACTCTAAGGGACTGCCAAGGTGCTTCTTGAAGACAGCCTCTGTCTTCATCTCCATTAGAACTATGCCTTTACTGTGCATGTAAATCCCAAAAGTTCAGGCTTTCCAGTAGCCACTTTCAAACTATGCCGACAGTTTGTATAGCACTACACTGTGTGCTATGGAGGACACAAATGCATAGTGCATGATCCCTTCCTTCGAGAAGTTTTCACTGTAGTTGGGAAGGCAGAACATAACACATTTCTTAAAAAGTACATGAAGCAAGTTACGCAGATGATATATACATAGGTACACATACCCAGACTCTTAAGAGCTGACTGTTTACAAGGCAGTATATATCTAATTTATATGAGTTCAAAGAAGATGAGGGTGACTTTAGGCCAGAGTAGTCATTGGAGGGATGTTCTTCGTGTAACTAGACTGGCAGAAGGAAGGCAGTTTCAGAGGAGGAAAATGTAGTCAGCAAAGGTATGCAGATTTGAGGATACACATGGCATGTTTAAGAAACCACAGAATAGATTAATCTGTTAAGGATATAAATTACACATAGGGAATAGGCAAGACTTGCATATTGAAGTCGGACTGTGAAGCATTTCTGAAAGCCAGGATAGTTTGGAATTTTTTTAAGGAAGTCATTGAAAATTTCTGAGTAGGGGGTGTTATAAGTGGCTGTTTAGACTAATCTAGTAACTGTACCTAGCGATTGAAAGGAAAGAAGGAAAGGGAGCCCAATTAGGAAACTATTGTAAAATTCTAGACATGACATGGTGAGATACTGATGGAAGTAAGATTGAAAAGGAAAAGATGGATTGAAAAGGCATTACTAAGGAAAGACATTACCTCAAAGATGTGAGGTGAGGGAAGGGAACAATTAACAAATGTTCTGAGATTGAGTCTAGTTAAAAGGAGCAAGATAATCCCATTGGCAGAAATACTGAATATGAGGTAACACTGGACATTCAAGTGAAAATACAACTAGAATATAGATAAATGATAGATCTAGGGATACAGATTTGGACGTCCTTTACCTACAAATTATAAAAGAAGCCAAGGAAGTGTGAATGAGTGGGCTAAAGAAGCTAGTGAGCAAAGAGAAAACAGCTGAGATGAGTTTCCATACTTGGCGGAAGGACCAAAATGTATGTGCCATCAAAGAAGATAATGATAGTACATTCAGAAAGGTACAGAGAATCAACAAAAGAGGCCACAAGAGGGAGTGTTCAAAGACATAGAAAAGTTTTAGTGGCAGGAAGACCAAGAGATTTTCAGAAAGGAGAAAGTGGTCAGTGGGGCCAGATGCTGTGGATATCAAAAGAACAAGAACACACAAAACATTGTATTTGACTGTTGAGGGGAGAGGTACGGACACATCCATTTGTTGAATGCCTACTATGTGGTAGATTCTTTCACATCTCTAGTTCTATTATGTCTTCATTTTTTACTTAAACTAACAGAAAAAAGTTTTCTAGGTTCAGGATTAAAACCCAAGTCATGAATCTTTTCACTAAATGACAGTGATGGTCATCTGTAAGAGAAATGGGCGATTAATTTGTGGATTGCAGTTTACTCTTGCCTCTTAATGTTACCCAGGCGCTCCTTGGAAACTCTATGGGGCGGCTCTACTCTGTCCTATAGGGTCGCTATGAGTCAGAATTGACTCGACGGCAACGGGTTTTGTGTTTTTTTCTTAATGTTACCGTAATTAAGAGAATCATTCTAGTATAGTTCCACCCATGGCCAGATCTAAGGATTTTTTGGCACCATTCTCATAGATTTTTCAGAAAGAACCTTCTGAGTTGATATAGTTTTATAGATTTGAAAGGTGAGGCCTGGAGGCCTTAAAGACTTATTTAAAATAGAGTCAAACCTGGTTCTAGAACCTCAGGTGCCTTGACTTGGAACTAGCGCTCTTTTTACTTTTTCATACTACCTCTTTACACAAAACAGGTGGTATTTGTAGATGTCTCGCTGCACCAACTGAAGCTCTGAGGTTTGTTCTCTGGTATCCCTGTTATATCATCTCAAATAAATATTAACCCCAAAAAAACCCCAAGTGCTTTGCCATTGAGTCGATTTCGACTCATAGTAACCCTATAGGACAGAACAGAACTGCCCCATAGAGTTTCCAAGGAGGGCCTGGTGGATTTAAACTGCCGAGCTTTTGGTTAGCAGCTGTAGCACTTAACCTGCACGCAACCAGGGTTGGCCTGGTGGATTTAAACTGCCGAGCTTTTGGTTAGCAGCTGTAGCACTTAACCTGCACGCAACCAGGGTTTCCCAAATAGGTATTACCTGCTGTTAAGATGCCTGGGACCGTAAGTATTCAATAAAGTGAACTTGATTAATTTGACAGGTCTATAAGCTGTTGCATCTCTTTTCCTTCTAATTTGTTCATTCAGATGCATTTGGAGAGGAGGACATGCAAGTCATAAGTATCTAAGGTCGCTTTTGCTTTCTACAATGATTTTTTTGTTTGCTTTAACTAGAGAAGGAGAAAAGTCCTGCTTTGTATTCTTTTCAAATAATTCACAAAGAATGTCTATATGTAGCTTTATTTTTTATTTAATTTCCTATGGTAAGAGGATAGAAAATATAGAGACACAAATTCAACATAAGCCAGTACTTATTTCCAAAGACAAATTATTATCTAGTGTATTTCCCTTCATATAGTAAAAGAATTTTTAGAAAGCAAAGTTGTGAGAAAAATCCGTGTTTAAGATTCCTCAGTATCTCGAGCGAGTTGTCTTAACCCGCCTATCTCTTTCAATTTACTATCTCGTTCCACCCACTCCCCATTTATTTAATAACTTACCACATTAAGATGTTTAACAGGTAAGACTTGGATTTATGGCTTACCTGTGTTGCTTTGTCTTTCTTCCAGACCTTTGATGAATGTGTAGCTGAGGGTGGCTCAGATTGTGCTCCAGAGAAGCTCTGGCTTCAAATTCCATTCTTCTGTGGCCACAGCTCGGAATGCTGGTAGGGAGATGAAGTTAGCTTAAATTGATAATCTGCTTATTATCTCTATAATCTCTATTTAACAAATAACGACTGTGTTAGTCAAGGGTTCTTGTTGTTAGTTGCCATCGAGTCGACTCTGACGCATGGCAACCTTATGTATAACAGAACGAAACGATGCCTGGTCGTGCAGTATAAGGAAATCAGTGAAAGACCAAACTAAAAACAACATGTAATTAATTAATATCTGGTTTTGTGGTTACCTTTAAATGTGTTTAAAAAAAAAAAAAAAGATTCCTCATATGTAATACCCTTGCAGTGTTTTCTCAGATGCTGGATTTGGAATTTTTTTGTTTTTGGAATTAGATGTTTTGCCGTATTGGAGCAGGGCTCTATAATTAGAGGTCAGGGGCCATTTCGTAAACTTCATTTTCTCCTAAGCTTACTCTTTTAGCCATTCATATTAGATTAAGAAAAGGCTTAGTGGGTAAATTATTTACCTGGTTTTACTATTAAACTGTATTTGACTTTGAGAGAAGGCAAGGTTATGGTTTTAGTTTAGTTTGCTAATACATGTGAGGTAGAAATTAAAGATATTTTATCTTTAATAAAAAATTTATTTCCTCAGAATATGCTGAGTGTTTAGTTTTTGAATACCATGGTACATATTCATTTGTTCTATTCAGTCATCTTAATAGGAAAGAAAGGTTAAAAAAAAAAAAAGGAACACATTCAAAGTTCGTATTTTCCTTAAAACCATAACCAAAAATGCAAGGAATGCCTTCTCTTCTATTTATTATTTGAGATCTATTATTGAATCACTGTGAATCTTAAGGCCTTACTGAATAGATTATATCAAAGCATCATAATAGCATGAGAAGAATTGGAAGCATAGACAGAATGTCTTCTCAATTTTTAACGATTTCCTTGAAACAGGGATTTTCAAGCTGTAACCCAGGAACCAAACTCTGGCCCATCACTTGTTTTTATAAATAAAGTCTTATTGGGACACAGCCACATCTTTTTTTTTTTTTTTTTTACTTATTGTCATCTCTGGCCTTTTTCATGTAACAACAGCAGAGTTGAGTAATTTGTGGCCGAGACCGTGAGGCCTGCAAAGCAAAGCCTAAAATATAAACTCTCTGGCCCTTCACAGAAAAAGTTTGCCAGCCCCTGCCTGAGAATAATAGTTACTGCTTTACTGGGCATTATTGAGGAGATTTTAATTGAACTTCTTTAGAGTATTTCATAGACTCATAGAGCTGGGAGGGAGGGACCTTAGCAATCAACTAGTTCACCCCAACCCTTTTTTTTTTTAAGTTAAGAAAACTGAAAATTAGAGAGATTAAGTCACTAGCTCAAGATCACTCTGCTACTTAAAGGTAGAATTAGGATTAGAGAATGTTGGTGCTAAAAAGAACCCAGAAGTATGGTTTATCTGGGGCCAAACCTCTATTAAAAGCCATTGGCTCACAATTTTTAAAGTCAACTGTGTGTATATTAGGGAAGAGTGCTATTTAACACTGCAGAGGGAAGCAGGAACTGGACATAGTGACAAAGGAAGTGAAACACAGCTGTGCCCGGCAAATGACGTTAATACCAAGGCATTAAGAGTCTGGATGTGCATATGCTTCTCTGTTTTCTCCATGATACACGGCGTCAGAGGCATCAGAAACACGTAGCAGATTTCCCAGCCAGGTTTTAATTCCACTTCTTTGGTTTTAGGAACGTGGGAAGCAGGTGGGCAATGGAACAAGCCAAGTACAACCTAATTAACGAATACTTTCTGGTGGGAGTTACTGAAGAGCTTGAAGACTTTATCATGTTATTGGAGGCAGCTTTGCCCCGCTTCTTCAGGGGTGCTACAGAACTCTATCGTACAGGTATATGGACGATGGGTTTCTTTTTAAAGCTTTTCTTAGCTTTTTCTTCTTGTTGTTTACAACTTGAAAAATATGTGTGAATTGAGGTTTCTTCAGGATAAGATAAGAAATAGCTCCAGAAAGGCAGGCACATTGCCTGTTTGTGCTCACCATTTTCAACACAAAACAGTGCGTGGTATACAGAATGTGTTCATTTAATGTTTGTTGAGTGAACAGACATGTACTAGGTGAGAATTAGGAGGTATTATAGAAATAGTAGAAAGATACAGGCTGCAGAATATGCTAGATCTGTTATAGCACCTCTGAAAGTACGCTTCAGCAACAGCGACAGTTATTACATATCCGAAAGTGACCGTGCCGGTCCAATCGAATTCTGATTTTTTTGCAATTCTTTAGTAAGCCACAGTAGTAGGAGCTCCTTTCTATGCCCTAGCTTCCAAAATAAAATTATAGAGAATGTAGATTATGAGATATTAGAATTAAATTTGACAGTATGTATTTTATCATATTAAAAAAAAATAATAAACTGGTATTAGAACACCAAGTACTTGAGAATACAGTGTGTGAGGTGCCAGCCTATACTTTACTGAGTGGTGATCCCTGCCTTTACCATCTGACATCTCAGTAAGTCTTTAACAGGTTAAGGATTTACATTATAAAGGAATAAATTAAGTTGTAGAGCTCCATTTTTGCCTGAATTATAGTGTATTACTGCAAGACAAGTTATGCTACCTGTCCTTCAGTGTGTCACATTAACTTAAACCACCTGTTCAAGTAAAGAGGTATTGAACTTTTGTTTGGTGTGCTCCAAGAATTAATTACCTTTTCTGTTTTTTTTTTCCTTTGTAAGTAGGAAAGAAATCTCATCTTAGGAAAACTACAGAGAAGAAACTCCCCACTAAACAAACCATTGCAAAACTGCAGCAATCTGACATTTGGAAAATGGAGAATGAGTTCTATGAATTTGCATTAGAGCAGTTTCAATTTATCAGAGCCCATGCTGTTCGAGAAAAAGATGGAGACCTCTACATCCTCACACAGAATTTTTTCTATGAAAAGATTTACCCTAAATCGAACTAAGTTCAAGGTGTGACTATTAGATTCTTGAACTAAAACTTTGACCCCATCTTCACCTTAGTTCTAAGCTTCGTATCCAGGATTTCTTTTAGATGTGTAAGACAATTTGTATTGACCCGAGTTAGGAAAGACAGTGATGTCAAGAAAATGCATACTGGCTGATATGTCAGTGTTTTAGGAAGTTTAAGTTTCAGGGGTTTTCATTTGTTTATTCTTGTTAAATTTTGGTGGGTGTTATAACCTCCCACTTGGAAAAAAACTTACACTTCACCTAAAATATAAACATATAGCAGGTCTAACCAAAAGGCTACATACAATTTCAGAAAAGTTTCTGATATTCAGTTTTTGATAAAGCATTTTTTCAATTAAACCATAAAGGAAGATTAATCCATTTGCTACTTCCACCTTCACCTGGAGGTTTGGGTTACACACCTCTACTGAATAGTGTTAATGACTGGTTGGTAGTATGTGCTGTATTTTTGTGAATCATGTCCCATGAAATTCATTGGAATGTTCAAATCCTGTTTGCTAAGAAATGTTTCTGTTGTAGTTGGGTTTGCCCATATTTATGTAGGTTGTTTTAATTTTTTTTTTATTATTGATCATTAGTGTTAAAAACTAGTTTAAACCATTACTAATACTGTAAAAAGACAGTCAAAGCAGTATTTCTCATTCCTGTCTTCCCAATATCAAAGATTGGGAAGACACTTCAAAGAATGTTGACATTGTCTGAAGTTTTAGTTAAAGACTTCCACACATTGATATCAAAAAAGTAGTTTTAGTACTTGTTTCTCCATGGATTATTTGTAATAACTATAAACCGAAATGCCGGTGACTCCATATTATGACTCCATTAGTGAGCTGTGGTATGGGTAGGGTTTTCCTACATCTTCTGTACTTTTACCTGTAGGCTATTTTTACTAAGGTGCTTTATAATGTGTTTTAAAGCATTGCATTTACAAAAAAGGAGAATGCTGTATATATTGCAAATTTTATGTATTTGGACCAAAAGGTTACAAGTAATTAGACAGAAGTGGTCTTGCACCAGTTTTATTACATCAAGTAAAACCGTCAGACCTACTATTCTTTTTCTCATTTAACTTTACTGTTAGACATCACCGAAATTAACTTTAATAACCTTTCAATTTTGATACACAGTACATTATTCATAATTGGAGGCAGTAGTTATAGTGAAAAGAGTACTGAACAAGGAGCCAGAAAACTCGATTTTTGGTTCTGGCTCTGCCACTTATCAGCTGTGTGGCCTTGGGCAAGTCACTTAACCTCAGTTTCCTCATCTTGAAATGAGGATAATAATACCTGCTGTACCTACCTCACAGGGGTGTTGTGAGGATTAAATGAGATGGCATGTGAAAGCACTTTGAAAACTGTAAAGCGCTATATATAAATGTAAGGTATTATTATAGAAACATCCTTAACATACAGTTTCATACCGTTCATTTTTTTAGCACAAGAAAGGGTAAAGTCCACTTATATAAGCTGGTTGAAAAAAAGTTAATCTTGGTATAAATTCATGTTTGATAAATATCTTCTCAGTGTTTTTTCTTCTGTGTTCCTGCAGCTACTGAAATACAAAACACCTGTGAACTCTTAAAGCGTCATGAGCAGCTGCTTGAGTTCAGAGGGTTCTCTGTTTGAAATAGACTTGATTAGTTGACTAGGGGCAGGGGAATCTGTGCTCATAAAATTTGAAGGATTTTTCTGATTTTATTTTACGTTACCATTCAGAAATGGTAACTATTTTATACCTATGGTTTCTAAGGTATGTTTTACAGAGTTTAATTTCCCTATGCATTCTTAATCTTCTTCCCCTTCTTGGAATAACAGAGATAAAGAATTTAGAAACGTATTTTCTAAAAGAATAATCTTTAATATGCTTAGTTTAATAAATATTCCTCAGTAAGACCTAACCAAACTATGTAAACATTATAGGCAAGTTGCCTTAAAGGTTATTAACTGTGGGGTTGGGGAGAGGGAAGCACTGCTTATCAGAAAACATTTAAAATTTGAAGAAAACTTAAGTATGTTGACAAAAAATAATCATTTTAGCACCCTTTTCCTCCAATAATATGAAAATACTAAGAGAACATAGCCAAGCGTATTTTTCTTATTTGGCTTTTTCTTTTCTCTTTCTCTCTCCCCCTCCCTCCCTCCCTTCTTCCCTTCCTCCTTCCATCCCTCCCTTCTTCCTTCCATTTCTGTCTCCTCCCTTTCTCAATACATTCGTTAACTTTTGCAGGTGTTTGTTGAAAATACATACAAATGATTTCCTTGCCCAAAAGGTGGGAGTGTTTGATATTTACCTGCTAGCGAACCCCAGTGTGTAGGTTATTCTCGGAGTACAAGCTAACATCTTCTAGAGGTGCATTAACTCTTTTAGGTAACTAAGGTAGTACTTAGTGCACTAGACCAGAGGTCAGTGCTTTTTCTGTAAAGGGCCAGAGTAAATATTTTAGGCTTTGTGGGCCATATGGTCTCTCTCACAGTTATTCAGCTCTGCCATTGTAGTGCAGAAGTAACCATAGACAATACCTAAACGGATGGACATGGCTGTGTTCCAATAAAACTTTATTTAGAAAAACAGATGACATGTCAGATATGGCCCATGGGCTGTAGTTTACTAACCCCTGCACTAGAGAAATCCTTATTTATGGAGAAATCATTTTTGAATCTGTACTCTAGTGGCCTAGAATGAGTTTATATACTTTGAAAAGCTAACATATCCAAAGAATAGCTTTCTGATTCATGTGGTCTCTCTCACAGATCATAAACTTTTACGACTTAGATTGCTTCCAGGTGGGCAGGTTTTTTTTTTTTTTTTCCCCCAGTTTAAGAGTTCAGTATAGGGGCATTTATTCTGTCATTTTTTAGGGTGGGTTAGAGTGTCCTTCCTGGAGGCTGAGAAAGGGTGGATTTAATTCCATCAGGTCCATTACAGTCCTAGGAATCTGACAAGTTCATAGTCCTTAAAATGCCTAGCTTTATAATCAATTAAATAAAACCACTGAAACGATAATGTATTTTTTTAAAGTGGCAAATGTGGTATTCTTTTTTCAACCTTTGTGCTTTTTCAGTATTTTGATCATAGGGAGATATTTTTTTTTATAATACAAAAGTAAATTAACCACTCTGAATTTTAAAAGATGTTACATGTGTATGTGTGTGTGTGTGAATATATATATATATCTATATATGTTTGTTTCCTAAAAGAGGAAAAAGTATCGTTTTGTTCAACTTGTATCAACTCCTGTTTTCTAATTGCTGGCAATGGTTGATAAGTTATTTTGACTTTTAAAATGTAATGGGGAGGATATATTTTGATTTTACCCAGTTTTAATCTGTAAACTCTTACTTAAATATATCTGATAGCAACACTTAAAATATTGCATGGGGATTACTTTTCTGTCATCCATATGCATTTGTGCAACTTTGAATGTATTGGGTGCTCCTGAATTCCTGATGATTGGATTTAAAGTATTGAAAATCAGAGAACTTTAGCTTATAAAAAAATAGACTTCATAAAATTTTATTTTCTATTCTTAAAATTCAGTTAATGCCTATAATTTGAAATCTACCGCTGCTCTTTCTCAATAGATGTTCTACTGGAAATTCCTAAAATTGTTAGTGCCATCAGTGGTTTACAAACAGTATTTTGATATTGGAGATGATTTGCTCATTGTATTTGCATAGGTAGAAAGAAGATAGTTTGTAGACAATGGTTCTCTCTTTTTTTAATAAAACGAAAATTTTAAAAACACTGGAGAGTTTAAGACAAGACTGGTTCCCAAATGCATAGCTGGTATTTTAGTTTATATTCAGGTTCTACATAGAGAACATCTGTGTAAGTCATCTAGCTGGGTTTTCCCATTGATCATTCTCAAACACACCTTTGTGATCCTAGAATCCCTGTAAACGCATCCCATGTAACTTTTTGTGAAGTCTGCCCCTTTAAGAGGCCCAAGTGCTTCTGCTTTGATTTGAAAGTTTGTTTCTTTATAAATTAGTGCTACTTACTTTGAGAGTTAGGGCAATTGCTGATAAATTTTTTGTATCCATTTGTCCTGTGCAAAGTTGATGTCCGATGCCAACTAAACTGCTGCTCAGGCAGCTTTCTGAGGGGGAAAAGCAGCCCTGTTTCAAGGCACTGCCAATTCAGCTCCTCTGGAGTGGAGCTAACATCCTGAAATGGTAATTCTAAGAGATTGAAATGGAAGATCAGTTAGTCAGATTTATCCTATAATTTAAGTTCACGCAGCTTTGTGACCTTTGCAGTACTGTTTATAAAATGGACCCTGATGGTAAAAAAAAAAAAAAAAAAGATCTCTTTAAAACACATTACTGGCAAGCCCATGATTTAGACTTACTGGTGCTGTCTCCCTGATTTTTAGGCAGCTTTTGTGGCTTATGTTTTGAGAGTCAGGTACGTGAGCATCTCTAAAGCAGTGTTGAATGTAATTTTGAGAAACATGGATTGTGTATTTTGACTTTATTTTATAAATAGTGCCTTTTTGATTCACAATCCAGGTTGGAACACGTTCACTCCTTTCTTTTTTCTTCTCTCCCCAACTCCACATTTGGTTCATTTATGCAATACTGTTTCCATCTTACAACCATTTTGTCACATCTGTTGGAGAGATAATCACTCTTTTTTCTTAATATTTTGCCAGTTTTCTGTTGTTGAAGTGTTTCAGTTGATTACCTGATGCAAAAGCTATAAAATAAACACCCAGTGGGAAGGGGAAAAATGGTTTGGTGTCCTGTTTTAATATTTTCTTTAGCCTTCACACTGATGGGCATTTTCTAAGCAGACTGAGCGTTCAGCCTCATCAACTTGACGCTCAGATATTGTTGCCACCAGAAAGGTTCACACTATCATTGGTCTCTAATGATTGTATAGTTTATTTGTGAAAATCTTTTATCCGGACTGACATACCTCAACTGCTTTTTGCTTTGTACTTCATCATTGGTATTGAAATTTCAGATAGTATATTTACGAAGTATACTCAGAATATACGCTTAATTAGAAGAAAAAAGAAAAATAGGGAAAGGCCTAAGAACAGGAAAAATGTAAGAGAAATTTTTTTATTTGAAAACAATGGCTGAGGATTCATGAAAAGATAATCCCTAAGAGTTGGCTAGTTTTTCCTTTCCTTCCACTTTTTTGGTCCTGCATTTATTCAAAACCAGATGACCAACTTAGTGAGGCCACCATATCGTTTTTTTGAAAATCTTTTGATATCCTTGCTTTTTACCCTGAAAACTTCCACCTCAAACTTCACTTAATCTCTCATTCCTATAAGATTCAGTACTTGCCTCCTCCTTTTCTCTAGTGTTCTTCACCATATACATATTGCTTCTGGAGATTCTCATAGCTCGGCAACTGAAGTCACCTTTGGGAGGGTACAATAAGAAGGTGACTAGAGGATTAGCCATCAAAAGGAGGCATTTATAGTTTGGTGGTTAGAACATGGGCTCTGGGATGCCACCACTTATTAGTTACCGGGTCTCGAACAAGTTAACCACCCCCTGGCAGACTCAGTTTCCTCTTCTCTAGAGTAGGAATAATAGCCACTGTTCATCTGAGAATTGAGATAATGTTATATATAAAGCTTACTTAGAACTTCCTTAGTTCCTGTCACATAGTAAGCCCTTAAGTGCTAACACTATATTCTATGATAAATACAAAAGAAAAAGATGAATCATCTATTTGGATATGCTGTATAGAGGTGTATTCACTCATTCATTCATTCATTAACATGTGCCAGGTATAAAAAAAAAAGCCCCTTGTTGTCAGTTTAATTCCTACTCATACACGATACCTGGCACTCATAGCATACCATGAATGCCAGGTATGGGAGAATATGAAAGGTGAACAAAAGAGGCATAGCCTTTATTGGGAAGAGAGTGGGTAAAGAAGAAACAAAGCATTGTGTGAAGATACCTTTGCTACCTTAACTGATAACTACAACCACCCCCACTTTTTTGTTGTTGTTAAGGATTCATAAAATCCACTGGGCCTTTTAATTTAATGCACTTAATAACTTTGTCACTTAGTTTTAACCTGATATTGGCAAAAGTATCAATCTACCCCCAGGTAATCAAGTTCTAGAGATCTAATACCCATTAGTTTGCTTTAAAATGTAAACCTCCCATGTTCATCTATACAATAGGCTTAATTTCAAGACAAATGAATCTGTTTTCCCATTTGTCTAGACGCCTAATTGGGTTCATAGATTAAAATGATAATGGTTTTACTGCGATAGGCATTGCTGAACTTTATACTGTGACATTCAGATGCCATTTTCAGTTCTGTTATATTTTAATTCCAAAGTCACTTAAACAATAAGAAATACAGAGAGCAATATAGTCTAAATCTCACAAATGTGTTGTGTTCTCAGCATTCATTATAAACTAGTTGTTTGGAATCCACGTAGAACCAGTATTACACATGTGGGCCAAGCCCACAAAAGTCAGCTTAGTCTATGTATTCATGGATTTATCTCTCTCTATTAAGGAGCCTTGGAGCCCTGGTAGCACAGTGGTTAAGAGCTTGCCTGATAACCAAAGATTGGCAGTTCGATGCCACCCGCTGTTCCTTGGAAACCTGTGGGGCACTTCTAGCCTGTATAGGGTCACTGTGATTCGGAATTGACTCAATGACAACAGTTTGGTTTGGGTTTTTGGTAAGGCGCCCTGGTGGTACAGTGGTTAAAGCACTTGGCTGCTGACGGAAGGGTTGGGGTTTCGAACCCACCAGCCACTCTGCAGAAGAAAGATGTGGTAGTCTGCTTCCGTAAAGATTACAGCCTTGGAAACACTATAGGATAGTTCTACTCTGTCCTGTAGGAGCACTATGAGTTAGAATCTATGGCAATGGGTTTGGCTTTGTGTGTGTGTGTGTGTGAGTGTAGTGGTAGAACTCTCACTTTCCGTGCAGAAGACCCCGGTTCAATTCCTGACCAGTTCACCTTGTGCTCAGCCACCACCCATCTATCAGTGGAGTCTTGCATGTTGCTATGATGCTAAACAGTTTCACTGGAGCTTCCAGACTAAGCGGACTAAGAAGGAAGGTCTGAAGATCTGCTTCCAAAAACCAGCCAGTGAAAACCCTATGAATCACAACAGTCTGATCTGCAACTAATCGTGGGGATGCCAGGTATGGGGGGATATGAAAGATGAGCAAAAGAGGCATGGCCTCTATTTATTGGGAAGAGAGGGAATAAAGAATAAACAAAGCATTGTTCTGCTGTACATGGGTTGCCATGATTCAGCAGCTAACTCAGCGGCAGCTAACAAGTATGGAAAAACATAAGGGCTGTGTCCTGGGGCTTGATTTGTTTTTCTGCTTTTTTTCTAAAGGAGGTTTTTCAGTCTTGAATCCCAAGCTAAGTAATTTGGATTGTAATCTGTGTGGTGGGGGTTATAAGCAGAGGATTAAGTGGTCATATTTGAGTTCGTGATAGTTGCAGCAGTGTAGAGAATGGGCTGTTAGGCCGAAAGACTGGGAACAGGAAGACCTCTGAGGAGGCTACTGCAGTTGTCAAAGGAAGTAGTGATAAGAATGAAGAGATGAAGATGGATCTTGGGGCTAGAACCCCCAACATTTGGTGACAGGTAGGCTACAGTCAGTAAATGAAGAGTGGAAACAATAACTTGAATTTGCAAAACACTGTATCTGTGCAAATTTTCAACATCTCTTCCTTTGTCCCAATTATGCAGTGATTATTTTCCTGGTTAAAGTGTAAAACAGGCTAGTGTTTATCCAAAGAACCTAGAATCACAAAGACAGACTTCACTGTCTCCCATCAAATGCTTGACTCCCTTACCTCTGTTGGTCATTCAGATTTTGTGACCTAGGTTAGGGCTTGGGAAAGAACTTGCGAAGATTTCCCTTAGTGCCCTGTCATTCAGTGATGAAGGTTTCTAGTGAAACACACCAGTCAACTCCAGCCCTTACCTTATCCTGTAACTTTCCTAAAGCTGTAGCTTAAAAATTATAGCCCGCATCATTAGCACTGAGAGTGTTTATAGGGAAATAAGAGAAAACATAGTTGGGTCAGTTTTCATTTTTAGGGTTTTCGTTAAAGGTTTGGACAACTAGACTACAAGAGCTTGTCAGTCCATCCATCAGTGATGCTGGAAAACAAACCGGGTGAGCTGGAAGTGTGGTGATCGACCCCTCTGCACATGTTTTGTTGCTAAATACTCTCCACAAAATTGGCAATGTAATGATTAAGAGAAAGTATTTTGAACTGTAAGAATGTTGAGAAATTCCTCTCCTTGAGCAGTCCTCTAGACTCAGCCATCCTTCAAGGAGCTGGGAGTCAGAGGCAGGTCAAGCTGTGAGTATCTGTCTCTCTTTTTTCCTTCTTTCCAATTTAAATTACTCAGCCTCTTAGTGGCTTATCAAATAAACTGACATTTAAACTGTCCTAAATTTGTTTAAGCACCAAATTAAAGCTTTAACATTTATCTTCATTGAATTTAAAAATCTGGCAAGGGGTAAGGCCTATAGTCCCCAAGTGATCTGGCTTCTGAACTTTGGTTTTTCTTTTACAAATATGAATCAATATGATCTAAACCCAAGGTATTTCATGTAGCATCTCCAGAGTTTTATTTAAAGTGTTTGTGGCAATAACATTTCATTTATATCTGCTTTACTGATTCTAGGAGCTCCCTTGACACCAGCGAGCTTGGGCTATAAAAACAACGCAGAGAGTTTTCAGAGCCTTAAGTGTTAGAAACTGTTGAATGGTTTAAGCATCTCTCAAATCTTGACCAGCTGAAATAGACCTTCCCTGGGTAACTGAGCTCACAGTAATTCCATTTGAAGTGGGCAGAACCTTTCTGAAAATGGCTGATGAAAATCAGTGACATTTTATAAAGCCAAGAGTAACAGAGACTTTTTTTCCTTAGAAAGCAAGTTAAGATTCTCCGGAGGATTGGTAATTAGGCGTCTTGACATAGTGAGGTTATCTGATCAGACTATCATGCCCATAAACAATGAAAATGCAGGATGTTCATTCATATGTTTTTCTTTAAAAAGTGTGGACTTTAAACCCCTTTCTCTATTTTCCACTCTTGCTCTGTTTCTTTTTGTCTCGTGTGGGAACTCTTCAAATAAAACCTTGGACAAGAACAATCTTTAAAAAGTGGGCCAGTTGTATTTTGCTTCTCTATTTCTACCATGCTAATGGCTCCCTACTTGATCATTTAAACAGTGATCCAACTCCAAATGGAATTAGATGTGCCCTTTCCTGCTGTGCTCATGCAGTCAGACAGTCTGTAATGTTTGATATGTATCTTGAGTGGACAAGATGAGATTAGATTGGTCTCTCTGGGAGCCAACACTGTTCATTTTGTAAGAAAGTTATACAGGAGGCCTGAGGACTGCCAAGAGCAAAATGGAAACAGCCCAGTCTTTTCTTCTTATCGAGATCCACAGTAGGTTCTACATTAAGCAGTGGAGCACTCTGTGGTAAAGGGACCTGAATAAAGAATCGGACCAGAAGTCAAGGAGGAGGTCCATGCCACCCACAACTGGAATATGAATCTCATGTTGTAACTTATTACCACTTTTCGTTTTAATGTATGACAGAGACTGAAACTGAAATCTCTGGCATGGTGTTAATGTTTTTCATTTGTTTTCATTTAATATTTATTGAGCCCCTACTATGTGCCTGTCTGTGCATTATCAGCTTTAATGCTTACAATAATCCTCATATTTAACCCTTTACAACCATGTAGAACTTTATACTTTACAGGGCACTTTCACATTTATCAGCTCATTTGATTCTCACAATTACTCTGGAAAGTGGATATTATTGCCCTCATTTTACAATTGAGGACACAGCAGAAGATGGACTAACCCAGCCCTCTTGATTCCGAGTCAACCAAGCCCTATGCCTGTCTCTCAAAGTAAGCCAGGTGCAGTGAACCAGTAGTATAGATGTCACCTGGGACTTGTTGAAAGGCAAATTCTCAGGCCCCAAATCTGAGTGAGGCCCAGCAATGTGTGTTAACAAGCCCTCCAGGTGATTGTGATGCAGGCCAAAATGGACTAGTGCACCGTTTTACAGATGAGATGCCTGAGCTCAGCTAGGTTAAGGAACCTGTCTGAGGTCTCTGTCTCATAACAAATAAATTATGAGCTAGGGTTTAAACCATGGCTTCAAACAGGTTCATTCTGGCTTGAACCCCTGCTGAGAAGTTGCGTTTCTAACAAGATCCCAGGGGATGGTAATGCTGCTGGTTAGGGACCAATTCTGAGAACCACTACTGGAGCAGTGATTCTCAAATTTTATCATACATAGAAATAACCTGGGGAATCTTGTTAAAATGTAGGTTCTGATTCTGTATATCTGGGTGGAAAGGCAAAGTCTCAGGAGGCGGCTGAACTGGAACAAATCAGTTCGAAGCCTTGATTTAAACACAGGTCCATCTGACTTCCAGCACCGTCTGTCTTCTATGCCTTATAAACTATAGTTTATCTTAGATTTGGTAAACATGCTGAAACATCTTTTGGAGGAGAACAGCAAGAAGTTTCTCTGGTTGTGCTCCTCTGGGGTAAAGAACAAATTCTGCCCCATCTGATGCATTTTTGTTTTCTGAGTGAAATGAACAAGAGAGGATGGGCCCAAAAATGCCTACTAGAATGCCCAAGGCCAGAAAACCCAGGAACGTAGTCTAAAATGGCCGCCCAAAGTAAGCACATTTCAACCTGACCATTCCTGTGGTGGGTGTGGGCCCAGTGTTCCTTGGTTACTCCTAATAGTCTACCATAATGTGCTTAATGGTAAGAGAGCTCCTTGCCCTGCTCTGGCAGCATCTGTGGTGCTATGAAATGAGGCAATGTGGGAATCCCTGGTGCTATCCTTGGCAGTGTTTTCCAACCCAAGTTCATAGGCTGTGGTCTTAGGTGGACTCTTCTGTGTAGCTTAAATGGAAGTGTTCATGTGTTTCTCAAAAATTCCATCGGCATTTTTTTTCTCCTTGAAGCAAGAGCCCAACCAAGCCTTAGGTGGTTAGGTGCTTCAGGGGAATTCAGAATAGATCCTCTTCCTGTGTGGCAACGCCAGCAGGCTTCTTTCCACATGCTCTGAAGAGAGATCAGCCTGAACTTCCAGATGCAGTGCATTCTCAACACATTCATTTTGAAAGAGAATTGTTGCTGTTCATAGAGCACTTACTGTGTGCTGGCACTGTACCAAGTGCTTTGCATTAGTTATCTGATTTCATCCTCTTAACAACCCTCGACAAAGGTGTTGTGTTAGCCCTATTTTAAAGATGAGGAAACTGAGGCTTCTAGAGGTGCATACGCTTTCCTAAAATCACACAACTAGGAAGCAGCAGAGGCAGGATTCAAATCCAGGTCCGACTACAGATTTCCAACTCTTAACCACTGTATAACGTAGGGTGCAGCAGGCAGGAGAGGTTTTGTTTGAAAATCTCGCCACACGTCTTTTTTCAGCCTCTTTGATATAACCCTACAGGGCTTGGCAACAGAAGTAGGACCCTGCAGCTGTGGCACTCTCCCATGTGGTCTACAGCAGTGACTATAACTCAGCAGGGGCTTCTAAGGGGAAGGATTCTGACAGGAAGTTGGGAGAGGCAGGAAACGGTGGCCACCTGTCTTTTGGGTATATTTATGCCATTTGGTTTTGTCGTTTGAAGTGCTTCCTCCAATTTTTTTTTTAGGAGTACCTGGGTGGCAGAAGGATCCTGGTAGCACAGTGGTTAAAGTGCTCTGCTGCTAACCAAAAGGTTGACGGTTCGAACGCAACTGTTGCTCTGCAGAAGAAAGGTGTGGCAGTCTACTTCCATAAAGATTTACAGCCTTGGAAACTTTATGAGGCAGTTCTACTCTGTCCTGTAGGGCCACTATAAGTTGGAATTGACTCAACAGCAGTGGGTGGTTTGGTTGCACGAAATGGTTTACGTGCTTAACTACTAGACAAAATGTTGGCAGTTCAAACCCACCCAGAGGCACCTCAGAGGGCAGGCCAGGTGATCTGCTTCTGAAAGGTCACACCCTTGAAAACCCTATGGAGCAGTTCTAGTCTGTGCACATGGAGTCACCATGAATCGGAATTGACTTGATGACAAATAACAACCACAACAGCCTTTATTATCTCACACATCATTCCTAGGTCAATAAAGGTAGTTATTTTCTATTGTCGTGTTGTCTAAAGATTAACCAGATTCAGTGTTTGGAAAATCATTGTAGGTTTGCTTTTCTCTTTTCAATGCTGTTGTAGTTTGTTTTATGTATTTTGGAGCCCTGTCATTGGGTGCGTAAATATTTATTATGGTTATGTCCTCCTGGTGATATATTGACCCTTTAATCTTTATATAGTGTCCTTCCTTATCCTTTGTGGTGGATTTTGCTTTAAAGTCCATTTTTTCAGAAATTAATATTGCCATTCCTGCTCTTTTGATTGTTGTTTGCTTGATGTATTTTTTTCCGTCCTTTGAGTTTTAGTTTGTGTCTTTGAGTCTAAGGTGTGTCTCTTGTAGGCAGTATATAGACAGATCATGTTTTTTTAGTCCATTCTGCCATTCTTTGTCTCTTTATTGGTGCATTTTGTCCATTTACATTCAGCTTAATTATTGATAGGTATGAGTTTAGTGCTGTCATTTTGATGTACTTTTTTTTGTGGTGTTGACATCTTCTTTGTTCCACTTAATTTTCTGTGCTGAGTCATTTTTATGTATTTTCTTTGCTTCTTTTTCATTGTTGTTGATTTTGTATTTGCTGAGTCTTTATGTTTTTCTTCTTTTTATTTTGATGTGTAGGATTATTAGTTTCCTTTGTGGTTACTTTAGTATTTACTTGTGTTTTTCTAAGTTTAAACCAATCTTTTATTTCTTAATATCACCTTGACTTCCTCACCATAGGAAAGTTCTGTGACTGCATTATTTAGTCCCTCTTTTTTTGTTTTAATGCTGTCATGTTTTACATATCGACATCTCTGTTTCCCAATTTTCAGTGTTTTAGCTTTGATTTATTCTTGTGACTTCCCTATCTGGGTTGATATTTGGTTGCCCTGTTCTGTGTTCTAGTCTTGGGTTGTTATCTGATGTTACTAATTTTCTAACTGGAGGACTCCCTTTAGTATTTCTTGTAATTTTGGTTTGTTTTTTACAAATTCTCTTAACTTCTGTTTATCTGGAAATGTCCTAATTTCACCGTCATATTTGAGAGACAGTTTTGCTGGATATATAATTCTTGGCTGGCAATTTTTTTCCTTCGGAACTTTATATATGTCATCCCATTGCCTTCTTGCCTGCGTGGTTGCTGCTGAGTAGTCAGCTTAGTCTTATTGACTCTCCTTTTTAAATGACTTTTTATTCATCCCTAGCCGCTCTTAAAATTCTCTCTTTATCTTTGGTTTTGGCAAGTTTGATTATAATGTCTTGGTGACTTTCTTTTAGGATCTACCCTGTGTGTGGTTCAGTGAGCGTCTTGGATAGATATCTTCTCGTCTTTCATGATACCAGGGAAGCTTTCTGCCAGTAAATCTTAAAAATTTTTTCTCTGTAGTATTTTCTCCCCTGCCTCCACCGCCCCACCGTCTGGTACTCTAATCACTCGTAGGTTATTCCTCTTGATAGAGTCCCACATAATTTTTAAGGTTGCTTCATTTTTTAAATTTTTTTCTCTGATTTTTTCTCAAATAAATTGGTGTCAAGTCCTTTATTTTCAGCCTCACTAATTCTGACTTCCATTGCCTAAATTTTGCTCCTATGACTTTCTATTGAGTTATCTAACCCTGAAATTTTATTCTTAATCTTTTGGATTTCTGTTTGCTGTCTATGGATTCTTGCGGCCTGTTAAATTTGTCATTATGCTCTTGTATAACCTTCTTAAGTTCCCCTGTTGCTTTGTGTGTTCCTTGGCTTGCTCTGTATATTAATATTTTGAACTCTACCTCTGGTAACTCCAAGACCTTATCTTCTTCTAGGAGGTTTCTTGGTTCTTTGTTTTGGTCACTTGCTGAAGCCATCATGGTCTGCCTCTTTATGTGATTTGATATTGACTGTTGTCTCTGAGCCATCAATAAGTTGTTAGTTATTTTATGTTTGCTTACTGTGTCCTAGCTTCTTGTTTTGTTTTGATATGTCCAAATAGGCTGGTTGTGTGAGCTACTTTGATTATTAGCGTCTTTGAAACTCTAATGTCCTGCTGTCAGGTGGTTAGAGCTGTTACTAGGTGTGTGAGCCCAGGAGTCTGTTTATTTTTCTTGTGTGGATTCAGCTCAGGTGTGCAGGTCATCAGTCACTGAGTGTGTGGTGCAGGCTCTCACCTACAGTCTTAGGTGGGCAGAGCTATGTAGGGGTGACTGGAATAGGCACAGGTTTCTGGCTACAGTAGGGGGCTATGTGCTGAGCAAGGCAGGGGGCTGAAGGCTGCCCCTGAGTGCCTGGGTGGAAGGTGTGTCCCAATTCCCTAGAGTGGGTAGGTGGGTGGGTTTTGCAGCCAGACTTTGGGCAGCCAGTGCTGTTCGCTGTGAGGATTGGGAGGCATCACTTATTCTCTGACTCCTATCTTGGTAGATGGAGTGGGTGTAGCCACGAGCCCTCAGGCCCCTGATGTAGGTAGGTGAGGACCCTGCTTAATGGGCAGGGCAGTATCAAATGTTACAGATCTTCACTTTTCCTTAGCTATTGCAGTTAAAAATAGACATCAGGTATATACCCTGTTGTACCATGCTAATGAGGGCCTACGTTGTTGAAATGGGCCCATTCACAGGTCTGTGCAGGGGTGAAAGGCATTCGAAGTCCGTGGATCCCTTATGCCTTTGCCTAGGCAAAGGGGCTGTGCCTGCCCTGAGTTCCCAGCTTAAGGGAGCTGGGAGATTATTTTTTCCTGTTTGTTAGCTTGTCCCCTCTCCAAAGCTAGGAGAATGGCTCGGGGCATGTGACAAGCCCTACTTCCTGCCCAGGGGACTGGAAGTGAAGGAGAGCAAGGAGTGGGTAAATGGGAGAGGTACTTCTCAGAGTGAGGAAGGGTTTTTTTGATCCCACACAGTAGGTTAGAGGCTTGCACTTTCACAAATTCAATGCTGCTTCTCCTTGGTTCTGGAGGCTTGAGCTGACTCTCTGCCACTCAGTTTCTCCCGGTGTGGAAAATGCATCCTGAGTGCTACTGCTTGCCTCAGCCCACACACACCAGCCAATCCAGCCTACAGGGTGCTGGCCAGGTTAGGTCTAGCAAATCCTCACTGCTTCTGAACTGTCTTCCCTCCCCCTGCCACTCAGTCCAACTCCTCAACTTTGTCTTTGATGTCCAGGCTTCCCAGATTGCCATATATAATTGATCCACTTGTTTTTTCAGGTCTTTGTTGTAAGAGGGATCACAAGAAGCATCTTACTACTCTGCCATCTTGGCCCTGCCCCAAGTCTGCTTTTTAGTGTGCCTAGGAGTGAGTATAGGCCGGGTCCTGAGTCCCTGGGGGTTTCCTAGGGTGTCTTATGAATTCTCCCAGGGCTCTCTGGTCCTGCCAGAGCCTCCCCGTGCAAACCTTGCTTGGCACAGCAGTCACCATGGCAGGAGGTTGTCCAGGCTGTTCCAGGCAGGTAGAAGGTGCTAAGCAGCTAAAGCCTGCTCCTAAGTGCTATGTGGAGCAGATGTGCCCCAGGCCCAACAAGAGAATCCAACAAAGTCTGGTTGTCTCCCAGTGTCCCTGCACCCCTTCTAGCCATCCCCTCACTCCCTCCTGTGACTTACTGTGCATGCGTGCTCTCCCTCCACGTTCATGGGGCCTTTCTGCAAAGAGGGGTTCAGAGATATCTATAACTAGCAAGTTCAAGCCTCCCAGAGTAGGAGGGCAGAGCTGAATTTTTGCAGGGTATAACAAGGCCGGAAGCCGAAGGAATAAAACCTCTCAGGCATCTTCAAGCAAGGAGGGGCAACACGGTAGCAGGTGGGTAGGACGGCTGCCTGCGCCCAGAAATCTGGCTTCATAGGTGGTACCTGCTCTGAGGTCTCCAGAGATCTCTGATTCAGGTCACATGGTCTATAGCTCCCTCCCCGCATTCCCCACCCCTAGACATCCCCTTGTGTCCAGGGGAGGTTTCCTAGCCCTTCCCTGGCTGACAGATCAGACCCATCTGAGCCAGACCGAGCCTCCCATTTAGTAACTTAGGCCCCTGGAGTCTGGGTGGTCCAGGCCTCATGCCAAACCCACTACTGCTAATACCAATGCTATTATAATGGCTTTTATACTTAAATGTCCTTTCTTTCAGAAGACCCAAGGTCTTTAGCAAATGCAAGAATTATGCTGCAGGCTAAAAAATAGAAACTGGAGGAAAATATACACCTTACTCTAATTCTACTCCTCCTTCATGGCCTTGAACAGTTCCTTTGAAAGTTGATCTTTAAAGCTTTATAAACTTGGGTGGGGGTGGCAGGTGGGTAAAGGAGACCTGAGGCTTTCTTACTGTCTCAGACCTCACCAGCTTCTACCATTCTCTCTTTCTGTGGTTTTACAGCTCAAAGACCTCAAAACTCTATCTGGATGGGTCTAATAAATGTGTCTTAGAAGAGAGAATATTCAATCTGATTATATTTGCCTGTCATACCCCTAGAGGATATGGATCTAACAGGCACTCAGTCCAGCTTGTTGCTATGTGGCTTAGAATAGACAAAAAGGATGACCTACCAACAGATGCCTGCAAGGATAACCAGTTGCTGTTGAGTCAATTCCAACTCATGGCAACTCCATGTGTGTCAGAGTAGACCTGTGCTCTGTAGGTTTTCCATGGCTGATTTTTTGGAAGTAAGTCACCAGGCCTTTCTTCCAAAGCACCTCTGGGTGGACTCAAACCACCAACCTTTCAATTAGCAGTCGAGCACATTAATTGTCTACACCACCTAGGGACTCTGGCTTGAAGGATCTTCTTCCCATTGCCATCAAGTTGCTTCTGACTCATGAGAGTTAGCTTAAAAGGCAAGAGTTGAGCTTGGCATCCCATCCTTAGCACCAGTAAGGATCTCAGAGGGCAAAGAGAAATATAGACCAGGGCCCACTCCTGTGAGCCTGTCACTGCTAGGTGCAGAGGGAGGGGATACATGCCAATGATGACTTTGGCCAGGACCAGCCATCCTTTCTTTTACTTGAGGACACAGGCTCATTATTCAGTGAAAGAGAATTAATCTTGGAGTATAGCAACATAGGTTCTAGTTTTGATTCTGCCCCTTTTCTCACCAGGGCTCCTGAAATGTCCACTAAATTCTGTTTTCTTTTTGTTGGGAGGAGAGAGTACTATCTAAATTTAATTATTAAGATTTGATCTCCTGGCTCAAGCTCATTCTTCACACTGATGACAGAATTGTCTTTCAGAGAGAAGATTCATGTTTTTCTCCCCCCAAAAACCTCAGTGGCTTCCCATCACTGTGGGAAGGAGACTCAGCTCCTTAATGAAGGATTCAAGACCTTCTATGATATGTCCCTAACTCCCCTTTCAGCCTTGTCTCCCATTCCAGCTTTCTTGTAGCCTGGACAACTGACTACTTATATATACTTCTATGCCTTTTGCCCATGTTCTTTCCACAGTTCTCTATGGAAATCTTTGTCACCATTCAAGGCCTGGCTCAAGCTGCATCCCTCTGGGACAGTTTCTTTGCTCCTGAGAGTCCAAATCTCTCCTGTCACTATACCCACAAAGTCCAACGTGTGAGCATATGTTCAGTAATAGTGATATGTGAAGCGCATGATTTTGGAATAAGACAGACTTAGGTTTAAGTCCTGGTTGTACTTAGCTGCCTTGTGACTTGGAAAAATCCCTAATTCTGAGTTGCCTTGTGCTGCAAAAAGTTAAACCGAAACTCAACCTCCTCGTGTTGTGAGGATTGAATGAGGTGATATTGTCTTAGGCTGTGTTTTGCTTCTAGAGAAGCAAAACCAGTAAAGCATATAAATACATAGAGAGGGAGATTTATATCAAGGAAACAGCTCACTCAATTGTAGAGGCTGGAATATCCCAAGTCTGTGGATCAGGATATAGGCTTCTCTCAATTCAGGTAGCCCTAGGGGCTGGGGAATCCAAGATCGGCAGGTTGGAGAGCAGGGCTCCTGCTCTCAGCCTGTGAAGATCAACAAATCCCAAGGTCTGCAGATAAGCTGGTAGCTCAAGTCCGAAGAGCCAGAGGTCAGACAGCCATAGGATCCAGGAAACGCAAAAAAGTCAGAACGTCAGCTTATATTTGGATGCAGGTGACACCCCTAAGGGGACTCCCTTTCAAGTGATTGGCCACTCAGCAAATTCAATCATGGGAGTAATCACATATAAACGCAAAAATCATGGCCTAGCCAAGTTGACACACAATCTTAACCGTCACAGGTATCAATAAAATATTTGGGAGAGGAAAATTGTGGGTGACAGGAAGGCATTGGTCTTACCTAATTTTGCATTCTAGGTATTGTCAACCTGCTCATGGTTCCCACTAATGGCAAACTCCAGATCAGGGTCTTTGCCAGTCATCTCAATAGTTACCCCCACCCAATTCCAACACTTAGCACCATGTCTTATGCAGAGTGAGCATTCTGTAAGCATTTAAAACATTGCTTGATTTCTCTTTTTCTCAGCTTCTCTGGCAGTAGTGACAAAAAAAAATTCTGGGCCCTCAAGAAAAACTCCCAAAGCACCCCTCCCAGGACAGAGCCTGTTGTTAATTGGAAAATAAATAGCTCTCCAGCTGAGCAATGCCTTCTCCTTTCCCGGGGCCCCCTGCAATGCAGTGGCTGCTTAGGAGCGGGTTACACGTCCTTTGAGGATAATAATGACTGCCCCAAACTCCTCTGGAGGAATGTTAGGAAAGATAAATGAGATAATCCACCTGACAGCGCTTTGAGTTCTTATGAAAAAGATACCCTTGAAATATAGGATACAGGTGTGCCTTGTTTTGGTTTGTGAATTTGGGAGATTTTATGAAAATCTGAACCTACAAAACAAGGGGTGAAAATTAGCATCACAAACAGCCTCTTGGCTTGACAAAGATTCACAGCAGGATTCCTTTAAATAGGCAGCTCCCCTAGTGCATGTAAAATATGACTCAATTTATAAAGAATCTGATTTACATATATCCCGTCAGAAACACATCTACCACAGAAGAGGAGGCACATATGTTTTTTATAATAAAGATTGATAACTGTGGAGTTTTAAAAATATAAAATACTTTTTTTTTCTTCTCATCATCTTTAATCCCACAGTTAACACTTCGGCTGCTAGGAAGCAGCTCTGGAAAACGTGCAGATGTTGCCGTGGAGGTTGGGCCGAACCAAGGCGTGCAGATCTCCAGGACTGAGCAGGCTTTAAAGATCTCCGCTCCGCTGGCGTCCTGATTTAAATAAATAACGCTTGAAATCACATCTGAATGCAGCATGCTGTTCCTAATTGGGTCAAAACATTTCCAATTTAATATAAGATTAAAAACTAGCAAGTAGGAATCTCTGGTGTCTGAAAAAGTAGAAGTCAGCCTTATTTAGAAGCGGGACGATACATAACAGATGCAGAAGCCACTAGAAATGAATGAGCTCATCGTTCAACTTTCCGCTTTGGGAGTACGTACAATGTCGGCTACCAGAATGAATGTGTGTGTGCGCACGCATGTGTGTGCACGTGCACACGCATGTGCGTGCACACGGACACACGTGCCAGCCAATGCCTGACCAGGTTGAGGGGGTGTGGTAGTCAGAATAATGCCCTCCCCCAAAGTTGTTCACATCCTAATCTCCAGGACTTGTGAATATTACATAGCAAAGAGGAATTACAGATGCTAATAAGCTGACCTCATACTCATAGTGACCCTATGTTTTTAGGTGCCATGGAGTCATTCTGACATAGTGACCCCATGTGACAGAGTAGAACTATCCCATAGGGTTTTCTTGGCTGTGATCTTTTTTTTAATCTTTACTGCTATAAATTACCAGGTCCTTCTCCCTCAGAGAGGCCGGGTAGGTTTGAACCTCCCACCTTTCTGTTAGCAGCCAAGTGCTTAACGATTGTGCCACTAGGGCTCCTTGCAGAAAGCCTTTAGTAGCTGGAAAACGCAAGAAAACAAATTCTGCCCTAGAGCCCCCAGAAAGAAGGCAGCCCTTCTGACACTTTGACTAGGGCACTGAGACCCATTTCAGACTTCTGATCTCCAGAACTGTAAGATAATAAACTTGTGTTGTTTTAACTCACTAAGCTCATTTTGTTACAACAGTCATAGAAAAATAACACGGGGCGGGGGGAGGAGGTGGTTATTGTAGTTTCACTGCACATTTTATGTTGATGGGGCTTGTGTGATATCTCCGGGGGTTTCCAAGAACATGAATGCATCACATTTACCTGCTGCAGGCCCCGCCCTGCCTGGTACTACATTCTAACTGAGAGGCAATATGGAGGGGTAAGTAGGAACCTGTGGGCCACATAAGCATGGAAAAGTCCTAGAATTTCCCCAGCTGATGATGACTCCTGTCTTCCAGTTAATTTCCCACTTGTGAGCCAGCCCTCAGAGTTAATGGCACAGGCATGAACCATTCCAAGCACCTTCCTTCCCCAGATTTACTGTGTCTCTAGGCCACTCCTCTGACCTCAGCACCTTCCTCTGCAAGCAGAATCCTAGGTCTAGCAGACCAACGTTCCAACCTTCTCAAAACTCCTGTGCCTCTCGGCCCCTCCCTTTATCCTTCCAGAGCAGGGGGATGTGGCAGCCTGGCTGGCCTGACTGTAGGCTGGAACATGGTTTTTGTGGAGGGAGAATGGAACACTGTTCTGTCTTTGAGATCTGCCTAACCCCCAAGAGGGTCGCACTGTCTTCTCCCCTCTGCATGCTTCCTCCCTGTGGCAAGCCCACTTGGGCAGGCTCTGCTCCTTTGGTTGGACTTCTGACTAATGGGCATGGAGGGGGTAAGGTCAATGGGAAAAAGAACAGGAAGTCTGATTTTGTTAGAAGTCCAGCTACTTTCTCCAGTGCAGCTTTTCCAGCAGTAGAGCTGCTGTTTTGATCCCTTAGCTGGTTCCAAACCTTCAACGCGGAGGTGTGTAATTAATCGACCACAACAATTGTTGTGAGTAGATAGAGCTCTGAATTCCAAAATCCTCTGTGGTTAGAGAAATAGAAGTTTGAATCTCCACTCTTTACCAATTGTGTGATTTACAACAAATTAACTGACCTTTCCAGACTTCAGTTTCTTTATCTAAAATATGAATAATAATAGTACCTGCCTCATGGTGTTAGTATAGGGAGAGCAATTACTGCTGTTATTACCGTATTTGTTATAAAAGGATGGTGAAGAGGACTCTTGCTGTAGTAGTTTCAGTAGTGTCAACTCCTTCCATTTTTCTAAATGAGATGTTGGCCACTGTCTTAGTTATCCATCTAGTGCTGCTATAACAGAAATACCACAAGTGAATTACTTTAACAAAGAGAAATTTATTCTCTCACAGTCTAAGAGGCTAGAAGTCCAAATTCCAGGTGCCAGCACCAGAGGAAGACTTTCTCTGTCTGTTGGTTCTGGGGGAAAGTCCTTGTCATCAATCTTCCCCTGGTCTAGGAGTGTCTCAGCACAGGGACCCCAGGTTCAAAGGATGCACTCACCTCCTGGTTCTTCACTCTTGGTGGCATGAGATCCCCGTCTCTCTGCTCGCTTCTCTTTTTTATATTTCAAAAGATATTGACTCAAGATACAACCTAATCCTGTAGATTGAGTTCTGACTCATTAATATAACTACCTCTAACCCTGCCTCATTAACATCATAGAGCTAGGATTTACAACACATAGGAAAATCACATCAGATGACAAAATGGTGGACAATCACACAATGCTGGGAATCATGGCCTAGCCAAACCGACACACATTTTGAGGGGACCCAAATCAATCCGTAACAGCCACTGAAGCAGGATGTACAAAGGAGGTGTCCTGGAACTGGTTTTCCGATGAATATCTGACCACCAGAAGATGCAGAGGCCAGAAGAGTGGCCAAGATTGCAGAGAAAATTTCTTTAAAAAAAAAATTGCATGCTGTGGCACCACCATCTCTCACCAGCAGGGCGGTGAGCATGTTTCCCATGGGCTTGGGGGACCCCATGGGTGGAGGGCCTAGCGCTGTCTTCTGGGTCTAAGAGGATCTTCTGGAGGGGCAGTGGGACCCCTAAAGATAATCTATGGGGAGTGGTCTGCCAACCTCCAGTAGCTGCAGGGGTGGTGATGTAAGCAGTTGGGTGGAGGAGGAGTTTTGCCTAAGTTAACAGAACTGCAGATGAGAAGACCCCATCTTGAAGACCCACCAGGACCAGAGAAAGTTAGCTTTAAATAGAGTGATTATGTTTCCCCAGGGGGCAGTGGTTGTTCAGTGGTAGAATTCTTGCATGGAGTTGGGAGACCTGGTTCAATTCCTGGCCAATGCACCTCAAGGGCAGCCACCACCCATCTGTCAGTGGAGACTTGAGTGTTGCTATGAGGCTGAACAAGTTTCGGCATGGCTCAGACTAAGACAGACTAGGAAGAAAGGCCTGGTGATCTACTTCCAAAAATCAGCCAATGAAAACCCTATGGATCACAACATTCAGTCTCATTGTGCATGGGGTCACCATGAATTGGGCCTACCTGATGGCAGACAACAACAATCGCAGGACAGTGCCAGTTTACTTCTGCCATTAATAAATAGTGCCTTCTTTCACTCTCAAAAATGTCCTCACTTAGACAAGAAATTTCATAGTCACCTTCTGCCATGGTGGGGGCAACCAGTGCAGGGAGAGGTCTCCTAGCCTCCACCTGTCCTCCGCTTCCACCACCACCGCCACTCATTCTGAAAGAGCCAGCAGCACTTTGAGGAGGAGGAACAGCAGTAGAAATATGAGCCTTAGACCAAGAAGTAGAAAAGCTGACCATGCCCTCCTCCCACTCCCAACCCTGCTTTCACTGAGAAGCCTTTCTGCCTGAAGCAGGCCTGA
Organism: Loxodonta africana; assembly: GCF_030014295.1. Classification (NCBI taxonomy): domain Eukaryota; kingdom Metazoa; phylum Chordata; class Mammalia; order Proboscidea; family Elephantidae; genus Loxodonta; species Loxodonta africana. The sequence goes on from NC_087344.1 coordinate 131,697,739, forward strand.
GCTGAAGGATGAGAGAAGTAAGTTTGGCATTTTTTATTATTACATGAAACTAGACATGGACATGTTCCTGAACTATGTCTGTTATTGTGGTTAGAAGTGACCAGAAGACTTAATTATCTTAAGTGAAAAGACAAACTCGAGAGCTGGCCTGAAGTTTCATATGGAAGCAAGGAGACACCAGCCCACACAGTTGGCTCGAATGAGCGAGCAGTGGGGGAGGAAAAAAACAAAAGCGTTTTCTAATTACATCCTATATTTCCCACTTGTTAAAAATACCAGTTATGGGAGGGTGGGAATTCATTCTCTAGAGAGTAAAAAAAAAAAAAAAAAATCCCATCGCTATCGGGTTGATTCCGACTCGTAGTGACCCTATAGGACAGAGTAGAGTTTCCAAGGAGCGACTGGTAGATTGAAACTGCTGACCTTTTGGTTAGGAGCCAAATGCTTAACCACTGTGCCACCAGGGCCACCTCTAGATAGTACCAAAAAAACCAAACCAAACCAATTGCCATTGAGTCAATTCCGACTGATAGTGACCCTGTAGGACAGAGTAGAACTGCCCCGTAGAGTTTCCAAGGAGTGCCTGGTGGACTCGAACTGCCAACACTTTTGTTAGCAGCCACAGCACTTAACCACTACACCACCAGGGTTTGTTTGCCCTCTAGATAGTAAACACTTGTTATTTTTGGTGATGGGAAACACCAAATGAAGGTGAAGTGTACAGAGCTTGATGTCACTAAATCAATGTTACTAAAAAAATACACAAGAAAAAAGGACTTGTTGGTAATTGCTATGGCATATATAATTTTGAAGCAACCAAAAAATATATGCATGGTATATATGTATGTATGTAGGCATATACGTGTATACCAAAAGCCAAACCAAACCCACTGCCCTGGAGTTGATTCTGATTCATAGGAACCCTATAGGGCAGAGTAGAACTGTCCCATAGGGTTTCCAAGGAGCAGCTGGTGGATTCGAACTGTCAGTCTGTTGGTTAGCAGCCAAACTCTTAACCACTGGCCCACCATGGTATATAAGTATGTATATATGTGTGTGTATATATAGGTATATGCATATGTATATGCATATATGTGACCATATGCACATATATTCATATATATGATAAAGCACATGGGGGTACAGTTATGGATTCTTCTTAGACACAACCAAACACCTCATAGGATTGTTTTTTGGGGTTCGAAGGATTAGGACCATAGTCTCATGGGATATCTCTGTCAACTGGCGTAATATAGTTCATAAAGTTATGTTCTACATCTTAGTTTGTCTGGGGTCTTAAAAGTGTCTGGGGTCTTAAAAACTTGAAAGCAGCCATCTAAGATACAACTGTTGGTTTCTACTCATCCAAAGCAAAAAAGAAAGAAGGAAACCAAAGACTCAAAGAAGAAACTAATCTACGGGACAAATAACCTAAACAAACCACAGCCTCATCCACCCTGGTGCCAGAAGAACTGTATGGTGCCCAGCTACCACTACCAACCGTTCTAACCAGGGCCACAATACACGGACCCTGACAGAATGGGAGGTAAGTGTGCAACAGAACTCAAATTCCTAGAAACAAGCAAGAAAACCAGACCTACTAGACTGGTTGAGACTAGAGGACCCCCCTAGACTATAGCCCTGAGATACTCTTTAAACCTTGAACAAAAGGTTTAAACCCTGAGGTCGCCTAGTAGCTAGATAACAAATTGGCTCAAAAAATAATAAATATCACCCATAAGTACTGTACTTTTTTAAAAAAAATCACCTGTATGAGTCCAGATGGTCAACAATTACTTTAAAACAGAGATGAGAATGTAAGGAGTCAGGGAAACTAGATTAATGGAAATGGAACAACGAGAACAGATACAATGAGAATGTTCACGTGTTGTGAAGAATGTAACCAACGTCACTGAACAACTTATGTAGAAATTGTTGAATAAGAACTTAAGCTGCTGCTTAAACCTTCACCGAAAACGCAACAAAATATTGTTTTTTAAAAATACCAGTTATGTTATTATTACTGTTATTATTTCTAGCTCCTTAGAAACTGAAGCAAATAAGCTCTATTTCTAACTACAGCTTTGACTTCCCATCATCATGTGCTCCTTCTCTGGGGAGCTGCCATGGCCCTCATGAGAGCATCTGGGAATTATTTTGAACTGCAAGTTTAAGGCCTGGAATTTAAGGTGCTGGATGTCCTCCTCCAAAATACCAGACCAAAAGAGGGAAGCGAAGAGTGAAAACAAAAACCTTCTTGTGGAGATGTTCTGCTGCTTCTCCCTATTTTATAAACAGCATTACAGAGGTTAGCCCAGTGTTCATTATCTGAGCCTTGTAGTTATAACGTTGCACAGGGAAGCAAAAGTTGTGACAGCCCAAAAATATTCCCCAATAAACATCAATCATCACTCCTCTCTCCACCCATCTCATGAACCCCTTTTGGGTTCTGTGTCCAGTGAGATACTATAAACATCGGACAGGATAATGTAAACTATGCAAATCTGTTGTAAAGACAGATTTTAGATCTTGCGAAGGATGGAAGATTTCATGACTGTTGACCAGAGTAAACGTGAAGAATTGCTCAAGTTAGAGCAAGCTATTAACAAATGGGGTGAGGTGGAGCTGGGTCAGTTAACGGGAAAAACAAAAAGGGGGCAGAGATAGCGACCCTAAAGACACTTCAAGGACAGAAAAAATTATATACACACCCGACAATTATATGAAGCCTTTTGGAAAATTCATAAAGCTCTTGAAAACTCTGGTAAAAATGCCCCTTCATATTTTGTCTATAAAAGTAAAATTCAAAGCAAAGGATGTAGTGCTGATTATATACTTAACAATGGGCTCAAGTGTAACAACAATTGTTGAGGATGGCACAGGACCAGGCAGTGTTTCGTTCTGTTGTAAATAGGGTCGCTATGAGTCAGAGCCAACTCGACAGCACCTAACAGCAAAAACACCATGGACTGCCAAAAGAACAAACAAATCTGTCCTGGAAGAAGTATAGTGGGACTGCTCCTTGGAAGCGAGGATGGAGAGACTTCATCTCAAGTACTTTGGACATGTTATCAGTAGGGCCCAGTCCCTGAACAAAGACATCATGCTTGATAAAGTAGAGGGCCAGCGAAAAAGAGGAAGGCTCATAGGGTTGCTATGAGTTGGAACTGACTCAACGGCACCTAAGAACAACAACATGTCTTCCTTTTTTCCCTCTAATTTTGTTTGGGTGTATCCTTTTCTTCTTTCCTAAGGAATAAGGCGTGAAATATAAGAATTTTGGGGAAAAAAAAAAATTCCAAAAATAAATTTGATGTGTTTCTTTGTTCAGTCTAACAATTAATACATATTTATAATTATCACTTAAATTTTGTTAAATGTATTTATAAAAGGAAGCTTAATTTCATATTTCTGAATTTTACTTTTCAAGTTCAAGCCCCAGTCAAACTTTTTTTTTTTTTTTTTTTACTGTAAAATCGTGGTCTCTCTTCTAAGTAGTTTTCCGCTAAGGGTTTTCCCAGAATTATTAAATAACGAAGCCTTTCTGCTCCTAATACGCCATTCTAAAAAATATTCTTTGCATGTGGATAGCTTCACCAAGGTTAGGACCAGAGGAAAACCTTGACTTATATTTGCATGACCCAGAAAGTAACTAAAGAGAGTCCTGAATGAAGAAACCCTCTGCCCCAAAGACAAATTCCAGCTTCTATCCATAGGGACCAAATGCTGATTCATGGCAACCCCCATGAAAGTCAGAGTAGAACTATACACCATGGGCTTTTCAATGGCTGATTTCTCAGAAGTAGATCACCAGGCCTTTCTTCCGAGGGGCCTCTGAATGGACTTGAACCTTCAAACTTTCAGCAGCTGAGCATGCTGTTTGCACCATCCAAGGACTTTCCCTTATAGACAGAGGAAACCAATTTTCTGTTCATTTTGGAGTGGTTAATTTGTCCCTAAGGAGCCCTCGTGGTGCAATGGTTAATTAAGTGCTTAGCTGCTAACTGAAAACAGCTCCACAGGAGAACGACCTGGTGATATGCTCCTGTGAAGATTACAGCCTAGAGTAGTTCTACTCTGTCACACGGGGTTGCTATGATTTGGAATCAACTCAACCTCACCCAACAATAAGTTTGTCCTTACTGTCAACCACTAGTGCAGAAATATCAAAGCCCAGTCTCAGAGATCTCCGCTGTAGAAGCAAGAAGTTTTTGAATGATAAAAAAAAGATTTACATCTTCTATATTTTTATTGCTATTATTTGAATTTTTTCCTGCCTGGAAACCAAACTCTTGCCCTGTTCAGTGAAATAACAGGAACATGATTCTCCTATCAGAGGCACTTACTTGCCTGGCCACCTCGGCCCTTCTTTGCCCAAATGTCTCTGACTGGAGGAGGAAGACTCCAGCCACAAAGAAGCCATGAAAACAAGAGAGGGCCTATTCTCAGTGAGGCTAAGCTACCCACTCCACACTTGCTTTATTGTGGGGTGTTCCCAGGACATCTGAGGCCTTTCCGAGGAGTGGGAGGAAGTGGGTTGTCTCCCAGTGTCTCCAGAACCCGTCTTGCTACAACAGTCACACAGAGAAGTTCAAGGTGTCCCATGAAGACAGAAACAATGAAAGGGAGTTGTCTACTTGCTACAGTTCCATTCTGTTATGGACTCCCAAAAGGTATGCTGAAGCCCTATTCCCCCAGTACCTGTGAATGTGACCTTGCTTGCAAATAGGGTCTTGAAGATATTAAATTAACATGAGGTCATACCAGAGTAGGGTGAATCCTACTCCAATGTGAGTTGTGTTCTTACGAGAAGAGACCCAGTCAGAGAAGGAAGTCAGTCACATGATGAGGGAGGCAGAGATTGGAGTAATGCGACCAGAAGCCAAGGGTTGCCAGGAACTATCAGGAGCTAGGAAAAGGCAAGCAAGGATCTCCCCCTAAAGCCTTCAGAGGGAGCGTGGTCCTGCTGAAGCCTTGAATTTGGACTCCTAGCCTCCAGAACTGTGAGACAATAAGTTTCTGTTGTTTTAAGCCACCCACTTTGTGGTACTTGTTACAGCAGCCCTAGGTGACTAATACATATAGACAATCCCTTTGCTCCTTTAGCTGAAATCCCCACCCCTACCTCATAGCCTCAGCACAGCCTTGATGACTGCTTAGCAAGGGGGGGGTGTCTGGAGACCCTGGAGACAACCTCTTCCTCCCACCCCTAGAGAAGGCCCGGAAGGTCTCAAGGACACCCCCAATAAAACAAGTGTGGAGTGGGCAGCTTAGCCTCACTGAGAGAGAATCAGGGACAACTCTTGTTTCATGGCTTCCTCGTGGCTGGAGTCTTCTTCCTCCAGTCAGAGGCACTCAGGCGAAGAGCCGAGGTGCCCAGGCAGGTGCCCTCAGTAGGAGAACCGCGTGCCTGTTATTTCACTTCAACGCAGCCCTGATGATCTAGTGTCCTTTCTTCCCTGGAATGGGTGAGGTGGGGGCAAGACTTGTCTTTTCCTAGAGGTCAAGGTATATCCCAAACAGTCTAAAAGTCGCTTCATCTCTGACCAGCCTTGTGACCATGAGAGGAGAGGGCAAACACCTCAGACCGTAGCTCAAGTGTGGAAAAAAACATTAATTTCGTTCTAATAAATCAGTGTAATTTCCATTTCAAGTAACTTCTGGGCAGCCTTTTGATCCCTGGAGATCGTGTCTCCACTCTGGGTGGCTTATTGGTGCTGCAGCATGAGGGTGGGTTGTGGAGAGGGGCCCTCTGACCAAGTTCTGTCCACGCCATTCTCCGAGGTTTGTATCATCCTGTCCGATCCTTGGTCATTGACCACATGGGCTTGTAGCTGCACTCTCCCTCACTCCCTTCTGCAAGACCTGACTCTTTCTTAACTACTTTGGCCCTTTTTGAAGGCCTGGAGGAAGTTCTGCTGCCCTCCCACACTGCTCCAAGGTTGTGGAAACTGAGGCCGTCACAAGCCTCTGGATCTGGGCAAACCAGTAACTATTTCTATTCTGCGACTTTTGCCCACGCTGGGGGTCATTTTTGTGCTGTTGTTACCCTTGTGGCAGAGGGAACAAGGGCCCTTGAGTGCCCAAACCCCTTTGGTAGTTCTCTCCTTCCCCTCTGTCCTCCAAGTGCTAGCCCGGTGCAGGGTGGCAAAGGCTTCAGTGATAGGGTTCTTTCTTAGGGTCCTCATTGACCAATCCTCTTGTTTTCCTTATGCTCTACTTGCGTACTTTCCAGTCAGGGGGCTTGATCTCAGCTCAGGGTGTGGAGCAGTGGGAGTCCTCCAAATCTTTTACATCTTTTATGGGCCTTCCGGAGTCCCTAGATAGTGCAAACAGTTAAGCACTCAACTATTAACTGAAAGGTTGGTGGTTTGAACCCACCCAGAGATGCCTCAGAAGAAAGGCCTAGAGATTTGCTTCTGAAAGGTCACAGCCTTGAAAGCCCTATGGAGAACAATTCCACTGTGTATGTAACATGTGGGGTTGCCATGAGTAGGAATTGACTTGATGGCAAAGGGTTTTATTTTTTGGTATGGGCCTTCACTTTTGAATCTCAAAACACACCCATTTGGATCTCAGGCGCTCTAGTTCCACTGGAATAGTGTCCCTTTGAGATAAAAATGCCTCATGGCCCACTGCCACACGTGGGAGAGTCACGATGCAACAAAGATACCAGTAACATATCCACATATTGTCTGTACGCCCAACAAATGGCCTCAAGATGCTGCCTTCCACCAGTCATGCAAAGATAGACCCATGTTAGGGAAAAGCAGCAAAGTCTGCTCTGTGAACAGACAGTTATAGCTAATCATCCCACAGGCTTTTAAGCTTAGAACGTACCATTTTGTTGCAAGTTTAAACATGTAGATATGTTTCCTTGGCCTAACTCTAAAGGTAGACATTTTCTCCCTTTTGTGAATGTGGTCATTTGGCAGTTTCAGCTGAAACTGTGGACACTTGTCTGGACAAGAATCTCAGCCCGTTGTGAGGAGTTAAATCTATTCAACGTACAAAAGTCTTAAAACCCACGCACTTCAATGTTTGTGGTCATGTGGGATATTATCAGTGTCAGGGATGGGCAAAGTTAGAGGCATTTTGGGTCAGTCTACTTTCTTTAAATCTTCTCCAAACATTTTAGGTTTGGCACAACCTGAATTGCATTATGCCAAACCCCTGAGCTTGTAATTTGTAAACCCCTGTGTATTTTCAGGGAAATGTAATCCATATGTTCTTGATTGATTTACACTTAACTCATCTAAACGTTGTTTTGCTAGTGTTATTTGATGTCCAAAGGGCCCCAGAGCCTGTTTACGTCTGTCTAAGCTGTTTCTTCTCCCCTGAGACTCAGGAAGATCTGTTTTGCCAAGAGTAAACTAAGTTGAACACTGCTCTGCACAACCGCCCCCCTCCAAGTTTGAATCAGACTTGGGTTGAATCTGACATAAAGATCTGAGGAAGTTGCATTGGGCTTTGAAGTTGACCACACACTCTATTCCACACTTCACTAAAAGGAATCAGAGCCCAAAACCTCCCCGTTGGAGACTAAGACCAAAATACCAGTGCAAAAACCAACCCCCATACCAGGTCAGCTTTCCAGCCCTGCCCTTGCCCTAATGCACTGGCACTGAGGTGCAGTTAGCCATCCACCCTACCTGGACAGTCCCTTCCCTTAGGACTAGTTCCATCCAAGCTTCACCTGGAGGAGTGGAATAATTTTATACAGTGGATGAAAATGTTCAGCCCTCCTACTAGATTTGTGATAATGATCTTGTAAAGCAAGACTGTGGTTTCAAAACAAAACAAACAAAAGAAATCCTCAGCTAGTGCCCCACATCGCTGAACCTTAATTTTAGATAGTCTGCATTTGCCTTGCAAATGAGTCCAAAAATTACCTAAGCCACAAACATTTAAAGCAATCCTACCCAACGCCAGAAGGAGTAGGCCTGGCAGAACAAATGAGGCTGGCTCCTTCTGCTCAGCAGCAGTGGGTGTGAGTGCTAGGGTGCTACTTTAACTTTGAGGGCACCCCACAATTTTTGAAACATGATAACTAGAAGTGGGGGAAAAACTCATTGCAACTTTATGATTCATCTTTAAGGGAAATGGTGCTTTACTTTGGAGGAAGTGCTTTAATGGCTATTTTGGTCATATTCATGCAAACCATATCTGGAATGCAGATATTTGATACAAAAGTCCATTGCCGTCGAGTCGATTCTAACTCATAGGGACCCTATAGGACAGAGTAAAACTGCCAAAGCTGTAACTTTAGTAAGCTGAAATGGACTGGTGTTGGCCATTTTGAATCAGACAATCATATGGTCTACTATGCTGCGAATGAAAAATTGAAGAGGAGTGGCATCACATTCATCATCAAAAAGAACATTTCAAGATCTATCCTGAAGCACAACACCATCAGTTATAGGATAATATCCATGCTTGTACAAGGAAGATCAGTTAATATAACTATTATTCAAATTTACACACCGATCACTAATGCCAAAGATGAAGACACTGAAAACTTCTACCAACTTCTGCAGTCTGAAATTGATATATTGATAATTACTGGTGACTGGAATGTGAAATTTGGAAACAAAGAAGGATTGGTAGTTGGAAAATAATGGCCTTGGTGATAGAAACCCTGTTGGAGATCAGATGATAGAATTTTGCAAGACCAATGACTTCTTCGTTGCAAATACCTTTTTTCAACAACATAAACAGTGACTATAAATATGGTCCTCACCAGATGGAATACACAGGAGTCAAATCAGCTATATCTGTGGAAAGGGACAATAGAAAAGCTCAATATCATTAGTCAAAAAAAGACCAGGGGCTGACTGCAGAGCAGAACATCAATTGCTCACATGCAAGTTCAAGTCAAAGCTGAAGAAAACTAAAACAAGTTCACAAGGACCAAAGCAAGAACTTGAAGTGCATCCCACATGAATTAGAGGCTATCTCAAGAATAGATTTGACACCTTGAACACTAATGACACTTTCCACAGTTGTGGAAAGACATCATATGTGAAGAAAGCAAAAGGTCATTAAAAAGAGAAGAAAGAAAGAAAAAACTGAAATGGATGTCAGAAGAGACTCTGAAACTTCCTTTTGAATATAGACTAGCTGAAGCAAATAGAAGAAACGATGCAGTAATAGAGCTGAACAGAAGATTTCAAAGGGAGGCTTGAGAAGACAAAGTAAAGTATTATAATGACATGTGCAAGACCTGGAGTTAGAAAACAAAAAGGGAAGAACACACTCAACGTTTCTAAAGCTGAAAAAACTGAAGAAAAAATTCAAGTCTCCAGTTGCAATATTGAAGGATTCTATGGGCAAAATGTTCAACAATGCAAGAAGCATCAAAAGAAGATGGAAGGAATACACAGAGTCAAAGTAACAAAAAGAATTTGTCGATGTTCAACCATTTCCGGAGGTAGCATATGATCAAGAACCAACGGTATTGAAGGAAGAAGTCTAAGCTGCACTGAAAGCATTGGTGAAAAACAAAACTCCAGGAATTGACAGAATACCAAATGAGATGTTTCAACAAACAGATGCGGCGCTGGAAGTGCTCATTCATCTGTGCCTAGAAATTTGGAAGACAGCTACCTTCTGGCCAACTGACTAGAAAAATTCATATTTGTGCCCATTCCAAAGAAAGGTGATCCAATAGAAAGTGGAAATTATCAAACGATATCATTAATATCACGCACAAGTAAAATTATGCTGAAGATAATTCAAAATTGGTTGTAGCAGTACGTGGGCAAGGAACTGCCAGAAATACAAGTAGGATTCAGTAGAGAATGTGGAACGAAGGATATCATTGCTGATGTCAGATGGATCTTGATTGAAAGCAGAGAACACCAAAAAGATATTTACCTGTGTGACTGTATAAATCATAACAAATTACAAATAATGTTTTGAAGAATGGGAATTCCAGGACACTTAATTGTGCTCATGTGGAACCATTACATAGACCAAGGGGCAGCTGTTCAAACAGAACAAGGGGATACTGCATCATTTAAAATCAGGAAAGGTGTGTGTCGGGGTTGTATTCTTTCACCATACTTATTCAATCTATATGCTGAGCAAATAATCCAAGAAGCTGGACTATATGAAGGAGAATATGGCATCAGGATTGGAGGAAGGCTCATTAACAACTTTTGATATGCAGATGACACAACTTTGCTTGCTGAAAGTGAAGAGGACTTGAAGCATTTACTGATGAAGATCAAAGGCCACAGGCTTCAGTATGGATTATACCTCAACATAAAACAAAAATCCTCACAACTGGACCAATAAGCAGCATCAGATAAACAGAAAAATTGAAGTGTCAAGGGTTTCATTTCACATGGATTCACAATCAACACCCATGGAAGCAGCAGTCAGGAAATCAAATGACAGATTGCATTGGGCAAATCTGCTGCAAAAGACCTCTTTAAAGTGTTAAAAAGCAAAGATGTCACCTTGAGAACTAAGGTGCGTGTGACCCAAGTCATGGTATTTTCAGTCGCCTCATAGGCATGCAAAAGCTGGACAATGAATAAGAAAGACTGAAAGAGAATTGATGCCTTTGAATTACGGTGTTGGCAAAGAATATTTAATATACCATGTACTGGCAGAACAACGAATAAATCTGTCTTGGAAGAAGTATAGCCAGAGTGTTCCTTAGAAGTGAGGATGGTGAGACTTCATCTCACATACTTTGGACATGTTACCAGGAGGGAGAAGGACATCATGCTTGGTAAAGTAGAGGGTCAGTGAAAAAGAGGAAGACCCTCAAGGAGATGGATTGACACAGTGACAACAACAAACATAGCAAAGATTGTGAGGATAGCACAGGACCGGATAGTGTTTCGTTATGGTGTACACAGGGTCACTATGAGTTGGAATTCACTTGACTACACATAACAACCACAATCTTTAGGGAAGCCAATTGTTACATCTCTCTCCCACGGAGTAGCTGGTGGGTTCCATCTACTGACCTCTCAGTTAGCAGCTGAGGTTTAACCACTGTGCCACCAGGGCTCCTTTACTTGAGACAAAGAGAAGTTACATGACTGTATAATAATGTAATGGGTTGTCTTTATGTGCAGGGTTGTGTTTCTGGAATTTTTCTTGTGTTTATTTGGAGGTTAGTCTGAGATGTTTCTGTCTCGTGCTAGGCTGCGAAAGGTATTGGGAAATCTGGTTTCTGCGTAGAAGGGGCATGGTCAAAACATTTCACTGGGCGACGGTAGGCTGGCCTCTGAAATGTGGGGCAAGATAGGAGTTAAGGACATAGACAGGGTTTCCTATCTCCAGGGTTTAAGTTTTTCTTTTTTGTACTGTAATTCCCTTCTGCTATCTTTAAGTATTCAGAAAATCTTATTTAATATTATAAGTTCATCTTGATTATGTTCTGGGGCATTAAGGAAAGGACCTGTATCTATCTTAGGGAAAACTGCTATGGGGGAACCAGCAACCTGGAGAAGTAGTCAGAGGAGACCTAGGGGGAGGGGAGCACTGGTCCAAAGCAACAGGACAAGTGACAAATGGGCTCAGTCTCTGGAATGCAGAAGCATTCTGCAGGAATTCTCAGGAATACCTGGGATCAAAGAAGGCAATAGTCTTCTGGAATGAGAGCCAACTAGCTAACCCATTGCCATCAATTTGATTCCAACTCATAGCGACCCTATAGGACAGAGTAGAACTGCCCCATAGGATTCCCAAGGCTGTAATCTTTATGGAAATAGACCGCTGCATCTTTCTCCCATGAAGTGGCTGGTGGGTTCAAAGTGCCGGACTTTTGGTTAGCAGCTGAGCATTTAACCACTGCACCACCAGGGCTCCTGGGATGGGAGCCAAGTCTACTGGTATTTGGGTGTTAAGGGAAGAGTTGAGGCTCGAAGCCTGGAGAACTTGGGGACAGCAGCCTCACACGAGCGTTTACTCTGGTAGGTTGTCAAGTGGATATTTTCAAGTCTCACTTTTAAAATGGGCACCAATGGTACTGTCGGAAGATCCACCCATGCTGGCACTAGTGTGAGGGACAGGCAGGTTGCAGTTTCCACAGCCACATGAGCAGATGGCTGTTTCTCCAGCCTCCGTGAACATCCAGTATGGTTACCTGGACTGCACCGTCTTGCCCTTGCCCTTACTTTGCATTTGCTGAACTGCATTTTAGTGTCTGTCATCAGCCTATACTGAGGCCTGAGAAATGCCCCTGGAAGCATCACCGTTACATCTACTGTTAGCATGTCGCTGAGTACGTTCTTTGCAATCTCACACAGCCTTCTTTTGGAGGAGCTCTAAGAAGAAATTTCTTCCTGTCCAGCTATTCCTGAGGGCCTGGTTTTTATCTTATGGTAACGGAATTCTCTCATGGATCAAATGTCCCTCTCTATTTTTTTGCCATGGCAGCTAGAAATTGAAGCCAGACTTAAGTCTGATTCAAAATAAGGGTATGGGTCTATGTGGTAGGAGTTGTGTTTGTTTTTGTAGCCTCATTCTTTATTCCATTTTCTCTTAGAAACCACCCTACTCCTGTGACCTCATGTTAACTGATAACATTGGCAAAGACCCTATTTCCAAACAGGGTCACAGGAACCCAGGGTTAGGACTTCAACATATCTTTTGGGGGGACATAATTCAATCCATAACATGGAGGAATCTGTGTTTTCAAGTAGATTTCCTTGTGTCTTGGCTTTGTCCACAGATGGGTGTTTGAGTTATCGCTTGCCTAGACCATCTCTCTCCCACTAGGCAAAAATTTCTTTCTGCAATTCCAGGCAGGTGAAAGCCTGTCTTGAGTTTAAAGATTTTAATAAGCAGGACTCCACAATCGCCCTGGGGAGCCCTTCTGGTGTCTGATATTCTTTTGCCTGATCACTTCTCCGTTTTTTCCCTTCGCCTTCTCTGCTTATTTCTCCAAAGATCTTGAATGGCTTGTGATTACCATCCAGCCAATTTCTTTGTCTCCCCAGCTGTGACTTGTCCCTGCCCTCCTTTGGGAGGTGTGCTCACTCATTTGTCTTTCTCTGTTAGTCTCTGAGGCTGGATTTTTACTAGACTCTAACTCCAATTCTTCATTCCTTCCTCACACTTTCTCCCGTCTGGAGTTTGGGTTTATTTTTCTTCCTGCCTAACTACTTCTAATATACTAAGTCAATAAACAGATTCTCTGTGGTTACATATGGCAAACAGCTGAAATTTACAGCTGAGAGTAAAATTTCCTCATTTGGGGAAAAAATAATCATTTCACAGATTTAGAAAGTGGTCATTCTGATCTCCAGGGCAAATAAAAATGTTTTATAACCTTCCACAAAAGCTTATGCCTTGATTAAATTTTTATTATGAATTATTAATTAAACCAAGGAAATGCAGAGGCCTAAACCCTTGCTTAAATTTGCTCCAGATTGAGACACAAAGCAAAGGCGGCAAGAAACCCTGAAGGGGAGGTTTAATGATGAGCAACACATATAAAACTATCCGAGCACTTTCATCTGCCAAAGACTCCAAACCAGCCATGTAAATGAGGCCACGTGCCCACGCCTGAATCGAGATTGGCAGTGGGCCTGGAAGAAATAGGACCTCCTCGGCCTTTCTCTCCTGAGTTTTGTGTTTGGGTTTCAAGAGGTATTGTGCCTTTGGAGACACACAGGCTGTTCACTTCATAAGTGGCTGTGGTTAGGTGGGGAATGGTAGGAAGCATGTAGAAAAACAGCCTGGTGTCTTGGAAGCTAAGCCAGAGGTCAGGAGAAGTGGGTCACTGCTCTAATGGTTGAGTGATTGAATCAACCAGGGTCAACAAAGGCAATTGTGCAGATTGCCTTGAAGAAAGGGCAAGTGAGTAGGGAAACCCAGCTCACGTTCTACTTGCCAAGCCTTACTCCCCACTGCAGATCTGCATCCACTAGGAAGGAGGGGTGCCTTTTCCTGATTTGAATCAGTTACCAGTTGTCAAATCAACTATGACTCATAACAACCCTATGGATGTTAGAATAGAACTGTGCTCCATAGGGTTTTCAGCGGCTGCAGATTGCCAGGCTCCCTTCTCAGGCACCTCTGGATAGATTCAAACTTCCAGCATTTCAGTCAGCATCTGAGCGAGTTAGCTGTTTCTACCACCCAGGGGCCTGATTTGAACAGGGAGGGTCATATATGCTCTTCAAGCTTTGCTTGGAGCCAATAGTATGTATATGGTGGGGGAGGAGGTATGGGCCTGCATTCTTCCAGGAACAGAGTCTTTTTCCTAGAACATAGAGGATTTGTTTGGGAACATGGTGACCTACAATTCAACAAGTAAATGCTGCAGATGCAAATATGAATAAGACTCTGTCTTCAAAGAATCACAGTAACTTGGGAAGTCAGACAAATAAAGCAGAGTATTACAACCTAGTGGTGCCAAGTGCTGTACAAGACATCTAGATGGGTGCCCACCCAAATGGAACTGGGCAGGGGGATATCAGCGTAGTCTCCTTGGGGATGATGCTGAAACATGTCTTGGAAAAGGGAAAGGGTTTGGAAATGGGAGAGTGGAGAGGCTTTGAAAACAAAGAGAACAAACAGTATGATCAAAGTAATGCAGAATGAAGAAGAATGGTCTATCTGATTAGAAGGGAGAGAAACGTCCAGAAGAGACAAAAGATCCTGAGGGGGCTCCTCACAATCTGTGATTGGGGTTCAAGCCATTTTCAAATATGCACATCATCTATTCACATGCCCACCCTACTTCCCCACTGGCCAAGATTGGGGGGCTTGGGAAGAGTGTCAACTTCCCAGCCCAGTGCTTGGCATGTGACACGTTTCAATGCTGGTTTCCTCCACTTCTTCTTCCAGCCCAGACATTTCTAATATGAAAACAGGGGTAAAAGACATATATGTGTGTATCTTTTAAAACATTCAAAAAAGAACAAGAACAACAACAAAATGTAAAGGTAATGACTTAACCCTTTGCAAAGGAGTATCTAAGGTATGGCAGGCCAGGTGCATGCCCTTGGTGCCACTTGTCGGGGGGTACTAATGAGCAGTTTCTATTGGCCATCACAGTTTCCATCGCCAGCTGTGAGAGATCACTCAGCAATTAAACACTAATAGCCATTCAGTGCTATTTTCTGTAAATACTCCACTGAACCGGGCAATCCCCTATGATTCTGGGTCCTCACTTCTGAGCTGGCTTCTTAGAGCGAATCGAGGTTGTACCACAGCAAGGAGCTGGCCTCTGAATCAGTCACTCCAGAAAAGGAGAGGATAAGAGCTCTTCAACGGCTCCAGGAAGCAAAGTTGCCATTGTTCTGATGATCTATTATTCTGATTATCTTAACTCTACCTCTTTTTGTGGATATTCAGGCTCCCAGTTACGCCTAAAGAAGATTGTGCATGGAGACAATGTGGCGTTTATTTGGCTCTTATTTATATGGAATTCACTGCTCATGGAAAGTGGCACGTTGACAACACTGTTTCCTAGCATGACATTACATAAATAAGTCTGAAGATACTGCTTAATAAGAAGCCTGTAAAGATAAGAGAAATAGTGGTAAGAATTAAATGATGTTGTTTCTTCCCTAGTATCTGCCCTGAATCATTGCTCAGGGGGAAGTTCTCCCTCAGGTTCTTAGGGAGAGAGCACACTGGTCCAGGGTTCGGGAGAGGGGCTTCCTTAGAGGGGGTATCTTACATTCCTCCCATCGCTTTGGTCTGAGGCTGAGCAGAGAAGGAAGGAGAAGGCTGTGGGGTTGATACGAAGGGTAGGGTAGTGTCATGGATTGAATTGTTCCCCCCCTCAAAAAAATCTGAAAACTTGATATCCATGATTCCCAGTGTTGTGTGATTGTCTACCATTTTGCCACCTGAAGTGATTTTCCTGTGTGTTGTAAATCCTATCTCTATGACGTTGATGACGTGGGATTAGTGGCAGTTATGTTAATGAGGCAGAACACAATCTATAAGATTAGGTTTTGTTTTAAGCCAATCTCTTTTGATATATAAAAGAGATAAGCAAACAGAGAGACGTGGGGACTTCATACCACCAAGAAACAAAAGCCGGGAGAATAGCGTGTCCTTTGGACCTGAGGTCCCTACACTGAGAAGCTCTTCAACCAGGGAAGATTGAAGGACCTTCCCCTAGAGCTGACAGAGACAAAAAGCCTTCCCCTGGAGCTGACACCCTGAGTTCAGTCTTCTAGCCTACTAGACTATGAGAGAACAAACTTTTGTCTGTTAAAGCCATTCACTTGTGGTATTTCTGTTATAGCAGCACCAGATGACTAACACAAGTAGAGAGGTTAGCCTTTACTAGTAGTTTTGTTATCTGTTGTTGGTGTTGGGTGCTGTCAAGTCAATTTCAACTCCGTTATCCCATGCAACAGAACAGAACTGCCCCAAAGGGTTGTCTAGGTTGCCATCTTTACGGAAGCAGATGGCCAGGTTCTTCTCCCGTGGAACTGCTGGGTGTGTTTAAACCACCAACCTTTCAGTTAGCAGCTGAGCACTCAACTGCCATGCCATCAAGGCTCCTTTCATTATCTACTAAGATAAATAAATCCATCAAAACATTGCATGCACTTCCTCAGTTAGCCAGTTCAGATTAAATGCCTATTGTGAGGCCAGCTTGGCATAGTGGTTAAGTTCTACAGCTGCTAACCAAGAGGTCGGCAGTTCAAATCCACCAGGCGCTCCTTGGAAACTCTATGGGGCAGTTCTACTCTGTCCTATAGGGTCACTATGAGTCGGAATCGACTCGTAGGCACTGAGTTGTTTTTTTTTTTTTAGTGAGGCCAGTGCAACAGGCACTCAGAGATGATTCTGCCAGCACAAAACAATGATCTCAGCTCTCCAGGACTTCTGTTTCCAGAAAAAGGCAATACTCTCCCCTTGCCCTCACCTGCTCCAAGGGAGAATAAGATGCAGGCAGGGGTGGATAATCCAATAAGCAAGATAAGCACATCTTTGATATGGTGAAACCCATGTGAAATTCTTCACTAAAAAACAAAAAAAAACCTTCTACAGATTAGTAAGTAAGCACAAGTAAGCCTGTGCTTACCTTACTTACTGAGCCATCTGTCCCTGTCAGGGATTGTAAATTTGAAAAGAGGCTTTGATTCTGTAGGAAGGTGCCTGAGGCTGGGAGAGAGACAGATGCCAGCCACACCCAGAAGCAGAATCTTTGATGTGGTGAGAAAAGCGTGAATTTCTTCACTACAGATGATCTGGTAAGCACTGTGCTTACCTTTCCTATTGGATAATCTGCCCCTGGGGAGATAAAGTTCTTGGAAAAAATATTTATTCCTTTTCTGTGAAAGTTTTTTTTTTTCCCCCAGTGGAATACAGTTCAATTATGGGTCTCTGAAAGGCTGCTGAGAGGTGGAATAAAAGACTTGGTGTCTGGCCAGGCCTTCATGGTGGTGAAGACTTTTGGTTGCTGCCCTGCTGAGATGATTGCTTTCTAAGTGGAGCAATTGGTCCAAGGCTGGAGGGTGAGGAGGGAGGCGGGGGTCGCTCAGTAGATAAACCCAAGTGATCTTGTTTAAGGAGGGCTCATTCAGAAAGCGGAAGAGTCAGCTGGAGGGAAAGAAGAGTGGGAGGAGGGAATGAGAAACAGGTGGTGTCACTTTTGATGACAGAGGGAAAATTCAGGGAGTGCCCATCAACCCAGGGAAAGCATACTTCTGGTCCTCTCAGCAGCGACAGCTTGATGAAGGGATGGGCTCCTCAGTGTGCTCCTTCCTGCTTTGCAGAGTCAGCTGCGAACAGCTGGGAAGAAGTTTGAGAACTGAAGGATGCGGCCAGGGAATGAGGGACGTATGTGAGGGGAAAAAGAGGAGTTAGGTAGGGTACAGAGGAGGAGTGTAAGTAAGGGAGATGGTACTTCAGTGAAACCAGCGGCATCTTTTAAACCGTAAAGAGTACCTGCTGGTTTGCTTCAGGTTCATAAAATGGCTCAGTAGGGTCTTGGAGATTATTTAGTTAAAACAAAACAAAACTAAAACAGTTACCATCAAGTCAACTCTGACTCGTGGCAACCCCATGTGGGTCACCGTGGAACTCTACTCCATAGGGTTTTCAATGGCTGATTTTTTTCAGAAATATATTGCCAGATTTTTCTTCCAAGGTGCCTCTGGGTGGGCTCCTTTAGCTTAGCAACCAAGTGCATTAACCTCCCCCCTAAAAAAAAAAAAAAAAAAAAAAAAACCCAGGGACTGTTCAAAGTCCTGATTTTAGAGTTGAGGAAACTGAGGTCCAGAGAAGTTTTAATTTGCCTTTGGTCATATGGTGTCTTTGTGGCCCTATGGAGACCAAGATCTCCTGAGCTGTGGCTCAGGGTCTAAACCTTTGCTAGGGGAGGTTTGAAGTTCCTTTAGCTTGTCCCTCTGAGTTACAGGAAAACCCCATGAGGAAAACATTGACCTTAGAGTTAGATGACCTCGGCTTTGGGGTCTAGTTACTCAGTTCCCCCACTTAGAAGGTCTGCCAATATCTTTCCCCAAGTTTTCTAGGCCAGGGCCGAGTGCCCCTCTCCCGCCTCTGCTCTCAAGCAGATGACCTGTGGGGTTGGAAGGGAGAGAGGGTTCAAGGTAAGCAAGGCCAGTTCTGGGCCTCCTGATGTGTTCTCCCCCTTCCTCCTTTCGGAGGTGGCAGTTACTGGGCAACATGACCCATGAGAAGGAGATAAACTGCCTTAGATAGTAGGTTTTATCGTTGAAGTTATTGCAAATGTGCCTGACTCCTTAATCTAGTTCTGTCCGGATCTAAACTGGTAGCCAGATAAACTGTTGGCTGCCTGATTTCATGTATTTATCAAGTCTAAACAATTATCAGAAGGCAATTATCCCCTGGGAGGCCAGTGGCTCCCAGAGATAAGCAATGCCCTGCAGAAGCCACAGAACCCCTAAACTGTCAGCCCATTCCCCGTGCAGGCTTCCTCCTCTTTTCCCACCATCCTAAATTTTACTGGAGGTGCGCAGTTCCAGCACGTTCGTTTTGGTGTTCTTTTGCCCACAGCCAAAAGTAAAATCCAATGACAGGTGGATAAATCCTTTTTAAAAGCCCTTTCATTATCGCCGTGAAATTTGTGAGCACTAAAACTGGGTTTTAGGGGACTACTGAAACCTTGGAGTCATGGTTTGCTATAACTGGAAAGGACCAAGTGACCACTTAGTATTGCCCCCTTCATATTGATAAGGAAGCCAAAGCACAGAGAAATTAAATGTCTTGTGAAAGGAACAGGGTCTTTAGAGTTGAACAGATGCAGATTTGAAGCCTGGCTTTGCCAGGGGCGGGCTGCCTGACCTTGGGTAATCTCCCAGAGCCCTTATTTTCTCAGCTATCATGTGGAGATAATAATCTGCACGCAGGGATGGATTACCCGATAAGCAAGGTAAGCAAGTGCTTAAGGCATCAACAAAACAGGGGTACAAGTTGTTCAAAGCAAAGACCCATAGATGGCAAGCAGACAGGACATAAGGAAAAGCGAGCACTGCAGTGGAAGGGAGCCGGCAGAGCACTAAATGAAACTGATACCAGCTCCACTGTTGAGGATGTGCCTGCTGGAAATAAAGTTCACCTGGGGTTAAGAGCGCGCCCATGTGCAAGGTTCTGTAAACTATGAGGCCCTACCACTTCGATACCTTCATTGACATCTGTCTCCTGCAGTCCCCTCCCATGTAATTGAAACTCCTTATTTCAGTTGGTCTCTTGGGAGTATACTATTTCTTTCTAAGAAACAAAAGGCGGGGTGGATCGGTGAGTCTAACTCTTGCTACATTCCCTCAATATGCAGATGGATCCAGCATGAGTGGTTACTGGGCAAGGATGGATTATATTAACAGTAACAGGTCTTTGGTCCATTTCGAGAGAATCGTCTTGGACATCCGTCCACGTCTGCTGATCCAGCAACTCCAGCCACAAGGGCCAGTAATGTGCTTTGCCGTTATACAAACGCAAGGGTATGTTCTTTTGCATGTTCTGGTAAGCAAGCAATGGGAACTCCAGTCTCAGATGACACACAAAAGCGAGGGAACTTGAATAAGTTGACTATTGCAATGAATTCAATCAAGTTACTTTTTAACTATACAGCATTTACACACACAGTTACGTACAAAGTTTGGTATACAATATTTATAACTTTAAAATATATTTGGGATACATGTGGACACAATCTAGTATACATTTAATATACTAACGGGTAATAATTTAATATAATACTAACACAGCAAACATCAAAAAAATACTGGAAATATTAATATTTATCTAACACGAAAAGTTTTAATTTCCCATTGTAATGCATAAGTAAGCAGAGGAGGGGGCACCACAGATTGTCAGTGTTTAGGGCCCTCAGATGACTTAATCCCGCTCTGTCCAGACCTCCCGGTAGTGACATGAGAGGTAAAAGGTGTTTGACCAAGGCCACACAGACAACTGAGGCAGAGCCAGTGTCAAAGCCCCAGTAACCTGGCTCCCAAATCAGTATTCTTTCCATTACACTGTAGAATCTTCTCTGGAGGTCTTCAGTTTACCATTAAATAAAAAGTAAATATTCTTCTCTGTCTCACCCAAAGGCTGAAAGCACTCTAGTTCAGTGTTTCTCAGATGCGGCACCTCCAGATGGTCTGAGGCTCAGTTCTGCTCGGGGACTCATGTTTATATGATGACAGCATCTACATTTTTTCTGGATGAATTAATAATCGACTTGCCATTGTATTTCGGAAAAACCAGACATCACCTCATGGATGTCTCATTGAAAAGGACCGTCATTTATTCCATTCATTTTGGAAAATTTTCTATTTAATTTGGGTGGCAGCAGGAACAGGGGTCTGGGGACTCACTGACCCACAGCCCGGAGGTTCCAGGGCTGAGTGGCCATTCCAAGGTCGGGGGCGGGAGTCGCAGGCCTGAGGACAGTTCCCGCCCTCCGCTCTTGCAGCCCTCGCCAGGGCGTTGTTTGCACTTCGGACACTAGGTGGCGCCACAGGAACATCCTCGCGACCGAGCCGCGGTCGAAGCCGAGGAGGACTCGCCGGGGCGCCGTGATTCTCCGGCTTTTCTACGCAGGGTCAGGGCTCCCGCTGGCCGCCTCTCGCCACTCTGATCTCCCGTCAAAAGCAGGGCTCCTCTCTGGGGGAAGGCCTGGTGTTTTCCTGCACGGCGATTGGGATCGTGTCCATTTGGTGTTAGGAGTCTCAAATTCAGCCTTTTAAATACTAAAATGCTAAGCTTTTTTGCTCCTCCTCAGTCGTTGCCCCCGGCGTCTCCGCCCCGCATGTTATTAAAGATTCATTTGCCTTCAGGGGCATTATTACAAGGGCTTTGGGTGCTGAATGTACCTTCCGACTTCTAAAAGACAGCAGACATGATACAAATTATGCTTTTGTAATAGGCGCCTCAGAGTTGGCCTTAAGAGGTTGCCGTGGGGACTGTGGAGCGGTGTCTGGCGAAAGCGTCACGATGCTGTTCAGCCAGGTGCGTCCTTGACGCGGCCTCTCCTCCGCCTGCCGCCCTGAGCGCCCCCTGGAGGCGGCCGGGTGCTCCGGCCCCAGAGAGCGGCCGGGCTGTCGGGGTCGCCTTTAATGAACCGCTCAAGTCCCTTCCGCTCCCCTGAACCCTGCAGTGATTCCCCATTGCTTCTCCAATCTCAATAAAGTCTTTTCACTTCAAAGCCAATTGCCGGTCCTCTCACCTCATTGTCTGCATTGCTATTTACACCTGGGCCCATTTCCTGCTTCATTCAGACAAACAGCTTCTTGGTCCTACTCAGTTCTCTGTACCCTGCTCCCCCTTACAATGCAGAGCTCCTTTCTCAAAGGGCTCCTTCCAGGTCCTGACCCTGTAGGCGCTGGGTTAGGCCCGATCCACGGTCACTCCCCATACAAAGGCTTCTTAAAACTTACCGATTCTGGAAAATCAGAAATTCATTCGGCAAAGTTGGGTGTCTGAAACTTCAGGCAACTTTTTCTGTTTACCGGGGTCGTTAGATCTGAAAGTGATTTGAGGACACCTACACTTTCTTTTTCTTCCCGCCAAATTGCCTTTCCACTAGTACAATGTCTGTGCCCAGGGCTTGATGTAAGTTGTTACGATGAGGAGTGGAGACCTGGGAAGTTGATGGAAATTTCAACAACCCTAGCCTTAGCTCTGAGGCCAAAGAGAAAGCAGACAAAGCATGAAGAGTTGGCCAAAGGAAAATAGGGACGGAGGACCAGGAAGGGTTACAAGAACCAGAGGCTCCATATTGCCCGTCTGGTGGGTGCTGAATCTTGCCCCCGCCATTTGTGAGCTCTGGGAATGTGGGAAAGTTGTTTAAGTTCTTGAGCCTGTTCCTTCTGTGGAATGGGAATACTACTACCTCACAGTGTTGTGGTGAGGATTATTAACCATTATGTATATAAAATGTTTTCCTGGCAAATGGCAAGAGCTCAATAAATGGGAACTGTTGTGATGCAAACAGATAATGCGTTTGGCTGCTTACCAAAAGGTTGGAGGTTCAAGTCCACCCAGAACCCTTTGCTGTCAAGTTGATTCCGACTTATAGTGACCCTATAGGACAGAGTAGAACTGCCCCATGGGGTTTCCAAGGCTGTGATCTTCACAGAAACAGACTGCTTTATCTTTCTCCAAAAGAAAGGCTGGTGGGTTCAAACCACTGACCTTTCAGTTAGCAGCCGAGTGCTTAAACTCCTGAGTCCACCCAGAGGCACTTGGAAAGAAAGCTGTGGCAACTTAGTCTGTAAATTGAGCTATCGAAAACCCCACAGAGCATAGTTTTACACTGACAGATAGGGCTGCTATGAGTCGGAACCGACTGGAAGACCACTGGTTAAATGGCTATTATTATCAAACGTAAGCTCCTCCCCTAGTTTTTTTGCCAAACTCCTCTTACAGAATTCAAAACCCATTTGCTTTTCTCCCCTCGTTTGGCATTAGAAGAAACTTTTCCTGAGTTATTACTGTTTTCCTTCATTTTATGTGCCACACTGTCCTCTCTTCTCTATGGCAGGAAAGAAAAGAGGGTAACTGACTTGTTTCCTTTTCCCATGACTCTTGAAGAGGGACTCATGACTGGTGATAAATGGGGTAACAAAGGGGCATGTCAGCTTCCTCATTTGTGCAATGGGGATCTTATACAGGCCCCTTCCTTTCAAGAAAGATTCTTTCTGAGAAACCAAATATTATTGTATCAGCTCATTGGAACGGACCTGCACATGGCAGCAAGTCCTTCTCTTTGCTTTTGCTTTAAGTCAGTACAGTTTGTAAAGATTTCTCAATATAAATCAGTCCTTTGACTATAAACCAAACCAGATACTCCTTTGCCTCTAAATGTCCCTGCTGCCAAAAACATAAAGAAAAGTCCTGTTCAAATTTCTGGTTTTGTCCCGCAGAGATTGTGCTTAAGATCTTAAAATACTAACACTTCCAACGTTTTGTATTTGAATAATTCTATGTTTTTACTTATTGACATTGTGGGGTTGACAGGGCACTTCACTGTGTAGATGAGGAAACCAGGATACAGACAGGGGAAGCTCTGCTCATCTGCCTGTCCTGCTCCCAATCCTGCTCCTGCCCTGCCCATGTGCAGTGCAGGGACCTCTGAACATCTCACCATCCCCTGGTCTTGGTCCCCTTGATATTCCATGAACAGAGAAAATGGGCTTAGATTCCTGCTGTGATACTGTCTGAGAGGAAGCAAACCCTTCTTCCAGCTTCTGACGGCAAACGCCACTGCAGCGTTAACAGCTGTCTGCTGCAGAGAAGGACGAAGGAGAAGGGACCTGCTGTATGCTTCCGACGCTGTGATCCTCGGCCCGCAGCAGAAAACCGAGCTCTTTTATTAATACTGTGAATGTAACTGAAAACAGCCATCCATCCCCTAGTGTGAATGACTCAGTTTATTAATGCTCAGCTGAAGATGGCTCCTTTGCTTGCCAGCAGCTTTAAACAGTATTTCATTAAAACTGGCTTAATTATTTTTAAAAGACGGCCCAATTAAAAGCTATGCTCTCCTTCTATGTATGTGTTTATACACAGAACTATACACATATCATATATCATATATATTTTTATGTGTATGTATTTGTAGGGGCGTGTGTCTACGTATGTGTATGCTTAGCAATATAATTCCATGGGATAAATTGTTGGAAAAACTACCCAGGACCTGGTCCCCTTTCTGTGGCTAGAGACAGAGGGGATGGCACTGGTGGTCTCTCAGTGACTCTGCTGCACAGAGACCTGCCCCGGTGGCAGGAGCCAGCAGCCTGAGAGATGCTGTTCCAACCTCTGTTCTCCTCTAGGGATGTGCCTCTCTCTTCCCAATAGTACTGAGATGCTTGAACTGGGGAGTGTTGAGGGAAGCTTCCTTGGCAGAGTTCAGGAGAGACATGGACTTTGGGCTTTCTGCTTTAGTTTCTGAAGCTGGCTGTCTAGCTTTCCTAATGAGCAAATATGTTTTCTTTCAAGAAAGAAACAAACAAAACAAAAACAACAATTCATCTGGATTTTATTCGTTTGTTTTAAACACAAACAAACAAGAGGAGGGGGGAACATGGTTATTTCTGCACCAACTATTTCAAATGCAAGTAACTCCATTGCTCGGGGTGGTTAGTGCTTGTCGGCACAGGACCCACAGGGCTAGTTCCAACCAATATTCGGTAGGGCTTTTTTTCTTTCCAAAATTCCCAGTGTTCCTTTAAGGCCCATTTAGCTGCGGGTTTTGTTTATTCTCCCGGCAATCAGCATTTAAAAGAAGACAAACAAGCATTTTTCCTGGTCTTGGAATCCCTGCTGGCCAGCCTTCACGTGCACACCTGAAGCCAACGTGTCCAACTGAATTTCTCTGTAACCCATATCCCCTTCAGAGACCTGCCCCCTCTGTATACCAAGCTGGAAATCGAGAACTTAAACAGGGCAAATGTAATTTTAAGAATTGCTAATGATGCTAGAAATCTGCAATGCAATTAGCATCATTGGATTTGGCGTTCCTCCGAAGGCACAAAACTCCTCGTCATAACCGCAGTGGCAGCAGCCGCAAGCGCCTCCGCGCGTGCCTTGGCGGCACCGGCTATGCTGGCAGCCACTTCACACCAAGACATGAGCATTTGGTTAGGCTTCCTCTCTTTCTCTCTCATGGATATTGACTTCTTTGTCTTTTTTCTGGGCTGCAGAGAGATGCGTATTTTTTTTTTCACCGATCATATCCTTTTGCTCCAGTGCTGTCACCCCGCTTTCTCGGCCGGGTGGGGTCTTTATTTTGGTCCCTGGGATTTCAGTGCCCCAGTTCAACCGATGCCCCCTGCAATGTCCCTTCTGGAACTCCAGTAACTCGACTGCTATTAATTGGCACCTCAGCAATTGTGGGAGCCCACCACCATTATCCACCACAGGGTCTATTTGTTTTTGTTTTTCTTCTCTCGTTTTCTTTTCTTCTCCACACTCCATGATTCAGAGGTAGTACGAAGAGTTTAAATTAGGGACAGAAAGAGAGCCAGAGGGAGAGAGGGAGTGAAAGATGGGGGGGGGGGCAGAAAATGGATGATTGAATTAAACATAAGCTTTACTTTTAAATAGGAAAATTATTTTTGCTCTCTGGAAAAATAGCATGGGCCAGGCAGGAAACCATACTAGCTGGCTAAGAGACTGCAAAATTCAGAAGATGATCTTGGTGGGTCTGTTCAGTTTAGCAAAGGTCTCTACTCCAGGGAAGCCTTTTTCAAACACCGAGGCCCAAATCAGAAGCTTGTAGAGGGGAGCTGTTCTTCCAAGATTCCAGGTGTGTCTGTGAGACAACATGCTATGGGGCAAATTGATTTCACCCTTGGGAAACTGGAGATTTTTCAAAGTTATGTCTGCAGAGCCGCCTAATACAATCCCCCATTAGTGCATTAAAGTCTGCCCTTATTAATTCAAACATAAAGGCAACAAAATAAGCTGTTAAATTTAAAATATAATATATAATGAGGAGAATGTGTGAAAGGCTTATTCAAATGAAAATCCAGGAGTGTTTGAACTACTGAGGTATCTTTTGTATTGAATTATGAGCATATGTAATAGATTTAATTATTAATTTTCCCATTGTTCTATGCACACAGACAGGGTTCAAGGCACAGTCATTCTCTGGCTTTCATAGATCTAATTTGTATAATTATTGCCTGAATAAAGAATTGCTCCAATTCCTAGCTCCCTTTTTCTCCCCATTCTAAATACTATTTCAATGCTGCATTCCAAAAGGGGAGCACCTGCCACTTCTTCAAAGTCAGCTGATCATCTGGGATGACGGACGGCGCTGCTGCCGGTGACGTCCCCTTTCAAGTCTCTTTGTCTAAGTGAATTATCGTGCATCCTTTTAATTTTATTGAACAAATTACATTTGTCAAGGTCTATCTTTGTAAATAAATGATAACTAGAGACACATGGATGCGGATTTCTGCTGTTCAAGGGCTCTTGTTCCATTTCTGGAAGCCAGATGAACATGGAACAAAGGAGAAACTTTCCTCTAAAAGCAATTATCTTTCTGCATTCCCATCAGTATAATTATATTGCAGGGAATTTTAAGAAGCTGTAGAAGTAGAATTGAATGCTTAAAACTGTGTTTGCTGAATTGCTATGCAAAAGTTGAGCAGGCTGTATTGCATCACACTAAATAACCTAACTCTCTCCTGGCCACATTTCTGTAAGTTCAGAACGTGCCCGAAGGCTGGAGACAGTGTGGGGAAGGGGTAGGGATGAGACAGACCACATTTAGGGGTTCACGTGTTTCTTAAAAAGAATGTCTAATGACATTTCTGAAACCTGGGGCTGCAAGAAGGTGACTGGGAATGCGTACAATAGAACTCCCTTTTTCCAACCTGTTTGGGAAGCCTCAGATTGCTCTCTGCCTGGAACAGAAGCCCACTAATTTATTAACTGATTCGTTAATAGCGGTGGAATAAGGTGGGGACTGTTCATGAAATGACGGTAGCAGCGATTGCGTTGCCCCAAGAGGCAAGTGAGCAGCTGGTTTAGAGAGATATTGAATGTGGTTTATGTGGCTACTGTGTCAATACTCCATATCAACAAGGGTCATTTCTTTATCGTTGGCTTCCCCAGGTAACTAGACTTAGTGAAATAAACTGTATTGTCCCACCACTGATGGCTCATCAATGTCTCATCTCTCCCCTCTCTCAATTTTCAATAAACCACCTGATGGACATTCAAGTGGAAGAAATCTCCAGTGAGAAGTGAGGCCCGTGGGTTAGTTTAGGACTGGCTGGTGGTAGGTTTTTGAATTACTAGGCAATTGATGGGGTAACACTGCTTTCTGGAGATCCAGGAAAAGAGAAAACCAGAAGCAAGAATGTCTTTGTGTCTTCAAAGAGAGACGGGTGAAAGGGTGAAGCAAAAACCAGGAACTAACATACCCACGTTCACCAGAGGCTGTAATAGAAAGAGCATGGGCCAGGGGTTGGGAATGGGGCCTGGGGGGTGGAGGGAGGAGTAGCTGCTTGGCCTCCTGCACCTTAGTGTCCACAACTGCAAAACAAGGGCTTTGGGCTAGATTATCGAACAGTTTATGTTTGGATTCTGTGTCCATTATACAGATTATACAGGCCACCGATCTCCACAGGGAGGCGGTGAAGGGAAGATCTATGTACTGTGATTGAGTGGCTAGAGCTTTTTGAATGTGTCAAAGGGAAGAATAGTTTATTCTCTTTAAGAAAATGAGCCCAGTGTTTTCTATCTCCAATTTCTGGGGCCAAAGTTTAACGATAAACAAGAGCTGAAACTCAAGGGATTGTTGATGGTAGTGTGGTCAGAAAGTGATAGGTGTACAAAATACGTTTAAAATGATGTCTTATGTATCTTCATTACTGAAAAGACTTGTCTATCACAATAAATGGCTAACATGACTGACTTGTTTGATTCTGACCATCTCTTTAAGCAGGCAGTGAAGGTAATGGGCAGAGAGAGCCAGCATGGTCAATTCCCCCCAAAGTGCCAGACATTGTACCAGCTACTAGGAATAGAAGGTTACATAGGACATTGTGCCTGTCATCTGAGACCATGTTTCATGGAGTCGGGTGGTCAGGCCAGGTTGGTAAATCAATGAGTATAGGACAGAGTGGTAAGAGCCATGTCAGAGGTCTCCTGGGGGTGAGGGGTCACCGTGGGTGCCCAGTGGAGGCACACACAACTCAGCCTAGGGCCGGGAGGTGGTCAGGGAAGGCTCTGGAAGGAAGTGAGGCTTGAGCCGAGATAGATTTTAAAAGTGGGGGCTGGGCGTGGCAACATGGTTTTCCAGACAAAGAAGTACAGGCCCGTGAGCTAAAGCAGCACAGCAGGTCAGGAAGCTGCTTATGTTTCAAGATGGCCAAGGAAGAGGGTGAGTATGGGCAAGGGGGTGAGGCCAAGAAAATTGACAGATGCCAGATGGGGAAGGGTCATGGGGCCTAGCCAGAAAGTTTGAAGTTTATGCTCCAAGTTATGGGAAAGCATTGAAGGAGTTTCACAGGCGAGTGACAGATCAGGGTTAAGCTTTAGAAAGGTCATATTGGCAGGCAGGACTGGCTACTGGTGCCCAGTGCAAAATGGAAATGTGGAGCCCCTTGTTCAAAGACTAGGAAAAAAGTGGTGCTAAAGGTACCAAAATATAGAGCTTTTCCCTTTATTCTCCAATCTCTCCTGTCATTAAAAAAAAAAAAAGGAAAGTTTACTATTTAATGTCACACTCCCACCAGCACAGGGATAGTCATGGGGCAAATGTGGAGCCTCACAGGAGCCTGGGGGACCCACCCTGCGATGTGGTATGTGTGTGGCCCGTGGGCTGCTGAGTTCCCCTCCCAATATCCACTGGACTGGTGAGCCATGCCGAAGCTAAGGGCAAGAAAGTCAAGCTAGGCCTCTCCTCTTCATGCATGGGCCCCAACCCATGGCAGACAGATGATCTCTAAGGATATTGCAACCTGCATGCCAGGACGCACTAGGTACCTTGATCTGAGTGAGTGACAGGCTCTTCCGCGTCAAGTTGTCTGTCAAATATGCTGTAGTACTGTCAGCCTGGGGTGGGGATGGCCACCTCCATGCCCTACCCCTAGACACTGTGAGACATGTGTGCCCAACCCTGACTCTCCTCACGCCTGCCTCTGTGCCCTTGCTGAGAATGGAGGGTGGCAGTTGTCACTGGGAAGGGGCAGGGCCCAGAGTGTCAGGGGTAGGGGAGTAGGTGACCGAGAACCTGTTCTGGGAGGCGTCAGGAGGTGGGACTACATGTGAGCCAAGGCCCTGAGCCCCAAGTGCATGCTCCATTGTCCCATCAGACTTCACTTCCAAAACATGAAATTATTAAGAATTTCAAGGTGGCAGCTATAGAGCATTAAACCTCATGCAGGGCCTTTCTGGGCTTAGGGTCCTGTGAGATTGCACTGGTCACTTGCTCATGAAGCTTGCCCCATTGGCAGCACTGAGACTAGAGAGGAGCCAGCCTTACGGCCAGGAGCCCGTTAGGAAGGGACTGGAGCTATTTGGGTGATGCGTCTTGAAAACCATAATTAAGGCAGTTGTGATGGGAACGGAGAGAGAGCAAAGACGTGGGAGATATTAGGAGGTAGAATGTCTAGAATTAAGAGGAGAAAGTGAGAGGTGGGGGTGAATGAAGCAGTGAGTGGACTATAAGCTAACTCCGGGGCTTCTAGTGCGGGCAACCGGTACTTTATAAAATACTTTCACATAAGTTATACCACTTACTTCTCAAAATAACTTTTGGAATATATATTATTGTTACTTCCATTTTGTGGTGGAGAAAGAGCTCAGAGAAGTGAGGTAATTCACCCAAGGTCATCCAGAAGACAGCAGACCTGGGACTCAACCCAAACCATTTGATTTCAATTGCACGTTCTGTCCACCATGACATTTGGCTCCTCTAGTGCTCTGGATGGCTCTGGCCTGGTCCGTTCATTTATTCATTGCTTCATTCAACAAATACGTATTGAGTGACTCCAGTGTGCCAGTGCTCATCTAGGTGCTGAAGAAACATTGGTAAACAAGCCAGACCAGCCTTTATTCTCAGAGAATGTGTATTCTAGTGGGGCCCGTGTGCCAAATTTAATCAGAGGTTCCTGTAGGCCTTTAAGGGCCAGTGGAAGCTATTATTTATTTTTTCTCCTCTGTTTCTTGACCCAGTTTCTAATGAATTAGAGTTTGATTAGCTGCAACAGAGCAATCATGACTACGGGGAGAGGAATAAAGTGTTCATTTACCCACCCCTATCTGAAAGCTGTGTATAATTAGAAAAATCAAACCCTAGTGCTCATCATCTCCACCTGGGCTGGCAAAGGTCTGTCCAAGAAGCTTGTTCTGTAGATAAATAATTACAGTGGCATCACTAGGGGGAGGTGGGGGTTGTGGACCACACCAGGTGACACTGTTATAGGGGGTGACACCAAAATGACTATAAAATTTCATGTGCGGTGTTTCAGCGGAAATTTATTATTTTTTATAAAAATACTCCCATAGTTAGTTATAACAACAAAAACATTTTTTTGTAGGGTCAGTTTACATGTGTCAATATACCTACAAGGCTATTTTATGCTATTGTACTTTTTGAACCTTCTAACGTGATCTGGTCAGAGCGGTCCTTATTACCCTATTACAATGATGCTTTGAATCATGTGGTTTTTGTCTGCAGGTAAGCATGTACTGTTGTTTTGGTTGCTGGTGGTGTTTTTATAGGCACTGATTTTGCCAAATTTTCTGGTGTTTTAGCTACAATGTTGTGGTAATTAGTGTTCATGAACCGATATCAATAACTTTTCTGAGAATGAAGTAGCAATTAAAGGGAAAGAAGTGATAGGCGGGAATTACGATTTATGAGTAGCATCAGTATAAAAACATAACTAGGGATTCTGTATGGCCTGGCATGGGAGGAGGTTTATGGGGCAGGTGTGACACTATGAGCTACTGCACTGAACCCTAGTGATGACACGGGATAATTATTTTGTTTTGTTCTTTCATTAAAAAAAAAGATATTATCTATTTCAAAGAACATTGTAAATCTTAGACTAGGAGACTGGATACTTCTGATGAAGGATACATTTCAAAGTATTAAATTGTTGCTGAGCCAACAACAATGGTTTTGAATATTGTTCCGATGACTCAACTGTATGGATCAGGAAGGCACTTAATCGGTTGATGACTCAGCCCCTCCCAATGTCTTGCACCGTACAAGACCATCAGGAATGCAAATGTTGAATGGTGTTAGAATGAACCAATCAGTTTTCTCCCTTAGTGCACAGCCTCTGACTGGCTGCCAGATGACTTGGGGTGCTAGAACATGACCATTTAGGACATGATACAATTAAAGAAAGTTTGGAGAGGGAAATCCTTTTAAAGGCAAAGTTTCACTTGATAGGAAACAATATTAAAATAAGACTAATCAAAATCACTGAGTCCCTGAGAACTAAAATCATTGTTCTTGCAGGAGAACTTTCTGAGGCTGATGATATCTCCACGGTCTGCCATGTATCAGGAAGGTTGGGGAACAAATCATGAAAACCTGTGATACCAACAGATGCACACCAGTTTACACACCAAAATGTCTATATATGGTACTCAGCTTCTGTCTGATAGCCCAGAGGGATTGGCAGAATGGGAAGCTACAGGGATTGGTCTAGAAGATCTGGTCTGTAGTAGGCCTGGGGAGAGTGTTGAATCAAGCACCTGATTCAAACCTTAAGAGATCTGAAGGCCATCCCAGAAGACCAGACCTCCCTGGGCACATCATCATCATTCTGGGCCCCATGTGGCTGCCCACATGTACAGGAGGCCCCATTCTTGTGTGTGGCATGACTCTCCTGATGGCGTTCCCTTCCTGCCCTGTAGCATTGCTCTGTTCTCACACAGTCCTTCTCCATAGTAACAGAAGCTTCGTCTGAGTTAACACCTCAACCCATTAAACTTAAGTGCTTTTCAAAACATTTTATTATTGGCTGAGTGTTTGTGAAGCAGCTTACCTTGGACTCCAACTGCTTCAAGAGGTTTGTGCGTGTTTTGTATTCCAGAAGAGCTGTGTCCCAAACCCAGCACATTCCAGCACACAGATTTCCACCCATCCCTTACCTCTCTTTCCAAAGAGCATGGTACCATGCACGGGAGGGCAGGAGTGACTTTGATTTCAGCCTTTATAACACTGCTTGGCTAATTTAAAGAGGGACATTATCCCCTTTAAAAAAAAAAGAATGAAAATTAACATTATATGTTACATGGAAGGGGTCTACCCACGGGGGTCAGGTGACTAGTGGAGTGAATGAATCTTGCTCTATCAAGGGAGAAACCCAATGGACCACATTCTAGGTTCTTTTCCAGACCCTGCCTGGTATCATGTTCTCTAACTTTTGTTGGCAGACAACACGCCAGCCTGTGTCTGTGTTCATGTTGCAATTGTGATGCAATGGTTTGGCTATCCCATTGACATAATATTATTAACCTCTTGTTAAAAGTGCATAAATAGGCACAGCAATGTTTTACAGTAGTATTATGCAAGAGCCATGAATCTTGAGCAAATTTGACCCATCTATGACATATCTTCCCAGACCCATTCTAATTTGTGTGTGTGGGGGTGGGCAGGGAAAGGTTGGGTATTAAACATCAAAAGGTCATAATATGCAATAGGTGCGATAGAAAAGGTACTGATAGAGAACCATGACAGGTTCTACTGTGATTTTGTTTCTGCACACAACATGGCATTCACAATTTAAAAACCAATGCATTTAATAAACTGGATAGGTAGATTGAGCACAAACTAGAATAAAGAACTCCATGATAACAAACCGCAGTGCATATTCACGACGGATGAGATAAATCCCATTCATGAGGAGATTTTGATTTCAGCCCTTATAAAAGAAATGTAAGATCGTGGCAGCATCTAATCTTGAGGTAGGTAGATAGCGGTGAGATGGCACATCATGAATAATTTTAAAAATCAATCTGTGGCTAAATGTGGTGAGCTTCAAATCACCTTACTACTTTGGGCTGTGGAAGCGAAAAGTCATTGTGGCGAAATAGAATAAAAAACAGGAGATGCAAAGCTCTCCTCATTCCTTGCTTCAATCTCATTCCTGCTCTTTAATTACTGTACACCTTAAGATTTCTTTTCCTGAAGTTTCCTAAAGCTGCAGAATGCTCCAGATCTTCCTAGAGCTGGGTCCTGCCACCCCCCTCACCCAACTGGTGAAGCCATTCCCTGCTTCCTGCGGGAGGCTGGTGGGAAACCTGAGAGGGGCCTGGTGTGCTACCTCCCTGGACATCCTTGGTGACCTGCAGTCCAGCAATGGCAAGGCCTGGGTCAGGGGCAACTGTTGTCTTGGCAGCTGGGTTCTCAGAAATCCCCACAGCTTTGGAGACACAGCAGCAAAGAAGAGAATGGCCTGCCTAGGTTGCTGGACGTCCTGGAACTGGAGTGTGATGAGGAAATCCATGTCAGGAGGGGTCAGAAAGGAGGGAAGACTGGTCCACAGTCACCGTAGGATGAGGAGCGGTGCTGGGTCACACGTGTGTTTTCACCTAATCGGAGTGCAGTGTTTGTGGTGGGAGCTGGTGGCAAGGCAGCGTTTGTATTTTGCAAATCACTCATCTGAAAACGCTCTTTCCATAGCCCCCTACCCTCAACTGAGGCCTTGATTATGTGAACCTAAAATAATTCCCACCGTATCCTAATGACAGTTAAATTGTCACAGCACAGCGTCACGTTTATTTTGAGCACAGACTTTTAGCCATCTCATGGAGCCTCCATCTGTGGCAATTTTTTTTTTTTAATTGTATTTTAGATGAGGGTTTACTTAGCAAATTAGTTTCTCATTAAACAATCAATACACATATTGTTTTGTGACATTGGCGGCCACTGCCATGACATGTCAACATTCTCCCCTTCTCGGCCTTGGGTTCCCCATTACCGGCTTTCCTGTCCCCTCCTGCCTTCTTGTCCTTGCCCCTAGGCTGGTGTGCCCATTTCATCTTTTATTTCATGAGCCTGTCTAATCTTTGGCGGAGTGGTGAACCTCAGCAGTGACTTCAATACTGAGTTAAAAGGGAGTGCGGAGGCCATACTCTCGAGGTTTCTCCTATTCAGTAAGTGTTTTTGTGTGTGTGTGAGTTAGAATTTTGTTCTACATTTTTTTTCAGCTCTGTCCAGGACCCTCTACTGTGACCCCTGTCAGAGCAGTCTGTGGTGGCAACTGGGACCGTCTAGTTGTGTTGGACTCAGTCTGGTTCAGGCTGTGGTAGCTGTGGTCCATTAGTCCTTTGGACTAATCTTTGCCTTGTGTCTTTGGTTTTCTTCATTCCCTCTTGATCCAGATGGGGTGAGACCAGTGGAGTATCTTAGATGGCTGCTTACAAGCTTTTAAGATCCCAGATGCTACTCATCAAAGTAGGATGTAGAACATTTTCTTTATGAACTATGCTATGCCAATTGAGCTAGATGTTCCCTGAGACCATGGTACCTACGGCTCTCAGCCCAGTAATCTGTTCCCTCAGGGAGTTTGGATGTGTCTGTGGAGCTTCCATGACCTTGCCTTGGTCAAGCTGTCCTGGCTTCCACAGTATTACATACTGTCTTACCCTTCACCAAAGTTACCACTTATCTGTTGTCTACTTAATGTTTTTCCTTCCCCTCCCCTCTCTTGTAACCATCAAAAATTGTTTCTTTTTGCCTGTAAACCTTTTCATGAGTTTTTATAATAGTGGTATCATACAATATTTGTCCTTTTGTGATTGAGTTATTTCACTCAGCATAATGCCCTCCAGATTCATCCAGGTTGTGAGATGTTTCGAAGATTCATCATGTTCTTTACTGTTGTGTAGTATTCCATTGTGTGTATGTACCATAGTTTGTTCATCCATTCATCTGTTGATGGGCACTTAGACTGTCTCCATCTTTTTGGTCTGGTGAATAATGCTGTAATGAACATGAGTGTGCATATGTCTATTTGTGTGATGGCTCTTATTTCTCTAGCCTATATTCCTAGGCGTGGGATTGCTGGATCATATGGTATTTCTATTTCTAGCTTTTTAAGGAAGTGCCATATCATCTTCCAAAATAATTTTACCATTTTGCATTCCCACCGGCAGCGCGTAAGAGTGCCAATCTCTCCAGAGCCTCTCCAACATTTGTTATTTTCCTGTTCTTGCCAATAATGTTGGGGTGAGATGGTATCTCATTTTGGCTCTGATATTTATTTCCCTAACGGCTAGTGATCTGTCATGGATTGAATTGTGTCCCCCCAAAATATGCGTCAACTCGATTAGGCCATGATTCCCAGTATTATGTGGTTGTCCTTCATTTTGTGATTGATATAATTTTCCTATATGCTGTAAATCCTAATCTCTGCCTGTAGTTAAAAAGGCAAGATTAGATTGTGTTAAAAAGGATTAGGGTGGGATGTAGCACCATTGCTCAGGTCTCATCCCTGATCCAATGTAAAGGGAGTTTCCCTGGGGCGTGGCCTATGCCACCTTTTTATTTTACAAGATATAAAAGGAAAGGGAAGCGAGCAGAGAGTTGAGAACCACATACCACCAAGAAAGCAGAGCCAGGAGCAGAGTGCACCTCTGGACCTGGGGTTCCTGCTTGGAGAAGCTTCTAGTCCAGGGGAACATTGATGACAAGGACCTTCCTCCAGATCTGACAGAGAGAAAGACTTCCCCTGGAGCTGACACCCTTAATTTGGACTTCTAGCCATCCACTTGTGGTATTTCTGTTATAGCTGCACTAGGTGACCAAGACATGATCACAAGCATGTCCTCACGTATCTGTTAACCGTCTGAATGTCCTGTTTGGTGAAGTGTCTGTTCATATCCTTGTGGCAAAATGTTTTTCCAAAAAACACAATGCCATGCATCTGTTTTAACTCTCAGGTCTTCTGTGTGTTCTGTCCTTACTCACAAGTGATAATGATGATCATGGTGGTGACGATAATGATAGTAACAACAACAGCAGCTAACATGTATATAATGCTAGGCACTAAGCACTTTTCAAATACTAGGTCATTTAATTTTCATAAAAACTTTCTGAGCTAACTACTATTATTCTTATTCCTATTTTACAGATGAGGAAATGGAGGCACAAAAATTAAGGTCACACTCCGGTAAGTAGCGGAGCTTGGTTTCAAACCCACCCTCCCTGTCTTTGCTGTCTGTGCAAACCCCTTTACTATAAAAAAAAAAAAAAAATTTTTTTTTTTTTAGTGCCCTCATTATTGCCTCTATTCTTTAAACGGCATGGTAACACAAATCAGAGCCATCATTTGCAGTGTCCAAATGTTATGAAATTTGCTGTCAGCTACAAAGTATCAGTGAACAATTCAAATTTCCATCAACATAGCTCAGGGAGTTACACCACTGATTTTCATTCTCACATGCATGCACTCAGACATTTATTGACCACCTACCACCAACAGTCCTTGGATGGTGCAAATGGTTAAGCACTCAGCTACTAGCCAAAAGTTTGGCAGTTTGAACCCACCCAAAGGCACCTTTGATCTGCTTTCAAAAGGTCACAGCCATGAAAACCTTATGGAGTGCAGTTCTACTCTGAAACACATGGTGGTCACCACAAGTCAGGACTGACGCGATGGCAACTAGTTTGGTTTGGTTTACCATCTGCCAGACCACCATGCTGGGGCTAAGACTAAGATAGACATGGTCTCTGATCTCATAGAGTTTACAGTCCTTCTGGGAAACTAACAAATTAAACAAGAATCACAGTGATGAGTGACAAGAGTTACACCAGATGAAGTATAGGATAACAATGGCTAATATTTATTGAGCATCTTGCTATGTATTGTCAGGCATTGTTCTCAGTGCTTTTTATGGATTCTCTCATTTAATCCTGACAACAACCCTATGATGTCAGTCCTATTTTATCCCCACTTTTTACAGATGAGGAAATAGAGGCACAGCAAGGTTATGTAATTGCTGAGTGACACAGGACTGTAAAAGGGCACATCTGGATGGCTGACCTAGCCTGGGAGTTAGGGCACCTGGTTCCAATCAGTTGGTGAGCAGTATTCATGAAGATAACAAAAAAAAGAAAAGGGAGGTTTTTTTATTTATTTTCACACAAAATCACTTTTCAGACATTTTCGCTATGTATTACGTCAAGGGGGGTGGTGTTTGGTGGTGGTTGGATACAGCGAAAGATAATATATAAGACATTTACATTTAATGGGACAAAATTCAGTAACCAATGCTCTATTAAGTATTTAAGGGTATAAAAAAAAAGTATAGAAGGTAAGAATTGCACCTTAGTCTCAAATTGATTACCATTTTAACAGAGGAGTTGCGCAGGCCACTCGTCTCGTGCACATGTGCAGCCTGATGGAGTAAAAAGAAGGGAGCAGACTCTACTTCTGGTCTGGACTGTAGTACTTTCCAGCTGTGTGACCCTGAGCAAGTTGTGGACTTCTAGAGCAAATCATGGACTTCTACAGCAAGTCGTGGGCTTCTAGAGCAAGTTGCGGATTTCATTAGAAACGAAGGTTCATATGAAAAACCTGAAGCTCAGGAAATTGTAACAAGCTAGAGAAATATTTAAAACCTGACAAATTCTCTGATTCAAGCGTCCTTTCCAGCTCCTTAGATCTTATGAATCTTAACTTGCAAATGATAAATTTTCCAACATTTAAATAATGTACATGTTAAAGGCTTTGAAGACCTAAGTTGCAGGTTTAGAAATACAATACTACAAAGTGTTCCTAGAGCCAATAAGAGAAGCTTCAAATGAAAAGAGGAAAGCAACACAGAAGCCATGAAGGAGATTCTTCCAGCAATTTGGAATTATTCTGGGCAGCAGCTTGGGGTAACATGAGGGAGAATGGTGGGACTTCTAGAAGCCAGGGTTAACTAGAATGAAGGAGGGCAGCAAGAAACAGTGAGGACCAAATGATAGCATTTGGGAAGTTGAAATGAAAGAAGAGGAGGTAAGAAGGAACAGGAAGAATGTTTTCCTAGGAGTAAGCCTTTTTCCTATCCTTCAACATATGACTCACATCTTATGTCAATTATTTGTGTAAGTGTGCCCTGGGTTTTCTGTGCTGTGCGTGGTTGCTTTGGATAAACGGGTGGGAAGTATATAAAACTAAGTACAGGAAATTATGATGGAGGTAGAGGTCTCCAAAGCCTCCTAAATGGAGGCAGAATTCTTATAATTTACTTGCACAACTAACCTTTAACATTCATGTTGAAGTCTATTTCTTCAATGAGAAAACTCTAGGTATAGCCCCGCTTGCCCACTAGAGTTGGGGGGCAAGAATGCAGAGAGAAGGGATAGAATTTCCCAGTTCTTTTTAGACAATGACTATATCCTAAGCATCAATAGTGGAGATGGAAAAAAGCGTTAAGAAATGTGAGAGACAGAGAGAGAGAGAAGAAAAGGCAAATGTGTACACGGTAGGAACACTTGGTAGGTCCATTTTGCATGCTGTCCTCCTTTGGGCTGGTTGCTACTGCTTTTAAAGCCATGTTGGTTTCTTTATTATGGCCTTTTTGTCTATTGTCCAGGTCTGTGCTTTAAGGTTTGTACATGACTTTTTCTCATGTTCTTCTTTTGTCAGAAAAGCACCTAGGGCTATAATTCTAAGCACAGTCATGGCTAGAGTTCCAAGTATAGCCAATGAGCAGCTACCAAGGGGGTCCTAGAAGTCATCTTTCTTAAGAATGCAATCTAGGCAACACCATGCTGTTTGTACCACTCAGAGGAAGAATAAAGGCAGAAAGCCTATTAAATCACATCAGATATAGAGATCTGCTGAGGAAGGTTGGAGCCCTGGTGGCACAGTGGTTAAGAGCTTAGCTGCTAACCAAACGGTTGGCAGTTCGAATCTACCAGTTGCTCTTTGGAAACCCTGTGGGGCAGTTCTACTCTGTCCTATAAGGTCACTATGAGTTGGAATTGACTGGACAGCAATGGGTTTGGTTTTTTGGGCTTGAGCAAGGTTAGGTGAGGAGGGTCTCTTCTGGAGAACTCTACCTCAAGCCCTGAATATGTTTCCTCAAGTGTAGAACTTGGATATTTTCTCAGCCTGCTGGAGCAGCTTAAAGTGTTACCTGAATGGTGTATAAAAGATGTTTGCTGTAATAAAAATTACACCAGGCTTGAAATCCGAATATCTTAGAATCTGAGATCTGGCTCTTCTTCCTAGCTATGGGTAAGCTGCCTTTCTTAAAGTAAGACTAATAATACTTGTTCCACCTTCTTCATGGCATAGTAATGAAGAGCAATGAGAAAAGTTATGACAATACTTTGTAAACTGTAAAGCAGTGCAAATATTAGTTAGTTTATTGTTGTTACCTAGCAATACTCAGGGATTGTCACGGTCTAGGTTCCAGTTAAGTAACCAAGGTCTGTGAACAGAAGTATTGGCAGGCTCATTACAACTGAAGGGTGAAATCAGGTGATAAAACCTTTAACACAGGTTTCATTTTGAAGACCTATAACAACACTACAGTGAATCACGTACAGTTTTGCTAAACAGTTGCCTTGGGTGCAACTACGAACTCCGTCTCACCAAGGATTGATCATGTGTTTCATCTTATTTTTTCCCCCAACATTCTGTCTTGCGTATTCCTGAAGGCTTGGCACCTTAACAGTTTATCTTCTCATGGGCTCAGCCACAGGGGTTTCTTACGAGTCTCTCCTCTTCCACAAGTGATTTTTCCAGCTTCTGCTTCTCTGACCTCACCTCGCTGTCTTGCCTGGGCTCAGGGGCTGACCCTTTACTTTGGTTTCAATTCTTGCTCTCTGTATTAGTACCCAGGGCTAACATCACAAAGTACCAAAAATGTGGTGGCTTAAAACAACAGAGATATATACTCTCGCAGTTCTGGAGGCCAGAAGTCAAATCGGGATGTCCCCAGAGTTGGTTCCTTCTGGGGACTTTGAGGGAGAATCTATTCCATGCCTGTCTCCTAGCTTCTGGTGGTTGCCAGCAATCCTTGAGGTTCCTGGGCTTGTGGCAGCATAACTTCAATTTCTGCTCCATCTTCACATGGCATTCGTCCCTCCTGTGTGTGTCTATGTCTGGATTTCCAGACAATTTTTAGGACACCAGTTATATTGGATTTAGGGCCCACCCTAATCCAGTATGGCCTCATCTTGATTACATCTGCAAAAATCCCATTTCCAAATAAGGTCACATTCACAGGTTCTAGGTGGACATGTACTTTGGGGAGACATTCTGTAACTCCTCCCTTGGACTTGATGCTTTGGAAACCCACTTACTTCCCAGGGCCCTTCCCCTCACTTTGTGATACCAGAGGGGAAGTATGTGACTTGGGTTCCATATTCCTGTCTTGGGCATGTTGCTTTCTGTTGGAGGATGTATTTAGAAGTGTTCTGGCCAAAGGGTCTACTCCTTAGCATTTACTAAAGTGAACTTTCTGATGTACAGGGCATTCCACTCTAACTGTGGCTGCTATTCTGGGTCTGAAACTCTTCCACATTTCATTGGATTGTCTCTTTGAAGTTTCCATAGTTGCAGATTACATTATGCTGGGGACAGGGAGTCATCTTTTTTCTGTCTGGGAGGAAACCTGAGTCTTGTTTTTGTCAGTTATCCCTGGGTGCTTCACTTCCGTCTATGCTAGGCTTACTTTTCCAATGACACACTCCTCATTGGGCGCTGCTAACCTGCACGAACTTCTGATACTATTTTTTTCGTTGCATGTTCCCAAGGCAGAGCTTTCCCTATGACCACTTTGCGCCTAAGGACCAGCTTTATCATTCCAGATTCTCCCAGGAAACTCATCTCATGGATACCTTTCTTATCCACTGAGCTACACTGACCTTCGGCCCTTGCCATAATCTTTGATCACTTTGGTCTCTGCTGAGCCGTGGGGATTATGATCCCCACTTCAGGGCTCACCTCATCGGGTCCAATGATCCTCCTGCTCCCAGCTCTGGGGACTGGTCTGCTTATCCTGTCTGTAGTCGCCATGATTGGAATTGTGAAGAAGGAGCTTCTGGGTGAGATGCCACAAGAAAGTCTGTACCCCTAAGAACAAGGAACCGTTTTCCTCTCTAGTAGTTCTGCAACGTACCCCTTCTCTCACAGCTGTGTAAAAAGAAGCCAAATGCCCATTCTTAATGTGTAACAACTGAGACTCACATGCGAACCGCTGTTATCTCAGCAGGAGAGCAATTTGCAACCATTTAAAATCTTTTCACTCTTCCCTTCTCCACAGTGTATGGTTACACACACACACCAGTCCATATTTATTAGTGCAGATGGTGAGAAACTCGTCTTTGAAAGGGCTTAGAGCACAGAGGGAAATGGATTTTTGGCCTCTCTCTGGCCTTATAAACAAGAAGGCTTGAATGATTTCAGGTTCCTGAATCTTGCTCAAAAGAGCACAGTTTGCTTCTCTCCAAACACAAGAGGTTGTAAATTGGTAATTCATCTCAACCAAAGGCCACATGATGAGCAATTGTAGAAGTATTTTTTTTCCTTGTGCAAAGGAGCAACCAGACATCTGAGTGTGGGTTCCAGCTGGTATTTGCCTTTCACCATTTGCAGCCAAAAGGGACTGCCTTGGCCAGCCCCGGGCTCCCCGAGCAGCCTTCTGCCTTTTCACCTGCATCACTCACGTATTATCTATCACAAGGTAGAAGTCAGCTCTGCATTTCCATGTGACTTTTTTTTTTTTTTTTGCAGCTAAAAAATAAATCAGTTCTAATGAAAATATTTATATTATGTTCTTTATTGTCAGCTAATCCTGCCCAAACTCATTAAATGGCAGTGTGTGGGTTATTTGCTGTCAGTGAAATTATCAAAGGCATTTTTCAGCTAGGACACCAGGAAAACATATGCTTCAATGCCAACTAAAACAATAATGAGGAAATGTTATGATCAGTCTTGACCAAATGACCCTGCCCATTTTAGATGAGTTCTTAATTTCAGCACAAGGGTCATCCTGTGAATTCTTACAATAAGTCACTGCTTACCACTCACATGAAAAAGATGTGACTTATTAGAAAACTCACTGTACTCATTGCAGTTAATGAGATGTGGAAAGCTTTGTAATTTGATTTGCTGGACCATATGCTGTAAAGGGATACTGCTGATTTCATTCCTCCGTATTTAATTTAAGCAGTATGCAATACCTTCTTCATATGGCTACTTATATAATAAAAATTATCTTGGGGTATAAAAAATACACCATTGTGGGGTTTATTACTTGGTGCGGTTCAGTTTCAACTGTTTTTCATTGAAACATCTGTAAGTAATGTGGCAGGTCTAATTTTAAATCCCACCAAATATTTTCCATTTACCATTGGGTTTAACTGACAAGCTTGCAGAGGTGGTTTTCAGGGTTGTCGGTAACAGATATGTACAGTATTCCCAAGGCTATGGCCTCTTTTTTTTTTAACGGTAGATAACAGTAATTCAAAACTTGTCTCCCCCCCCGTTTTTTTTTACATTTCAATGGATAAAAACAGCGATTCAGAATGTAGCCACTTCTATTCCTTGAAAACTCAGCTGCAGTTTAATAATCTATTACTCCTTGTTATGGATTGAATTATGTCCTCCAAAAATATGTGTTGTAAACCCTAACCTCTATGCCTGTGGTTATAATCCCATTTGAGAATGGGCTGTCTTTATGTTAATGAGGCAGGATTAGCGTATCTTGAGTCAACTTCTTTTGAGATATAAAAGAGATTAAACAAGCGAACGGAGCAAAGTTGGGGGAACAGAGATATGCCAAGTCACTTGAAGACTGTCCAGGAGCAGAAACTCTAGGAAGAGCTAAGGACTTCCCTGCAGAACTGACAGTCTTCCCCTACAGCAAGCATCCTGATTGAGACTTCTAGCCTCCTAAACTGTGAAAAAATAAATTTCTGTTTGTTAAAGCCATCCACTTGTGGTATATCTGTTATAGTAGCACCAGATAACTAAGAAAACTAAGACACCTCCTAAAAATAGTTGCCTTGGTTTTGACTTTTCCTTCCACATCTTCCAGCAAGGATGCCTGTGCCAGATTCTGGAAGACCAGCTGTGGGAAAGGGACCATCAGCGTAGGGTCCTGCCTCCATCCTGTCATGGAGAGACAGGGAGGCGAGGAGGAAGAACAGGACCAAAATGTTGAGAAATTGGCCAGTCTCCAGGGAGGCCTAGGACCCCAGAGAGGCTCCAAGAGCGAGTTCTAACTTGGTATCTCCTACTCTTTAAAAAAAAAACCCTCACCTAACTCTTAGGGGGCACCCATCCTCCCTGGATTATCTAAGGGTCTGGTCAAAAGCTGAGTTGTAAAACCATAAATCAGAACCAGCCACTCGTTTTTCCACTAGGGAGAGTTGACAATTAAAATACTGGACCTCTAGTTAGATTTGAATTTCAGACAAACAACTGCTAATATTTTAGCATAAGTTTTTTTTTTTTAATGTGCCAAATATCAGATGGGGCATATTTACACTAAAAATTATTTGTCGTTGATCTGAAATTCAAATTTAACTGGGCGTCCTGTATTTTTATTTGCTAAGTCTGGCTACCCTATCGCTAGGGTCAGATGTGTTTGCCGACACCATTCTATTCATGGCCACGGAGGCTTTATTTCAGGTTGTTTGATTATGGTGGCTGACAAAATGAAACAGCTTGAACAGGCAGGCCGGGCCTGCAGCAGCCATAAATACTCACCTCCAGGCCCCCTGGTCCCGGAGCGAGCGCCACGCTGCTGTTAATAAACACGATGGCGCAGCGTTCTCCTCCTGCTGGTCCCACAGAAGTGCTGACTCAGCGGCAGGGC
This sequence comes from Loxodonta africana, assembly GCF_030014295.1. Taxonomy (NCBI): domain Eukaryota; kingdom Metazoa; phylum Chordata; class Mammalia; order Proboscidea; family Elephantidae; genus Loxodonta; species Loxodonta africana. The sequence continues at coordinate 131,741,473 of NC_087344.1, forward strand.
AGGGATGATGCGGGGACCCCCAGAAATGTAATTAAGCTGTTTCCATGACTGATTCTAAAATAAAATTGTGTATGGGAACAGAAACTTGAGGGGGAAGTCAAACAACAAATGGAGAGGAGTAGAGTGAAACCTCAGGGAAACTGTTGGTTTTGCTTCAAGGGAATTGAATTGTGAAATTTGCAGTTGCGAAATTTCCCTCCGTTGATTTTTGTGAGAACTGAAGTTTGTTTTTAATTGTCAATTACAGCGAATGGTGCTAGGGTCCCTGGGATCTAGGGGAATCTTAGGGTGGTGCTCCCCTCTGCCTACCAGGAGAGGGGGAACCCATGTAGGTCGGATGACAGAGTCCACCACTGGGGGTCAGGGTAGGCTCACAGAGTGTGCCTCCACCATCTGAACTTCCCGGGGAGGGAAGGCGGCTCCAAACAGAACCCCAGCGCCCTGAGAAACCAAAGGCCTGCGTGAGATGCTGAAGAAAGATGCACCTTAGGCCTCCCCAGAGACTGCCCCGGCCCTCTCCCCGGAAGTTCCCTTGGCTGCACTCATTTGTAAGGCAAATCTAGGCTCGCGCACACGTAGCTCAGCTGTCAGGTACTAAATTGCCTTTAAGAGTGTCAAGCAGGCTTGCCGATGACAACACTCTGATAACAAAAGGAGTGTGGCCTTGTTGAAGATTTTATGTAAAAGGAAATGATTCATTTGAATTCAGAAGGAGTATTAAAACAGGGCCGAAACAGCCAAGCCCTGGATTTTCTGCCTCATGACTGGTTTCTCTGAACATGTGTAAGAAAAGACAGGAGGAAAAAAAAAAAAGGAAAAATACTACCCCAAATATCCAACCAAAGTTTAACTTTCCTTTGTTGCTGCTGTTTTCCTCAGATCAAGGTTGCCTTCTTGTTAACCCTCGACTGTAGCGGCAAAAAATTAGATTCCCCCACTGAGGGATTAACCACAGAGAAGAGTTAGGGAATGTGGAGGTCTTGAGAGAATCTAGATCAAGGAGCTTGAAATGCTTGAAAGAAAAAAATCTTCAGTGGTGTAAGAGCTTCACTAAGACACTTAAAGAAAGAATCAAAATTACCCTTATTCAAGAGTTTTGCAGATCCAAACTCAAGGCCCTTTTCCTTTGCCAAGAAGGTCACTTACTCATTTTATGTGTCTTTAATGCTTAATGGAAATGCTGAGATTCTTGTTCAATCCCTAAACAGGAGTCTTGCAACCAACTGTATGATTTTTTTGTTTTTTCAAAGATCGTTTTTTGTTAAAGCCTCGAATTTCTGTTCTTGGTGATGAAAGAATTTAAGGAGGAATCAGCGCCTTTCTCAGAATCTGAGTAAGAGAGAAAAATCTCATCTCATTGGAGTGGACCAGACTGTGTGACACAAGTGTTGGGGGCAGAGCCGTTTGGATTGGTAATGATGTTCAAGGGCTCTTGACAAACTGCTACGAGGTTTAGAGATAATCTATTTTGAATATTCGTTCAGTCAATCAACCAGCATTTATTAAGCACTCATGGTATCTATGTAGAGTTTGATGTGAGGGATACAATGTCAAATAACACAAAGCCATGGTCTCATATTCCAGGAGTTTTCTTCAGGTAGGGCAGCAGACCAACAGCAGACAATGTGAAGAGACACAAAAATTATTCCCTTGTATTGAGAACTTATTTTGTCCTCTCTTCTTCATCTAGAAGATGAGAAAAAAAAAAAAAAATCAGGTTGGTCAACACTGTTTAATAAACAAGTGGTACGTTAGCTATAAGAAGGATCCCTGGTGGCACAGTGGTTAAGCATTCAGCTACTGACCAAAAGACTGTGGTTCGAACGCACCAGCTAGAGAAAAATGTGGCAATCTGCTTCCATAAACATTACAGCCTTGGAAACCGTATGGGGCAGTTATACTCTGTCCTCTAGGGTCGCTGTGAGTCAGAATCGACTCGATGGTAACAGGTTTACATTAACTGTAAGGAGTCCCCGGGTTATTGCGCTCAGCGGCTAACTGAAAGGCTGGAGGTTTGAGTCCATCCAGAGCCTCCTAAAAAGAAAGGCCTGGTGATCTGCTCAGCCACTGAAGACCTTATGGAGCACAGTTCTACTCTGACACACGTGACGTTGCTATGAGTCAGAATCGACTTGAAGGCAACTGGTAAAAACTGGTAAACATTAGCTATAACAACAAAAGTCTCATTTAATTCGTCAATGGCAGGTATCCATCCTTGGTGGCAGACAGCTTCTTTCTTCCATAGGGCCCATCTTCTATCCCAGTGGCCCAAAGTGCCCTTTACTTTTAGCCAAACCCTTTGCCTACAAACCAATAGGATAAAATGGTGATGGAGGCTGGGGGCAAGCTGATAACTTTTACTGTCTGACTTTGTAACTAGCTGTTGGATGGCCTGACATAGTTTTACTCTGAGAGTGAGGAAAATGTTCTTTTCCTTCTGGAAGGAGGAGAAGCCAGAAGTTTATTTAATCTTTTCTAAGCAACTTATTTTATTGCATTTTTAATTTCCTCTCTTGCATTAACATGACCCTTTTCACTGGCTTCCCACGCCTGGTGCTTAATTACTTATCATTAGCAATGTACATGGGGGCCTTGCTGCATATGTATAAATGTGATCATTAGTACATGGAAAGACAAAGGCTTCTTTAAGACTGTCATTAGTTATTCTGTTTTCATGGAAATGTTCATTAGGAGAAACTACCCACCTGGTTAAATAATTATAATTAAGAATTGGTAATCTCCTTTGCATTTTTAACTCCATCTTCTGTCTGTTTGTATGAAGCTAAACAATCCTTATTTGGCCAGTATTCTATCTTTCATTTTCACAAGAATTGTCAACAAATATGGACTTTTTGCTTTTAACTCGTAGGTAGTGGCTGATTTGCGGCAGGATAGATATATAATTTATGTAATGTAATTTATGTAATGTGGCAGTTACCTCCAAACCATTAACTGGCTTTGTGACGGTGAGTCAGTGAATGAAGTTAAAGTATAGCTGGTTGGTTTTATTTTCTGGATGTTTGTCAGGGGTGTAAAGTGAACTCTAGGCTCCCAACCAAACTTTGCAAAGACTCTGCTTTAGCTCCTCAACCACAGAGACGCCATGCTGGGTGGCCATTGGCTATGGCTCCTTTGGGTATGCCAAGCAAGACAAGTGGCAGTTGGATGGTGTGTGTGTTTGCATGTCAGCTTCCGAGTCTTCATATATTTTTGATTTGGGGTAACCACAGCAATGTCATAGCAATGGTCTTGCCAATGCTTGCGCAAATAGAGTCTGTGAGGAGTCTTCAGATTGCTAGCAAATGGCCGTGAGGCCCATACATGTTTATGTGTCAACTGAGCTGAAACAAATAAGGTGACAGAAACACAATAAAGGAAGCATGGTCATGCTACCACCCACTCCCCTCTGCCCAGACTGGTCCTTGGTGAGTCTTCACCCTGGACTGATGAGAATATGCCAGTGATAAACCACAATTGTGAGAAATGCTGGGTGGAGGCATAAATATCATCTGTAAACAATTAGGCAGCCACTGCTCATTCAGTGCCATTTTAAGAAGCTAAGGAAGTCTGCAATCAGTTATATCTCCAATTACCATAAAAATATATTAGCCATTCATTCATTTATTAATGATTCATCATTTAACCACACATAATGAGCAAATAATTAGCAGTGTTGTACGGTTGCCAAAATTGAAGAAGTGTTGGCATTTTAAAGATGAAAGGTTGCATTTATACAAAGTCTGGTGATGATAAAGTTAATATGGAAGATAATTATAAAAGTGGCTGTCCTATATTACAGGCTGAGGTACCACAAAACTTGCCTAATTGAACTGAAATTAATATTCTTCCAAAGTCTGCGTGTTGCCACACACAAACTGCTGAAATTCTCTTGAAGATCTCTCTTCTGTAAGGTGCACCACACAATACAAGTTAATAAAATGCCAGACAGCTAGACTGTGTTCTTTGTTTGCTTGGTTCAGGGCCTCGTGGAAAACAATAAATTGCATTCATGTCAGCTGAGGCCCATCCCTTTGCTAATTACCGTTTGGTGCTGAAATGACTTCTGTGAAATTGGGAGCATGAAGAAACATACAGCCATACAAGGGAGGCTTTTCAGAGTTTTGCAGTAAATGTGAGATAGGCCTGAGGCACACAGATGTTAAAACAGTGAATTCCCCCACAGATTACACTAATGGAAACCCTGTCAGGGTAAGTCAAATCCGGGTCTGTGGTCAAAATCTAATTAAGGTTTCTGTACTTAAAAAGAATATGAATGCCTGGGGGTGGCGATGAATGTATAAGAAACTCACTTGTTTGTAAAATTGTTTGCATGAATAGTAAGTACCATGGGGCTGTTACCTGCAATCTAACACCTGTTCTCTGAGCCACGCTCTGCTTGGCTGAATGGATTAGAGTGGGTTATTTCAGGGGTCAGGGAACTTGGCCTGGGCCGCAGGAGCCTCCCATCTTTAGGGCCTTGTACAGGCATGGTTTGAGGTTAGGGATGAAAATGGATCCTTAGAAGTCGCCTTGGAATCCCTGAGGATGCATTGCTTTGCCACATGAAAACCACCCCAGATGATCCTGCCCAACTGCCTGGCGCCACTGAGGAAATAGTTCTTGCTAAGGGTGTGGGCCCGGCCAAATCTCCCCTCTTGGTGAAACAAAGGGTCGTCTGCTTGCTCGCCGAGAGCCTGTCGGGACTGCCTCCCGGAACAGCTGCAGCGGGCAGGCGCGGCCCTGCTTGTAATAGAGGAAATGAATTTATAATACTGCAGTCTCTTCATTTTCACCAAGCACAAATTTCCCCTTAAATACTTAAAAACAACACCCAGGGCTCGATATACCTTAAATTTCAAATAAATGAAATCTTAATCCAGCCTGTTGCTGAGTCTGAGTTGTTATTAAAGAAATAAATTTGAAACAGCAAGTGGTTTGAGAATTTTTGAATTTAATTATTTAAATCTACTTAGGGTAACTCTCATGCGCTATTTCAGTTTCCCATGGAGAACATGAATTCTGGGAAAGGTATCCCACGCAGGGCCCTGGAAATATTAACTTTCGTGCCCAACCGTGGGCTCAGCCATAGACAGACTGTGCCACCCTCCTCCCCGGAAAAGCAAAAGAAAGAACGTCTGAGGTTTTTTTTTTCCCCCTGTAAAATTCAAGCAAGTGATACATGTTTTTCAAAGGATTAGGGAAGCCAGATCCTCTGCTTTAGACTGTAGACTTCAGCGATGGACTTTTTCAGATGCCCTTTCAGCGTGCATGCTGCCAAAGCTAGCACATTCAGATGCACTTAGACAGAGGTAGGTGGATACACTCATTTACTCAGCAATGTTATGGGGCAAACGGAAAAGAGAAATTGACCTGGGGTGGTAATCTGTATAATAAAAAAAGACCAGCCATTTATTTATGTTGTATTCCTATCTGGTCCCATCACCTGTCTGTCAGTTTGTCATACTGCAGTGGCTTGCAGGTTGCTTTGATGTTGGGAGCTATGACACCAGTATTTCAAATACCAGCTGGGTCACCCATGGTGGGCAGGTTTCAGGGGAGCTCTCAAACTAAGACAGACTAGGAAGAAAGGCCTGGAGATCTACTTCTGAAAATTAGCCAATGAAAACCCTCTGGATCGTGACAGAAAACTGTCTGATATAGTGCTGGAAGATGAGTTCCCTAGGTTTGAAGGCAACAATGGACTCAAGCGTGCCAGCGATTATGAGGATACCATGGGACCAGGCAGCGTTTCGTTGTCCATGGGGTTGCCATGAGTCAGAATTGTTCATGAACAGCAGTTAAAAACAACGACTGGTCTGGTTAGTGTCTGGGACCTTATTTTGACACTTGTGAAAATGGATGTTGTCCCTTGACTGTATAAAGAGCAATAACTTCAGGTCTGGCATGGAACACTTGTAACTTTTGGTGTCACTTTAGTCCTCAAGCTTAGAAAGATTCCTCTTTCATAATTAGGGCCAGGTGCTACTCTTGCCTTAGTTTTGAAATCAAAGAATACCTTCTAAATGTTAGCAATCCAGCTTTCTAATGGTGTCCACATTGGGGTGTGGGAGGGGGAGAATATGCAAGGTTCAGGCACAAACTTGTGACTTTATCTCTTTCCAGGTCATTGGCATTTTGCTATGGCATAAGATAGGATTGTTTTGGACCCTATGCTAATAAACAGAACAAAACAAAAAAAACCCTTCCTGTTGAGTTGATTCCAATTCATGGTGACCTCATGTGTGCCAGGGTAGAACGTGCTCCCTATGATTTTCAATGGCTGTAATCTTACGAAGCTTTTCTGTGGTGCTGCTGGGTAGATCCAAACCACCAACCTTTCAGTTAGTTGCTATTGTTAGGTGCCGTCAAGTCGGTTCCGACTCATAGCGACCCTACATACCACAGAACAAAACATGGCCCAGTCCTGCACCATCCTTACAATTGTTGTTATGCTTGAGCTCATTGTTGAAGCCACTGTGTCAATCCACCTCGTTGAGGGTCTTCCTCTTTTCCGCTGACCCTATACTCTGCCAAGCATGATGTCCTTCTCCAGGGACTGATCCCTCCTGATAACACGTCCAAAGTATGTAAGATGCAGTCTCGCCATCCTTGCTTCTAAGGAGCATTCTGGTTGTACTTCTTCCAAGACAGATTTGTTGTTCTTTTGGCAGTCCATGGTATATTCAATATTCTTTGCCAACACCACAATTCAAAATTCAGTCCGAGTGCAAACCACTTGCATGATCAGGGACCTTACCGGACACCTGTGAAGACTCTTGTTGGAGCATGGTCTCACCCACGCTGCGAGGCCCTGAGGCCTGAGCCAGTGAACAATTTATTTCTATTTTGTGCTGGCCATTTGATAGCGCTTGGGCTTGATTATTAATCAGAACTGCCAGATGGAACTTTCCCACACCCATCCCAGACTAACAAGAGGATATTGACTTGGAAGTGATTTCTAGATTCAGAGTTCTATTTTTCTACCCAATATAAAAATCTTCATAGAAGCCCAAGTCTTTAAGAAAAAAGGAGATCTTTGTGTGGAGCCCAGCCTCAGCCTCGACCTTGTGTCCCCAATAAATAAGAAAGGGCTACAGAAATTGCAAGATTCACAGGGTTCAGGGGACAAGTGAACGTTTTACCATCTGAATGAACAGACATAAGGCTGGATCAGGAGTTTCTACAGGAAGTAAGGGGCTGTGGCCAGCGATGGTTCAGAAGTCAAGAGTTTCTGAGTTTATGTTTTAAGAACAGTAGCATAGACTTATAGCTAATTCTGGGTATTGTACTTTTTAAACAATCTACACACATTCATGGAATAATTCTTTTCCAAGTGCAATGCTGGCCCCTAGGACTTCAGGGAGGAAAAAGCTATGGTTCTTGCTTTTGGGAAGCTTGCATTTTAGCTGTGGGGGCAGGCACACAAGAACATGAATCAAACTCCACATAGCCAAATTCCTGCATCATTACAATGCCTAGCACGTAGGAGCCCAATAAATATTTTTTGAATGAATGGACCTGTTAAAAGGGAGGGGATGGTCATGCTTACAGTCTTTCTAAGGAGTTAATGTGTGAGTTAGAGAGTTAACATTTATAAAGCACTTTATGCCCCTACATTGCTATGTAAGTACTGATTATTAAATATCATCATAATAAACTAGGGTCCTAAGGAGCCAGTTACATTTTCTTGTAAAGTTAGTGACATTTAGATTCTTTTGTTAGGCAGATGGTGTAATATTGCACCTGTTGGAAAAGTAGGCATTTTGGGAAGGGACATTAATTCAGAACTATTTACAGTATAGCAAAGCACTGGGTTTTTTAATAAGTATATTTGTATTGTTTCCTAAGGAAGTAACATAGCTGACCTAGCCTGAAATTCTTTTTCCCCCTACAATATTCTAACTCCTTGAGTTGGAGCTTCTTACCTTAACACACTATTATTTCTTAAAGTGCTATTTATATTTTTTCTTCATTTCTGGTTTTGTCTTTCACTGTCTGAATTGGCTTTTAATCTCTAACTTGTTCTCAGCCTTCTCCCTCTTCCACATCTCTCTCTCCTTCTCATCTGTCCTTCCTTTCTCTTTCCCTGCCAAGACGTCCCATTGCTAAAGGATGCCCCTCAAGCCACTTCTGAGCCCAAAGTACAATGGTCTGTTGGGGTCTTCACAGCTGCTATTTCTGTCTGAGACTTCTAAACTTTTCATAATCCACCCCCCTCCTAGTCTACTTCTGAGCTCAAAGTACTGCAGTGGCCAGGCTGACTTCCTCGTTGGCCCACAAATGTTGTGCTTGTCGCATAGGCCTTTGCTTTTGCTACCATCTCACCTGGAAACTTTCTTCTCCTGTTCCACCCATCTGAACTCCATGCATCCTTGGACCATCTCCTCATAGTGAAGCTGTTTTTCCTTGCTTTTCTTGACCTTCACTTCTTCTAAGCTCCTACTGCACACACTGTAGCAACTTTTTCTCTTGTAGCCTATGGTTTGGTTTTAGCTTCCCATATAAATTCTTAGCTTATAGCTACAAGAAGCTACAATGCTTATTATGTACCAGGCTCTATAAAGTGCATCACATTGTAATTTTATTTAATCTTCATGACAATCCCAGGGAGCAGGCACCATTATCATCACCCTTTTACAGATTAGGAAACTGAGGTCCAGATTGCATAACTGACTTGCTCCAGATCATACAGCTAATAAGAGGTAGAGCTGGGTTGTGTGGTAATCTCTATGCTGTATCACCTTGACACTCTTTCAGGACTGAAGAACTTACTCCTCCAGCTGCCGGGAGTGCTGCTGACTGAGAGCCCTCAGCTGTCAGTCCTCTCTGCAAGTCGCCCTCTGCTTAAGTGAACCTTAAGACTTTACCCAAGTTAACACCCCCTTTTCTGGGCAAGCCTGCATTCAAAGACTAGTATTTGCAGGGCATAAAGGTCTGTGTACCTCACCCTAACTTGGGACAACTCCTAAGTGCCAACTAGCTTCACAGCTGTAAGTAAGGTTGGACGATGCCTTTATTGTGACTGTATTGTAGCCCAACTTCAGTCCAATCTCTTGCCTTCCCTTTCATGTCCTTTCTACAGAACAACTGATAAACTTCTTACATACAAAATCTCTAAGTCAAAGTTTGCTTCTCAGGGATCCCGCCTGAAACAATTGGTACCAGAAGTAGTTTCAGAGAGCAATATTAAGCTGGAATTCTGCATCTGGATCACCGGCTGGCTGCTGGTGATCAGAACCCATCTCTGGGGGTAGGTAGAGCAGAGATAGACTGGATACAAGGTAGCAGTGGTGACCTGGGATGGAATGCTGGAGGAAGGGAATGTACTGGTGGGTGAATGTATCAGTCGTTTGAGAAATACAGGGAAAACAGTAATTACAAGAACAATGGCATTGAATGGCTATTGCTGGGGGTAATTAATGCTTTGGAAAAAGAAAGTGATTTAGTAGTAATTAAAGGCCCAGTGTGAAAGCCAGAAGGCCCATTGTCTGGATATAAAATGAGTCTTGTCTCCTGTAGTTAGAGGTCAGAAAAAGTTAAAGATCAGGCCCAGGACTTAATCATAAGATAGCAGAGTTCCAGAGAAAGTTGAGTGCTCAACTTAGATATGTGTACTCTGCCAAGGCCAGAGTTCTTATTGGGAAAGAACAGGACCCTGAGATGTGAGATGGAGACGTCTGAGTTGAGGCACTTGAACATCTTGAGTTTCCAGATTCTTTTAAATGCCCTGGGTCTGCAGAAGTGGCCCACTGCTCTCTGTGAAAGGCTAGCACTAGTTCTCCCTTACTTGAAGAAGATGTAGAGGCTGGTGCCTTGCAAGTCAAATGTACCCCCTTAAGATCTCCCGCTACCTCCCCTCTTGACAGCCAGACTAATTTAGGGTAAATCACAACGTTGTATTAAATAATATAAGACTAGAAAAGCCACCAGATAACTATGCTGAGTGGGAGGGCCCAGAAGATACATTATACACATTTTGAATAACAGCATAGGAAGTGCTGGACCTACAAGGGGAGGAAAGTCACTATACCGCGAAGGAGCAAACCGTACTGGCAGGATCCTGAGCAGTATTTAAGGGGCTGCATTCTGAAAGTACTGGATCAGGGCGAGTGTAATATAAAGTCAGATAAGAGAATTTATCAATTTGGGGGCACTCCCCTGGGATATAGGATTTAACATCTGGCAAAGATCCTGGGAGATGGTGCTCATATACTGCTAGGATGGCTCTTAGAAACTTGGAGAAGGTAATAATAATAATAAAAAAAATTGCCATCAAGCCAACTCCAACTCATGGTGGCCCATGTGTGTCAGAATAGAACCGTGCTCCATAAGGTTTTCAATGGCTGATTTTTTGGAACTAGATTGCCAGGCCTTTCTCCTGAGGTACCTTTGGGTAGACTCAAATCTCTAACCTTTTGGTTATTAGTCATGCGAGTTAATTATTTATACCAGTAGGGACCCCAAAGAGGGTTAAAAAAACAAAACAAAACATTGCCATTGAGTTGATTCTGACTCATACTGACCTTACAGGACAGAGTAGAATTGCTCCATAGAGTTTCCAAGACTGTCATCTTTATGGAAGCAGATTGTCACATCTTTCTCCTGGGGAGCAACTGGTGGGTTCGAACTGTTGACCTTTTGGTTAGCAGCTGAGTACTTAAACAGTGCACCACAAACAGAGCACTTAAACAGGCTCCTCATAAATGAAGTAGAAATGAAGTACCATGACAGCTGGGCAAAGTAAGGATCAAAAAGCTCAGAAAAAGGGGATCCCAAACCAAAAAGAACCAAAATCGCTACCATCGAGCCGATTCTGACCCACTGTGACCTTTTAGGACAGAGTTGAACTGTCCCGTAAGGTTTCCAAGGAGCGTCTGGTGGATTCAAACTGTTGACCTTTTGGTTAGCAGCTGTAGCTCTTAACCACTATGCCACCAGGATTTCCAAGGGGATGACAGAGTGGATATATGCATTAAATAATACAAAACTAGAAAACCCGCCAGATAACTCTGCTGAGTGGGAAGGCCCAGAAGATACATTATACTAATTTTGAGTAACAGCATAGAGGATAAGGCCAGAGAAAGCGGAGGTCAGATAATGCAGGTCCTATATTCCATGCTAAAGAACATGAACTTTATCCTGTGGATGATGTGAAATCAGTGACAGGTTTTCAGTGGGGAATGGGGTTCTAATGTGTTCTCCAATCTGTTCTGTTTAGTTTCCTGCTTGCCTCTCTTAGTTTACTGAAATACAGCTGCTTGCGTGTCTTCTGGTCGCCATATAGAACACCTTACGAAAGTATTTTACACCAACAGCAGATCTCATTTCTGGCAGATGTTAAGCAAATCTGTCTGCTGAAAAGGACGTCCTTGAGGTTACTCCCTGTTGGTAGGGTCTTGGCATTAGAGCTACTGATAACTTTTTAGCTTTACTGTATTGCTGAAAATTGCCTAATTTGTTTCAAATTATTTAAAACAGCAGGAGAAGTCGTGATTGATTAGGTGCCCAGATGTTGGCTCTTTGAGATAACCCCCTAGAAGCTTCTGTACATTGATAGTGCTCTGGAAGGCCTCGTTGGCATGGGCTACTTTGCTGGGTCAGTGTCTTAGTCTCTTAGGGCTTCCATAACAAAATACCACAAAATGAGTGACTTTAAAGAGCAGAAATTAATTTTCTCCTGCTTCTTGAGGCTAGAAGTCTGAATTCAGGGTGTTGGCAGGCTTATGCTCTCTCTTTGTCAGCTCTAGGGGAAGATCCTTCCTTGCCCCTTTCAGCTTCTATAGCCCTGGGCATTTCTTGGTGTTTCTTGGCTTGTGCATGGATCCTCACATGCTGTTTCCCCCTGTGTGTAACTCTCTTTTTGTGTCTGTCCTTCTCTTTTATAAAATGCCACTCAGGAAGGCCTAGGATTAGGACCCATCCTACTCCATGTGATTTCATTAATTTAACTGAAAACGTCTGTAAAGAAAAACGCTATTTCCTCAAACAAGGTCACATTCACTGGTACAGGGGGTTAAAATTTCAACATATCTTTTTATGAGACATAGTTCAATCATAAATTAATAAAACTGATGATAATTTTGAAGACACCACACAAGACTACCACACAATCCTGGCCATAAAACCCAAGGTTTCAGTATCACAAGGGAGCTTAAAGAATGCAATGAACTCTGATGATCAGATAATATGCTATCCTATGATGAATTGCTAGGCAAGGAAGGGAAAAAGAAGTCAAGAAAGATCATGCATGTCTTAGGAAACAAGGAGACGTATGGACTACGTTGGTAACAAACTCCTGACCAAGTTGAATATGAGTGCTGAGTTCCAGATAAAATCCAATATTCTACGTAGATAAAACTGAATATAAGGTAGAGGTCACCTTTGGCTTCTTGGATTTTTTTGTTCATTTATTATATACAGAACACAAAAATGGCAGACTGGAATCACCAACAATCAGATTGAGAACTGCAGACAGATCTAGAGTGGAAACCGTACTTGTTTGGAGAAGGGTAGCATTACTGAAAAATTATAATGTTACCAGGATATCCCCTATGGATCAGCTTTTCCAGATGAGGGATCTATAAAAATCCATAAGAACAGAACGGTTTGTATCCTTGGTCAGCACTTGGTCTTCCCTCATTGCTCATCTAGTCCAACATAGCCCAAGGTGTCAACCTACATATTGCACAGAGGCAAAAAGCTGAACGGCTGTGATGCTATGCTACTGAAAATCTAGTTTGAAAACAGACATCATAACTGAGAGACACAGGGTATCTGTATGTAGCAAAGACAGTACCTGATGATAATGAAGGGAAATTGCTATAACCAAAATTGTGGAGGCATTTTTTTTTTTAAATATCTTTTTTGAGCAAAACCCCCGGTATAGATTGAATGTGAAGCTTTAAAAAGTGTTTTTACCTGTTAAAATCATTATTATATTAAATTCAAATGTTTATATTTGCATTAAAATGAACAGATTACTAAACTCCTGGGAGAACTGACAGCTGAAAGCCTTCTAGGGGTGTCTAGTTTTCCAACCAAGCCTCTGCCCCCTCCTTTGCCCAATTGCTATTCTTCCCCCACCCTTGTCAAAAAAAGAAGAAGAAAAAGACTCTTTCAGTCCCTTGTAAATTGGATTCTTTAAGCCCAGTACAGTTTCCATCCTGTTTCCAACAATGATTTCATTAGGTTGCCCTGCCCAGATGAGAACAAAGCATGGACATCAATTGCCACTGATTCTTGCTGAGCTGGAGCTGAAATGTTGACTGAAAGGGAAAGTGAATGCTGCTTGGTTCCTAAAAGACTCTAGAGAGAAACCAAACCAAACCCAACTCAAAGTGATCCCACAGGACAGAGTGGAACTGTAGGGTTTCCAAGGAGCAGCTCGTAGATTTGAACTGCTGACCTTTTGGTTAGCAGCCAAGCTTTTAACCACCGCACCACCAGGATGGAGAGAAGGGTGGTTTAAGTGATAACACTGGGCTCAAATGAATTTTGTAGCCCTAGATCTGATTTTGGGTTGGTTTTAGATCTGATAGGTCCTTTTCATGTATTGAGTCATAGAAAAGAGGTAGAGATGTGGAGTCTAGACTCAGCTCTGTTGCTAACTTTTAGGACCTGGGTTTCCTTACCTGAGCATGGTGGGGCTTAATTTGATGATCTCTGAGTTTCCTGTCAACTTGAAAATTTCATGAACAAGAATCACATATGACCACCCTGGATGGTAATATTGCTACTGTATGTTTACTTTAAACCAAGTCTCAAATGTGTTCAGCATGAACTAGGTTAGTAATGGGAACCAGGAACTCTGGAGAGGCCACCCTCCTATACAGGGAATTTACTGTCTTGCCCTGTGTGTTTGTGTTTATTTCTGCTGACTCCTAGGTGGGGATTGATTCTAGTGAAATAACATTTATACGAATCCAAGTGGAGGGGGAAATTTTCTCCCTCATCTCCCCTTCCCAAACAATCCGGTTTAGTTCATCATCTTGTGTTGACATTACGTATGAATGCTAATGAACTCATAAATGCTAATTAATAACTCCATGTGCTTCTATTTACTGGCAAATATAGGGAACCAGGTGTAGTGTAGACATGGCCCTATGCACAGTACACTTAGCCACTGCTGAGCTCAAAGCATGGGTGGGATGGCTCTGGTGTAGTCCTGCCAAAGTCAGTGCTTTGCACTCCTTTTCATACACACAGGAGCTATAATTAAACTGTCACAAAAGCATCATCTTCTGATTTCCCACTGTGAAAGGAAACCAGTCCAATCCAGCAAACAACAAGGTTAGGTTTTTGGGAGATGGTCTGTGGGGGAGGGGTCAAAGTATGCTGGTGGGCAGAGAACCCGCCCAACCTGATCTGAAGTACCCAGCTGTTGTCTTCTTGGCTCAGAGAGTGGGACAGGAAGCTGCCCCAAAGGGCAGTATGAGAGTTCTGAAAGACTGGGTCTAATGAAGGTCAGCAGGCCCCTTTGTTATTTTTCAGGTATAGCTGCTTCAGTGGCTTCCACCCAATGGTAAGCTCTGTAGAACCAGGAACTCAGCCTCCCTAGATGTGTGCCGCATTGGTACTGTTGATTGAAGCTCAGACTTGTGTTCCTCTTTGAGAAATCCTGAACTCACCTCAGCAAATGAGGAAATGAGGCCTGACCCCAGTCCTAATGATAATATTACCTGAAATTTATCAAGTACTTACTATGCAACAAGCTTTTCTCCACAACGACCCTATTTTGAAGTTAATATTTATTATTGCAGTCCCTGGGTAGTGCTAATGGTTAACATGCTCAGCTGCTAACCAAAAGTTTGGAGGTTCGAGTTCACCCAGAGGTGCCTTGGAAGAAAAGCCTATTAATCTGCTATAGAAAAATTAGTCATTGAAAACTCTATGGAGCACAGTTCTACTCTGACACACGTGGGATCATCGTGAGTCAGAGTTGACTCCATGGCAACTGCTTTTTGTTTGTTTGTTTTTATCACTGCCCACATTTTAGTGTTTAGTAAACTGAGGGGGAAGCGCTATATCACTTGGCCAAGGTCCCACAGATAGTAAGTAGCAAAGCTGGGATTTGAACTGTGGCTTGGGCTCCAGAACTAACACCCTGAAGCCCCTCTCCAGACTGAGGCCTTGGGTACAGCTCCCATGCTACTGTGGACTTGGGCACCATGCTAATTCCCTCACTCTCAGGGCTACTTCTGCACAGGCAGCTAGTACAGGTGGCTGCATGCTGTCAGCGGTGCTACTTGCTAGGAGTTCTCCGTCCCTTTCCTTTCCAGGACCTGTTTTCTCTCCACCGGTGGTGAGATGGAGCTCAAATCCAATTCCCTTTTCCAGTTGCAATTTGCCTCTGAGCCCCCAGAATCCCTCCTGGCTTGGAAATCACCCTTTCCAACTACTCAACCCCACTCTCCCTCCATCTCCCTCCTCTCCTCTCAGTCCAACTCCGTCCTATAAGAGCACTGTCCCTGGCCCTGTTTTTAAAGTCACCACTAAATAAATGATGGACTGACCCCCTCAGGGAGAAAGCTGTGGTTAGGGGGAAGCACCGCTGAAGGTGAACACTCACATCCTTGTGTTAGACCCAGGCTTGTGGGCAGTGCAAGCTATTTCTTTTGGATGAGCCTCCCAGGAATGGAGGAATTTCTCTTTGTAAAGAAAGAGAGGATCTTTATGAGCCCTGGGCTCTTCTCAAAGAGGCTTTATGGGTGGCAAGGCACAGCCACTGTGGTGAGGATGAAGCTGGAGACACAGGAAAAAGAGATGCTAATTACATGGCAATGATACATGCTTTCTAAGGGTGGAGCATGAGAGGAGGAGAGATTTCCCTCAGCCGCTCTTTTCCTGGAAGTGATGAACACACGGACACTAGGCACCTCTGTCCCTGCTCTCTGGGACAGCCTGACGCCCTCCATCCCTCGTTCCCGGCACTGAGTGGTGCTGGAGGGAGAAAGAGCCTGGGCTCTCTCTGCCAGCCCCAAATGCCAGCAGCTGCATAATCCTGGGATAATTGCTCATATCTGTTTCTTCTCTCTTCCAGGCCATGGAAAGTGTTCCAGGAGCAGACTTTTGGTAGAATGGTGACCTGCAAAAGCAGCCCTTCCATTTACATTTCAAGCTCTAAGTCAGCCGTGTCAAAGTTTGAACCCGAGCCGCAGAGGATAATGGGTCAAATGCAATTAGCAGCCTGAAAAGCTGCACATTACAGTCTGATTTATTTTTTTTTTGCCCATCAGATTCCAAGAATCCTAGTGCTTAAAAGCAACTAAACAATCCCTGTATTGTACTGAAATAAAGCCCAGTTAATTCACAAATCAATTGCACCACCAGGTGGGGCACACTCTGGCCCTAAACAGATGGGATTGAAAACTCCCCCCAAAACACAGTCTTGTTAAATTAAAAACTTGATCCAGGAGTGGAATGAATAGGGAGTCATGAATGGAATGGAGTCAGGTCCACCCCAGCAAATTCTTCTTCTCCCACTCCTTTGCTTTCCTTAAAAAAGAAAAACCCATCAATCTGTTTTCATCAGTGTTCATATCTATGCAGAAATGCAGCCATCTACAGTTTGCAGTTCAATGTGTTACTTTGATTAGTCTGAAAATTAAGGGTGACTCTGGACCAGTGTGAATGATTATAAAAATACATGTGCATCCCATGTAATCATCTTGTTTAATTAATAGTCTTGTAAACTGTATGGCTCGCTTTAAGTCCATCTCGAGGTACAGCAACTCCATTTTAAATACCCACTTAATACTTAACAGGATGTGGCGGACACTCTATAGCATTCAGCCCCTTCTCAAGTTTCACTGTCTGAAATTTTTCAAAGCTGACCTAAGTCAACCTGAAAAATGTTTAACACCCTGGGCTTGAACACAAGAAACCCTGTGATGAACAGACATTCAATTACATTTTTCTAAAAGTGAGAAGCGTTTTTGTAAAATAGCGACTCTGGAAACTAATTGGCAGCCTTAAAAGTTGTGAGCAAAGGCCAGATTGGGTGGAGAACTATTACTACAGTAACTTGACTCAAAGGAAACATGAATAAAAGGCATCTTTGTTTCCCAGTCAAATCAGCTGATTAAGAAATAAAACATCTTAAAATGTTTTTAAGTGTGGAACTAATTATTTATATGAAAAAAAAAAAATAGAGCCAGGTTATGCGAATTCTACCTTGTGTGTGAGTTGAATGGGACAGATAGAGTAATCCTTGTAGATCTGTGTCTTAGGTCATTAAGCAAAACTAAGTATTGAGAGCTCCAGTTACAGAAAAAAAATTTTTTTTCATTCAAGTCACATGTTATGCTCCCCATTTTGATTTTTCAAAGTCCGAGTTAGTTATGGTACGCATTAAAAATATGATTCAGAGCAAGAAAACTTTCTTATAGGCTGAGTACTGACAATTGAGTGGAAGAAGAAAACACACAGCTATACAAATTGCAGAGCCAACTCTTGGGAGAACACAGGCCTTTTGCTCCTAAGGAACCTGGGAAAGATTCACAGAAAGAATTTGAACAGGCGCTTTTTATTTTGCTAATGGGTGAGTTTGGAACTCAGGAAAATAAGAAAATCCAAGTTACTCTTTAGATTCAGAAAAGCAGTGGGCAGGCAACCTTTGACATCTCAGGCCCCCACATCTCGGCCTAAGCTCCTAGTCCCTGACCTCTTAACATTCCAATATCCTGAATCCAAGCTCTCTCCTAACCAGAGCTGCAAATTTGTGAAGTGGAAACATCCAGGAGGTCAGTGTTTGCCAAGTGTAGTCTAGGGGCCACCTGCATTTCCATTATCTGGTGAGCTTTCAGTGGACTCCTGGGCCCTCAGGAATTACTGGATCAGAATCTCTGGGAATAGGGCCCAGGATTCTGCATTTTTAACAAATCCTCCAGGATTCCCTAATGGTACTAGAGTTTGAAAATCATTACACTGGAGTAACTTAGAAACCCGAAGAGTAATATTCTCTGATGTTGTTTGATGCCATCAAGTCGGTCCTGACTCATAGCGGCCCTATGTACAATATGAAGGAAACACTGCCAGGTCCTTTGCCATGCTCACAATCATTGCTGTGTTTGAGCCCATGGTCCCAGGCACTGTGTCAATCCATCTCATTGAGGGTCTTTCTCTTTTTCGATGACCCTCTACCAAGAAATTTCACTAAGTTTCTTTAGTGGGTTTCCTCTACTGAAAGGCATTTACTAAAATGTGAAAGGCTTTCCACAAATCCCTCATTAAAAGAGAAAGACCTCCAGCCATTTTCTCCCTTCCCCATGGCATCTCTTAACAGAGGAAGTATAGGAATGCTTTGTCCTTTAAAATAAGTTCAGTGTGTATTTGAAAAGTCATTTGGCAAGAGATGAGGGATGAGACAAAGGGGGAAGATTAATGACAAACAGAATCAGAGTCCTTGCTAAAATAAAAATGGATTCACACCCAACTTTTTATGAAGGGTAAGACATATGGCAGCTCATGTGGGAAGCGAGCGTGTTTAGTAGAAAGAGGTCCTGCTGTAGAGCTGTGTGATGTAGAGTGCAGCTCTCTCAGCCAAAAACAGAATGTCACATGCTATGGGGAGATGTGCCATCTCTCTTCTGTGATGAGAAGCTAAATTTCTAAAGAAAGTTGAGCAAACAATTGACTGAATGACTTTATTAGGCTTCTCAGAGTCAAGATGATTGGATTTGGGTATTTAGACCATGGTTTTGTTCTTTGGGTGTGGAGTGTGGCCCACAGCCCATTTTCTAAGACTATTTATGGAAGCAACCCATAGTTTGTTGTTGTTCTTAGCTGCCTTGGAGTTGGCTCCTGACTCATGATCACCCCATGCACAATGGAGTGAAATGCTGCCCAGTCCTGTGCCAGTCCCATGATGGGTCCCAGGTTGAACCATTGCGATCCGTAGGGTTTTCACTGCTGATTTTCAGAAGTAGATTGCCAGGCCTTTCTTCCTAATTTGTCTTAGTTTGGAAGCTCTGCTGAAACATTTTTAGCATCATAGCAATAGGTAAGCCTTCACTGACAGGCAGGTGGTCACTGCTCAAGAGGTACATTGGCTGGGAATCGTACCTGGATCTTTCACGTGGAAGGTCAGAATCTCCTATGGAACCACCAATGCCCGTAGTTTAAAGTTCCTCATCTGTAAAATAGAAACCATAATTCTCCCTCATTCCCTGGAAATGAGAGAAGGAAAATGATGGCCACTAGAAACTGTCTGAGCTCCAGCTGCAAAATACAGATGTATTATTCTTCTATATCCTTTTTTGGGCTTTTTCGTATTGAGGTCTTGGAGTGTTCACCAGGAAAATGCTAAGACACAAGTGGAGGATGGTTTTTTTTATAGGAAGAAGGGCGTGCATGTGTACTTAGCGGCCTGTACCAACCTTAAAGTAGCAAGTGCCCAATAGACTTCAGGATTCCATTTTTAGGGTTCATTCAAAACACTAAACGTATAGATATACGAAACATTAAAAGTGTGGCTCTTATTTACGCTTACGGTAGCAGTTGAAAAAGTTTGGTTTTAGTCCATGGAAAATTGCTGCTTAATAAGAACTTTCCCAAACCCATGGGCCC
Source organism: Loxodonta africana (assembly GCF_030014295.1). Classification (NCBI taxonomy): domain Eukaryota; kingdom Metazoa; phylum Chordata; class Mammalia; order Proboscidea; family Elephantidae; genus Loxodonta; species Loxodonta africana. The sequence continues at coordinate 131,761,039 of NC_087344.1, forward strand.
TTTGAGATAAAAATTTCCACACTTAGTTTCATCGCCCTACTTGAATTTCCTTTGGAATGTTTGTGCTAAATTCCTTTCTCCTGGATTGAAGCATACAGCACAAAATCTCGTTTCAAAACTTAAAATGTAATGGACTGAAATCCACAGATATATAGAATGCCTTGGTAGGGGCCATGGAGAAGAGGAGGCAGAGGAGAGTTTCTGAAATGAATTAAAACTCCAATAATTAAGAAGTGATTTACTTGGCACCTTCAGAATTTGGAATGCCTGAGTGGTAGGGCAGTGTTTAACCTCATTTTATGCCACGGGCAACCCTGGCAACTCAGTTTTGTAGTGAGAAGCTTTATTTTGTTGGGTTTTTTTTTTTTTTTTCTTTCTTTCTTCTGGTATTTCCTGACTTGGTGTGTGTAGCTGTGAACTTAATTAACACACTAGTGATTCTGCACCCTCAGGGAAAAATGGTAAATTTAATAAAATGTAAATACAGGAAAAAAAGGAAGTGTCTTTCCGTTTGGTTCATGGATGTTTTTATTCCCGCTCTTGTTTTACGTGTCAGGGAAACACAAAGTCGCATGAAGCTTTACAGAACCCAACTCTCAGGCCCCACTAAGGCACAATACCTAGGGATTCCTCTAAATCACTGTTGTATGTTGGAGACCATCCTAACTGCTTTTGTGTGAGAGAAAGCAGGGTTAATTGGTTGCAAAAGTTGGCCCTTTAGATGATAACGTTACATCTTATGCGCTTTTTTTTTGTTACATTGCTTTTATTTGGAAGTAGCTTCAGCAATTCTCTTTTGAATTGAGCCCTATAAATTCGATCAGTATCATTATTTTCATGAGGTGAGTTTAAACCAATGAAGTTGTCTCCCTTCATCCCTTTTCTCTCCCACCCACCCTCTTAAAAAAAACAAGTAGACTCACCACCTTGGCTTGTAGCTTGAATCTGAGGCTCTGGTATGGAAAAGTCTATGAAAAGATGACATTTATAGATGGGTACATATATATTTAATTTCTTGTGTGTGAGTGTGTATGTATATATATATTTCTGCTTCTGTTCATCGAGAATACATCATAGCAAGGACATTTTACTTTATCCAATGATGAGTTTTTTTCAGTTCGCTTTAATTGGTAATTTAATTACAGAGCTAATTAGGAGCGTAGTGGGTGTTGGGACTACAATGGTTGTCTTTAACTGGAAAGTCTTACCACTGACAAAGCAGGGAAGTTTTTAAATTACAGAACCCTTAAATAATGAATGAATAAGTCTGTAAATACAACTGTATGAAGGTAGATCGTTCACATGCGCTTCAGTTGGCAAAATTCTTGATGCGAGTCTGATCTATTACACTGAGTAATTACCAGTTAGCCATTCCAGCTTACTGGGGGGTCTGTGCTCCCTGAGGCCCCAGGGAATTTACATGGTAAATGTCAAGACTGGGCCAGGGCTAGGGCTGAAAGCTGTTTGAGAAGACCAAACCCACCAAACCCACTGCCGTCAAGTCAATTCCGACTCATAGCGACCCTATAGGACGGAGTAGAACTGCCCCACGGAGTTTCCAAGGGGCACCTGGCAGATCCAAATTGCTGACCTCTTGGTTAGCAGCCGTAGCACTTAACCATATACCACCAGGGTTTCCATTGGGAAGAAGTACGGTTCAATACTTAGAGCAAAGAGGAATTCTATTATTAGTTTCTTCTGCTCATTGATTACACGGAGGAAAGCAAAGAAAGTGCTTCTCTCTCTGCCTCAGTTTCTCTCCATATTTGCCCACTGCAGAGAACACCTATGCCCCAGGGCAACAGGGCAGCTTTTGGAGGTGGCTGAAGGATGGCTTCTGTGTACTAATAGGTCATTCAGGCTGGCTTTAGCACGTGCTGGGTGGCCCTTTGGATCTTGGGTTCACTGGACAGAGGGGGCTGCAGCTGACTGAGCAAATCCATTCCTTGTCCATCTGACCCTCAAAATGAAGGCCCTCTGATGGCTGAGGTTGGACTGGGTGAGGGGGATGGGGCTAGTAGTGAAACCAGAAGATACAGCCCCTGTATTTTGAGGAAACTTATGACTGTTCTACTTACAAGGAACAATCATTTGTTCATCAAGCATTTAGGGGTATGCGTATGAAGGGCTACTATGTGAAAGATGCTCATAAAAAGACAAAAATACCGAATTTAAAAAGTCTTATCTTTGAACACTAAATGCAGGGAAATTCCTAGAAGACCGATTTCCACAAGTGCCTGAAAGAAGCCTAGATCAGAATTCCATCTCTTGGGCCTTTTTCTTGAGAAGGTCTCCTCTGGCAAGGTGAGGTCTCAGAAAGCCTGCAGTTATTAATGGAAAATGAGCAAGACAGCTCAGGTCCAAAGGATACATTTGGTGCACTAAAAATTCTCAGTTCTCCATGGTGACTGCAGGGGAAGGTGTGTGGGAGACAGAAAGGGAAGATAAGAATCCACAGATAATCTCTAAACATGGTTTCAACCAATAGCCTCACTCAGACCCATTCACCCTAAAACCTTGGGCCATAATTACTATCCATTACCAGAATTAATTCATTTGAGCTTCACTTGTTTTCCTCTGCAGCCCAGAGCATGGACAAGAAAAGCTTCAATGGGCTGGGTTAGAAAGGAGCACACATACAAGCCAAGGGTTCAGGTTCACAAACCAGCTGTTAGCACCTGCCCCCCATCCCCCACAAAACAAAGAGTGACCTAAAAATGAAGGCAAAAAAGAGCCATCAGCCTTTCCTCTAAACAGAGTTACTCGCTGATGGAGTAGTTTTACAAGTCCAAGTGTTTAGAATGGTTTCAGTTTCTCCTCACTCACCAAAATAAAGTATTTTTCTGATTTTTTGTTTGTTTGTTTTATACACTCATCTTAAAGAACTCTCCTTGTGCTAATGCCTCCCCATTTGGGGTTGAGAAGGACAGATCCCTTATACTTTGTAATTTGTTTGTACTCTGTTTTGCTTCAAAAATGACTTCAGCTGAGGTTCCTCATGCTATCCAGTCCAAGCAAGAGGAAATGGCGACCATCCAGATGAGCAGCAGTTTGAAAGAAATGAATCAATAAACAAAATAAGCCCTTAAGTATCATCTTTTCATTAAATTATTGAGTTTACAATTTCATCAGAACAGTCTTTCATTTATTTAATAAATCCACAAATACCTATCGAAGGCCTAGGATATGTAACGAAACCCCAACCCCATTGCCATTGAGTCGATTCTGGCTCATAGCGATCCTATAAGACAGAGTAAAACTGTCCCATAGGATTTCCAAGGAGCGGCTGGTGGATTTGATCAGCTGACCTTTTGGTTAGCAACCGAACTCTTAACCACTGTGCCACCAAGGGATATGTAAAGATTACATAATTTTATCCAGACCTTGCCCTCCATGAGTTTCTAGTTAGATGGGGGAGAGGATGTGTACACAAATTATTATGCTGCTTGGCACAGGGTAATAAATTCATGCTTGAGGGACTGATAATATAAGGCTTTTGAGAAGTCAGGAGAGAGAAGGCTCTCTTTCAGCTGGACCAATCTGGAAAGGGTTCATGCAAAGAGAAGGGGCTGGGGCTCAAGGTGGGGCTGAAGTTTGGGAGGAACTTGATAGGCAGAGATGGTGGGAGGGCATTCCAGATAGGGGGAAAGAACTTACTATGGTGGATTGAATTGTGTCCCCCAAAAATATGTGTATCAATTTGGCTAGGCCATGATTCTAAATATCGTGTGATTGTTGACTATTTTGACATAAGATATGATTTTCCTATGTGTTGTAAATCCTACCTCTATGATGTTAATGAAGTGGGATAGGCTGCAGTTATGTTAATGAGGCAGGACTCAATCTACAAGATTGGATTGTGTTTTGAGCCAATCTCTTTTGAGATATAAAAGAGAGAAGCGAGTAGAGAGACATGAGGACCTCATACCACCAATAAAGTAGTGCCAGGAACACAGTGTGTCCTTTGGATCTGGGGTTCCCGTGTGCAGAAGCTCCTAGTCCACGGGAATATTGATGAGAAGGACCTTCCTCCAGAGCTGACAAAGAAGGAAAGCCTTGGCCTGGAGCTGATGCCCTGAATTTAGACTTCTAGCCTATTTTACTGTGAGGAAATAAATTTCTCTTTGTTAAAGCCATCCACTTGTGCTATTTCTGTTATAGAAGCACTAGATAACTAAGACACTTATGTTTTTTGAACGCTTACTTTTTGCCAAGAACTGTGCTAAACACTTTATATACATCTGTTGTTGTCATTGTTAGGTGCCGTCGAGTCGGTTCCGACTCATAGTGATCCTATGCACAACAGAATGAAACACCGCCCGGTCCTGAGCCATCCCTACAATCGTTGTTATGCTTGAGCCCATTGTTGCAGCCACTGTGTCAATCCACCTCATTGAGGGTCTTCCTCTTTTCCACTGACCCTGTACTCTGCCAAGAGTGATGTCTATGAGATATATCCATCTCATTTAATTTTTACCACAGCCCAATGAGGTAAGAACGATTATTTTCCTCAAAATGCAAATCATAAATAACAAGCATTTACTAAGCATTTGCTGTGTATCATTTGGTGTATATCAGGCACTCTTCTACGTGCTTTACATGGAACAACTCTTTTAATCCTCAAAGCAGCTCTAGGAAGAGGATGTTATTATCATGATTCCCATCTTACAGATGAGAAAACCAAGGCACAGAGACATGTAACTTGCTCAAGTTTACCTAGCTAGTGAGGGGTAGGTCTGGGATTAGGACTTTCACTTCATAGCCCTCACTTTTAATTGGGTTCTGCTGTTTACCATAGGAAAGGCCACAGGAAGGGCCTATGAAACGGCTGAGAACTCAGTACTGAAATTTCTCTGGAATGTATTTGCAACCTCACACAAATCAAAACTTTTTTTTTTTTTTTTTGGCTTAATACAGCAGAAATTTATTATTCATAGTTCTGAAGGCTAGAAGTCTGAAATCAAGGTTGTGGCAAGCTTGGTCCCTCTGGAGGCCCTGAGGGAGAAACTATGCCATGTCTCTCGCCTAGCTTCCAGAGGTTGCCTTTGGCATTTCTTGGCTTGCCATCTCATCACTCCAGTCTCTGCCTCTGTTATCACATGGAGCTCTCCCTCTGTCTCCTCTGTGTCTCTTTACCCGACTCTCCCTCTTTATTTTATAAAGACATCAGTCGTTGGATTTAGGGCCCATCTTAATCCAATATGATCTCATCTTAATTTAATTTATTAATCTGAAAAGACTTTTTCGTTTAAGGTTATATTTGAGGCTGTAGGTGGACATGAATTTTGGAGGACACTATTCAGCAAGCTGTTGATGTTTGGTGCAGTTGAGTCAGTTTAGACTCTTGGTGACCCCATGTGACATAGTAGAACTGTACCCGTAGGATTTTCTCGGCTAGTGACCAACCCAAAAACATGTTTAAACTTTAGGTTTATCATCTGATGTTGCTACAGAGGCAAAAAGAAACCATTTTCAATTCATGACGTCTTGTTTCTGCTGACCTTACAGACAGATGTGTGGTGGGTGGGGGAGGGCTTTGGGGGAGGCAGGAGAAGGAGGAGAAATGGAGGAAGGATGGAGGTGGGAGCTCCACACTTTCCTAGCAGGGGTCCAAGTAGGTTTCTTTCCACAGAGTGCAGACCTCTTTCAGGCCAGGAGGGTGGGGGTGAATTATTTCGGCCAGCCATTTTGTTGAATTTGTTGATGCAGAAGGGGTGAAACTGGATATTCAGCCGAGTGCCATCTGGGCATGTCCTCTCCGGGAGGGAGCTTGTGAGGTCTACAACTGTTGGGGTGGGTGGTCCCAGGCAGGGGGCCTAAAGAGGTGACAGGCCAACTTATGAGGAATTGGCGCTTTGCTCTCAGTTTCCAATCATGTAACAATGATCTTGAGCAGTGAAACATTCAAATAGCATCCTTAAAGGTTAAGTGTAATTTTTTCTTGAAACCTTTGTATAGTATACCACAGTTTTCAAAGCAGTTTCCTCGTATATCCTAGCAGGGAGTCCATTGATTCGGCATGGAGAGCAGGGTATTTACAGATAGGTTAATAGGTTGAGTGAGTTTAAGTCAGTGGGCTAAGGGCTCAAGGCTGGGATTAGATCCTGGCTCTTTGCCTCCTGGTCCGTGCACTGTGTTTACAGAGACTCTCTCCTTGCATCTGAACAGCAGGGACTGGGGACATGGAGAAACAGGCAAGTAACAAGGGCTGAAACTCCAGAGGAGACAGACAACAAACCACTTCCTGGTGGAGCTGAGGAAGGAGAATAGAGCAAGTGAGGTAAGAATTCAAAACAGAGATATTGTTGTGTGCTGTGGAGTCAATTCTGACTCACAGCAACCCTACAGGACAGAATAGAACTGCTCCTTAGTGTTTCCCAGGCTGTAATCTTAACGGGAACAGATTGCTGGCCTTTTCTCCTGAGGAGCCACTGGTGGGTTCAAACCAATGACCTTTCAGTTAGCAACCAAGTGTTTAACCATTGCGCCACCAGGGCTCCTTGAACAGAGAGATAGTACCTTCATTTTTTATTGAGAACAAAGTCCTTGAAATAAAACCCTCAAGACAGAAGCCCTGAATTTGAGATCATAACTATCCTCAAGTGAAGGACTCTAGCAGGAAAGGAAGCTAACATTCATATATACTTAAGACAAACCTTTAACAAGCACCTACAGTGCTCCTCGTACCAGGGATACTGGGATAAAGTAGATATGTCTTAGTCCTTATGGGGAATCCCTGGGTGGTGTAAATGGTTAACACACTTGTCTGCTAACTGAAAGGTTGGTGGTTTGAGTCCACCCAGAGGCACCTCAGAAGAAAGGCCTGGCAATCTACTTCTGAAAAAAATCAACCATTTGAAACCCTATGGAACACAGTTCTACTCTAACACACATGGGATTGCCATGAGTTGTAATCAGCTCCGAGGCAACTTGTGGTAGTAGTGGTAGTCCTTATGGAATGGATGTCGAGAGTGGAGGTGAGTAGACGGATAAGGAAACAGGTGATAACACAGGTAGTATGTGACAGAGATGTGCCCTGGTGCTGTGGGACGTCAGAGCAGGGGCACCTAATTCTCACTAAGGGCTCACTCTGCCAGCATTTTCTAGATAACTTTATCTATGACACCTCAGAGTAGTCTCACATCATGTGAGCTAGGCATCATCATGCCAGTTTTTCAGAAGAGAAAACAAGGCTCAATAAGGTTGAGAAACTTGCCCGAGGTAACATGGTTATAAGCGGGTAGAGGAAAGACTCAAACACACATTTGATAGACTCCAAAGCTCAGGGCTGTTTGAGGCGTCCATATTCTGAGCGACCAAAGTGCTGTTTCATTTTTATCTATTCCACCTATGAATACTGTGCCCTATTTTTTCCTTTGTCCACCCAAAGGCTGGGGATTGGAGGTGGGCACAAAGGGGGGAATAGGAGTGGCCTTTGGGTAAAAAGTCAGCAAACACATTGCAGACTGAAGTTGCCTGGAAATCTGACAATCAGCTAGTAAACTTTGCTGATCCTTAAGCCCAATCTCTGTGGGGCAAAGAGTTCCAGAAAAGAGAATTTACTTCACGGCATGCTAAACAATCTGGTGCTCGTTTCCATGCATATCCTGCAGGCTTCAGTTTACGAAGAAACAGAACCGAAGGAATGTATTCCAAAAGTTGTTTAGTCTTTTCTCTTGCTCCTACTCAATCTCTTAAATACTCCTTTAAAGAAGTCTATTGGCTTGAGTATGGGGGACATTGGTGATTCAGTGGTTGAATTCTCGCCTTCCATATAGGAGACCCAGGCTCTATTCCTGGTCACTATGTCTCGTGCATAGCCATCTCTCAGTGGTGGCTTGTGTGTTTCTATGATATTGAACAAGTTTCAGCAGAGCTTCCAGACTAAGATAGACTAGGAAGAAAGATCTGGTGATCTATTTCTAAAAATCAGCTTATAAAAACTCGATGGATCACAGCGGTCAGATCCCCAACTGATCATGGGGATGGTGCAGGATTTGGCAGCATTTCTTTCTGTGGTGCATGGGATCACCATGAGTTGGGGCCGACTTGATGACAGCTATCATCAATAATTGGCCTGATTATATAAAGAAATAAAAAGTGCTCATTGTTCCAAGTGACCCTTAGGGACATGACCAGCTGGGGCCTAGTTGGCATCCAAGAAGGAGGCCTGTGTTGGACAGGCTGCAAATTTCCTTGATTTGTTGCTGCCACAAGCGTTGCGAGGCCCATGGCTGGGGTAAGGGTGCGGAGGAACTGCCAACAGACACCTTGCCACCTGAGCAGAGGCACTTTGGGGGTTAACTTCAAAATAATTTCCCACGCTTGGATAATCATCTTGTCAGAAATGAACCTCTGGTGTTCCCTGGCCTCATTTCGATACCTGCCGTCCCTCCCTTCCCTCTTTGGAGTCCTATAGTAATTGCCATTAAAGCCCCCGGAAAATGTCAGGCGAAATCAAGGTTCCTGTTGGTTATAACCTATGAAAAATGTATTGGATTTAATATGTTTGGTTTGGGAAATCAGTTTTTGTCCACTATAACCAATTGTCCATAATAACCCTATCTGTTGTCAGTGGTGTGCCTCTTATAACCCTCATATAAAAGGTAAAATGAAAGACAAACCATTTCAGATGGTAGCTGCAGCAGTATCAATATAGATCACTGCCTACGTATATCAAATGATTGATGGCCATTTTTAAGGCTTTTTCAATTCAGTGCCAGTGGCGTCTAACGGCAGTAAAGCACACAGTGTTTGCTGATACCCTTCCTGATAAACCGTCCGGTTGTATGTGAGAACAGTGTAAAGAATGAAAAGGCACAGGGAGCCATTTCTTTCAAACGATCCCTTCCCAGTGTCCTGGCAGGAGGACAGTCCTCGTAGCAGAATATGGAAACACACCGGAAAGCAGCCAGCAGATCTGTGGCAGAACATACTCTGGGCCAGGAAAGTTAGCCAGTCCCAGCAAAGCTGTAATCAGCTGCAGCCCCATTGATGCTTGCTGCTACAGGTAAGGAGGCACGAGAAGTGGTTTTGAGGCAGAGATCGACTTTGACTCCTAACAGGAGCAGAAGGGGTGTGTTTGACCTTCAAAATGATAAAAACCGAAAACCAAACCCAGTGCTGTCGAGTCGATTCTGACTCATAGCGACACTATAGGACAGAGTAGAACCATCCCATAGAGTTTCCAAGGAGCGCCTGGAGGATTCGAACTGCTGACCTTTTGGTTCGCAGCCGTAGCACTTAACCACTACACCACCAGGGTTTCCTTCATAATGATATAAACACTTAAATGCATAATTCTAAGTGCTTTATACTTGCTAACTCATTTAATCCTTGGGTCAGCCCTATGAGGTCAGTACTCCTGTAGCCCCATTTTACAGCTGAGGAAAAGGAGGCATGAAGAGGCTAAGTAACTTGCTCAAGATCATGTAGTTGGTTAGTGACTAAGCTAAGAATTGAACCAGGTACTCTGGCTCCAGAGTCTGAGCTTCTAGTTGCTAGGTTATTCCCCGTCTTGGGTCACAAACATTCATGGATATTTAACTGTGTTTTCTTGGAGTAAATGTTGAAAAGTTCATGAGGCTGTTGCTGACATCCACACTCACAAATGCCTCTGAATAGCCGCGTCTTGGTGAGGATGTCTTCATTCTCCTTATAAGCTCTGCTACATGACCACAGCGCCCAACTGATAATCTTGCTCTTCCCCCAGGAACATGCACCAAAACGTGACCATTTGGAACAAGCTGGTTATCCAGACACACATTCACACAGGAACCCAGACCCTTCTGAGCAGTCCTTTCATGTTTTGCTCTAGTTATTTGTATAATTATTTTTAAAAAATATAAGTCTCAGAATAGTCTAGAAACTCCTGGAGGCAGAGATCATTTGTTTTATTCATTGCTGTCTCCCCAGGGACAGCCAGACCCTTGGCCTGGCACACAGTAGGATTCCATAATTACTAAAGAATAAATAAAATGCCTGAAATTCTTCAATGTTGGAAAGAAAGTCGGTATTTTATCTATCCTTCCTGCCCCTTCTCCAGGATGAGAAATGTGATAAATCCTTCTCAAAAGGATGATTTTCCTTAAAATATCCATGTCTCTCTTAAGGAAATGAAATTTCACAAGAGCCAGGACTCTAGGATATGAAACTGGTGCAACTTTCAAAAGTCTCAGGTTTCACGCACACACGCATGCACACCACAAGCGCACACATGTACACCCCCAGTGTGTGCCCCATTAAACCTACCCCGCTCACACTGCTTCCCTCACGTCCTCCCGTAAGGCTTCCTTTTGCCTGGGGAGCAGGCATTAAAGGGGTGATCCCACTGTCTCGGCAGAATCCTCGTGATGTTCACTTGCTTTGGGAACACATGCAGATACTCACAGTTTAGCACATGGGCCCTGGCTTTTCAGCTGTCTTTTAATCTTTGGTAAATTGAACAAGCATGGAGAACTTGCAGGTGACAATCAGCTCAGCTGAGGCTGCAGGGATGAAAACCATGTCAGTACAGTCCCTAAAAGTCCTCCAATGTGCTTGAAGCATATAAAGAGAACCCTTGATCCTGGCTATCAAAGGGTGCAGAAAGATCAAGAAGAATTAAAACCGATGGTGTGCCAGAAACACCTGCAACAGAAGGTCATTACTTACCCTCGTTAAAACAGCCTCAGTTCTGGGGCCTGATCTGAAGCTTAATTGAAATGTTTCAAACAGTGGATTGTAACGAAGATGAGACATCCCTAGCCCATTTTGTGACCTTTGCTAAGAAAGGCGGATTGGTAATAAGGTAAAAAGTCTGAGCGATTGCCTGAAGACGGCCAAAGCCTCTTAATGATAGGAGCTGTGACACCTTTCTTGTCAGGGAGGAGCTTGCCAGGATGCTGAAAGGATAGTAACCATCAATGTGAAGGCAAGAAAGCCTAGGCCTCAGGATCCCCAGCCACTCCCCTGATCCACACTACCTTATTGTGATAACCGTGACCTTTCCGTTATAAACAGGGTTGGAGGGATACCAGACAACATCACTTCTGGGATAATAATTTTCCATTGTCCCAAACGTTATCCTTGTGGTGCAAAGGGGCCTTCGCCCTGTCACGCTTCTTTTGCAATCTCTCTATCTAACTTGGGGAACCACACATGACCCCCTTGATAGATGAAGATGAGGGAGGCCCCCAGGTCTGCAGAAGATGGCACAGCATCAGGAGGTTGAGAATGGCAGGAGATAGCTCAACTCTGATGTTATCAATTTTTCTATATCCTGAAAAAAAGAATCACAATGCTATTGCCACTTATGCTTTTCACATGATAATAAATTGCAAGTCATATTTGCCTAGAGATTTGAATGCCTTCTGGCTCTCTTCCCCTTTTTGGTATGATTATCTGCCCTGGCAATAAAGTCCATGTCTGAAGTCCTGTGATTATCTCAACCTCCAGCTGGCTCGTTGTGAAAGTCACTGTTTTGGGGATTTTGTTGCAGGAGCTGATATGAAAGCTTTACAAAGTTTCTATATCTTATGGCCATTCTCCTTTGGACTCACCCGTTCTAACCAGATACATGCCTTAAGTCTCTTAAATGATCGCTCATATGCTTGTCTTTGGGAACCCTCTAAGACCTTGCTACACAAAATCTGGTCAACAGACTAGCAGTATCAAGATCAGTGGGACACTTGTTAGAAATGCAGAGTCTTAGGCCAAGCCCCAGACTTTCTGAATCAGAAAGTGCATTTTAACAAGATCCCCAGGTGGCTCAGATGCATAGTAAAGTTTGAGAAGGACTTTAGGAAGAGGGAACTACCAAGGTTAGGCGGGTGTGAGGAGTTAAATTGAGCGTTCCTGGGTGCGAAACACCTAAGATTGGATTCGGTTGATCCAGTGCAAAGCCAGGCCCAGAAAGATTCTTTTGTTTCTTTTGCATAGTTTTAGTGCGAAAGGGTTAATCAGTCCTTCAACAGCTGGAGCTATTTTGCAATCAAGGACCAACGTAAAAAGATAGCAGGCCAGGCCCCAAGGCCAGCCTGCCAGAGCTGTTGGATTAGAGGCCCTCAGAAAGCCTAAGAGAAAGTACTAGTCATTCTTTCTGACTTTATTAAACTTTTGTGTGGTGGCAAATTTTGTTTGAACTTCACTAAACCCTACAAATAAAAGACTAGCTTGGACCATCTGGTTCTCTAGGATGAACTAATTTAATTCAGGACAAGCAATTATCAATAATTGTTTGGGGATGATTAAGAATGGAAACTCCTAGCCCCACCTGCTCTGTTTCCCTCCTGAAAGTATTTTTCACTAAAACTTTTGAGTGGGAAGTTGAACTAGGGAAACTAGTCTTATTTTCACGTCATGCCTTGGGTACTTGATTCTATCTCATTTAATCCTCATATTACTCTCCTTCAAAATCCAGTACCTGCTCCTTCTGAACAAATATGCACACACCTACCCCTTTTGGTTTTGCTTTAGTGATTTCCTCTGTCTTTGAAATTTTCCTTTACACTTTTCTTCCTGAGTTTCAGCCTGTGATATCTTGGGAGGTTGAGTTTCTCCTCATCATTTTAACCCTCCTCTCAAAATATTTCCATTTTCTTTTTTCCCTATTAGTCTTATAACAAGGAGCCTTGGTGGTACAAACAGCTAAGTGCTCAGCTGCTAACTGAAATGTTGACTGTTCAAACCCACCTAGCAGCTCTGCAGGAGAAAGACCTGGAGTTCTGCTTCCATTAAGATTACAGCCAAGAAAACCCTAGAGGGCAGTTTTACTCTGTCACACTGGGTCAATATGAGTTAAAATTGACTCAATGACACCTAAAAACAACAATAACAAGTCTTATAACACAGATATAACTGAAAAAGCACTTATTAAAATGTCCAAAGGGGGTCTTGTGTTGAAATACATCCTTGAAGTCATCTTATGCAAAAAAAAAAAAAAACCTGTTGCTACTAAGTTGATTCGGACTCGTAGTGATCCTATAAGATAGAGTAGAATTGCCCCCTTAGGGTTTCCAAGGCTGTAAATTTTTATGGAAGCAGACTGCCACATCTTTCTCCCATGGAGCGGCTGGTGGCTTGAACTTCTAGCCTTTCCGTTAGCAGCTGAGCACTTAACCACTATACCATCAGGGCTCGCTTTTTATACGATAATGTACCTGTATTCAAAAAGCTCAGATTTTCTACCTCTATCCTCTTACTGAGGTCCCCGGGGGTGGGGGGGAGCAATGGTTCCTTGAAGATTACAACCAAGAAAACTCTGTGGAGCAGTTCTACTTTGTAACATGGTCGCTATGAGTTGGAATAGACTTGATGGCAATGTTTCTCTCTCTCTTTTTAATCCCCTTACCTTATTGTATTGCAGTGGACAGACCTGCTGCAAAAGACTTCTTGAAAGTGTTAAAAAGCAAAGATGTGGAGTGTTGTGGCAAAGAAGACGGAGTAGTCAGACACTTCCTGTGGTCCTCCTACAACAAAGACCTGAAAAAACAAATGAATTGATTATATATGACAATCTAAGAGCCCTGAACATCAAAGACAAAGTTGAGGAATAGGACTGGGTGGCAGAGGGACAGAGAGATGGTTCAGAAGCAGTGAGGAGTTGCCAGAACTGACCTGGCCGGCACCGGCACCCTGCAGGTTAGATTGGCTGGCATGTGCAAGGTGAGGCAAGCAGTGGTACGTGGGGTGTGTTTTCCACATTGGGAGAGAACGAGCAAGGGAGAGTCTTCTCAAGCCTCCAGAACCAGTGAGAAGTGGCACTTAATCGGTGAAAGGTAAGTACAAGCATCTAATCTATTATCTGAATCAAAAATACCCCCACTTTGGGAAGTACCTCTCTGCCATTTACCTGCCCTCTCCCCTCTTTGCTCCAGGTCCCCATCCGGCTTCAGTGATTGTTGTGCCTCCTGGCCAGAAGTAGGGCCTGTTGGGTGTTCTGAGCCATTCTCCTGGCTTTGGAGAGGGAAAAAAATAACAAACAGAAAAAAATAATCTGCCAGCTCCCCTAAGCCAGGAACTCAGGGCAGGCACAGCCCCTTTGTCTAGGCACAGGCATAAGGGGTCCATGGACTTTGAATGCCTTTCACCCCTACATAGACCTGTGTGGGCCTGTTTCAACAGCATAGGTCGTCATTAACACACTACAACAGGGTATATACCTGAAGCCTATTTTCAATTGCATCAGCTATGAGGGGGGGAGTGGCAGATTCGTGACATTTGACACTGCCTTGCCCATTAAGCAGGGTCTTCATCTACCCACATCAG